>NC_080672.1:364541228-365189467 GCF_030247195.1 Topomyia yanbarensis
ATTTCTTTAATTAGCATGTGCACGATGACGAAGTCGACCGATAAATCGATACACAATGACGCCCATATGACTATGATGAATCAGATAACATAATATTTTAATGAGATCGGTTTGAGTGAATAAAACCAGGATTTTTTCTGCCTTTTGTTTCGGAAAAAAGTAGCAGCATCATTCGAACACTGGAAAAAAACTTCAGTCACAAATTTACAACTCTTGCTTCGCCTACTTTGTTCTATTATTTTTCATTTCAAAAGTGAGAGCACCCTTTCGCAAGAAACAAACCTTGCCACCGCCGCGTGTCGCCTGCTGCCAATGAGCTGACGAGTGTAACACTTTCCGCTGATTTTATTGTATCCCGCCTTCCAGATCGCGTACTGACTGAAGCGCTGGCTGGTCACTAAATCAGGTTCGTGCGGTTTTTTTCTTTATTCTAGCAATCAATGCACGCGCGCGGTCCGAGTCAGCAGTTTTATGTTTATGTTCATTGGAATATGTGCCGAAGCTTACCGTTTCTCGAAAGAGGGCCCCGTCAGGCAGCGCTTCTTTTTGAGAGCACTAAAAGTACTGCCTTCTATGCTCTGTTGTACGTTTCGCTCTCTTTCTGTCCTTTGGAACGACCGTCATCCGAATGGAAAACTGCTTGGTCAGTCAGCCTTTCGGTCCCTTCATCATGTCAGCCAGTGACGATGGATTTGATGACTGGACATTATGGGATTGCTTCTCGTCTTTTTTGCATTTGGGTAATTTTTATCGATCAAGGTGTGTGGTCCTTCGTGCGGTGCTTCATTTTAACTACTGGAACTAACGAGCTTGCAAATTGAATTGCAAAGCAGGCGATTTAACGTCGAGCATCGTAATCGAACGAGAGGTCACCGTCGGGTGTAACCCGCATATGCAGAACTGAACCTTATCAGCTATCAGTTTCAGCGCGTAGGATGCTAGTCAGTTGGTTAATATATTCAGTTCAAACCCATCACAGCATCATGAAGAACGCGATTTTGTACCTACTGCTGGTGACGGTAGTTTCAGTAACAGCGACCTTTGCACAACAGTTTAGGTCATTTCATCGAACGCGAAAACCACCGGCTTCTTGGTGTGGAGTTCGTAAAATCACAAGTCGGGGTCTGATTGTCGGTGGCTCGGAAACTATCCCCGGTGAGTGGCCATGGCATGCTGCGGTTTATCACGTCACCGAAGGAGGCCGTTCGAGGGAGTACAAATGCGGTGGAACGTTGATCAACTCCGGTTACCTGCTGACTACGGCTTCCTGTGCATTGTACGGTCGCGGTAAACCGGAAGGAGCAATCGTCGTGGAGCTGGGCCAGTTCAACCTAGTGGAATCCTTCGCCGGAAAGGTTGATGCGATTGTTAGCAATGTTTCGATTCACGAACAGTACGTTCACGGAGAAACAATGAACGATGTGGCAGTTATGCAGTTGAAAAATGCGGTGCAGTTTACGGACTACGTTCAACCGGCTTGCCTGCCGGTGGCGTCGGAGAACATTGAGCATTATGAGGGTAAAAATGGAACGATCGTAGGTTGGGGTTTCGAGCAGGCCGGGAAGCTATCGGAAAAGCTGAAAACGGCGCAGGTTCCTGTCATTTCTTATTTGCAGTGCCTCAAGAGTGATCGGGATTTCTTCTCACGAAATCTGAATTCTGGGATGTTCTGCGCCGGATTGCTGAATGGTAGGTTTTGATTTTTCGTGTATCATTCCGAACAGTTTGTAACATATTTATTCTGATATTTCTAGGAACGGCGCCTTGTTTCGGTGATGCCGGTGGTGGGATGTTCTTCCAGAATGGTAAAGTATGGATCCTACGCGGAATCATTGCGTTCACTGGTCGGGTCTATACGGAAACCGGCGGTTGCAATACCGAGCAGTATTTCGGACTGGTGAATGTCATTCATTTTATGCCCTGGATTGAGGAGACAATTGCCCGCTGGAATGCATCAATCGTGCCTGCGGTTGTTCAAAATAAGTCCCAGCAGCAGCGTTGGTAGCATTTGTAAACGATAAAATCTAGCGCTCCAAATTGGTGCGAATTCCGGGCTTGAAACTGTTTGTGTGTATAGGTATGCAAGAGTGTCTGTGACTGTGCGTGGCTTCCAATCTGTGCGCGCCGCTTGTTCGCTTTCTGTACTCTTGCGTAACTAATAACAACAATATTTTGATTATGCCCATTTTGGAAGGAAAGAGGCAAAATTTAAAGCAAATTATTGTTATTTATCCGCTTTAGCCTTCTTTTCATTTCAACTTTTCGTTTTCTGTTTCTTCGCGGCTCTCCGGTACAATTTCCCTCTCACTACCGGTGTCCGGTGTCGGCTCAGTTTCGTAGTGCAGCGAATTCCGAATGGTTCGACACAGAGTTTTAAATTGTATTTCTTATTTTGATTCGGTTGCGTAGTTAAGTAGACGAAAAACAAGAATTTATTGTTTTTAATAGTACGGTGAAATACTTCAGCTCAACACAACATGACTCACAAATTCATCCAATCCTATTAGTCTCATCCGCTGTAGACTCATCTTCGACAAGCAAGATAACACGAGTAATTCACTAAAGTAAGTGAAACGTCCCTTGAGATCTACTATTGTAATTTAACAGAAAATAAACGAATCATTGTTAAATTTCAGACGCTGAGATTAAAAATGCACGATACGCTGGTCACTGAATCTAGAACGACGTACACTACAAAATCACATATTTCTTTCCCAGAGAACATCACTCACTTATATTAAAAGAAATCACATTATAACGAATAACAAAATAATTATAGTTTTGAATTAGAACAGCACAATGATTTGTTTCTGAATCATTTTCTCGCATTGATCTTAAATCTCAAAGCACTGTTTACTATACAAATGAGCTGTCAGAAATTTTAATATCGATGCGATAAACTGTCACTTGCTTTTGTGGTTGTAAAGGCAAGTGACAGTTTATCGTATCGATATTAAAATTTCTGATAGCTCATTTGCTAAGTCAAGTCACAGGAGTCTGGTTTGTTGTCATCACGAAATACCTACAACACTACAACTAGCTGTAACTTTTCACCACTGGACAATAAATCAACCAAATTTTGAACAGTTTCTCTTTGAAGTGTAGTTGGAATTCGTAAATCCTCCAATCCAAATATTCAAAAATTTGTAAGTTTGTAAATTCGAACATTCAAAAAAAATCAAACGTTTGAAAATTTAAATTTCTAAAGATGGAGTATTTAAAAGTTTGGAAATCCGGAAATTCAAAAATTTGAGAACTCTAGAATTTCAAAATACGAAACTTTTGACATCAATGGTTGAAAATTTGAAGATCCGACCATTCATATATTACGTAACGCAAAAATTGTACAAAATTGACTCCCCTCTCCCCCCATGTAACAAATTGTCCCAAATTTATCCATCCTTTCTTCCCTTACTACGTAACAAACTCTTCAAAAACATATTTCTTCAGTAAAAACATATTGCGTAACATTCTTGCTTACTCCCCCTTCCCTATATTTTACGAACATGTCACAATTTGTCGTACCCCCTCCTCCTCCAAAAGCGTAATAGGGATCAATTCTAGAATTCCAAAATTCGAGAGAAAATTCGAAAATTTAAAAAATAGGAAATTTTGAGGACTCGAGATTTAAAGGATTCGAAGATGTTTTCAAAGATTTTAGATTTTGTAAATTCTGATTTTCAGAAAATTCTAAAATTTGAAAATTCTTCAAAACTTTGAAAATCCGAGAATTCGATTATCCGAATTCAGAAATTTGAACATCGAAATTCACAAATGGTAATTTGATACTCGATGTTTGATATTTGAACTTTGGAATTCCATGTTCAAAATTCGAAATCAGGATACGAAAACTAAAAAAATTCGATGGTCTATTATTTCAAAGATTCGAAAATTCAAAAACTCGAACATTCGAAAGTTTGACAATACGAAAATTAAAATTTCGAATACATGAAAATAGAAACTTTGAAATTTGTGATTTTATATTCGAAATTAAAATTCGATTGTTTGAATATCGAAATACTTTTCAAATCTCATATTTCATATTTCAAACTTGAAATTTACAATTTGCAATTTGAAAATTCAAATTGCGAATTGGAAATTGGACATTGGAAATTGGAAATTGGAAATTGGAAATTGGAAATTGGAAATTGGAAATTGGAAATTGGAAATTGGAAATTGGAAATTGGAAATTGGAAATTGGAAATTGGAAATTGGAAATTGGAAATTGGAAATTGGAAATTGGAAATCGGAAATTGGAAATTGGAAATTGGAAATTGGAAATTGGAAATTGGAAATTGGAAATTGGAAATTGGAAATTGGAAATTGGAAATTGGAAATTGGAAATTGGAAATTGGAAATTGGAAATTGGAAATTGGAAATTGGAAATTGGAAATTGGAAATTGGAAATTGGAAATTGGAAATTGGAAATTGGAAATTGGAAATTGGAAATTGGAAATTGGAAATTGGAAATTGGAAATTGGAAATTGGAAATTGGAAATTGGAAATTGGAAATTGGAAATTGGAAATTGGAAATTGGAAATTGGAAATTGGAAATTGGAAATTGGAAATTGGAAATTGGAAATTGGAAATTGGAAATTGGAAATTGGAAATTGGAAATTGGAAATTGGAAATTGGAAATTGGAAATTGGAAATTGGAAATTGGAAATTGGAAATTGGAAATTGGAAATTGGAAATTGGAAATTGGAAATTGGAAATTGGAAATTGGAAATTGGAAATTGGAAATTGGAAATTGGAAATTGGAAATTGGAAATTGGAAATTGGAAATTGGAAATTGGAAATTGGAAATTGGAAATTGGAAATTGGAAATTGGAAATTGGAAATTGGAAATTGGAAATTGGAAATTGGAAATTGGAAATTGGAAATTGGAAATTGGAAATTGGAAATTGGAAATTGGAAATTGGAAATTGGAAATTGGAAATTGGAAATTGGAAATTGGAAATTGGAAATTGGAAATTGGAAATTGGAAATTGGAAATTGGAAATTGGAAATTGGAAATTGGAAATTGGAAATTGGAAATTGGAAATTGGAAATTGGAAATTGGAAATTAAAAATTAAAAATTGGAAATTGGAAATTGGAAATTGAAAATTGGAAATTGGAAATTAAAAATTAAAAATTAAAAATTGGAAATTGGAAATTGGGAATTGGGAATTGGAAATTGAAAAATTTGAAAACTCGAAGCTTCAAAACTTTCAAATTCGAAATTCGGGAATTTGACGATTTGATTACTCGAAAACTGGAGCTTTGAAATTCGAACATTGGAATTTGAAAATCATAAATGGGAATTTGTCACTCGAAATTCCATACTCAAATTTCGAAATTCGAGAGTCAACATTCGAAATCATGATTCGAAAATTTATAATTCGAAAATCCAAACTCCGAAAATACAAGGATTCAAAAATTCTAAAGTAAGAAAATTCATAAATTGGAAAATTTGAACATTCGAATGCACAAAAAATTGGAAATTTGAAATTTTGGAGATTAGAAATTTAAAAATATAAAAAGTTCAAAGCTCAAAAATCTAAAAAAATTTAAAAGACAAGAATTCCAAAATGCGAAAATTCGAAAATTCAGGAAAGAAAATTTGAAAATTGGAAGTAAAATTTGGAGTTTCTTGAGAATTCCAATTTTTCAATATTTAAGAATTTAAATATGACAAAATTCGCAAAAGGGATAGTCCAAAAATCTAAAAAATCAAAACTGCAAAAGTTTGAAAATTCGGAAATCTGAGAAGCCGATTTTTCGAACATTCGAACATCAAATTTCAAAAATTAAAATTGATAAATGGTTATTCGGCACTCAAAATTTCATATTCGAGCATTATAATTTGGAATTCGAAGTTCAATCTTCAAAATCAGGATTCGAAAATTCTAATGTTAGAAAATTCATAAATATAGAAAAATTTAAAATTCGGTGATTTGAAATTTTAGAAGATAGAAATTTGAAAATTAATAGATTCGAGAGCTCAAAAATTTGAAAATTCGCGAAATTGTAAAATTTCCAAATGCGAAAATGTGAAAACTCAATAATTCAAAAATACAAAAAAATTAAAAATATCGGAAATTCGAGAATTTAAAATTTCGATAATTCGAGAATTCAAAAATTAGAAAACTTGAAAATTCTAAAATTTGAAAATTTAAATATTTGAAAATTTGAGAATTAAAATATCCGAGAATCATCGAATTTCTGAATTTAAAATTGATAATAGGAGATTTAAGACTCAAAATTCAGACATCGTAATTTCTAATTCGAGGTTCAATTTTCGAAATCAGGATCCGAAAATTCGAAATTTTGCAAATTTCAAGGTTAGAAAATTCATAAATTGAAAAATTTGGAAATTCGAGTGCACAAAAAACTGAAAATTCGTTGATTTGGAATATAAAAATTCGAAAGTTCGGAAATTCGCTTTGAATTGATCGCTTGCCAGAGAAGTCTTTTTGCCTTTCTCATATAGAAAGGTTATGCAATCACTCTGAAAAACGTCAACCTAATCCCGGCCCGGAGGGCCGAGTGTCATATCCCATTCGACTCAGTTCGTCGAGATCGGAAAAAGTCTGTATGTGTGTGTATGTATGTATGTATGTGTGTGTGTATGTGTGTGTATGTGTGTGTATGTGTGTGTATGTGTGTGTGTATGTGTGTGTGTGTATGTATGTGCGTATGTGTCAAATAATGTCACTCATTTTTCTCAGAGATGGCTGGACCGATTTGCCCAAACTTAGTCTCAAATGAAAGGTGCAACCTTCCCATCGGCTGCTATTGAATTTTGGATCGATCGGAATTCTGGTTCCGGAATTACGGGTTTCAGAGTGCGGTCACACAGAAATTTCTCATATAAGCTATAGGAAAAATTAAAAATAGAATTTTTATTTTTGATGCTAAATGTGTTCAAGGTGCATGAAACGTCGAGATTTGATGCAAACTCGAAAAAAAAATTTGACTACGATTCACTTTTTTGGATTTTTGCACATTTTTGCCTTTCTCATATAGAAAGGTTATGCAATCACTCTGAAAAACGTCAACCTAATCCCGGCCCGGAGGGCCGAGTGTCATATCCCATTCGACTCAGTTCGTCGAGATCGGAAAAAGTCTGTATGTGTGTGTGTGTATGTATGTGTGTGTGTATGTGTGTGTGTATGTGTGTGTGTATGTATGTGCGTATGTGTCAAATAATGTCACTCATTTTTCTCAGAGATGGCTGGACCGATTTGCCCAAACTTAGTCTCAAATGAAAGGTGCAACCTTCCCATCGGCTGCTATTGAATTTTGGATCGATCGGAATTCTGGTTCCGGAATTACGGGTTTCAGAGTGCGGTCACACAGAAATTTCTCATATAAGCTATAGGAAAAATTAAAAATAGAATTTTTATTTTTGATGCTAAATGTGTTCAAGGTGCATGAAACGTCGAGATTTGATGCAAACTCGAAAAAAAAATTTGACTACGATTCACTTTTTTGGATTTTGGCACATTTTTGCCTTTCTCATATAGAAAGGTTATGCAATCACTCTGAAAAACGTCAACCTAATCCCGGCCCGGAGGGCCGAGTGTCATATCCCATTCGACTCAGTTCGTCGAGATCGGAAAAAGTCTGTATGTGTGTGTGTATGTATGTATGTGTGTGTGTATGTGTGTGTGTATGTGTGTGTATGTGTGTGTGTGTATGTATGTGCGTATGTGTCAAATAATGTCACTCATTTTTCTCAGAGATGGCTGGACCGATTTGCCCCAACTTAGTCTCAAATGAAAGGTGCAACCTTCCCATCGGCTGCTATTGAATTTTGGATCGATCGGAATTTTGGTTCCGGAATTACGGGTTTCAGAGTGCGGTCACACAGAAATTTCTCATATAAGCTATAGGAAAAATTAAAAATAGAATTTTTATTTTTGATGCTAAATGTGTTCAAGGTGCATGAAACGTCGAGATTTGATGCAAACTCGAAAAAAAAATTTGACTACGATTCACTTTTTTGGATTTTGGCACATTTTTGCCTTTCTCATATAGAAAGGTTATGCAATCATTCTGAAAAACGTCAACCTAATCCCGGCCTAAATTTTTTTTTCGACTCGTTTAGGGTTTCTGGATTTTAACAGGGGCGTAGTTGATGGTTTTTCGGAGAGGGGTTACACCCCCCATCTACTGTTCGCGCCCCTCCTTCAAAAATCTCCTTAAATCACCCCTCAGACCACCACCCCATCCAGCCCTCATACTCCTCCCTTTCAACCCCATCATCTTTAAACCACCACTATATCACAAAGCATACCAATTTAAGCTGGGGAGTCGTTCGTTCATGGGACTTTCGCCCTCTTCACATACCCAGCCCCGCATGACAAAATGAGTTAGCAAGCAGATAACATTGATCTAATGCTGATTAGGCTAATGGAGTATGATATTTTTTTGTTTCAAGTGTTTCACCGTCGACACGTAGCTCATCAAGTTCGTGGCTGGCATGCCATTGTGTATAAGTGCAAAGTGTACTAAGAATGTAATGGACATTTCCACGATTATGTTGAACATAAAAAGCCTCCGTGCCATAGTTTAGAGAAATGAGAAAGGCACAATTGCACCGCTAGGTAGATTAAAACAGGTTTTTAGAATTCCAATAGCTTGATGATAAAAGGTCACATAGTAAGTGCACTAAAAACCGTGATGCCCCAAACGAAACACAACCGCTTCGTGCGGTATCACACCCTAACAAAACTCGCAATTGCACCAGAATAATGTTACTGCCAATTACTTCTGTCACCGGTGAAACTTGTTCCCCGCCGTAAAGCCGCCACTGCGAGGGCATGTCTTATTATTTTAACATGAAACCCATCAACAGAGGGAAGCAAAAGACATTAGCTGCAAGTCAATTGTTTTAACATCTCTCATCTGTCACCATTAACCGAACACACTGTGGAAACCTGATGGGCGGAAAAGAAAAGGTTGACCATGAAAAGAGAGGGAGAAAAAAAACGAAATAAACATACACCACTTATAAATGTTTATCACGTTTCGCTCGAAACTGGCTCTGCCGTTCCTAACCACGCGATACAAAACGGTTTGAAACGACTTGACGGAAACGGAACATGTTTTGCACCACGAAACCTGCGACGATTCTCATTACCTCGCTCTTATTTTTGTTAGGACCCAAGTAGGCGTAGCCTACGGCTTCTTGACAGCTCACTGTTTGCTCATCCAGGTGACACAAGGCCGAGCCAACATGTCGAGTGCAGAGTAAACAAATCTAAAAAGACTGTCCCCGTCGTACTCTCCGGCCAGACCAACCGCCCGGTCGTTATCCAGTCGACAAATGTTTATTCATAACGCGCTGGCTGTAAATCTTCAATCAAAACTGAATTTGCAAGAGCTCTGGTAAAGTATTGCCCCCCTTGAAACGTCACAGTACCCGGTGCAAACAACCCAGAAGCAGCGACTAAAAAGAGAGCAATCCCGCAGTCATTACGTACAGATGACTGCAGTTCGGCTGCAGCTCCGATTGTAAGCGGAAGATTGCGGGTTGCTGAATTTGCATACATGTAGGTGCAGTCGATGCCCAAACAAAAACAAAAATATTTGAACAAACAGCACACAATGCGCTGTGGTTCCTAGTTGACCTGGAGGCAGCCGTGTGGGTGGCGTGTGTTACTCTTGCTCGGCAGGCCAGGAACGGAACCAACTCACTCTAGCTCGGGATCGGGAGAAAGATGATGATGCTGTCCGAGCGAATAAGGCGGTGTAAAAGAAAACAGCTCTTGAATTGCTGTCATTGGATGCGGTAAATACTTTATGCGATGCACACCAAGGTTTTTTTTGAGCGAGGTTGGATTAATTTGGAATAACCGTTTGCTAAATCTTCAGCTTATTTGAGATATATTGAATATTAGGTTCTTTACTGACACAGTTAACCTCACTTTTCTTGACAGTTCGTTTGTACTGTTTACACTTAGAAAAATATGTGGATGACTAGATGCGCTCGAAGCAAATTGTAAAGAATGTTTCTAAGTCCATGTAAATAGTACAAGCGAACTGTCAAAAATGAACACTCAGTTCATTCTCGGTGGTTTATTTACTTTGTCAGTTGCGTGAACTCGTACGGGTGCTCATCTGACACATTCTAGCTCACGTAACTCCCATGTAAACAAACCACCGAGAATTGTCAAACTAATGGCATTTTCGTTTTTGACAGTGCACTACACCGGTATAGTCGGTGCTACACTAATTCAAACTTGGGTGTAATCAGTCTATCTCTTTCTTTGCACTACACCGGTGTAGCACCAAGAAAAAACGAAAACGCCATAAGTTCATCTGGTTGATTTTGTGGGGTTGTGTCGGTTGGTGTGAAACCTAATTGTTATACAGTGAAGACCCGATTTTATCTGCCCCCGGTTGTGTCTACCCCTGATTTGATCAGCTTTTTGACCCGATTTTTTGAGCGTCATATGAAAATTGATAGTTGGTAGTTTGATAAGCTCTAGCAGACGAACCAAGCTGAATTCGAGTAAATCGGAATTCGCAATTCAAATTTTATTTTTGATTTCCAATTTTCGAATTTCAGATTTCGTATATTCAAATTATTGAATTGTCGAAATTTAAATTTCTTTTTGATTTTCAGATTTTCGAATATTTGAATTGCCGATCGATCAAAATATCAAATTTTCAAACATTTGATTTTTTAATCATTCAATTTTTGAATTTAAGATTTACTTAATTTTCGAATCATCGGATTTTTGAATTTTCAAATTTCTGAAATTTCTAATTTTCGAAATTCCGAACTTTCGAGTTTTGAATTTCAAAATATCGAATTTCGAATCACTAATTTCGAAATTCGATTTTTGAATTCTACATCTCAAGCTTCAAACTTAATAGTTTCTGAATTCTTGTTTGCTTCTCAAATTTTCAAAACATCGAATTTTCGAATTCTTAAAATTTCGACTCCTGAATTTCTGAATTTTCAAATTTTTAAATTCAAAATTTTTAAATCCTCAAATTTTTGAATCTTTGAAATTTTCAAATCCTTGAATTTTTTAATTAAACACTTTTTTGAAGTTTTGAATAGTCGAATTTTGGATTTTTTACACCTTTTGTATAATTGAATTTTCAAATTTTGTCGAATTCTTTTATTTTTGAATTTCCTTATCATAATTTCGACGTTTTGAATTTTTCAGTTTTCCACTTTCATCTATTTTCGAATATTTGTCCTTTCACATTTTTGAACTCCATATTTCGAGTTCAAAATTTAAACTTTCCAATTTTAATAAATTTTAAATTTCCGGTTTCCGATTTCCAATTTCCAATTTCCAATTTTCAATTTTCAATTTTCAATTTTCAATTTCCAATTTCCAATTTCCAATTTCCAATTTTCAATTTCCAATTTCCAATTTCCAATTTCCAATTTCCAATTTCCAATTTCCAATTTCCAATTTCCAATGTCCAATTTCCAACTTCCAACTTCCAATTTCCAATTTCCAATTTCCAATTTCCAATTTCCAATTTTCAATTTTCAATTTTCAATTTTCAATTTTCAATTTTCAATTTCCAATTTCCAATTTCCAATTTCCAATTTCCAATTTCCAATTTCCAATTTCCAATTTCCAATTTCTAATTTCCAATTTCCAATTTCCAATTTCCAATTTCCAATTTCCAATTTCCAATTTCCAATTTCCAATTTCCAATTTCCAATTTCCAATTTCCAATTTCCAATTTCCAATTTCCAATTTCCAATTTCCAATTTCCAATTTCCAATTTCCAATTTCCAATTTCCAATTTCCAATTTCCAATTTCCAATTTCCAATTTCCAATTTCCAATTTCCAATTTCCAATTTCCAATTTCCAATTTCCAATTTCCAATTTCCAATTTCCAATTTCCAATTTCCAATTTACAATTTCCAATTTCCAATTTCCAATTTCCAATTTCCAATTTCCAATTTCCAATTTCCAATTTCCAATTTCCAATTTCCAATTTCCAATTTCCAATTTCCAATTTCCAATTTCCAATTTCCAATTTCCAATTTCCAATTTCCAATTTCCAATTTCCAATTTCCAATTTCCAATTTCCAATTTCCAATTTCCAATTTCCAATTTCCAATTTCCAATTTCCAATTTCCAATTTCCAATTTCCAATTTCCAATTTCCAATTTCCAATTTCCAATTTCCAATTTCCAATTTCCAATTTCCAATTTCCAATTTCCAATTTCCAATTTCCAATTTCCAATTTCCAATTTCCAATTTCCAATTTCCAATTTCCAATTTCCAATTTCCAATTTCCAATTTCCAATTTCCAATTTCCAATTTCCAATTTCCAATTTCCAATTTCCAATTTCCAATTTCCAATTTCCAATTTCCAATTTCCAATTTCCAATTTCCAATTTCCAATTTCCAATTTCCAATTTCCAATTTCCAATTTCCAATTTCCAATTTCCAATTTCCAATTTCCAATTTCCAATTTCCAATTTCCAATTTCCAATTTCCAATTTCCAATTTCCAATTTCCAATTTCCAATTTCCAATTTCCAATTTCCAATTTCCAATTTCCAATTTCCAATTTCCAATTTCCAATTTCCAATTTCCAATTTCCAATTTCCAATTTCCAATTTCCAATTTCCAATTTCCAATTTCCAATTTCCAATTTCCAATTTCCAATTTCCAATTTCCAATTTCCAATTTCCAATTTCCAATTTCCAATTTCCAATTTCCAATTTCCAATTTCCAATTTCCAATTTCCAATTTCCAATTTCCAATTTCCAATTTCCAATTTCCAATTTCCAATTTCCAATTTCCAATTTCCAATTTCCAATTTCCAATTTCCAATTTCCAATTTCCAATTTCCAATTTCCAATTTCCAATTTCCAATTTCCAATTTCCAATTTCCAATTTCCAATTTCCAATTTCCAATTTCAATTTCCAATTTCCAATTTCCAATTTCCAATTTCCAATTTCCAATTTCCAATTTCCAATTTCCAATTTCCAATTTCCAATTTCCAATTTCCAATTTCCAATTTCCAATTTCCAATTTCCAATTTCCAATTTCCAATTTCCAATTTCCAATTTCCAATTTCCAATTTCCAATTTCCAATTTCCAATTTCCAATTTCCAATTTCCAATTTCCAATTTCCAATTTCCAATTTCCAATTTCCAATTTCCAATTTCCAATTTCAATTTCCAATTTCCAATTTCCAATTTCCAATTTCCAATTTCCAATTTCCAATTTCCAATTTCCAATTTCCAATTTCCAATTTCCAATTTCCAATTTCCAATTTCCAATTTCCAATTTCCAATTTCCAATTTCCAATTTCCAATTTCCAATTTCCAATTTCCGATTTCCGATTTCCGATTTCCGATTTCAATTTCCAATTTCCAATTTCCGATTTCCGATTTCCGATTTCCGATTTCAATTTCCAATTTTTAATTTCCAATTTCCAATTTCAAATTCCAAATCAATTTTCAAATTGGATATTTCCAATTTCCAATTTCCAATTTCCAATTTCCAATTTCCAATTTCCAATTTCCAATTTCCAATTTCCAATTTCCAATTTCCAATTTCCAATTTCCAATTTCCAATTTCCAATTTCCCATTTCCAATTTCCAATTTCCAATTTCCAATTTCCAATTTCCAATTTCCAATTTCCAATTTCCAATTTCCAATTTCCAATTTCCAATTTCCAATTTCCAATTTCCAATTTCCAATTTCCAATTTCCAATTTCCAATTTCCAATTGCCAGTTTCCAATTTCCAATTTCCAATTTCCGATTTCCAATTTCCAATTTCCAATTTCCAATTTCCAATTTCCAATTTCCAATTTCCAATTTCCAATTTCCAATTTCCAATTTCCAATTTCCAATTTCCAATTTCCAATTTCCAATTTCCAATTTCCAATTTCCAATTCCAATTTCCAATTTCCAATTTTCAATTTCCAATTTCCAATTTCCAATTTCCAATTTCCAATTTCCAATTTCCAATTTCCAATTCCAATTTCCAATTTCCAATTTCTAATTTCCAATTTCCAATTTCCAATTTCCAATTTCCAATTTCCAATTTCCAATTTCCAATTTCCAATTTCCAATTTCCAATTTCCAATTTCCAATTTCCAATTTCCAATTTCAATTTCCAATTTCCAATTTCCAATTTCCAATTTCCAATTTCCAATTTCCAATTTCCAATTTCCAATTTCCAATTTCCAATTTCCAATTTCCAATTTCCAATTTCCAATTTCCAATTTCCAATTCCAATTTCCAATTTCCAATTTCCAATTTCCAATTTCCAATTTCCAATTTCCAATTTCCAATTTCCAATTTCCAATTTCCAATTTCCAATTTCCAATTTCCAATTTCCAATTTCCAATTTCCAATTTCCAATTTCCAATTTCCAATTTCCAATTTCCAATTTCCAATTTCCAATTTCCAATTTCCAATTTCCAATTTCCAATTTCCAATTTCCAATTTCCAATTTCCAATTTCCAATTTCCAATTTCCAATTTCCAATTTCCAATTTCCAATTTCCAATTTCCAATTTCCAATTTCCAATTTCCAATTTCCAATTCCAATTTCCAATTTCCAATTTCCAATTTCCAATTTCCAATTTCCAATTTTAATTTCCAATTTCCAATTTCCAATTTCCAATTTCCAATTTCCAATTTCCAATTTCCAATTTCCAATTTCCAATTTCCAATTTCCAATTTCCAATTTCCAATTTCCAATTTCCAATTTCCAATTTCCAATTTCCAATTTCCAATTTCCAATTTCCAATTTCCAATTTCCAATTTCCAATTTCCAATTTCCAATTTCCAATTTCCAATTTCCAATTTCCAATTTCCAATTTCCAATTTCCAATTTCCAATTTCCAATTTCCAATTTCCAATTTCCAATTTCCAATTTCCAATTTCCAATTTCCAATTTCCAATTTCCAATTTCCAATTTCCAATTTCCAATTTCCAATTTCCAATTTCCAATTTCCAATTTCCAATTTCCAATTTCCAATTTCCAATTTCCAATTTCCAATTTCCAATTTCCAATTTCCAATTTCCAATTTCCAATTTCCAATTTCCAATTTCCAATTTCCAATTTCCAATTTCCAATTTCCAATTTCCAATTTCCAATTTCCAATTTCCAATTTCCAATTTCCAATTTCCAATTTCCAATTTCCAATTTCCAATTTCCAATTTCCAATTTCCAATTTCCAATTTCCAATTTCCAATTTCCAATTTCCAATTTCCAATTTCCAATTTCCAATTTCCAATTTCCAATTTCCAATTTCCAATTTCCAATTTCCAATTTCCAATTTCCAATTTCCAATTTCCAATTTCCAATTTCCAATTTCCAATTTCCAATTTCCAATTTCCAATTTCCAATTTCCAATTTCCAATTTCCAATTTCCAATTTCCAATTTCCAATTTCCAATTTCCAATTTCCAATTTCCAATTTCCAATTTCCAATTTCCAATTTCCAATTTCCAATTTCCAATTTCCAATTTCCAATTTCCAATTTCCAATTTCCAATTTCCAATTTCCAATTTCCAATTTCCAATTTCCAATTTCCAATTTCCAATTTCCAATTTCCAATTTCCAATTTCCAATTTCCAATTTCCAATTTCCAATTTCCAATTTCCAATTTCCAATTTCCAATTTCCAATTTCCAATTTCCAATTTCCAATTTCCAATTTCCAATTTCCAATTTCCAATTTCCAATTTCCAATTTCCAATTTCCAATTTCCAATTTCCAATTTCCAATTTCCAATTTCCAATTTCCAATTTCCAATTTCCAATTTCCAATTTCCAATTTCCAATTTCCAATTTCCAATTTCCAATTTCCAATTTCCAATTTCCAATTTCCAATTTCCAATTTCCAATTTCCAATTTCCAATTTCCAATTTCCAATTTCCAATTTCCAATTTCCAATTTCCAATTTCCGATTTCCGATTTCCGATTTCCGATTTCAATTTCCAATTTCCAATTTCCGATTTCCGATTTCCGATTTCAATTTCCAATTTTTAATTTCCAATTTCCAATTTCAAATTCCAAATCAATTTTCAAATTGGATATTTCCAATTTCCAATTTCCAATTTCCAATTTCCAATTTCCAATTTCCAATTTCCAATTTCCAATTTCCAATTTCCAATTTCCAATTTCCAATTTCCAATTTCCCATTTCCAATTTCCAATTTCCAATTTCCAATTTCCAATTTCCAATTTCCAATTTCCAATTTCCAATTTCCAATTTCCAATTTCCAATTTCCAATTTCCAATTTCCAATTTCCAATTTCCAATTTCCAATTTCCAATTTCCAATTTCCAATTTCCAATTGCCAGTTTCCAATTTCCAATTTCCAATTTCCAATTTCCAATTTCCAATTTCCGATTTCCAATTTCCAATTTCCAATTTCCAATTTCCAATTTCCAATTTCCAATTTCCAATTTCCAATTTCCAATTTCCAATTTCCAATTTCCAATTTCCAATTTCCAATTTCCAATTTCCAATTTCCAATTTCCAATTTCCAATTTCCAATTTCCAATTTCCAATTTCCAATTTCCAATTTCCAATTTCCAATTTCCAATTTCCAATTTCCAATTTCCAATTTCCAATTTCCAATTTCCAATTTCCAATTTCCAATTTCCAATTTCCAATTTCCAATTTCCAATTTCCAATTTCCAATTTCCAATTTCCAATTTCCAATTTCCAATTTCCAATTTCCAATTTCCAATTTCCAATTTCCAATTTCCAATTTCCAATTTCCAATTTCCAATTTCCAATTTCCAATTTCCAATTTCCAATTTCCAATTTCCAATTTCCAATTTCCAATTTCCAATTTCCAATTTTCAATTTCCAATTTCCAATTTCCAATTTCCAATTTCCAATTTCCAATTTCCAATTTCCAATTTCCAATTTCCAATTTCCAATTTCCAATTTCCAATTTCCAATTTCCAATTTCCAATTTCCAATTTCCAATTTCCAATTTCCAATTTCCAATTTCCAATTTCCAATTTCCAATTTCCAATTTCCAATTTCCAATTTCCAATTTCCAATTTCCAATTTCCAATTTCCAATTTCCAATTTCCAATTTTCAATTTCCAATTATTAATTTCCAATTATTAATTTCCAATTTCCAATTTCCAATTTCCGATTTCCGATTTCCAATTTCCAATTTCCAATTTCCAATTTTACAATTTCCAATTTCCAATTTCCGATTTCCGATGTCCAATTTCCAATTTCCAATTTCCAATTCCCAATTCCTAATTCCCAATTTCCAATTTCCAATTTCCAATTTCCAATTTCCAATTTCCAATTTCCAATTTCCAATTTCCAATTTCCAATTTCCAATTTCCAATTTCCAATTTCCAATTTCCAATTTCCAATTTCCAATTTCCAATTTCCAATTTCCAATTTCCAATTTCCAATTTCCAATTTCCAATTTCCAATTTCCAATTTCCAATTTCCAATTTCCAATTTCCAATTTCCATTTTCCAATTTCCAATTTCCAATTTCCAATTTCCAATTTCCAATTTCCAATTTCCAATTTCCAATTTCCAATTTCCAATTTCCAATTTCCAATTTCCAATTTCCAATTTCCAATTTCCAATTTCCAATTTCCAATTTCCAATTTCCAATTTCCAATTTCCAATTTCCAATTTCCAATTTCTTATTTTGATATTTTCAAATTTTGAATTTTCGAAAGCTGATTTCGAAACTTTCGAAAGCTGATTTCGAAAACTGATTTTCGAATGTTTAAATTTCAAAATACGATTTTCGAAAATCGGTTTCTTGGTTTTCCGAATTTTCAAAGCTTTGAACTTTTGAAATTTCAGATTTTGAGCTCTAATTCACCCCCTATAATAGTTTTATTTACCTGTTATGGTGAATTCACCCCTGGTTTAAAAGCCCCTGATTTACAAAATATAAACAAATGAAAAAAAAAACACGAATTAGTTAAGGCTTGTCAGATCCCGTGCGCGCGGCTTGCCATTGCGAGCGGAGATCTTTTTTCGCGGCGGGAAAATATTCCTTTTCTTGCCAACCACGTCTTCTGCGTCAATCGTGACCCTCTCGTTGTCGTTTACGCCCGTATTATCATTTTGAATACTGCCTTGATGCTCGCGCTAGTTTTTTGGAAACACAAATAGTTGCATGAATATGAGGTTTTTTATTCAGAATTTCAGAACCTTGGTCACGGTTTTCGTAAATCTTTCAGTTCACGAAATCGTGATCTTGTTTTCATGAATTTATGCCAAAGACATGAGTTTCCCTGTACTCGTCAGCAACCCAGAGCTTCTGTGCTTGATTAACCGGGACAGCCAGTTGCTTTTGGTGTTCAAACATGTTCTGTGAACTGTTTGGATTTAGTGTCTAACTAACGCCAATTTGGTGTTAGTTTTGATACATCGTCTAACTAAAATCAAGTTGGTGTCAGTTACTGACGAGTGGAACACGAAGCATCAAAATCCAACTTCTCAGACCAGGCAATTCTCAAGCCGATCCAAAAATAGTAATTAACTTTTCACAGTGTATCTCCTTTTCAAAGAAAAAAACTTATTTTTGGCTTCAGATATAATAAAAGTCTCGCTTTGCTGGCCGCAGTTACAGGTTTCTTGCCAAATATGATAATTATTTTGAATTTTTTTTACCAAAAACTTGAAACCTTCGCGAATAAACCTTGTCACATAAATTATTCAAGCGGATAATAAAGATTAGCAGGTCAAAGCACTTTCTTGGGGAGCACCCGAAGATACATCACAAATACAAGTTCAAAAAGTCATCACCTCCAAACAAGGTTTTGCGACATGTTAGACAAGAACATTACCATCGAATAATCGATCCATCGCGCGATCATTTCAATGTAAAAATATGTTAAACCGTAAGATCAAGGCCGGGGCCTGAAGAAAAGTACAACCACCGCCTTCGCCATCGTGCAGACTGCGACTCACGAACCAATTCCGGAACGTCACCGATAAAATCGCTCAATTTCCACGCTCTCATTATTCAAATTTATCGCAATCGGAACCGCCTGTCATCTGATCTAGTTGTGTAGTGGAGGAGGATATTGGTCGTCGTCGTCGCCACGGTTATCGCGATTGTGACGTGGTTCTTCTGGGTGGTGGTTCTCCCTGATGGGCTCCAAAACATCGCAGCTTTTGGCAGTGTTGTGATGCGATCAGAAACAGAGCGCGACCGGGTGGGAAACAGGCGCAGAGACAAAGGACCCCGTGCTGTGCCATGCTGGCTAGAAGTTGTATTTGGAGGGTACTCGAGTGAAACAAAATAATCATAAATCTCTTCCCCTCACCGAAACTAACGGCGGATCGAACCAACGAGCGGGAGTAATTCAAATGTGATTTTAATTTCCGATAAGTCCGCTAGCCAACATGTAAAACATGAAACTTTGGAAACTTTTTTGAACTATTTTCCACGGGTCGTACAAGTATGTGCCGTGCTCGGTTTTTGTAAGCTGCTCTTGTGTAGTCGCCAGTCGAGATCTAACATGGCAGATAGCAATCAACAACGACCAACAACGACGACGACTAGGGCCAGGACGAGACCGAGAACGGGTACGAGGTCGCGGACGGCCCCAAACGGCATAATAGTTTAGAGACAATGAACTTCTCACTGCCAGCACTTTCCACTGTAGCTCTAGGAGAAATTGTGCTTCCATGGTCCTCTCTAACGTCATTCAGCCCAACAACACAACAAGTTGGAAGGCATATATAAAATAAATAACAATTGAATTAATTTCGCATTCAAATGTTTAGCATTTTTCTGCACTCCGTTTCTATCGCCCGGCAGCGAGCCAAGTGTGTCACACAGCATCATGCTGCAGATTACATTACACACATTAGAGGCAGTGAAAGAAACCGGAGGCTGATATCATATTCAGCTCATGTGTTTTTTCCGTGTCCTAGCTGCCGCCGCGGCTACCGGTTCTTAACCCGTGCGGGTACTGTGGTAGGATCGACAAATGGAACACTAACTGACATTGGTTTCTAATAAATGTTTAACTTAAATTATTGACAGTTGACAGTTGACAGTTGACAGAACTATAATTCTACTGTTACTTACCATTTTTCTCCTTGTCAGTAATTATGACACTATCCACTTTTAGAAATAGTGTTCATTTCTTCCGCACAATCATTCAATCTGATGTCCCGAAAGAAAAAAAGAAACCGTGCCCGGTTTTCTATAGTAATTAAATCCACGATAACGTTTTGATGAGCGAATTCCTCGGCTAGGCTCTGTCATCATCTATCCGTGTCTTCATTTTCCTACCCCGCTTCTCGGATGTCTTTTTCTGTATCATCTGCCATATATAAACAAAGTAATAATACTCATTTTTTTCCCGCTCCGTTTGTCCGCCGACTCTTCCTCGCTTCGTTGCGAGCCGAGGAAAATTGTTGCTCAGCTTTTCTAAGCGGTACCGACCGGTACTTGGCAGCCATCCAGAAGGGGTAAAACAAGTAATTACGAACAAGATCGTGGGAAATGTTAATTTAATTCAGTTCGCGTTCTGTTCCATCCATTTCTCGGCGTCGTCGTCATCGTCATCGTTTTCATCATAGTTGCTGAGCTGGGAAAACTCGGGTCGTCTTGTACTCGCACTTTTCCCCCTGGCTGATTTGACGCGGGCTTGATTTTTGACGGACATTTCACCGGAACGCTCGCGTACACGCGTACAAACAAACATCAATCGACTCGATTGATTGAAATTTGATATCGCTCCTCCTGAAGAGAGTGGCTGGCGCATGCTGCGTCAGATCGATCTGAACTGACATATGGCACAAGACCGGGCTTTGTTCGGAGCTACCGAATGGCGCGACCGCCGCAGACCGAGGATGATCGCGACAAATTTCTTGGAAAAAAAGTTGTGAATAATTAATTACTGAGTAAGCGAGCAGTGCCACTGAAATGGCTGTTTGATTGACTGACTGACTGGCTGACTGACTGACAGATGGTGGTAATGGGGCCGCGCTTTGTTTCTCGATCCAGATTCCGCGAAATTTCGCTAATGAGCCATTTCAATAAACGCTACTGGGAAAAGTTGTTTCGGAAAAGTAAAACAAACCGAAGCCAATCAAGCTAATTGCAACGCAGAGGGGCGACGTAATCGATTAAAAACTGCGATAACAATTGTCTCCTAGTTTTTGTGGCTTTATGTCGCTGTGTTATTCGAGCTTTCCCAACTAATTGTGTGGTCAACAATAAAGCAATTTATCATTGGAGTGGCATAAAGTGAATGGAAAGCCGTTGGCTTTTCGCTAATGGTCTCTATGCGGTAACATTCGCTACGAAATATGAATGAGCTACGGGCTCGTATTGCCTAGCTATCGCTAACTGTACTCTTTACTCATGTTATTTGACATTAGTAGCTGACAGTTTTATTATCTGGGCTGATTGCGTCAAGTTTACCTGTATTGAGCTCATTTCATTCTTCTACAACCTTCCCAAAAGCGCTCGTTTGGCTCAGACAATACTGTGCACTTACGAGAATCAGATTGATGCGTGTCAGTTTCATAAGAAGATCGCTCACTATAGAAGCTGTCGTGAACAATGAAACTTCCGAAATCGAAATAAAATCAAATTGATTTTCAACAATTAATTCAGACTAATGTTTGGAAAGAGCATAAAAATATACACTGGATCTTTGTTTGCTAACCAAATAAATTCGTAAATTGGATTAGTCACCGTTTTGTTTATTAACTTAACAACAACGTTTTTAAACAGTTATAACTTTTGATTTTGTCAAGGTTTGTTCGCAGCAACAAGTACGGTTAATAGTTGGGGCTGCTACCTTACAAGTGGGCACTAACAGATATAAGTATTATTCGTAAAACAGAATTTATTGCAATAACTCTGACTGAACTTCGCTGGAGCAGTGTTGCCAGTCAAAGTTTTTGTTAACAGTGAATAATAAAATTTTGATGCATCTTCGTTATTTGATATTCTTCGTTAAACATTATGGGTACCTTCGGATTATAATTTGTGAGTAGATGACAGAAATCGATGCCTGGCGCCATTTTAAAACCGAAGATGACGTCTTCTGTTTGAGCCAAATTCTCTATAATATCATGATTATTTTCGGAATGGAGTTGACGAGTGGAAGAATATTTCGGATGTCTGACGCTATTTTAAAATCCGAGATTGCAGCTCCTATACAAACAAATCGCATTTCGGATTTTCAAATTGCGTCAAGCATCGATTTCCGGAAACTATTCAGACCGTTTTAAACAAATACCTGTATTGTGAGAGTAATAGTCAAAAATAAATTTTGTCCAATGGAAAGCCATCAACGGAACTTTTAAAATGGCGTCTAACATTGACTTCCGGCATCTACCTACCAATCCCGTAATAAAACACCAATGTTTTTCGAGTTAAAATGAGTTCTGCTTCACCAAAAGTCTTCGATTATAAAATGACGTCAGATATCGACCTCTGGAATGTACCCGTCAAGCTCGTTTCGAAGATTGTTAGATAACGTCAGTTAGAACAAAAAATTGGCACTAGTTAGACACTAAATTCAAACAGCCACAAAACTTGTTTCAACGCCTCCAGAAACTTGATGATTACGAGCGATGTCTCGGAAAGCAAACTCAGAAGCTTTGGTTTGTTGGCGTAAAAGTGGCATGGGAACCAAACGCCTGGCACTATATAAAAATTAATCTGGGCATATATTCTCGTCAAGCCCGTTTCAAAAATATGCATATTGCAAGATATAAAAAATTTTGCTCGGCTAGAAGTCGCCATACTGGATTCTAAAGCTGTTTGCACAACGGGTGACAGGATACACGCAATAAAATTATTCACTATGAATTTTGTTCTACCTATTCAAACGCTGTTGCTGTTGCCGACTTGGAATAACTAGAACAAAATCCATTGTGAATATGTTTTGTGGTGTATTCCGGTCGCCTCGTGTGCGTACAGTTTAAAAATGGCGTCAAACATCGATTTTCGTCATCTACTTGTGAAACCTGTTTCGGCAAGACTCAAATTGTAACTGTTTTAATCCTAGTTCTCGTGGGGAATAAGCCCTTATCTATGAAGGCCCTACAGTCGCGGATCCAGAGGGAGGGACCTGGGGGTCCGGACTCCCTCCGAAAATTTTCAACTTGTTGAGAAATTTTGATTTAGTTTCAATTTTATATTCGTTTCAAACTTAAAGTAATTTCAAACCAAATTTATTCAAAAATCAAAATTTTGGACCCCTCCCGAATTTTTTTTCTGGATCCGATCCTGATGCCCTAAAAATACATGAATAATATTTTTTGATTTCGTGAACTATTTCACGAGCACTAACGATCAATCATGCCTATACTACTGGGGATCATAAACCAGTTCACGAATACATGAATGTTTTTTGATGATTTTGTGAACTATTTGATGAGGACGAATGGTAAAGTCATGATTATTATACTAGGAATCATGACCCAGTTCACGAATATATGAATCGTGATTAATGATTAATCACGAGGATTGAAGGGATTCATGAATAAAACTCCGAGGTTCGTGAAATAGTTCACGAGGAAACATTCACACTGTTTTGATTTCGTAAACTAATGTTCCTAAATGTATGAATAAAATCATCCGTCAACCAGTTGGTTTTATGAATAATGTTCATAAAATTGTGAACTAGTTCATGTACAGAAAATCGATTTGGTCATAGCATGGCGAAAACCGGGACTGAAGTTCTCAAAACAAAAAATGAATATTTCCACTAATAAAAGCGTTATGCGGACGTTACTGAAGCGCAATTGAACATAATCATATGATCACATGATTTTTGCTTATGGTCATTTTTTCGTAACGTAAAAACGTTAATGTTCTAGAATTCACGTAGTTTTATTCACGATTTTGGGAACAATTTCTCCTCCGTGCACTCTTGTCTTTTGTGCAACACCTTCACAAACTCTAGCGAAATCTTTCTTAAGTATTTTGGGAGCCATCCTCGCGCCCAGGACCGCCTCTTCGGGTTACTTCGCCTTTCTTTTTCAGTTCGAATTTTGAATAATAATTTAGCGTTTACATGAACAATGTGCACACACGGCAAAATACAACGAAAGTAGAAAGTTGAGCAGAATTATTTCAAATTTCAATATAAAACTATGATTTACTCTTATAAAATAACTAAATAACAAATCTTTTGAACGTGACGTAGGAAACGGATATTTTCTAGCCTATTTCGGGCAAAGCCATCAACATAAAGTACCAACAGATTGCTATATTTTTTTCGACATCGTAAATATAAGTTCATTGCACATTTGTCTGTAATATTATTCGAAGTCAGATGTTTGAAAGCGACCGACGGAGCATTTTTTCGGAAGACTTTGTGAAATCAGTTGGCGCTAGGTGTTTGAAGGCAACGGATGGAGGATTTCTCCGTGCAGAGCAGTTTGCTGAGTAGACGTTTTTTAGGGAATTCAATTTGCCTATATCATACAACAATCCAAAGAATTTATTTGAAAACTTTTCGACAAACATATGATTAGGGCTTATAAGCCAAAATATTCAGCCATGACAGGTATCTTGGCAGATAACTCAGATAAGCTCATTGTGATATCCTGTATAAAGGAAGCGAATGACGTTACTGGCGACAAGTTTTTAATGAAAAACTACCGCATCTACATACCCACTCACATAGTTGAGCTCGACGGTGTGGTTAACGATTCGAGTTTATCGTGGGTTGTTCTACTGAAGTACAGATTTTGCTGTTTCAAGAACCAGTGAACGAGAATTTTGAATAGCTATCGGACTGGATGGGACAATATCATGTACTTCTTCAAACTCGTTTCGGGTGACTTTTGGTGCGACTACTTTACCTGATTATGTCTCTTTGACAGGGTTCGTCTGCCTGTTCGGGCGTTCACACCGCACGCCATTCATTGCAGTAAGCTATAGTATGGCCCGTTGTGGTAAGTGCACAGATAATCATTAGGATGACTCTTGCATTGAAAATACTGAAAAGTGTGCAGATTGTGGAGAGAGTCCACATTATATATAACAGCGCCGGAAGAATCTGAAGCATTCTCTTAAAAGACACCATCTCATAGAAGATTATGAGACTGACCCATTCATTGTGAATATTATAACTGACAGGGCCGTAGCGTGTTCTTTTGGTGCCTTCAGTGAAGCCATTGCGATTTTCGAATAATAATTAATTAGAGAGCAAATCAAGTTTTCCGCAACTCCCTTCTAAAGTTGGCGCTCTTGACGGGGGCCGACCCGGCTAACCGCGCGCTACGAGCCTGCCTTTTCTACCTTTCACTTATTCACTATTAGTTTGACATGGGTTCATCCCATGAAAATACCATCACCATGGTCCGGTAGATCCCATATAAAATACCATATGTGGGTGTATTTATGGGTTGAGACCATTTTATGGTGTCTTGATGGTTTTGAATTTTGGCACGGACCATGTTTAAGGTCTTTTCAAGGGGCTATGTGGTGTTTGAACCCATGAGTATTTGCTCGGAATGCCATGACAAAGGAATGAGTGAGCCATGATGTTTATTTTCCTAGTTTCGCTTAATGACGAGTTCAAAATTCAGTAATTGGTAATTCAAGTCTTAAGCGTAGCCAGTGATACCCGCAAGTAGGGTATTAGATGCAAGGTACATACTCTCAGCTTGCCTTTTTAGCCACGATTGAAATGTACCGCATTCATAGAAGAAATAACCAACTCTACTAATGTACACGACGCCAGTGGTTGAGTGGTAAGCGAAGTGATAAATCGATAAGCGAAGTGGTTGTCACTTCTTCCTTCGGAAGCGAAATAAAGCCACATTGGTCCCGGTTCATATGTCGATGGGTCGACATCTAGGGTCCAGATGGTGGAGACAGCTCTCTGACGACAGTGATAGGCACTCAGTGCGTGCAGAGCCCGACGGAAAATACGTATGACAAAACAAATTAAGTTATATTGAAGATCTGAAGGCCTGAATTTCAGGAAGTTAACCTTCAAGAATTCCACCATAAACTTCCTAGAGGTCACTAGTTGTGTTTGAAGATCTATACATTACAGCCTAGAGGAATAGAACATCCATTCTGACCGCATTTCACCTTCCGTTCGATGCGCAAAATTTGGTAGTAACGTTTAATCACACGACTCGCCGTTGACTGCACGATTCCGAGTTTTTTTTCCGATGTCTCGATGGGACAGTTGAGAATTTTCCAGGTGCTTGCGTGAAATCAATTCGCAACATTGCTTTTCGAGTGACGCCATTTTTCCAATTTTCGAAAAACTGACAGCGTTAAAAGTACAGTGTAAACAATACACTGTAAACTACTTCTATTCCCAATGGGTTATTTTCCACAGTGTTTTTTCCGTGATGCAATTTGTTGTGGGACACCCTTTATTGTGCGAAACGGAATAAGCGACGCGTTCAAAGTATTCCACCTCCTAACATTTGCTCTACTTTTTTCCACGCGCCATCTTTCGCTTCCTCTACAGCAAAAACTAGCTCAGCTGCAGCCCCACGGCTTCAGTTTCAGGTTAAGCAACCATTTCACCAACACACAATTGCTATTATCTTAGCCAGCCTACACCTCGGATCGGGAATCAGTTTTTTTTCCGCGTTCCTGATGCTGGACCTGACCGAGCTGGTGAACTGGACAGACCTCACCCCAGCAGCGAAGAAGTCGAGCACGTTCTTCAGCGCTGTATACGGGGGCGATTGTGTTTTATGTTTTATTTATAATTCATTAATATTTATCTCTTCGATGCCGCTGTTCGAAGTATGTACAACGACGACAACAATGGGGTGACCGGTTGTAGAAAAATGGCAAAAGAAAAACAGAATGGAACGTTGGATACAGCAATACCAGCAAAATCAAGAACGGCCACAAGTGGTCTGTCCTCTTGCGTTCCCTCCACCATCCATCCGCCTCTTCCCCGAGACACGGAGTGGGAGTTTTGCAATTGTTTGCCAACTCCGGGCGATGATTACAAACAGCCCGGTTTGTAGGTCGTAAAATGCTCTGGTGAGCCCCTCTCGCACAGAAGTGCAGGGATAAAATTGTTGATTTATCTTTTCGAGGGAGAGAGATAGAAACAACGAAAACAAAAATCAACACATTTCTAAACGTAGTAACGAGAGCCGGCGAGAAGTGTAACCTGGATGACCCGGTCTCTCAGCGCGGTACTCACGGCAGACAAACAATATAATTAAAACCAACAATGCTCAGTGATTGACAAATCGCCGCAAGAAGAAAAAGAGCAACCCGTCAGCCGACGAAATTCCCGATTTTATTGTTTTCGAGCAGAAAGGTTCACTGTTCAGTGGGCTGCCGAGTGCTACTCGAACTTCCAGAGCCGCCATCGTCGACCGTCGTCATCATCTTCGAGAGCGCGAAGTGAAGAAATAAAAATTAACATAAATTTTGTACGCTCATAAAATCCAGACCCAGCCTGCTCCGCCCTGGACTGACTTTTTTTGCCGCGGCGATGGTGTCATAAAATCAAAGAAAAGTTGTCCGGACGCCATCGGAATGATGCACTTTTTTGCCCGGTAAGCGCACGTGCTTGCAAACCGCGGCCGGAACGTGCTCGATAGGTTCGATGCTTCTGTCTGGCAGCCGACAGTACCTACGGTACGGTATGTATAGACAATACTTGATATTTACTCGCTGCGGTGGTTCGATCTGAAACGTGATTTAACCTATATTCTATTGAAATCTAGTTGACAGTGACAGTTATAATATTTGCGAGTAACTTAACTGGAGGTGCTTTCGTCCAATCTTGGTAATTTTCACTTAGCCTCGTCCTGAAATCCAATGCATGGATTTGGGCATCCTGTGCAAATGCTTCAGAAGTTTCAAGCAACGGTCTTGATGTAATTATAAAAGCAACTGGTCGACTGACACTTTTGTATTTCCTATTATCATTGTACTTCTACACATTTCTCCACATAATTGGGTCACTGCCTACTGATTTCTATTCAATTACGAATGGTTAATTTCATTGCTCTATCCTTGACCTTTTTGGCAAATTTTCATCGCCTCCTTCGTAGCTAAACGTATTCAAAAACGTGACTCTGTAAAGCTCCGAACACAATGACAGCGGTGTTCCAGTTATTGAAAGTACGCCATCTACAAAAGTTGTGATATATCACTATGAGGAAATTCTTTAAAAAATATCGATTCGTCAATTTTTCCAAAACACTAGCTCCACATTTTATACACGGTCCCAACTACAGACATAGCGAAGTGTCAAAAAATGCAGCCAAACGAGCATGATGGTGAGGGGAAGTAATGAGCGAAGCCCATGCAAAGCTTATGGGATCTTAAGTGATGCCAGTAAATATTCATGGTTGCTAGTTTTACTGTTTTTGTCTCCGCAAGTCTGTGCACAAAGTGTCTATAGTCCCAACCACTCCTTTGAAAGTGAGTTACCTCTCTGTCTTGGAAACATTTTTTTTACTAGAGGTATATCCCCTCTATACGTGTGCTTGTATCCATGGCCCGTGAACGCGTATGCGATCACTGTTCCATCTAAAAATATATTTAAAATGTTGGAATCGTTTTTGAGCTTTATGTCTGTTTATCTATGGTTGCATTTACTACAAAGGCTAGGTCAAAAACTGAACGTAGGTAAGGTATTCTACTTAATACGACAACTAATTGCTATGAAAACTGGGGTTGTCAACACTGCAGGTTTGACCTCCAGATTTTACGTCAATTTCTCCAGCAGGAAAGGGAAGCAATGTTAGTCTGACACTTGCTTTTGCTAGAGGCCGTTAAAACTACTACGCACTGCACTGCGGATTGTTAGTAGGGATAGGGATTCGAAGTTGTGCGATTCTAGATTTTAGGAGTCTCAAATATTATTTTTACAGAGGACAAACTAGCAAACGGAAAAGCATAAAAAACTAGAACTACCAGAACAAAATTGGTCGCAAATTGGTAATTGGCGTTCAAAACTTTTCGTAAATTGTCCTCATACATTATTCAATAGTCATCATTTCGCTTAGACAAGACCATACAGATTCTCCACGCACATTTAATGCACTGTGGAGTAGTTCCTAGTTGAACAAACAAAGTAATTTGTTTACTCCTTTCAGAGAACCTCTGTAGCGACTGCCCGATTCGAAGATCATAACAAAAATCTATCAACACTATATGGCGTCTTGATACCTTTTTTATGTTTATTTGAAATGGCTCGCGGTCATAGAATAGTTGAGCCGTGAATCTTTTATCTTTTTACAAACTGTATGAAATAAAAAAAAAACTGTTTTAATCCACCTAGTGGTGCAATTGCGCCTTTCTCATTTCTTTAAACTATGAGTGGCTGGTTATGTTCGTTTCAATTATCGAAACATCTACTACATTCTTAGTACACTTTACACCTTCACACAATAGTTTGCCAGCCACGAACCTGATGAGCTATGTGTCGACGGTGAAACACTTGAACCAAAAAAATATCATACTTTATTAGCCTAATCAGCACCAGTTCAATGTTGTCTTCCTGCTAACTACGAACGAACCACTCCCCAGCTTAATTTTGGAATGTCTTGTGCTATATCGGTGGTATAAAAATGATGGGGTTGAGAGGGGAAGGGGTATGAGTGATGGATCGGGTGGTGGCCTGGGGGGGGGGGGTGCAATGAGGGGTGATCTAAGGGGAATTTAAATTGGTGGTCACCGGTGATCGGGAGGGGGGGGTGTAAATCTCTCCTGTTAAAACCCAGAAACCTTATGTCAATGCCGGGATCAGGTTGGCGATTTTTAGAGTGATTGCATATCCTTTCTATATGAGAAAGGCAAAAAGCTACGTTATTTGTGCTTGACCCCTTAGCTGACAATTAGCTAAAATATATATTTTCGAAATCTGGACGGATCTGATTTTTTCAGATTTGGATGAATCTGAAGCTGACAAGTCCATACAAGTTACAAATAGTGTTATAATTTGTGTATTGGGAAAAGATTGCAGATTTTAAATAAATCATTTGCTCCTTTTATAAACTGGCAGTCCAGAAATGGACGAAAGCAAACAGAACAAAATCGAATATGATTTTTAATTATTAGAGTTGTTTGAAACACCCAAAGAACATCAAATTGAAAGAACAATGTGAACAATGGACTAGTTCGCTATGGACGTGTGTGACAAAGATCTAGTCGCAATGAGACGAGAAGGTATTTATGGAACATTGTTGTCATGTTGTTGTACCATTACATTGTACGATTGATAGATTATAGTGAAGACCCGCTTTTATCAGCCCACGATTTTGTCAGCCTCATATGAAAATTGATAGCTGGTAGTTTGATAAGCTCTAGCAGACGAACCAAGTCGAATTCGAGTAAATTTTTTCTTGAGCATATTTTTCTTATCTTCGAGATCCTTAATATGAAAAAATCCAAAATTTAAATTCATTTTCAATTTTGCGCTGTCTGACCCTATTAAGCGAAATTTAAACTAAATAATCGGAAAGGGTTATTAAGCTATATCTAGGGACTAAAGAAGAATATTTTAAGAACTTCGGTTGTTAAAAAGAAAGAAAAATATATGTCCCGATTTTATCAATATCCCCGTTTTAACAGCCTAAAACTCATCAAAGGGCAGTTAAAAACGGATCTTCACTTTATTAGAATTGTCTAAAATTGATGCAAGTTATTATGAAAATTCTGCTAGTTAACTTGAGTGCTTATGCTACAGAATTTGCGAAGTTAAAGGCTGATGAAGTACTATCTCCGATAGTCGACACTAAGCTAACGAGGCATCAATACTTATTAATTTGCGCATAAGCGTTGCGTTGCGTTGCGAAGCACGGTGCTATTCGTAGATTGCATACTAACGATTATCATGTTGCCTAAAGGTAGTTCAATTCATCTTGCTTGTGAGATATATGATCGGGAATGAACTTTATCTCTTTTGAGTTCAGTAAACCAATAGCATGAGAATCATTATTGCCGGCCACGACCATCTTCACCGATACTTAGGATAGGGTAGGAAATGTTGATGTAATACCTACTTAGAGAAGGCCCCCGACTCAGCGACGCTTCCATAGGTATTACGGAGTTGGATTGAAGGACAGGTATAGGTCTAGGATTCGCCACAAGCAGGCAATGCGACCACGAAATGAATGTTTTTATGCGGTGGGATGGTTAGTCTTCGAGTATACGAATACTCAAAGCAAAAATACATTTATTTATGTTTTTCTTGTGTTTAAACTCTGGATAGCCGGCTATCGAGAGTAGGGGAGAGAGGGTAACAATGAAACACATTTTTTCTACAACTTAATTTTGATGATAATACATGTTATTTGTGTAATCAAAAGTGATACATAGTGCCACTATGTTGTTAACTAATACATATATTTTTTCCAGCTGGTAAAATTCACGGGAAATAACATTTTTTGGATAATAAACAGTTGGTGGTAAAATGTATCAGTGTGCCCCATGGGTAGGAACTATGAAACACGATGTCATCTATAGTGAAATATTCTACTTATAAATTTTATTCTTTTGTTTTGACGAAGAATGATCCTAACGCTTTGAATTAAAGTTATATTGAAGCGAAAATCGTTTGTTTACGAAAGAATCCACTATATCATCGCGTAACATCGAACCACCGTATATGCATATTAGCTGCAATCCTGAAATAAGAGACAATTTCAACAAAATTTGGCCAAATTTACTAATTTTGCACTATATGAGTAGTATTTAGTGTGGAAAATCGGAACCCATTAACATTTTGAGACAGACCACAAAAACAAACAAAAATCACTGTTCCCCATACGCCATCGTTTCACAGTTACCCAATGGCTCTATTCATGAAAATTGTGAAATCACACAGAACCATGAGTAGTTACCAAAAAACTTTGTTCGCGGCACATGTTGAGCATAAAATTTGCTATAAATAGCAATAGACTAAACATTTATTCAATGAATGGTAATTCATAAAGATGGAATAATGTTTATTATTGCAAATTTACTCTGGCTATCACAAAACAAACAAATATCCATTAAAAGAGATAGAGTTAGCAGATCTCTTCCAAAATATAGCAACACGTGTAAAGAATTAGAAATTGTGAAATATGAGGGAATTAGACGATTGCGATCATGCATTGTGATTTTATTGCGAATGTTTCATAGTTCCTGCTGATCCACTGTTACCCTCTCTCCCCTAATTATCTTTTTCCCTAAGCTACAGCAATTTGAACTCCAAACAGCCGGCCGTAGAAGTATTGCTAAAACTGTGAGTTAATCTTATATCTATACTCGATATTCGGTACGATCGCGCGTGATTGGAGAAAGACTAAGTAAAGTGGGAAATGATCGAGAAGCAATATCAAGAATAAACAATTTGTGACATTTTAGAGTGAATCGTGTGAGTGAATGAAAACAACGCCTATATAAGTACGATTTTTGCCGGAGACAACACTGATCGACGTTTATTATGATGTTTCCGTACCCGAATATATCGGCAAATTCACATTTCTAAAATTTTATGATAAGCGCGCCGAAAAACAAAATAAATTGCGATCTTGCTGACTACGCGCGGCGTTCGGTTTCCGAAGTCAAAGGAGAAAGATAAACATAAACATACTGCGATGACATGGATTAAAATCTTATTCTGGGGCACTCGACATCATCCCATCGCTTGCTTGAAAATTCTATGAATCAAGTTACAATTTGTGAGAAAAAAACTGAATAAACATTTATTAAAAAAAACTGGACAACTGGCTCAAATTTGTTGCAAAAACTGGAAGAATCCAGTTTAAACTGGAAGGTTGGCATCGTTGGGTGTCACTGGTTCCCAGATTCAAATCTTTGTAAACGATCACCAATACGGTGACACTATTATTTACTCGCGTATATTCACCAAAAGTAAAGGCCCAAAAATATGTAAAACAATACAAAAGTTTAAGTATCAATCAGTGGCGCATTCCATCTGAGACGATACAAACAATTTTTCAAAAAAGTGCTGAACCTCATGATTTTTTTTACAAGCTACATATCGTCCTCATCGGTAGCAAGTCTAGTTTCATCCATTCTCGCCAATCAACTAATCACGCTCACACATTCATACTAATGCTGCTCACTAATGTGATGCGGCGAACTGAAAAACTAAACACAAATATCTTTCAAATTCTAATCCTATCAACAATTCCTACAAACCGTAACTAGATACTTAGCTTAATCGGATGTCTTTTGAAAACACTATCTAGTGCAAAGCGGTTGATGCTGCATTCTGTTAGTTTTCAACAAATATTCCTCGTTCAGAAGACCACTATAACAACACGTCCGATGCACTTTTCACTTCGCAACTTAGAAACTATACTATCTTCTGTGAAATTCTACCGATTTTTCCAATATCCATTTTAATAAATTATGCCATTCTTCCGACCAATAAGCGTATGACATTCCGCCTGGCTTTTTCACAATTCAGAAACTCGCTCATTAAATGCAGAGCAAATCCGCTCTCTCCCATCTCACACTCTCATTACTCACATGAGCCATGAGCTCATCAACACACCAACACACGGTTTAATGCAAATGGCTACTCTTGCCTTGCCTTCGTTTTTTTCAACTATAAAATCAGCCACCATTCAACAACACAAGAAAAAATTCACTTAACTTCACAATTTTCCAATAAATAATCATTAGCACTACATTACTATCACTTTTCTAGAGCTTTAACTTTATATTTCCTGCTTAAAACTGATAATTTGCGGCCGGTAAATGACGCGTACATTTTCATTACTCGGTTCTTTAAATGTCAACTTATTAAAGCTGCTTAGAATGATCATTAGTGATCTAGACCCGCAAATTCGAGTTATGTTGCACCCTTTTTAATATGTATTACACCATTTGGACCTCATGGTATTACCATTTTATATGGGAATTTGCTGGGCGACCGCACTCTTCAACCCGTAACTCCGGGACCGGAAGTCCGATCGAAAAAAAATCAATGGCAGCTTATGGGAGCGTTATACCTTTCATTTTAAATCAATTTGAAATCAAATTTCAGCGATTCGGTTCAGCCATCTCTGAGAAAAGTGAGTAAGTTTTGAAAACACATACACACACATACAGACATTTGTCAATATCGACGAACTGAGTCGAATGGTATACGACGAACTGAGTCGAATGGTATACGAGACTCGACCCTCCGGTTAAAAAGTCGGTTTTCAGAGTGATTGCATATCCTTTCTATATGAGAAAGGCAAAAATTCTATTTTTAATTTTTCCTATAGTTTATATGAGAAATTTCTGTGTGTCCGCACTCTTAACTCGTAATTCCGGAACCAGAATTCCGATCGATCCAAAATTCAATAGCAGCCGATGGGAAGGTTGCACCTTTCATTTGAGACTAAATCCAGCCATCTCTGAGAAAAATGAGTGACATTATTTGACACATACGCACATACATACTTTTTCCGATCTCGACGAACTGAGTTGAATGGGATATGACACTCGGCCCTCCGGGCCGGGATTAGGTTGACGTTTTTCAGAGTGATTGCATAACCTTTCTATATGAGAAAGGCAAAACATTCAAATAAAATTTCAAGTGATAAATTCTTGCTGCCGTGCATTCTGCGCGCACTGCTTGCCGCTAAGCGTCAATGCACTGGATTCTATAGGTGTTGCAGCACTATTGTAAATTTATTATTTAATAAATTTCGACTCCCACAGACTTTCCATATATCTGTTGCCGACGTACTTTACAGAAATTGACCGATCATTGACACACCTATAGAATTCAGTACATTGGCTACGCGAGTGAATTATTTTTCTTGGGGGTTATTCATATGCTGGTTGTTGATCATAAAGTCTGCTCTCTCGTTCGCTCTCGTGTACGTCCAAGTCGTCTTCGCTAGAGCAGTTTAGGTTTTCGTTGTTGGATGTTCATTGGTTATTGTGTTTTTGAGCTACACTGGTATAGCCGTATTCTTTTTGGCTTACTATTTCACTAGGTGTACTGGTCGATGGTCCGGTGATATAGGGGATTATTGTTGGACCAACGATTGTTTGACCGGATGTCTGTGGTGTAGCGGAAGTTTGTTTCGGATCAGTTGTTCGTTGGTATTTTGATTTTGTTTTAGTAGCGTATGGCTGTTTGTTAGTATTGATTGTAGTAGAGGAATTCTCTTTGGTAGTTTTGATACATGGCATTCCGTAGTATGCTATTTGGCACGTGGGCCTCTGCCCAGGGTACGTGCATAGCATTCTTTGACTAATCTTGAGTTAATTTGTTTTTGAAAATTAAGTAAGAAGGAATAGGTGGGCTCAGTCGCATTCTCACCATCCGAACATCATTGAGGATGCCAGGGAAAACGTTTCTCCAAGTATCATTCGTAACGGATTCCACTCCTCCGTATGTCGACATGAATCTTTTAATGAATTCTGAGCTAGTGCGCGGAGCCAAATCGTGTGAGCGAATTTCTGTCATATTGTTCTCAATATACACGAATATCTTGCTTTTTAGGTTGTCCTTCGATTTTGTGTTGCATGTTGTTTGCCTTCACAATTTTTTTTTGTCGCTGCTAAACTATTGAACGTTATCATTACCTCATTGCGAATACGGTGAAGTTGAATTACGAACACTTCCTTCCTTTTATAATCCGTATGCTCCACAGCAACAATGGTTGGTCCTTCTGGATTTTCTTTGGCGGCCCTACACCTTGTACACCTAATTAAACGGTACAGAACAATGGTAACCCAAGCCTACACATTGCACTCTACAGATAATATAAGTAAAATGTGGGTTCAAAACCTATAACTAAATTAGTTATGGAATTTTCATCTCGACTTCGTCTCATGAGTATCGGACACTAAATTAGTGTCAGGATCAAGCTAGCACCGCATCGGTGTTAGCTCCAAAAACGGAGGCACTATTTGTGTTCCTGACACTAAGTTAGCGTCTGTTTCTGAGCTTGAGCTTGTGCGACCACCCCTGGTTGCTACTCTGTTACCGATCTGGACTAGCTGAAGTTGCACAGAGAATAAGTAGATAATTATGCTTGGGAATAGCGAAACATCTTTCAATGTGCAACTTCTGGTAATCCTAAAGTGTTTCTGATCAATACCGGCGCCGGCCAGGCCCGAACGTAGATCGCGGAAGGAAAGGGAAGGAATGGTTAGTCCGATACTTGCTTTTGCTAGAGGCCGTATATACTACTGCGCACTTCACAAGTATCACGGGAGGAAGATATTTTTGTTAGTAAGAATATAGAAGGATCACTTCTTCTTTACCGACGCCAGAGAGGTGACTTCACTATCTGGACTAGATATCGATGTACCAAACTCATAGACCGGGGACCAACGGCTTTACTTCCCTTCCGAAGGAAGACGTGACCTCAGATTTTTTCACCTCAGAAAAATCTCAACGACCTCGGCTGGAATTGAACCCAGGCATATTGGAATGAGTGGCAGTCACGCTTGCCACTCAACCACCGGCGCCGTCACTAAGTTAGCGTAGATTTGTGATGAGACGAAATCGAAACGCAAATTCCATAACTAATTTAGCCAAAGCATCGAGCCGTGTAGCTGTTTGCTGTTGCTGTTTTACTCCAGATTGTCTGTGAAGAGTAATATAAAAGTGAACAGTGTCACACTCAAGCGTCCCCATCTGAAGTACTTCGTCTGCACTCGCAGACACGAAGCGGCAATGTACTCGTGTTCTTTTCTTGCGCACAAAAGTATGGTAATTAGGATGGCAAGGAAGATTTTGTTTATTCATTTATCCAAATAAAAGTAAGTTCAGTTGTAGAGTATGTAATATGAAACAACTTTGATGAAAGGACAACCGGTCTATTTTGATTCTTTTCAGCAACACTAAAAAGCGCGTGGGAATATGCACACAAACACACGGTTATAGAATCGCATTAGTACAAGCGAACTTACAAATGCGCTGGTATACCTGACACAATAACATACAAACGCTCGAGTATTTCGCGATAATACAAACCCGGTCGCGAACGCGATCATTCACACACCTACACCCCCAGTCTCGCCATCACGAAAAATCCCGCCGATTAAGTCACCATGTTATCACTTAGGAATTTATAAACGCGGTCTTAAGCTCCAAAATACAAAAGCACGCTATCGCGCGATTATGAGTCGTACTCATCCGCGAGCTTCCACTTCAAAATATGGAACTTATATAGTTTATATAGTTAACGAGTTTCTAGGCGCCATAGTTGGACACTCCGGTGAGAACGGTGAGCTCACTTTCTCCCTTCATCTGAACCGTGCACTTAAAATGAAAGATCTGAGAACATCCAAAACCCACGCGAGTATGTAATCAAATACACGGTTATATAAATGAACTCATTTATATCGCTAGTATACACGACATAAAAACGCCCACGCGATCAAATACGCTAACATATAAACGCTACGATACACACACGAATATGCAATCACGATCATTCACGCACGCCTACGCCCGTGACCTCGGTTACATAAAAACGCTCCATTGTTCATGTCAATATGTCCCCACGTGATTATCAATCGGTCACGTCCGAAAGACCCTACCTTTCTGCTAAGCAGCCAAAAACAAATTCATTCATATACCAGTAGTCTCAGAGTGTCATGGTTGGACACTCTTGTGATACACGGGAACTCACTTGTTTCTAGATCTCAACCATATTCTCAAAATCACGGTTCGAGCAAACACTCAAAAGCCCATGCAAAGATGGCAAAGGTTTTACGGTTACAAAAACGAATTTATGCTAGCGAAATTACGTACACGCGACACCTGCGCGTCCACGCGATCAAACCTGTTAACATGCAAACGCTCGATTCCCGTGCGATAATACAACATTGCTCACAAACGCGAATATGTAATTGCGATCATCCGCGCACACCAGCGCCCATGGTCTCGCAAACATAAAAACATCTCTGTGATTAAGTGAAATGTTTTAACATCTACGAATTCACAATCGCTGTTTCCAGTGCGATTTTACAAACGCGGGTTCCGCGTAGATCTTGAATCGCACCCGTTCGGAAGCCTCTATCCTCCATCAATGCCTTAAGCTGAACATAAAATACGTTCATGTACACAAGACAACAAGTTTCAGAGCGACATTGCCGGAAATTCTAGAGATAGGGGAATATGGGGAGACTTGACCAAGCGCAAAATTCAATTTTTAGCTATGGTGTCTTCTATTCGATTCCTAATTTTTTTTCAAAAATATTTTCATACTTGTTTCGATCCTTTAAGGTAATTTTAAAAGTTTGGAATGAAAAATCCTTTCCTTACAGAAAATATTACGGGATTAAAAAATTTGCATTAAATGATTTAATTTTTTATCAAACTTTGTATGGACATATCTACTCGACTACTAATTACTATTAATGTACCAATATACCATCTTAATCTTTGTGAAGCAGTGAAATGATTTTACATAAATTGGAATATTGGAATAGTTATTACTAGAATTTGAATGACATTGAACGCAAGAACTAATGTTGGGGAGACTTGACCAAGATTTTATGGGGAGACTTGACCAAGTGGCAATTAGCCGAAGAGAGATACAAAGTTTCTGATATTTATTATGCTTTGGTATCTACTGTTAATGTTAATCACGCCATAAAAAACCCACCTCAAACATAAGTCTGTATATTTTAGTATTAGTAAACAAAGTTAGCAATAGTAGGACTGATTTTGTCATGTGTGAACAATGCAATGCAAGCAGTACAGTTAATTTTTTTTAAAAAAAAGCATTAAAAAAATCGAAATTTATCAAATGCAACCCTTTTATATTTTCTACTGCTACCCAAAGATCTCGACAATATGGAAAAAATAATTACATTATGTTTTATGTCATTAGTTTTTGTTATGATTTTTCAAAATTCTCTTGGTCAAGTCTCTCCACGCCTTGGCCAAGTCTCCCCACAGTGGGGAGACTTTACCAAGAAAAACGATCTCAGAAAAACTTTTCAAAAATTAAATTAAAAATTCTGCAAAAAATCATGAAGACGCACAATAACTTTGCACATTATATCACAACTTTTAAGAGATTGAAGGCCTTTTTATAGATTTATGCAGTTTTAGCTGAAAACCTGGTCAAGTCTCCCCATGTTCCCATATAGAGGAACTCACTCTATTCTAGTATCTCACCCGTGCACTCAAAATTAAACATCAGGCTCGCGGCCCGCGCGAATGTTCGATAACGTAATATGTAAATGCATTTACACGCGAATAAATTTACCATAAATTTACCTACTCGCGTGAACTTGCAAACATGAAAACACCACGGTAATTAAGTGAACATTTTTGCACTTATAAATTTCAAAACGCGGTCTCAAGCACGTACATGTAGACGCTCGTTCCCACGCGATCAAGAAATCTTCAGGTCTCCTCATCTGAACCGTACACTCAATATAATATCACAATCAGATTAACGGCCTGCTGCAAGCGACTACATGATCTGTCTCTGCATACAACCGATAGTACTATGCGTCAGTTCATGTCTCAATGTGGAGAAGTTCTTTCCATTGGCGATGATAAATGGAGGAACTTTTTCCCAGGTATTAATGACGGTGTTCGAGTACTTAGAATGCAACTGACTGAAGCACCCTATTCCCTCCTTCGTGACCATGCGACCTGGCTCTACCTGTGTTCAGACCACGTTGTGTACTTTTGACAATCAGTCTCTCACTTGTGAGTTCAGCAAACAATCTGAACACTACGGGACACCCTGCGCTGGGTTACCAAAGAAAAAATCACCTGCAACGACTAAAAGATTATCATCATCTTCAATTGAGGAAGTCTCTTCATCAGTCAGCTACAAAAAATCGATTTTTTGCTTCAATCGCTAGAATTATTACCAGAGAATATTCTTGCAACGTTTCAGACTATAGCTGATTAACGTCTCATGCCTGTAAGTTTCCTTCAATGTGGTATTTTTTTTTGCTTTTAAATACTTTAACTGTACGAGAACCATGTTTTTCAAAATGCCATGCACGATTACGATTGCTTTGTAAACAACTATAAATAATTGAATTGTGTACAGACTGAACTAAAACAATGCATTAAAAATATCTCAATGTACAATGTTCTTCATACACTCACTGCTGAAGAAAGGCCGAAAAATACTCTACTTTATTGAAAATGTCTCAAATATTTTAAATTTCAACTTTCAATCACCGTGATAGTCTCTCCTGTGCAGAAAATCCTTCGGAATAAGGAATTATTTCACTTTTTTGTTTCGGATTGTCAATAAATCCGCCATTTTTATTTAATTTGACATTCAAAAAGCTTTTTTGTTGTGTAAATATATGTTCAAAAATACGCAAAAGATAATTTGTTTCTCTTGTTGTTTTCATGTTAAATAAACTCCGAAAAACACCTATTTTATGAGCCATTGATGAGTCCCCTTAATTCAGAATTTGTGTCCAACTACCTACACCTGTTGAACCATCAACAAATACTAAATTATCTACGACTTCAGCTAGCACAGCTGAAACAAGTAACAGCTCCGTCAAGAACAACAACAGTAGTGATGACAGTATGGACGAATGTATCAATCAAGAAAATTTACCGAATGATCCTTAGGATCTATCAGACGACGCTGAAAATGCTTCTCCACCAAGCAAAAGAATCTTCGCACGCATTGGTAAATAGCGCAGCGAAGAATTCGACGGACACACACACACACACACACACACACACACACACACACACCAGAAAACCACTAAGTACTAAAGCAAGCATTATATTTACTATATAACAGCTTATCGATGCTTATAGGCCCTATAGCTAAAAGCCAGACACGGTAGTCACCGATTCCATTTTAATGCCTGTTATGTTTGATAATTTCCATAGCTCTAACTAATAAGTTCCAAATCAAAACAAATATAATATGAGGCGCATTGTAAGCTTAGGAAACCGTATCAGCTTCCGAGGCATTGGGCATGTCGTCGTAAACAAATTAAAGGGCAAAAAACCGTCGAGCCATAAAATGATATCGTACATTGCAATGATTTGTTTCAATTTACTGTAGAACTGATGATAGTTAAAAAAAGTATGATCCAAACTATGCGCCTAATTATAAGTGTAATCACAACAGAAGTCTTTCAATTTAAGAACGGCAAATATCACCAACGCCCAAATGGATCAAACGGCAAGCGCGCTGGAGCAATGTAAACCCCCAAATCTTCTAAAAGCAAAAGTTCGAACCTGGAATGTACGCCGTACTGAAAAAAATCGAACTGCACATGTGACAGATAGACCATGAAAGAAAGAGTGAAACAAAAAACTTTTTCCTCCCTGTTTTTGTTTTGTTTTTTTTTTACAACCTGTGGGTTCTACCCACTACAAATTGTTTTGACATATCTCCATAGGCGCGGTGGTAAAAGTAGGAGTAGGCAGTATATCAGCTGAATATAGTGCTTAAAGTGGCCTTTAACAGCACTATAGTACGATATTGAACCTATAAGCTCTGTTACCTTTGTTCTACAAGCGATTACAAAACCGAATTGATGCCATTCTCACGGCTTAGCGGTTACTTGGGACATAAGAAGATCTTTATTATTGATTTGTTGTAAATATTTCATAGGCACACGGCACACATGGTGTCAAATAAATGAATTATATAAAATAAAAAATTGTTTAACGTTACCATGGTAGTGCAGCACGGCTAAATTTTCTACTTTGTCGAAGACTTCTGCTGATTTCGTTTTTAGTTCAGAGTTGCTCTATGTTCGCTCGGAACTGTCACTTTTGTATGGATATTGTAAACATTAGAGCGAACCTAGGGCGACTCGATTCAAGAAACCGAAAACAGCATTCGTTTCGCCAGAATACATACTGAGATCACTATAAGTTCTGTTCCTCGAACGTAGCTTCGTAGCCTACTGTGTGACATGAAGACCAGATGTTTCCTTACAATGTTTCCGACGGACTTACTACACAGGAACTATAGAAAAAAACAAACATTTTCCTTGTTGACTCAATAATCATCAGTCAACAATCACTCATTCTAATGTGTCCCCTCTCATCGCGGACGCCCAACTGGAATCGGCTTGAACTTGGACATGTACTTGGAACAAAAACAATTCCAGAAAAGCGGAACTATCCCTGCCCCCGTTGTTGACACAAAACTTCCCCCTGCGAGCATTACATTTCAGCTACCCGCGCCGCGACAAACCAAGCACGCAAAGATCACTGCACTCATTAATGGCCGCGCTCGCTTGTTCTGATCCCGGTCTGACTTTTGTATATCATATTCCATATCGAACATGTCTGGTTTAGCCAGAAACAACTTAAAACACTCGTAAAACCGCGTGTGCTTGTGAAACGCTGCCTGCCGACCGGCGGGTGACATATTTCAGTTAACAAGTTCATAAAAATTAAGCTATTATTCATCACTCTAGTTCCTCTGTTCGTTTCGTTCCGTTCCGTGCAATATGAGTGATACCATTTCTTCTTGTTTTCCTAGATTGTTCCATTTTTTTTAAAGCGAAAGAGAGTGTAAAAATCATAACCCGTCTGTTGCCGCCAAGGTCTGGATTATGAAAAAGCCATTAAACCACAATGGAACTATGTGGAACTTGTTTACAACCCCGAAAAGACGACGTAAACATATGGCCCAAGGCCAAGTGTGCGGTGTTCGTACTCCGTTCTGCGGGACAAATTCCTGAGAAAAATTGATACTTCACACGCAGCTTGTAGCAGTTCTGGTTTAAGGTTTCATTGCTTTCGAGAAAGAGCAAAGACCTGCCCGACTTACGAATCTGCTACGCATTTAAAATTCAGCTAATCTCCGGAGTCTCGCGGAGGTATCAAGCGAGAAGCGTCGCTTCATTTTTGAAGGGAATTAGCTTCCGATAGAGACATCAACACTCGCGACGCGTCTAGTCAAACGTCATTCGACCTGACACTGATGAACCTATTCCGTCGCCTACGGCAGCTAAGCGAACCAAATTTCCATATTCCCATGGCGCGCAATAGATTCGAAGTAACTGTCATTCATCTCTAACGCTTACAGGCCAGACGATTGGCCATGTCATCACCAAATGCGGCCAATTCTTCTGGCGCACTTCCTTAACCGTCAAGTGACTTCTGGTAGACCACAGCGACCAAACGTAACGAATGAAAAGAAAAAAAGAACAAAAAAACTACACAAGCAACCAGCAGTTGACATTTGCCGAGATAAAACGGATCACAATCGAACGAAGAAGAAATTCGATTACATCGGCGCGTCATTCAATCAAGTTTTTCCTTCGGTTGATCCCTGTAGAAAAAAACACGCGCACGGCGGGATGGAAAGAGAGCAGACACAAATTAAAATTCAATTCCTTTTGCGGTTTGAGGACGCACACAGATGCTCTCCGTGCGTTGTCCGTCCCGCGTAACGTGGGATCCGACTGCGGGACCCCAAAAGTTGACCAGTTTTCAGCAGTTGATAAACCACGCGAATCAGCAAATTAATTCACAACAGGGGTAGCTTTCTGACCAAGTGACAATCACATAAACCACCATCAGGTATCCGACAAGCAGGCCATGGATTCTGTCTGTCGCCACACTCGGCCGAGAGCTTCCCATCAGACGAAGAGCAACCCAACGCGTCGCTGTCTCTCGCTATCATCACGATCTTGTCATTAAATAATCATTTGTCCGGTAAATTCCAACCGTTGGTTCTCACCTTCTGTACTCCCGAGACGGCTGACAGGCGGTGTGTGGCAAGCAGCAGATCGAACGGCAAATTTGCAGAAGCTGCAACTTTTTATGTGACATTACACAGTGTGACTTTGATGGGACGGACTGCAGCTACTGTTGTTTGTTAACGGTGTTCCGTATGGCTCTCCTGGCTTGGCGGTTGGTCACGTTTTGCCGATGAAGAGCAAAAAAAAAAACCACTGCAAGAAGGTATTGCACATTCCGCACTTGTTTCAATGGTATAGGAGGACGCCGCGTGAGAGAGAGAGAGCGACTGTCCACGTATATGCGACCGGATGCTTAGATATGCTGACGCCTCCTGGAACCGCTTGTTTGTTGGAAAAATTGCTTCGGTTTGTGACGTTTGGAAGAGAGAGAGAGTTACGTAGAAAAGGTAGACTTCTAGGTAGGTTCTAAATTCTGAATCATGAAGAGTCTATTACTCGGAACATATGCTAACTGATTTTGTTTTTAAACCCGCCATTTTATGTGAGATTTTTAGTGGTATCCAATCGGGAAAACAGATCAAAATGGTGAGTTAAGCGTAAGAAATTATGTGAAAAAATTCCCCTACAGACAGGATTCGAACCTGCAACCCTAGGGACTCTGGTCCAATGTACAAACACTTATGCTAACCCTGGGATATATGCATAGCTGTCTTCATATGACGAAGGTTCCGTGTATTCCAATCACAGGATGAATCGAATACACAACGTAGGTCCTAGCCACCACACGAAACCTTGTTTCTCTGATGATCTGTTCGTTAATCCGTCGACGGACCGGTGCCAATAATCGCGTTTTTCAGCTTTCATCAAGTTTTTCATTTGCATGTGTAGCGTTGCGTATATTGGGAAAAATTCCGGGCGCTCCGACGTTCAAAAGTCCCTTTCGTGTATAATTCTAAGCAATCTGTGCCCACTACGAAGTAGGAGTCTGTTCTGTCGGGTACTCGTTTCGTCTGACCTTTAATCGTAATGCAAATGCATTGTGTAAAACCGGCGGGGGAAATGTAGGGACACTTGGGGATTTTGATGTCCCATGTGGAAATTACTACTAGTTACCGAGACCAGGAACCACTTACTTCGGTTTTGTAACAGCACCTTCTCTCTCTCAAGCCTTTACGGGGAAGCTTAGGAGAGAAAACTGATTTCCTTTTTCGGAAATTTATGGGCACATTAGAAGATGTTCCCAGACTCTCGCTCTTTAGTGTACAAGGAAACGTAGAAATTAGTCGTTGTTGGTGGCATAGCGCTCTTTTGCATTCCTTATCGGAGTGTTCCTTAAAAGAATGCTTCATTTTGTACCCACATAATTTATATGGGGGATATGTCGAGAGATCATACGGAGTCTCTCCATAGTAGGAGAACTTTTCATGAATCTCTCCGCATATTTAACAGTGTTTCTACAATAAGTCGCTGTAGACCCAATTGTTTGCAACGACGACAGTTCATGCCTTGCGGAACAAAAAGGCGACTAGGTAGACTAGCCCCGTCCAAAAGTTCAAAGTTTAGAAGAGCAGATTCGGCTCGAAATGAGGCTGATGGAAAATAAGTTTTTCATATACTCCTTGATTTTCCATGAACGCAATTGTTTGCGAACCAGAATTTTCCCTGATCAAAGCAAAGGGTTCTTGAAGGATCGAACCCCATACTCCGCAATTAAGGCCCCTGTTGGAGACTACACCATAAATCTCTACTTCCCGAGCGGGTACATAGACACGATTTAGTTAGTTTAGTTTAGTATTTAGTTAAATCTCGCATATATCGATGATGTTAAATGGTTCTCTTTGCCCTCATTCAAGTTTGTTATGAATATATACCAAATTCGTTACTGATAATTTTTGCATGTATCAGGCAACTAGAAGCTGGAAAAATGGATTCTGAGATGATTATGACTTTCATTGGTTTAGTTTTCGATAAAAGTACACTGAAAAAAAAAAGTTTTTTTCAAATAACTTTTTTTCCATGAAAGTGCCCAACTTGAATTTTTGACGGTAGGTAGGGAACATAATTACCTACCTTGCAACAATATTTTATCCAAATCAAAGATGTAGTTTTTTTTGTAAATCGACTTTAAATTTTTAAAATTAATTTTTTTCAGTGTAGAAGTCGATGAAGATTTTTTTCAATATTTTTATTCAAAAATTTTACTAATTTTGTGAAACTCACTCCTACAACATTTTTTGTAGGATTTGTCATTTTTAGATTATAGCCATTTGAAAAAAAAAAATGGTAAAAAAAGTTTGGCCCTTTTCAAAAGACAGTCTAGATCATTTTTGGAAAAACAAAGTACGCAAAGTGGCTTTTTGTGACATGTACAGAAAGATTCCGGCTGGATGTTGTTGGCTCGAATCAAAACTTGTCGAAAGTAAACAAAGTTCATTTCATATCGTCAACCTGGCGCCCAGGTGGTGAAATCAACGGGGTGCTGGAGCGTTGCCAAAAAAATTTTATTTCCAGATTAAATTTTACTAAACTTCCCAGTTTAACTCAGCCGGAATGCTGGCTGGATCTAATTCGTATTCCGGCTCCGGTGACACAACCGATTCAAGTTAGAATGTTTAAGGGGTACTATTTCGATGCGGCTTAGCCGCATAACAGAGGCCCGGGCGAGGTGGCCACCGACCCGCCGTCGGAAGCAAGCGAACCTGTGATCCACTCGTTTGCCCGGCTTACTCAAACATAGGGGCTATCCCTAGTTTAAGTCCGACTGAGCGGTAGCGAAGTCGGACAGCACGCGCAAAAGCGATGTGGCGTAGCCACATTGGGTGCTGGACACAAAATAAAATTGGCAACGCTAGCAAAAGGTAAACACAAATGAACACTCCGGATGAACCTATCGTCAATTGACATTTCGACGAGTTTTGATTCGAGCCAATAATATGGGCCCAAGATTCCTTAAAATCTGAGAGGGCGCTGCCAACATTTGTTCGAGTTGGCGCAAAATTCGTTTTGGCAGAAATTCCGATGTGTTCAAGAGATTTAGATCCTTTGGCACAAAATTGACCTCCCTAGCCTTGTGACGCTCTAGAACATTTTTCGAATAATGGCACGAGGTTAAATTCGGCCCGAAAAGCGTAGAGCGATCGTGGGATCTCAGAAGTACGGAACTGTACGCTTTTGGAGTCATTTTTTATGTATACTATTGACCGTTCCGGTTATCACGAACGGGGTGCTTTCCACACGAGCAAATTGCTTGCCAAATCATGATTTTTTCTAGCATACTAAGACGTCTTCTGTTTTTTCCGTTTCCTCAGGAATATCGATCTTATGACGAGCTGTAAAGAAAAGGAAGATTCCACATAAGTCTCGTCATCCATGACGGGCTGGTACGGTTTCATCAACAGTTGTGTGTAGAGCTACCACGCACGTGATTTCCCCCTAGTTTTCTGTCGGTTATCACGATTTGGCACCCATTGAAAGTTGCACGTGGATAGTCTTGCACGTTTTTTTGCATCTTGCACAAAATATTTGATTAAAGGTCGATTTTGCACCACATTTCTCACTGAACTATTGGGATTTCTCTTGAAAGCTTAGGCGACCCGATTGAGATCCTTCTTACTGTAAGGAGATCCATTTTGACCACTTTTTCCTTCGTATCCACATTCGTTATGACCTAAACATAGGATACTCTCGGTAGCCGGCTACCCAGAGTTTAAAAAGAACCAAAAACTAAACAAACAATTTCTTTTTCGAGCGATCGTGTTTTCGAAAACTAACTAAACTACTACCTAATAAACTATGCTTTACAGGTCACATCGCTTGCTTGGAGCGAATCCTAGACCCTATTCCCTTCCAAACCACCAACTCCGCGACACCTATGGAAGAGTCTGATGAATCGTCGTCCTTCCCTTAAGTCAGTGTGCATTCGCAAAAATCATCTTCACAACGCAATGCAACGCAACGCAACAACGGAAATAACTCGCGTGTAAGTACCCACGAAAGCGGTTGAGATCGACGGCGTTATCACCGAGCCGGTATTCGGCTTGCGCGAATCTGCTGAAGCATGGGATTGTCTGTTACTTCAGCTTGTGAAGACTGTAAACGATTGTATTCAACGCCAGTCACAGCTAATGGAATAAAGACCTTTAGTCAACTCACACTTACGTCGGGTGACCTTCCCTGGATCTGCTTTACCTAACTGTCTGCTCGTTCACAAGGTTAATCTATCTGTTTGCCATTTTGTGTCACGAATTCTACCCGTATTAATGGAAATAAGTGGTCCACACATCCGCCAGACAGTTGGCACCCTGTGTGCGGTGAAATTTGGTGTAAGAGTTTTAGAAAATCAAGTGAAAATGTGTTAATAAAATTAAACTGATGAACGTCTATTTTTAAAACTACCGAACTTACAACAGTGTTACTCTGAACATTAACGTGGGTTGTACAAGGTTCTTGAATGGGTTTCTAGTCACGTTTTGTTTCTTAATAAACATTTCTCTTCGCTAACAGAAGGCCGAAACTGGCATCACATGAAAACCAAATGATGTTGTGTTGGCTCCTTGTAAAGTAATCCATTTTTGATGATTTTTGTTCATTCTGAGCGTGGGCCCGCTAGATCCCGAGACCACTGGCCTTAGCCCAGTGTGTCCATTCTTAAAGAAAGGTTGTTCCGAGAACACAGGAGGCTCTTTGCCGATTTTTTTTAGCCGTTCACAAACTCGGTGTTTGGTGGATCACTGAACGGTACTGCAGACTGACGAACACCAGTGGAACTTCCCAACAGAAAATGGTTAGGAGTCAGGGCTTCTACTTCAGCATCATCTAGGGGTAGGGAGGTAAGTGGCCGGCTGTTCACTATACCCTCGGCTTCCACGGCTAGCATCACCAGCCCTTCGTCGGCCAGTTTCCGGTCGTTGTTGTAGGCTGCTTCCATCGCCGACTTTATGGATCGCACCATCCTCTCCCACGCGCCTCCCATATGAGGTGCAGTTGGTGGGATAAAAACCCTCTTGGTAGATGCGTTTGTGAACGTTGCTGCTAATTCTCCATGTACGTTCTCGAGTTCTTTCCGCATCAGTCGTCCGGCACCTTGGAAGTTGGTACCATTGTCGGAGTAGATTTCCACCGGCGCTCTTCGGCGACAGATGAAGCGACGGATGCATTTGATGCAGGACGGTGTGGAAAGACTGTGCAACTTCCGCATGGACGGCACGGGTGGTTAGACAGGTGAACAGACAGATCCAGCGTTTAACCGAGCTTTTTCCTACTTTCACCAGCAACAGCCCGAAAAAAATCAATACCGGTGTAGTGTGAATGGTCGAGTAAACGAGGACAAGCGAGCCAAAGGCAGCGGCGACATTCGCGGAACCTTCGGAGTCGTCTTCTTCACTTTGCACCACTGACAGACGGTCGCAACTTGCTTCACCACTCTCCTTAGTTGGAAGATGCTGTAGAATTGCCGAATCTCGTTCACTACCGCTTCAGAATTACCATGACGAAAGGTACAATGGAAATCATCTACAACCAGCGTCGTCACCGGATGTTTTCTTGGGAGAATCACCGGGAACCTGGCATCGAATGATGTATGCGGTGCAGCTCCAATTCTTCCGCCGGCGCGTAGCACGCCACACTCATCGACTGTCGGTGTCAACTGATACAAGCTGCTCGATTTAGATAATTCTGCTTGTCCTCTCGAAACTGCAATCATCTCATCCGGGTACTCCTGTCATTGCGCAATCCACACAATCGTGTTCTTCGCCTTCTTCAGTTCCTCTTGACTAAGATGCAGCAATTCCGGCGTCTCTCCTCAACATCTACGCCTTCAATTGTCCACGAAACGGTGTACGTATGCAACTGCACCTAGCAATTGTCGCCATTTAGAGAATCTAGAAAAATCTATCACAACCTCCGGAATAGCTGACCGGTGGATCAGAAAGCAGGGTCTCAGTTCCTCTTCAGGTACCTTTGAAGGTTTTGGTTGCTTCGGCCAATACTCCTCGGCCAGCCGAAGAAATTGGGGACCCTGAAACCACTCGTTGGTTGCTTCCGAGCACGGATTCTTACCCCACTTTGTTGCTGCATCTGCAGGGTTTAGCTTACTGGGGACCCAGTGCCATTCTGAGAGGTCTGTCGCTGTCAATATCTCCCCTACTCGGCATGTTACGTACTGCGTGTACCGACGATGATCGGCGCGTAACCAGGCCAACACTGTGGCGGAATCACTCCACAGAAAACGCTGCTTTACCTTCACGCTGTGATTCTCCTGAACAAACGACATTAAACGGCTGCCTAGAACTGCTGCTTGTAGCTCCATGCGAGGAATCGAGAGTGGCTTCAGCGTTGCAACCTTCGTTTTGGCCGCGACTGTCGAGCACTCTGCTTTGCCCTCCACGTTGATCACTCTGAAGTACGCTACGGCAGAGAAAGCGACTTCACTTGCATCGACAAAAATTTGACACATTCGCTTCGTTGAAGTAGCACCGTGGGATCCGCAGGCCTCTGATTTTGGGGAACAGACCGGTCCACCTGACCCAACGATCGAATATTTCTTCTGTTACTTGTTCGTCCCACTGCAATCCAGCTCGCCATACATCCTGAAGGAGAATCTTCCCATGAACGCGAGACACACTCAGCAAACCCAGTGGATCGAATACGCCCGTTAGGTGTTTTAACATCTGACGTTTGGTTGGCCGCTTACCGTTATCTATCACCAGTTGTATCTCTTTTTTAATGTTCATCGAGAACAGCAACTCGTGCTCTGTAGTCTGCCAGAGCATGCCCAACACGCGATCGCCTCTGTCCGCTGCGTTCAAGCTTAGGCTTTTGCTAGGATTAGCGGACGCTTCCTTCGGTCCACGAAGAACTTCAGCACTGTTGGACACCCAGGTCCTAAGATGAAATTCTCCTTTCTGGTGTATCGTTGCAATTTCCCGGGACACTCTCTCGGCTTCTTCGTCATTCTCGAAGCTATCGAGATAATCATCCACATAGTGGCTTTACAGAATTTCCTCTACTGCTCGTGGGAAAAGGTTTATTTTTAACGTACTGCGCTGATGCCGGTGAACACGTGAATCCAAATGTTGCCACATCCATAATGTATGTTTCCACCGGTTTTGATGGGTCATTCCGGAATAAGAAACGTTGAGAATGAATGAATGAATGGTCCGGCGCGCGGATCAACAGCTGGTGGACGTGGAACATTTCTCGTATATCTGCGGACACTCCTACTTTATATTGCCGGAATCGCGACAAAACTGCTGGAAGCGCTGTAAGTTGATCTGGTCCTTTAAGCAGCATAGAGTTCAGAAATATTACATCCACCTTTGCTGCTGCGTCCCATATCAGTCGAACTTTTCCTGGCTTCCGGGGATTAGTCACTGCTCCTAGCGGCAGATACCACGCGCGTTTTGGGTCTGCTCGTTCTAATTCTGCCTTCGTAGCACAATGCGCATATCCTTTCTGCTGGTACTCCGTTATCTGGTTCTTCAGATTTGCAGCCAGCTCTTGATCTCTCATCATCTTGCGCTCCAGACACTCAAATCTCCTGAATGCCATATTGTAGCTATGCGGAAGTTCGATGTCGTTGAACCGCCACAGTAGACCTGTTTCGAACTGGTCACCTACTCGTCTCGGCGACTGCTCCATGATGTTCCATCTTCCATTGAAAAATATTCCTTCACTGCAATATGTAAGTCCTGGTCGCTGGCGCACTCACAGGTGTGGAAATTCGGTGCATGCGTGCCCTCCTTACCACTGCCGCTGAATATGCACCATCCTAGTCTGGTTTTCACTGCAATAGGCTCGTTCTTCTTGCCTTCCTTCACTTGCAGCGGGACAGTGAGGTTCACGTTGTTAACGCCTATCAACAGACGGGGAACAGCATTCGCGTAACTGACAATCGGTAAACCTTGAAGGTAACGATAACGTTGCGCCAGTTCACCGTTCCTTCACAGTACGGATATCATCAATAGTGCATTGTTTTGCGCGGCTAGCTCCTCTGATCGTAATTCGAACTTGTTTCGAATTCGATTCGACACGGGTGACGTTCCCTGTCCACTTCAGGCACAGAGGTGTTGTCCTGCCGTCAATTCCCAGTTGCTCTACCAGGTTGTTTTCGATCAGCGATAGATCCGAGCCATCATCTAGAAAAGCGAAAGTTTAGATGGTAGCTCGCGGCCCTGAGATGACGACTGGTATAATACGGAATAGAAGAGCCTGCTTGCTTTGCCGATGCGTGTGATTCTGTGCTGTAGACGATCCTTGGGTAGGACGACTATTGGAACTAACTCGATCAGAATGCAATAGCGGATGATGACGATACTGACATCCTTCGATCACACACCGTGTTGCATTTCTACAGCTTCTCTTTCCATCCGCATTAAGGCAGCTCCGACACAGCCCGCTATTTTGCGCAAATTTCCACCGGTTATCTACGGTATACGCTTTAAACGCAGAGCACGCTGATACTCGGTGCCCTGGTTTCTTGCAGCACGCACACACCCGTTCGTTCCGTTGCTTCGCTTGTGTGAGTATTCACAGCATCCTTCTATCTAGGTTTCTGCTGACAGCCACCGTCCTTGCCAACGTACATTGTTACTCGGCTAACGGCCGTGTGGACCATGAGCATGAAATCCCCGAACACTTTAAGGTTGACCACCGCAAGCTGCTGTATATGATCCGCCCCAAGGAGCTTTTATTCTCAGGTGATACGATCCTCGAAATCGCCGATCAGCCATGTTGGTTCTAGAAACGACAGCTAACAACATTGTTTACTACACCCCCATGCATGTTTGCTTGGATTTCAGTAAGTAAACAAAGTTGTTTGCCGTCATTTTTCTACTCCGCAGCTTTCTGCACGCTTACCTCACTCCTCACCTAGTTACTGCCAAAGACGAATCACCTTATAACTCTAAGCACCTTGATCCGCCCATTGCATCTTAGCGTGCGCAGGCAGTGCTCTTGTCCAGCGGCTTTCAGGTGATCGCAGAGACCACGCACAGCTACACCGAAGTCGATGATTGTCTCCAATTTATCCGCTTTCGGCGCCGGAACACTGCGCGCTTTCTGTAGTAGAGCACTGATTAACAAGTCAGGTCGTCCATACAACAAACGAAGGGTATCGATTACATGCGGCACTGATTCAGGAAGCAACAATCTACTTTTGACAGATTCATACGCGGATCCTTTTAGGCAACGTTGAAGGCGCGCGAGATTTTCGGCGCTATTATATCCACATGCTAACGAGCCATTCATGAAGGTGCTAATGAATATTGGCCAGTCAGCTGGGTCTCCTGAAAACGTAGGTAGATCGCGGGGCATCACTTGACGCGCGGATAATTGCGAGGGGGAGGGAGTAAATTGATCAATAACCGGCAGTCACAGCGGACGGGGAACTGTTCCGATAGATAGCACCGGGTTTATTAGCGACGGGCCAGAAATCGGCGTACCCGCGGTCCGGGGGAACGAATCCATGAATAATTGGATTTGCCGGTGGCTGTAAGCCAACATTCATTCCAGACAACGGAACGGGTTTTGTTTCGATTGGAAGCACATTCGCTCCCAACGACGGAATCGTGGCCGGTGATGCCATCGTTCCAAATTGTTTGATAATTTGTTGGACACGCATTGTTGCTTTCTAAGGCCACGTTGCCACGAATGACTTAAAGATGTGCTTACTAACTTAAACATGCAACCAGTCGCAACATTTTAGTCGCTCCCTATGGCTCCTTCTCAACTAATTCATCGCACTGTATGAAATTGTAACTACAATGTAAACTACTGTAACTACAACTACAGAGAGTGACTAAAGTGCTAAGGCTGGTTGCCACATCATCTGAACATAGCATAAGGGCTAAAATCAGAGGGAAAATTAAAAGATACTTTCTGAATGATACATATGACATCATCACGTTAGTTTGTACTATTGCTATCGTGTACTTCTCTTCATATTTTCAAAGTTTGTAATTCACGAAAGTCTATTCAATGCAGGGTTGAATGAACTCATCTCAGTAAACCTGATTTTAGCCCGGTTTTTCTTTTCCTTAACACGTTTTAATTGTTTATAGCACTGATTAAGTTTTGATCGAGAGAAACAGTTATTGTTTTAAATATTTTTATATAGCGACGTTCTGATCGGTTCCCACTATTACCTGTGTGCCGACGCAATTAGTTTGGGACATAAGTCATCCCTGTGTTTGGTTTGCTATTGAATGTTTATCTATAGACGAATTTCGCGCTAAATCGTATATATAGTCGGCAGCACCCTCTCAGGTTTAAATGAAACTTTCTGTATATGAGAACTTTGTCACAAAAGGCCACTTTGCATAGTTTGTTTTTTCCAAAAATGATCTAGACTGTCTTTTGAATAAGGTCAAACTTCTTTACCATTTTAATTCAAACGGCTATAGTCTAAAAATGACAAATCCTACAAAAAAAGTGTTGTAGGAGTGATTTGCACAAAATTAGTCACATTTTTGAATAAAAATAAAGAAAAAAATCTTCATCGACTCCTACACTGAAAAAAATCGATTTTAAAAATTTAAAGTCGATTTTCAAAAAAACCCCATCTTGGATTTGGATGAAATTTTGTTCCAAGATAGGTAATTATGTTCCCTACCTACCGTCAAAAATTCAAGTTGGGCACTTTTAAGGAAAAAAGTTATATGAATAAAAAAATTTCCTTGTCCAAACTGAATTTACTTTTTCAGTGTATTTTTATCGAAAACTAAACCAATGAAAGTCATAATCATCTCAGAATCCAATTTCTGAACTGCTAGTTGCCTGATACATGCAAAAAGTAGCAGTAACGAATTTGGTATATATTCATAACAAACTTGAATGAGGGCAAAGAATCCATTGAATATCATTTTTTAAAAATTTTTTTTATTTATTTTTATTTTTATAATATCCTGTCTATGTACCCGCCTGGGAAGTAAAGATTGATGGTGTAGAGGCCTTAATTGCGAAAGTTTCAAGAACCCCTTGCTTCGGTCAGTGAAAATTCTGGTTCGCCTTCCTTTAAATTTCCGAAAAAGGAAAATCAGTTTCCTCTGCAAAGCTTCCTCGTAAAGGCCTGAGAGTGTCCTTTGAAGGGTGCTGTTATAAAATCAAAGTAAGTGGTTCCTGGTCTTGGTAATCCTAGAAACTCGCAGGAATTTCTACATAGTACTTCAAAAACCCCAAGTGTCCCTATGTTTCAGTCCCTACGTTTTTCCCCAGGTTTTACACAATGCATTTGCTCTACGATTAAAGGTCAGACGAAACGAGTACCCGACGCGAACAACCGTGAACAGTCTCCTACTTTGTGGTGGGCAGAGATTGCTTAGAATTATACGCGAAAGGGACTTTTGAACGGCGGATTGTCCGAACTTGTCCCGCGACGCTACAAATGCAAATGAAAAACTTGATGAAAGCTGAAAAACGCGATTATTGGCACCGGTCCGTCGACGGATTAACGGACAGATCATCAGAGAAACAAGGTTCTGTGTGGTGGCTAGGGCCCACGTTGTGTATTCGATTCATCCTGTGATTGGAATACACGTAACGTTCGTCATATGATGACAGCTATGCATCGCTTTTATGTTAAGTATTATGACAGTGCAACCATAAAAGAGGCTGTGCTGCCAAGATTCTCCCCACAAAATTGATGGTTTTATATTTACCTATCAACGACCATGCCCACATCGTTACAGTTACAGGAGGCTCTCTATTTGATGGAGCATGAAGTATATGTAATTATAGCAGATTACCTTAGTTTAGTTGGAATTCTTTCGCCGTGCTCCACTCCGGGTAATGAGAAGGTGGACACTTAGATTAGAATGATAATGAGAACGTGGACATTTAGGCATTAGAAGATGAAATTTATGAAAGATCGCGTAGCTTCAACGAGTTTTTAAATATTTCTTCTCAGAGGGCCCTCGAAAAACGGCAAATTTCGTGGAGCGATGGAAGTTCAGGAATCCCAAAGGTATCAACAAACCTTGGTCCAAGAGAATGGATGAGGGTCATGACTTCATTCGGGTGATATCTCGGGTCATGTACAATCATTATACGTAGAAGGCCCATCTCCGGCGTATTGAGATCGTAGAGAGCGGTCTCTGCACTTGTGGTGGCGGTTATCGCGATATTAAACATGTTGTTTGGTCGTGTGCTAAGTATTCTAGTACCAGATCTCCGTTTAACGAATCCCTTCGACCTCGTTCCAGTCCTGCCCATACCAAATTCGTCATTGATACTTTTTGCATGTATCAGGCAACTAGCAACTGGGAAATTTGTATTCTGAGATGATTATGACTTTCATTAGTTCAGTTTTCGATAAAAATACGCTGAAAAAAAATTCAGTTTGAACAAGGAAAAGTTTTTTTTCAAATAACTTTTTTTTCTTAAAAGTGCCCAACTTGAATTTTTGACGGTAGGTAGAGAACATAATTACATGGAACAAAATTTCATCCAAATCCAAGATGGTTTTTTTTTAAATCGACTTTAAATTTTTTAAAGCGATTTTTTTCAGTGTAGGAATCGATGAAGAATTTTTTCAATACTTTTGTTCAAAAATTGGACTAATTTTGTGAAAATCACTCCTACAACATTTTTTTTGTACGATTTGTCATTTTTAGGCTATAGCCATTTGAAAAAAATTGTTAAAAAAAGTTTGACCCTTTTCAAAAGACAGTCTAGATTATTTTTGGAAAAACAAAGTATGCAAAGTGGCTTTTTGTGACAAAGTTCTCATGTACAGAAAGTTTCGATAAAATCTGAGAGTGTGCTGCCAACATTTCTTCGAGTTGGCGCGAAATTCGTCTATAAAAGAACGAACATCGACTTAGTAACTATTTTGGATATGGGTGATGCATGAATTATTTCGAGCGAAGCGATTTGTAATTTCCTAGTAAGCGAATGTGGTAGAGCGTCATAGTATACAGGAAAGTAAGGAGCCATGGTATACATATGAGAGGAGCAGGGAAACTACATTAAGCGAGAAACCAAGTAAAGCGAGAATACCGAGAGTAAATATAAGCAATCTACTCGGTTTTTACTGCCATTCCCGCTTTGAATTGATTTCCGAAGCGCACCGGATCTCGAAATAAAGGAAGGTGCCGTTTGAAAGTAAATCTTCTTCTATAACTTCATTCTTCATGAGTTCATTCAAGTCGTCATGTAGCAGAACTCAGTGCGACTAGTCAGCTTGAACACGAAAAGACGCGACCGAGCAATTGGGTTCTTCAAAACGACGACACGAATGAACTCATGATGAATGAAATTTATGTTTGACAATTCTCGATGGTTTGTTTACTTCATCAATTGCGTGAGTTGGACTGCAAATAATTATAATCTGTTCCATTCGAACTCACGTAACTCCCTAAGACAAGACGTGACAATCGGCTTCTAATCTAATCCTTCGACGTTCTTCTTTTCGCACATTTTACCCCTGTCGAAATCTTTCGAACAGTGTTGCTATTTTTATTAATGGAAATGGACTCTTCTTAAGTTAGTTTATGACTGCAACATTTTGTATTTTGTATTTACCATGTTGGTGAAGGCACCGTTTTTCCATGTCATTAGTGGCTAGAATGGTTCGATGAAATAAATTTTTTTTAGATTATAGATTGATTGCTTTCTCACTATTGTAAAAGTCAATCAACCACATACACGGTAAAAGCAAATACAGGGTGTTTGGTTCATGAGTAAGAATCACTCGAGTGGTGATTTACTGTCATATTTGGAGCAAAAAATCGTTCTACACATACCATCAAATCTCAACCGTTACAGAGTTTTTGAACTTTTTGTGTAGAAAACTTGTTTATCTTAAAACACCTCTAACTCAAAAAATATACCTTGTATTTTAAATCTTTTAGTGCCATTAGAAAGGTGAGAAAATTTTCTATTGAATAATTTTCTCATATCTTTCAGATAATTAGTTTTAATTACCTTTTAGTTGTAAAGTAAACTTTTAGTGTTTTTGATGAGGTTTTTGTTAATTTTCTCAAAATAATGATTTATGATTATAGCAATATCTATTATCCAAAAGTTGGGTTTGAGGACGATTCATAATTTGTTCTTCAACATAATATTCCTATCTCTTCTAGTTTCCTTGTAATTTGACTTCTAAACTTTCCTGACTTGCAAGTTCTTAAAAGACTCTAATCTAAAAAATATGCTTTATATCGCTATTATCAGGGATTCATTGGAAAGCTGGGAAAATTTCCTTTCGATGTATGTACTGATATCTTTTAGTTAAGTGTACTACATGACTTTTTACTAGTAAAATAACTCAAAATTTGCGCTTTTTTGGTGATTTTTGTAATTATTCTAATTATTAATCAACTAAATTTATCGTCACTATTGTTCATTTGGTGCCCCTTAATATTCTCTACAACTTATTATTTGACACTTTATCCCTATCGCTTTTCATTTGGCTGCAATTTAATAGTTAACACAGCATGGCCTTATCACAAATGCAGTGGGTTCGAAATCGTTGTTTTTGCATATGAAACGAGAAGATAAAAATTATTTTGCTTCGAAACTAAAAAAGATAATTGAATGGAGTCAAAGGAAGAATTGTAGAACTTGCTGAGATACATTAATTCCATGATAAAAATGGCAAAGTTTATTATTTACTATTTTAAGAAATAACGAAAATGCTAATAATAACACTAACTTTAAACTAATTAACTTCTAAAAGAATACTAAATTCACTTAACTGAAAGGTATTAATACATTTTTCTCTGCAAAATTTTCCTGGCTTTCGAATAAAAATAAGAAAAGGTACAATAAGTGCCATACTTTTCCAATAAGAGCTAGTATTAGTGAATATGAGATAAAAATATCCAAGTTCAATAACCCAAACACATATAGCAAATATAAATATGTTAACCCTATATCGTTGCACTGGGGTACAAATGTACCCCACGCCTTCTTTGGAGCCGTGTGAAGGTAAGAATTCGGCATTTATCGACCTGGGACTCTAACCATAATTCAATTTAGAGTTCCTAGTAAGAGTAGGAAAAGGTGGTATAGCCAGTTTGCTTATAGCCTTCATGGAAGCGGGTGTTAAAGTTGGCGTGGGGTATATTTGTACCCCAGTGTACGGTTGCCGTTAGCGTTTCGTCATGTTTTGTGCTGTCAGTGGAAAACTGACTCGTGATAATACCAGTTTTAATACTGGTTGTTTTACTACGTTAGTAATAATTAGTATTATAAAATCGTTTTTAATCATTTATTCAATTAATTTAATTTAATTTTGAAGTAGAAAAAAAATCGTTCTGATTTTTGTTGATTTTTATTGTTGTATTTTTTGTACTTTATAGTTTTTCAAAACAATACCTCGCAAGTAAAATTTGCGCACAGTAACTGCTGTAACAGTAACGTTGCGTGTTACCAATGTATTAATGACCAGAAATATTTTTTTCATTTCAAATTTCACCCCATTTCGTGGTATTTTCCAATCCCGATTTTTAAACTTTCACTCTTCCAAATAATTGCACTTTTTCAAAAATATCGAAATTCCATTTTAAACCGTTTCTAGACCATTCTTACAACTTTTGGAAACATTTGTTTTTTTTTTTAAATCGGTTGAAAATTCCCAAAGTTATAGTAATTTTTGTGAAAAAAGTCAAAACCGCGATTTTTTCACTTGGTTCAAACCAATTTGTTAGTCATTGATTCAATAAATTCCGTACTTTCACTTACACAGCTGTTTTCGTAATTAAAAAACGAAGAACATTACGTACTACACATTTCTTTTGTTTGCATTTTTACCTGCGATCAAAGCGTGGGGTACATTTATACCCCAGTGCAACGTTCTAGGGTGGAAAACGCAAGTGCAACGTTCTAGGGTTAATACGGAATGCTCTCTGATGATTTTTCAAGGACTCGTTTTAAGCTACCTGGAAATATTTGTATTTGGTAAACGTATGGTAAATACTTGTTCTACTTTACCGCACAATTTCTTTTCAATTTGATCATGTCTCGACAAACATATAATTAGGGCTCAAAAGCCAACTGTCAAAATTCACTTTGGGGGTAAACAAACACACTTTCGTCTAGTTTTGCTTCCAACTCGATATGGGAAGAAAAAGTTGACCAGTCTAGTAGTCATTGCAAAATTCAGCGATTTCTCCCTTTTCAAATAAATCCCGTCTAGACTCTGAAGTCTCAGGCATTAGCCCAATTTGCCGTCGTTTACAAACGGTACTGTCCCACACCTACGGCAAACAACTATCACCCAGATCTGCAAAGCAGCCGCCACTAATTAATCCGTCACATACGCTCTCGGCTAATTACGCGAAATTTACCCGCGAGGCAAATTCAGAATGAAGAAAAAACAGACAGAACCCTCCAAACAACGCCAACGATTTGAATCTTTCCCCCGTTCCAAACAAGGACAGTTTCCATAAATACCACGCCGCGGCTGTTGAGCGACTGACCATCATAATTGTCCCCTCACCCCCCAGTCCCTCGGTGTTCGGATGCGGCGATCCACTCCGATCAACGCAACAACTGTCCGTACCAACATGCCACTGACATTGACCGGTTATTCCCGCGCTCTGTCTGATAACACCATCAGAACCTGCGCACAGAAATGAGACACCGGTAGAAAAACAAAAAAAAACGAGCAGCGGCAACCGCAAGCGACAGGTTTTCCCTTTTGTGAAACGCGTCGCCAAAGCGGCCATATTTGGACCGAACCGGGTTACCCGCCGCGGTCAGCCCGGTTCCACTTGATGTTACCGTAACTTGTGCTGTTTGATAGGTGTGTGTGCGTGTGTGTTTTTTTGTTTACGAACCGGGGAACTTATGTTGATAACAGCTGCCGCTATCGTAACTAGCAGCCGCCGTACCGGTCGGAGCTAATCGAACTATAGGCACCATTGTCAATGATGATGATGATGTCCAATAGTCTTTCCATCTGCTGTTTTACGATCGCGCATTGACAGATCCAGATCTGCACTGTCACCGTTAAGACGGGACGCGATCTGTTGGCAAAGATCCGAACAGTCCCCGAAGGCTATCCGCCGCTGCGGTCTCCTCTTATAAGGAAGGTTTTAATGAGAATAATTAAGCTGATTAAGTTTTTATTGATCTCTGTCTGTGTGTGTATGTGTGTATGTGATGATGTGAGTCGCGATCCGTGGATGCAAAGATTTTAATTGAATTTTCTTTTCTTCGCTTTCTTTTCAGACGTGGTTTTTCACCGACACCAACGATCAGCACTATCAGAAGTTGACGAGTAAGTATCGATGGGGTTTTCTATTTTGTTCTCTTAATCGTACATATTACTGGCGGTTTTAAAGGCTTCCGAAGTCCCACGGTTTTTGTCGGCTAATGGAAGATGACTATTTTACCGAGAAGAAATTAACTGTCGATGAAGATGCTAACTGCGGATGAGTCTATTGCTTTCTGACCTAGATGCGCTGAAGAAAGCGTTCGTGGGTTCGATATGTCTTCTATTGACAACCTCAAGCTTTGTGGTAAGGTGTAGTAACTTTAGGATCATCTCCAATTTTTTTTTATTCGGCCGATGAACATTTTCAATATGATCTAAGCTTCTGCTATGGAGCCGATTGGGTCATTAAATGAAGAAAGAGGTTCTTCCTGCATTACATACAACGTTAGAGTTCCATTTTCTAGATAAAACAATATATAGTTCCAAATTTAGAGGTAAGCGTTTTAACTTTTGCGTCCCAAATCCCCATTTCAATGAACACTTTTTACCGGTTTTTAAGCCCATCTTGCGACATGTCAAACTTATTGATTTTACAAAACACGTGCACTGGAGGACATTCTTCGACGAATCCAAGGCGGCGGTCATTCAAAGATTAGCTAAATGCCGGAGCGAGCTGTCAGGGCTGTCAAAAGTAAATCTGCATCAGATTTTTTTCTAAAAAAATATTTTTAAACAAGCCCGTACTCCGAAAATTCTCAAGGGAAGTGTTTCGATTTTTTTACGTTCCTTACAAAAGAAACATTTAGAAACCGTCAAACTTTGAAGATTTTTACCGAGGCCTGTGTGCCAATCGACTTTGCTTAACAAATTGAATAAATACCTGTTATCGAGAAGGAATCTTCGCAACAGCTCGTGGTAGTGTCGGATTGGTTTGTAGTAGTTAAGTCTACCGACTAAACCGAAGCCTCTTGTATTTCGCAATCCTCATCCATCCAGGGCAAATGTTAGGTACTACTTCAGTAGGGATTGTGCCCTTGTTCTTTTTGTTTCGCGTTAATCGTTCATGTTTTTTTCGGGGTTGCTTGCTGTCCAATCTTTGCGATATATCTGACCTGCTCAGGTTTGCTTCAAATATCGTCACCTGTTGAGACACAAACCGATCCGGATGTGTCGACCGTAATGATTTACATCTCTTTACAATCACCTTCGTAGGGTTGCTTACCCTTCTTGTCGTTTCTCGTTCCTATGTATCTGCTAGCTTGTTGCTGAGAGTTCCACGGCAGCGGTATTTCTCCTGATATCGTGGGTCATTTAGCTGTCAGCCACTCTGAAGAGAGATTATCGGCGGTGACATTTCTCCAGACTACGATATCCCGGTTTTCTTCGACCTCGTGTTTTTTTCCTGCTCCCGCTGACCGAGTTTGTTATGTTACTAGTCTACTCACAACTGTTGTTAATAGCGAAACTTGTCGATACGAACCGATCCAGAGAAGCTGACCAATTTTATTTGCATCCCTTTCCAGCCTCTTCCAGCAAGGTTTCTTTCTTGGTTTCTTCAACGACTTGTTTGTAATTTTATAATTTAAGATTTATTTTATTTATATAAGACGCTGCTTGAGGCTGAAGAGTACCTCCGTCAATAATGAGGAATGATGGAATAAGGCTGGTTAAACGTCACCACTACAATGTCGACGATTCATTCAATAATTCAATATACCAATAAAATTCAACTTGTTAATAGATGACGGCTATGTGATTTACAAAAGTTACATTGATTCGTACAATGTTGTTTTCAATTTCTTAGTGTTCCTGATATGAAGCAGCTGGAAAAAGTCAATTACCAGCTTTACAAAAAAGCCACATTAAACTACATTTACAGATGAATATTATTGAAATCAATCGATATTATGTCGAATCTAAGTGCGCGATTCGAGGTTCACTCATTTTAGATATTCGTATTTTTCGTTGCAGGAATAGAACGATTCTTTAAAATAGTGTCTCTTCACGCACAAATTGTAGGTGAGGTAGATTTTTATATTCTGACAGAAGTTTTGCGCTTTCTTGTGTAGTGATCGGTTCTGAGAGGCGAAGATAGCAAACAAGTACATTATAGGTAAAACATATTAATATTTTCATATTCAACGAATTAGTATCTCAAGGATGGCGCTGGTAGTTAAGCGGCAAGTTTAGAGTTTCGATGGTAGAGTCGCCTCTCTGGTGTCAGTGAAACGGACCGAAGAAAAAAAAAATAATGACAATAATTAACCTTTTCACCTTTCGAAAATACAAATGTTCAATACCTTCATTGTTACGTAAACAAATAAACATAGTGACACATCGAAATTACTCGAACTTATTAATATAAGCAACACAATTCATTTCAATAATTAACTACCACAACTTTAGGAGTTCATTCATAATCAGCCTTAAAGATAAACTTACAGAAATGCAACAATCTACCAATGAAGCTCATCAAAGACGAAAAGCAATTGCTATATCACTTAGACTGCAATATTATACAAACTCAAATATAAATGAATAAAAATGTAAGTTAAAAAAAATTAATTTCAATTCCAGTCATGTAAAACAGTCGAAATAGGAAACACATCGAATGCACGCTGCCGTGAGGCACAAATCCTCGACTACCTACAGGATACGTTCCATTTGAGCCACTATATTCTGATTGCTGATGCTGACGGCCTGAAATATTTTTGATAAGGCCGAGTGTCGTACAAAAATAAGACTATTGGTACTGTACCAGACTACGACGGCATTGTGGAAAATGCCTAATCTGGCCGTGAAAGTATCGTGAGACCTCAAGAAGTCCGGGAGTCATTTTTAGAGGTTTTCATGTAGATTTGTCCATTCACAATCCCTGATGTGAAGAAATGAAAATTTGCCACATGTGCAGATCGCTTGCCAAACAAGGATTGTGTACCGAACTTCGACATCTTCTTCGTCCATTTCCTGTACAGCTTCCTTGTGTAAGTTTTGCCACCTTGCTGGTTGCCGCTCCTGCTTGGAGCCTTTCGAACTTTCTAGACGTGTTAGAGAAAACATTTCATTGTTTTTGCTCAAAATTAATTGAAACTTCAATCGAAATGTTGGATTGACGTTTGAATTGGTCCAATGCCATCCTGGTCATGCAGTGCCTCGTTTTCTACCGTTTCATTGTCTGATCCTCTTAAAACGTGGGTTAAGGTTCTATGTGCGAATGCGACCAACTGATCCATTATTACCCACACGCTATAGAGTTATAAAACATTGAGTGCTGCTATGTTTTGGAACATAGCCTTCAGAATGATTCTATATTCATCCTAAGTTGGGGGCCCCCAAACGCCCGGGGCCCCTGGCCCTGGCTCAGGCCCAGTGTGCCCATGCGTAAAGACGGTATGGTTTCCTTGCGCACGGGACTGTTTTTAAATGTTTTAATTTATTCTATTTCTTTCAAAGCTCAAATATTTCCTCAAGAGAAAATAGATTCGATCCAATACATTTATTTTCGATTAAATTTAGTTCTTCAATGAGTTTGAGTTAAGAAAAATATGCTCTCTAGATTAATGATCGGGAACCATTATTTCACTTTAATGAAGAATTGTGAATGTGCTTAAGGCACAATGAAGAACTGAACTCTGAAGATTTTCCACATTCAACAATCTGTTTCTCCATTTTGTACAGATCAGAAGTCAAAAATGCACAATAAACAATAAAAAAAATACTACTAGCAAAGTCCCGTTGCCACCAACTGCGAGCGAAAATAGTTGATCAATGTGAAAATGAAACTTGTGCTTACAGAAGTGTCATACATACAATTACATCATACAAGAAATGCAGAACTGATAAGGTTCAATTCTTTAGTCGAGACAGCAAGCTTCGTAGCGAAGAACAACATGTAATATCACGACGAATTCTAGGTCGACCATACTTCCCATAACATATTCTGGTCTTTAGCTGACTGTCCTGGCGTCCTGGGACGTCGAGGAAAACCCTTGATTTGTCCTGGTTTTTCTCCTCTACGTCTATTTTCCCCCCTTAAGTCTTCGCTTAATTCACTCTGGTTCAGATTACAGTAACGGCCGACTACAACCATAACTGCAACATAACTCCGTCCACTCTCAAGCATAGTACGAGAAACAAAGCTTAATAACGGGTGTTCAATAAAAAATGAAAATGATTTCAATATCTTTCTGTAATTACAGTAAAGAGCTTAATTTTTTTCTCTCCATGAGAATTTATATCTGGACTCCCTAGAAATGGGCGGCATTTTTCTTTTCGCTCAAGTCCTGTATGTTCAATTAAAGATGTCGTAGAAACAGCAAGAACTCCGCGAGCGTGTTGTACGGTTTTACGAAACGCGTGGTCATCGTGGAAAAAAGTTTATGGTAGACCACTTACAAGACAAAAACGTGCCCGTGAGTACAGTTTACCGGATCCTTGCATCCCTGAGCGTGGAGCGGAAGGCCGGTAGCGGCCGTCCGACGAAGATAATGACGAAGAAGAAATAGAAGGAAGCGTCGAAAAAGCTGTTCGACAAGGACGGCCAAAAAAATTACTGCTCCTATACCTTGATTCACTGAACCCTCAAGATGGAGGACATCATCTGTCAGAAGGAGACTCGGTCCCCCGAGTACGCAGACGAGCAGATAGCGATCGTGAAATCGCAGTGCCGGTAGATAACGAAGAGCTACCGCGGGACGTTGTTAGTGCTGGACGACGAAAGTTACTTTCCGCTCTCGAAGACCCACATTTCAGAAAATGACAGCTACTATTTCAGCGATAAGTCGGCCACACCTCCGGAAGTTAAGCATAAATTTGAAAAAAGGTTATGCTGTACATTGCCATATCGGACAGAGGGATTTCAAAGCCGTGGTTCAAACCGAGCGGTCTGGCCATCAATCAACAAGTGTACCAGGAGGAGTGTCTTGAGAAAATTCTTCTGCCGTTCTTAAAGGAGCATCATGCGGATGAGAAGTATGTCTTCTGGCCGGACAAGGCGTCTTCCCATTACGCCAAGAAGATGCTGGAGAATCTTGAGCAAAAGATACAGTAAGTGCCGAAAGGAACGAACCCGACCAACTGCCCACAGTGCTGTCCCATTAAGGATTTTTTTCGGCTCCCTCAGTGTCCTAGTGTTCAAAAATAATTGGCAGGTCAAGGATACCGGAATTGTATCCGGAAGATGGACATTAGTGCCGTCCAGCACTCTTGTGAGAGCATCGCGACTAAGTTGCGTCGTACGGCTGACCAGGGCCCCTTCTCTAATATTCATTGACGTGTTTTCGAAGAATAATCATTATGTTTTTAATGAAAATACTGAAATTTTGTTTTTGTTTTTTAACTACATGACTGAAAAAATTCTTATTTTTTATTGAACACCCGTTACTCTCGAACCGTTTATGGATCAAACCCTTGGCGCAATCGATCTCGATGAAACGATGATTACCAGAGCTTCATCGCGGCTTACATCGATATCGATTGGAGATTTCCAGGTATCCATATTTACCTCTGCGTCAGGAATAGTCCAGGAAAGCTACTTAAGATCTTTGATGTTTCTGCTTTACTTCAATGACGTCCTAAGTAACCAATAAGCATTATAACGTAGCCTAATATCTGCTTTAGATCTGCATATAACACAGTCTTAAGGAGTTGTTAAGCCATATTTTCCTTTATAATGCTGGTATTAAGCCAGAAAAGGCGAAATATTGTACTATTATTATGCAGAGATTGACAGTCCGTTTTTTCGTTACTAATGCTATAATATATTGCACCAGCATACAAATGTCAATTTTAAAAGCCTAATATTGGAACTACTCATGCTATTAGATAGCCTTAGCAAGCTTGAATGCTATATTTCGGCTGTGCATATGTACACTTATAATGCTAATATAAGGCATGATTGCATTGTTAATACAACAATGGGGTTTCAATGCTCCATTGGTACAAATGTATAACCATTATTGTGCAATGGCTTAATGTTTATGTTTGCTTGGGGTGAACTTAGCGCTGAAGACTCCTCGCCGGTCCTTCGCAGATGATCTTAAAATCTCTACCTTCGCTGATTGTGATTTTGCAAGAACCGTGTGTGTAAATCCGAAGAAGTGCATGGTGATCTAAATCTCATGAAAAACATTTTGGCAGAGCACCGCAGGATTTTTTTTATGACTGCCAAAACCTGAAGAGTATTTCGCCAGACACGATCGAGGAAGGGGCAAGCACTAAATCTTCTACGCGACGGAGTTCTAAAAGTCGTTACTTTAAGTACATTAAAGTGTCTTAAAGTGTATATAAAGCTCCGTCAACATTTAAAAAGTACGTGACAAATCCATGGTATTTTAATTACAGAAAACATTTTAAGTAGGACGCATTCATACTTTCAATACATAAAATATTTTAAGTACTATCAATAGGTACTTTAAATATTTTAATACTTTCACAAAGAAATTAATTACATTAAGTATCCTATTAAACCCAGCAGAAGTATTTTAAATACTTTCATTAATTGCTTTATTACATTCCAAATGTGCAGGTATTTTTAATACGTCGCACTCAAACCTGGTGCCCCTCGCGTTCGAGAGAGGTAACGGGGAAGAGGGCCCCCTTTTAGCTGCTTCGAGTTTTTATTCGTCAGATATGGTCATCCTACGAATACGAAAACGTCAAAACAAAAATTTCCGTATATATGGACAATGGTATGACGAAAATTCGCCTACACGATTTAGCACCGCACACTAGCACAGATTATAATAAAAGATCAATGCCGAACTAAGGAGAAGAGGAACCCCTCACAAACGACATTTGGAGAAACTTTTTCCCTATCATTCTCAACGGTGTTCTGCTGGTGCGAATGCGGCTGAACCAATCTATACCGAAAAACGACGGTAACGCCCACGTATCAGTTCTACAACCAGATGGCACACTACGGTAAGCCAGGGGGTTTCATTGAGAAGCTGGGTTGACTGAATATTGCCGTCACAACACGAACAGAGGAATATTTCGGATTTCTAGCAGCACTGCCGTGGAGCATAAAACGAACACTTTAGAGCGAAGCGATTGGGAGACTGCGGTCATTACTTTCACACCAACAACTTAACAGAGCAGCAAACGCACCCACTCACCCAACAAAGTAAGCTGCGAACAAAACGTGCGTTGAAAAAAAGCTTCACGGAAATTTGCAAAGGCGAATGCTATAGGATTTAAAATGTTTCTCCAAACTCAATATTTTTGTCAATACACAGCATTGACTATATTGCTTCAATACGTCATCCCCACATCGTCAATAACACTTTTTTCCCTTACACGTTCAATACTTTTGTTAACAATCTCTAGTATTGACAAAAATATACAACGTGTAAGGGCCGCTTTACATATGAAAAATTGTGATTTTTGGCTTCGTTTTTTCCCATAAAATTCGAACGCTTTTACCACCTAAGAATCAGTTAAATACGTCAAAATAAAGTTACTTTGTATTCGACAAGTTTCAAGTCGAGTTAACAACATTGACTCATAGCAATGTGAACGCTGCTTAAAGCGCATTCGCTGTCATTTTTGGCAACTAGCCGAGTCAAGAAGCCAGCCTATGTTGGCTTCACTCATCTTTCAACAAAACGTCAAAACATGCACCCTCTTGCAAGAATTACTCCAACGTACTTAATTTGATTTGCGACAATAATTTCAAAGTCAAAGAACTGCAACGGACGAGCTCCGGTTGTAATCCTTCGTTGCGTGAAAAGCATCATTGATGATATATTTGGATTATCTGATGGTCCAACATGCAACACATAAGGCTTGTTGCATCAAAGCGAAAAGTGTGTTAATGCAAATATCGGCGATCATTATCTGATAATCTTCGGTTAAAGCATATGTCGGAAGCCCAAGCTCATTAAGTTTCTTCAACAAGCCATCGGCGACATGATTCTATAGAAGTGATGACAGCACACCACCTTGAGGACAGGCACTCAGTTTCCTTATCTCTACTTGTCTTAACGACGAGCACAGATGTCGGTTGCTAAGCATTGCGTGTATCCAATTCGTGATATATGAAGGTACTTCATGACCTCGTGCTGCTTCCGCAATGGATTCGAAAGACACGTTGTCAAAAGCACCTTGAATAGCGAGAAAAACTCCTAAACTTGATTGCTTTTGTGGAAAAGCTTTTTCAATGTTGTAGACAGCATTGTGTAACAGGACGGTAGTAGATTTCGCCCGCTGATATGAATGTTGCATTGCATGTAACGGGTGCTCGCCCACACTAACATCTCGAATGTAGTGGTCGATTGAGCGTTCCACTGATTTGAGGAGGAAGGAGGTCAAACTGATTGGTCTAAAGCTCTTTGCCTCCTCATAAGTAACGCGGCAACCTTTGGGAATGAATTTTACAGTTATTTCCCGTCACGTTAATGGAATGTCTTTTTTTTCCTTTTTTATTTCCACTATGTTAGTCACATTTTATTTTTTACATTTTAACGACATTCAATTAGCTAGAGATCACTGGTTAGGGAAAGTTATGAAAATTAGAGCCATAGCACTCAAGTGAGAGCATGAGACGATGTGAAGTAAACAGATCGGAAAACTAGAAGTGGCAGGCTCATTAGAACAGGTTTAATATCGGGGCTTAATCTTTGTCTTCTGCTAATGAGGGTCGAGCTTAGGCAGCATAACTACGAATCACCCGAGTTCACTAGCATGTGCCCTGGTATAGATAGACGTGTCCATCTTTACCGTGACAACCGTCAACCGGAATGTATTCTGTTGCAAGGCTTGAAATAAAAACCTTTCTCAAAATATGCTTAAAGTGTTCATATTCTCTTGGTAGTAGTACTGGAATGATTCCATCTTTTCGCGGAGACTTATACGGAGCAAAACTTTCAATCGCCCATTTGATCGATTCGGTTGTCACAATTCTACGAAGAAATAACCAAGAATCACAACTACCTGAAAAGAGCTCAGGTGCGGTTGTCAGTGATGGCTCCGTACAGCCTGGATAGTGTGTGTCAAAAAGACAGTTGAGTACTTCATCTTCATCGGACCTGCATTCACCATTAGCAATTCTAATCGAACTGACGTGAAAGTCTTTCGATTTCAAAAGTAACTTATTAATCGTTGAAACATTTGTGCTGGTGCTTTTCTAACCACTTCGCTCAGAAGATCGAAGGACATTGCATATTGAACCGTGTCCCATTTGAACAAGTTGGTCAAAGAGCATCAGGCAGGCAAGCGAACTTCGGTCCAATGGTTTGATACAAACTTTATTTTGTGCAAATACAATTGACCATTTTGAGCTACACGCATACCAAGTTAGATGGGCAACGAACTATAGCGACAACCAGAACACGGTGGCCAAAACTCTCGCTAGGAACCTGCAGAAGAAAAAACTGTCAGAATTAAACATAAAACCTTTGTCTGGCAAGCGATCTGCAGATGTGGCAAAATGAATCTGCTCTTCATCGCATATTCGACCGTCAGCGGACAAATCTACAGAGATTAATCCCTCGAAAAGTAACTACGCTTTTTTGATGGATTTTCCGTCTTCCACTGGATCCGAACCGTTTTGGGCTGGTACAGAACCAATAAATGGTGAGTCTATAATAAATGCGACACTTTTGTCATACAAAAATTATCCAAATAATGCCCAGATTCTCTTTAGACTGTATTATTTACAGTCTCAGTTGTGAAATGGTCAGTGAGATTTTGGTCGAGATGGAAGAAAATCAGCAAACTGTTCACGAAAGGATTTTGTACCCCACATGCCTAATCCTGGGTCGTCCGATTGCGTTTTTTTGGAAATTGGTGAATATACATTATACGACCATCTTAACCCTGTCATGCTCAACTTTTTTTAGTGCATGCAGGGTTTCAAAACTATTTCTCCTTGAAAACGGTGGGATCAAGAAACACGAAAAGCCTTTTTCATTAAGATAGGTGCTTCCCTCGCAGTGCTAGAAGTTGCTCAATTTTTACCTTCCAATGCTCAATATATTTCTCCTAGAATATTTACAATAGTCCAACTGCGTAGAAAACGTAGTCAAAGACGGTCTAAATTGATAAATTTTGTCAGTTTTCAATAATATTGCAACAAAACGAAGACATATAAAAAAACATTTTCCGTTGTCAGCGTAAACTGTTCCTGGCAGCACTGCTCAAATGGAATACGAACATTGAAAAAAACCATGATGTTTCGCAAAATTTTGTCCAAAGAGCAAAGAAACGATCCAAATTGAGAGCGTATAAGGTGTTGAACTCAAATGGGGACGATCGCCTGTCGAGTGTTGCCAAAGCGCTCTCCCGAAAACTCTACACGACGCTGCTAATGAAATACCGGCGCTGCGTCATTGATGATGGGACCTACATCAAAGTGGATTTCAAGCAGTTACCGGGACAGAAATATTTCTCGGGTCAGGACATGTTTGCTATGGATGATCGTTTCAAATGAAAAAAAAAACTTTTACGATTCGCCTATTGGTAACTGATTTGGCAGGCCATATGAACTTGTGAAAAATGAAGTGAACCATTCTTGCCCAAAGGAGCCATTGACGGTGCGATTTACAAAACTGCGTGCCTACACACACTCTTTATAAACAGTAAAGGCGTACTAAATAGTTACGATTGTTTAAAAAACGATGCATCTGTCATAGTCAAAAGCAAATCGAAGGTGATCCAGTGGCCTGTGAAATATGCAAACTGTCACATTTATAAACACTTTACACTAATTTACTCGTACGGCCGAGACGCCGATTACTATTGAATATAGTAGGCTGAACTCAATGGACACCCACCAAAGCACTGACAGAAAACGATCGCGCATAAATTCCAATCAGGATCCCCGAGTTCACCCGAAAGCCACGATCGGACGTTCTAACGGGGTCGAACAGACGGACAGCTTTATCTGACGGGCTCAAGTGTGTTGATATATTTTTATTATTTATTACTTAAAATGTCATAAAAAATTAATGAAACGGCAGCGGGGAACTTTAACGCGAACTCGTGTTTTTTTTTGTTGTTTGCTTCTCGACACACAGAACCATGGGGAACCGAATAAATTTATAATTTTGACGCTTCCGCCGTCCTCTCTGGGTATCGATATTTCGCGAAATTTACCGCCCCAGACAGCAAAAGTGTCATAAATGGGACCATATTGTGGTTCCGTGTTCAACTGAGCTGATGGCTGCGAAACGCCGATGAATGGGGTGACAATTTATTCCAAATGGGTTATGGAAAGTACCACGCGTGTTGATTTTTCTCTTCTCTACTGTGAATTAGGAAAATGTGTATAAAAATGGAAGTGAATTTTTATTGCCAATTACTTCTTTTTATATTGCCGCTGAACTTTGGATCGATCCATCGATTGCTCTATCGATCGAGGATCGTGTGTGGAGTTGACTCAATAACATTCCTAGAATCACTTAGCGACCGATTTCGCAGCGACATTTCTCGCTTATCGCGGTTGGAGATATATGTATGGAGGCTGTTCGGCCGAAGAAGAAGAGCCTTTCAAAATTAATTCGAAAACCCATAAAACACGCCCAAAACGGCGAAGCCGCACCGTGATGGGAAAGTCCTCGGATCGAGCTTTTGTTTTATGGTAATCAGATAGACTAGCGAATTGCTTTGGAAGTGAGTGTTAATTGGGGCCCGACTCGGCGAATGGCGAATGCTATTTTATAGTTGCAAAAGTCTGTTGAGTCAAAGGTTCAGCAACGGACGACGACCGACGAAGTCAATCCAGAAGGTGGTGCCGGCAAACGAAATCGAAATTCTGATCCGGGCGAGATTTCCGCAGCGAGCTTGTTTCATTATGCAAACTACATGCGACGTGGGCGTCATTAAAATATTTTTATTGTTTTTGCACCGTACGTCCACACACATACTGAATGTGGTATACACACTTAATTTAAATTACTGGGTACAGTAAAATTTTGCTGGGGTTTTGAACAGCAAACCGTTCGGTAATCAATACAGTAAAACAATTCGGTTACCGAACTCTCCGCAATCCGTTCTCTCCAAACGTCAAAAAATACTGGTCAGTCAGCAGTTTCCTCTGAAAATGGCGACTTGACAGATGATTTGCTGTACCTGTTTTGTAAGTTTTTGACGAGGTTCGGTAATGTTGGTACAATTTTGCCGAACAATCAGTCAATATTTTACTGGATAATGTTTATGTACCGAAAAAAACAGAAGTGCTGATAAATTCAGTGAAAAATATTGCGGGTTTCAGCAAATTATTCGAAAAATTACTGAAAATCGCTAAAAAGTGAAAACTTTACCGCAATTTTTCAAACAACTTGCTGATAGCTCCGTAAAAATATCACTTTACTGTTCATGTCGTCAAAAGAAATTACTGAACAACTTTTTGCTGGTTTAGTGTGTAGGAAATGTTTGTTGTCAGATTTTTGGCTCGATCGAGAATTGAAACCCGTTGTCAGACGGGCAGAGTCCGAGAGAGAGTCGCCAATCTTGACCGTAGACTGGTCGATGTGGTATTAGGGACAGCTGAAATTGATTTGATTATACTTTAATGACTCAATGGTGCCGAGAGACTAGGTAATGTTTGAGGTTTCGAACACATCGTCGGTCGGATTTGAATGTTTGACATTTCTGGACATCGTAAGTTGGCCATGTTTTTAACTGTTTGCATAGTCAATTCTAAAATTATCTTGCGGTTTGGAATTCAATTGACTTTGATTAGTTTATTCGAATTCTCCTGACTAGCTATTATAACATGAGTTGATTTTAGCTATAGAATTTGCATTTTGACTTCGCCTCATCAGAATCTGACACTAACATAAAGCCCGATTGGCGCTAGCTCCAAAAACGGATTATTGTTATTTAGTCACGTAGTCAGGAAGGATAGTAGTTTAAAACACCCTTCAAACTCAAATTTTTTGCTTGAAAAACTATTTGTAGTGATGCTGATGAAGTTAATTTTCTAGTATCTTTTCAATTAGTTGTATCTAAAAAATCGAAGCTATCTTTTGATTATTAGGGCGCCATGGCTGCACTTTTCAATTATTTCACAATTCGAATAATGATTGGTTGGGCTATTTATCCAACAAGTAAAAATGACTGAATAATTGACGGAAAAATAAATAAATTGTAGCGTATTCTGATATTTATTTTTCATTGTATCAACAACTTATTATTTTAATCATCAGGAGGACTTTGGAAAATTTGTGGAATATTTTGATCCCGGAACTGATCTTTTTGTCTGGTTCCCATAGTTAACTGGGCAAGGGACAAGAAATCGGCAGTCTTCATTAGCTCTGTCACCCATCGATGTACGATGGGTAATGAACTAAAAAATTAGACACCAGACGATAATAAAAAAACCCGGGCCTTGGTATCTAGCGGGGAAATTTAATGGATTCTATTGGGTGGCACCTGGAATAGCATAAGAGTTTGTACATTGGGCCAGTTCAGAAGCTTTTTAAACCTTACATGCTCCGCTGTTATAGCAGGGCATGTAATCAAATTTACCCGTGCACCGCTTTGTCTATTTGCAAAAGTAAAAATTGATTCTTTTACCTGGTGTGCGAAACTTGAACAAACAATAAGTGACACTACAAAACAAGTTTATACTCCGTTGCGGGCAAACTGTGTTGCTGTTGACTTCTCAAAATGTCCGGTAAGACAGTCGATTCGTAAAGTGGAGCAAATGTTGAGTGTGAACATGAAGCTCAACGTAACAGAAGTTAATGCTGTGCAGTTCTACTATCTACGTCATGCGGTACTGATTATGTTCAAAAACATTAGGCAAGCAGAATCATTTTCATCGCAGATCAACTTGAAGTAAGTAGTCGAATGTAATGTCATTTCATACAGTATCCCAACATATATAAATAAAGACAGTATTGAACGCACTAGTTCCGCCGCTATCAAACAACTCATGTCAAAATAGGGATAGGTGGATAGTGTTAAAGAAGCTACTTGGAGGAACTTCTTCCCAGGACTTCGCAACGGCGTTCGTGTAGTGAGAATGCGTCCGATAAAACCTATTCCCTCCTACTTGACCGTCCCATGCAAATCAGCTCAAGTTATTGCATATTCTCAACGAACACTGGTCACGTATCCAGGTCAGATTTCTACGTGTCAAAACTGTGGTTTAGCGGCTACCACGGAAATCCTTGCGCAGAGACTGCTAAGGAAATTGCACCTGTTATGACCAAAGCCAGTATACAGTTGTCGTAGGCTAAACCACAACCGGTTGTCAATCCAACTACTACGGACCGGGCAGTAACAAACACCAGCTCAAAACAACAATCGGACCCAGTACCACTAAACCAACTGCCACTACCAACAGCAAAGTAACAACAATTACACCAAATACCTCCAAACCAACTACCAATACCACCAATAAAGAATCAAATGCCGATGGATAAGGATTAACAACAGCTATCCGTAAGCACGAGAAACGAATAAGCACATGAATGCAGTACCGATGACGACGTGGACCTGAACGAAAACAGTGAGAGAAGATGGACCGAATGACGAAGGTGCGACAGACAACGCATCTTATGTTTAACCATTAGAGAAGAGGATCTCATCACACAGCAGAGTAAAGCCATGTCAAGTGATACTCGAATTTTTCGCAAAATCACCGATTTTCATGAGATATATTTTATTGTGTAGGGATTATGGTAAATAGCTTTTGGTATAAATATTTCATCAAAACTCCTTTTTCCTTTGAGATATTAACCCTTAAACTTTATTGCATGATAAAAATGTAAATTTAATATCTTAAACGTTAAACGATCTTAAAGCCTACTGAAGATAATAGCATGAATTTTTGTACACTTGTGGAATGATATTTACACTATTTCATAAAAAGATTTCTACTATGTAATTGTGTGAATAGCGGTACTTTGCATCTACTTAAAAATTCAATTGCATTTTTCTTGTGTTCTTCACGCTAAAACATTTCAAAGAGTATGTAAAATTACGCGTCAATCTTTCACCTTCAATAATCTGTATTGATCATTTTTGTTTCTATCGAGAGTTACGGATGATTTTGTAACGGTGCGTTCCTTCAACGCACGGCCCACTTTGATGCAGCCCGTGAAAACATATTGGCAACGCCGCATGTCGCAACGTCCTACTGCGCATCGCTTTGGACCCAGATAAACTCATTCCGGAACCGGTTCGGATTTCTGAATGGAGTCATTATGGATTCCAAATCAAATGCAACAACCGATTCCGACTCAGAATCGGTTGTTGCATTTGATTTGGGATCCATAATGACTCCATTCAGGATTCCGAATCAAATTCCGAATGGTTTGACCGGGGAAGAGCGTATCTTATGTCCAAAGTTGCCATCTCTGATATTAGAGCAAAAGGGTAAGCTTTTCTGTACGGATTATTAAAGGTGAACATATTTCGAGTAATTTGCGTGGTTTTTAGCGTTATATTTTTCAGGAGTTATTTAATTTTCTGTCATTCAATCTCTCAAACCGGCGCGCTCGGATGTTGGCAGTTGCTGTACAAACTTGAGCAGTGGGCATGTTTGAATCTGCATGGATATGACTTTTTTGCAAATTGATACATTTTACCACTTTTTATCGACAGTTGGTTCTATCTAGGCGTTAGCACGACACTATTGCTCGAAAAAACATTCCTTTTGTTTTTAGGTTATAAATATGGTTCGACCAAACAAATACTGTATTCCGTTAAAAAAGTAACGGTGATTTTGAATTATAAGTCGTTGATGATTCACTGAAATTTGATGAAGTAAATAATATTTTACTGGAACTTGGAGAACCACTAATTAACAGAATTAACAGAAGCAATAGCGATAAAGAAAATATAGTGCAAAAAAAAAGAGATAGACTGTTTACACCCAAGTTTGAATGAGTATAGCCCCGACTGCACTGGTGTAGTGCACTGTCAAAAACGAAAATGCCGTAACAAAAGTGTCTTTGAAGATGGCAATAACATAAGCGTATTATATAAGTTATGTTATGCAATACAGTTTAGTTTCTAGTAACTTTAAATTTTAATAAAAACTACAAGGGACAGCCCTATGAGGTTGTCAAAAAGTTTTCTATTGTGTGCGGTAAACAACCAGACCGATGCTTAAAAATCATGTTTTAGACAATACAGTCACAGTTCTTGTATAGGACAAGCTTTATAGTTTCATTTTGCCGTTATTGTAATTTTCCTAAAGTACACATAAATGTAGCGAATGCAGTGGTCTTAATCATATATCGAAGCAAAACATATACAAGAATCGAAAATAGTTTTATGGATGGACTTAGATGCATTTTTTGAGTAACAGTGCCATTCATAAATAGGCTTTGTAGTACCTATGTATAGGTAGAATCAAAGTGGGATAGGTTAAGTGGAAATGAATCTCGTGGAATCAATAAATTGATGAAACGTAAATAATAAACCTTCGTTGCTCTTTCTTCTATCCATTCGCGTGAATTTGTTGCTAAGAAAGTCTTCGTCTGTCATGGAGACGACAATGCAAAGAAAAACCGAAAGCTTTCGCTTCGCGCAACGAAAGCTCAGATTTCTATCATACACGCAAAACCTACACATTCGCCTCAAACAATAAACCCAAGCGAACGGTGTACCGTGCTTGAATCAAAAAGCTGTGCCAGTACATCGTGTCCGTACACGAATGGAAGATACGCACCAAGCAAAATGAGTCAACGCTGGTGATGATGGGTGGTGCGAAAAAGACAACTAGTACCACGACGCTAGCCTCTGCTACACTGGCTGTGGGAGCATGCAGCGCAGTGCTCTGCTCTGCCTGCTGTCCAAGAGACAACTGAGCTTGCCCGACCAAATCTGCTCTTTAAATAGTCGATGATGACGTCATTCATAGAAGCGTTGCGCGTTAGGTACATAAATCTGTCGTGCCAGACTAGGGAAGCGCAGCCTTCTGTGTGCAAATGCGTGGTATTTTAACTATGGTGAACATTATTTAAAATTTTAATGCCATGATATAAAAAATCTTTGGGTTTATCTATTGGAATCTATTCTTAGAAATATTCCTGAGCGATATGCCCAAAAAATGAAAATTTACCGTAAGATGGCTGAATTATAAGCATTTAAAATTGGACCACTTTTCGTTACATACCATTTTTGTTGAAATTGTAAAGTGCACCCCATATCAAAAACAAAGACGTAGTCCTACGTCAAAAAAAGTATTCATTAAACAACTATTGTTTTTATTGCGCAATTCGGTCAAAAATAATCTAAAAGTATCTCAAAATATCCGGAAAACATTAACCTATGATAATCCGTATAGAAAAGTTTGATCTAGAAATGTGGTTACATTTAGTCATGCGATGCACACTTCCTACGCTATGTGCATTCTGACGTTGAGACGTGCGGCGTTGCCAATATGTAAGTTCTCGTGGGCTGTATCAAAGTGAGCCGTGCGTTGAAAGAGCGCACCGTTACAAAATCATCCATAATTCTCGGTAGGAACAAAAATGAAAAACTATCAATACATATTATTGAAGGTGAACGATTGGCGCGTAAATTGACATACTTTACACAAGAAAAAATACAATTCAAATTTTTAAGTAGATGCAACGTACTGTTTTTCACACAATTATACAGAAGAAATATTTTTAATAAATATAATATAAATATCATTCTACAGTGCACAAACATTCATTCAATTATCTTCAGTAGTTTTTGGGTTACGAAATTTACAATTTTATCATGCAATAAAGTTTAAGGGTTAATATCTTAAGGAAAAAATTAGGTTTTAACAAAATATTTTTAGCTAAAGCTATTCGCCATAATCCTTACACAATAAAATATACCTCATGAAAATCGGTGATTTTGCGAAAAAATCGAGGATCGCTTGACACGGCTTTACTCAGCAGCAAGCTGCGTCAACAAGACCCGATGGACAGTTGAAAGTTAATTTTATTTTTTTACATATTGTAAACGTCATGGAAGACCCACGGCTCACTTTTGCTAACGCATTAAGCCGTGTCAAATGAACAAGAAGGGAAAAAACACAATTTCGATGGAAGATCCATTTTTGGTAGTATTTCGTCACCTGTTATGTTATCTTATGACAAGCGCCCAGTGCTGTGCAATCTCATGATGGTCTTTGAATTGTGACCGGTAGATATGAAGTGACCGTATCACCAAAAAAATGACAGTTATATCATTTCCATTTTCCTCGGATAGTGTTTCAGTTAACTATCACTTACAGTAACCGTGCGAGAGAGAACGCATTGAAATGATAGACAGATTGAGTACCATTTATTTTGTATTGGTATAGTAAACGAAATATTATCAGTGTATTGTATTCAGGCAGCATGCGGTGCTTTGTTTATTTTTTCTTCACCTTTCTGTTTCTTTTATGCATAGCTATTTATGTGAAACCGCCTGTTTGTTAATTCAAGCTCGTTGTTTGTAATAAGATGACCGTCATAACCGTATTTATATTGTTAAATGGTTAGTTTGCATCCCTCTCAATAATAATTCCAATGAGTGAGAGATTCAGAAGAGAACGGTCTGATTGTTGTCAATTCATTGGAATGAGAACCGTAACTCAATAAGCATCGCTTCCGGTTTTAGCTGCTAACTGTTTCATTCTTTTTTGTCTAGCAGGTTTGCCATCAGTACCGTGATGGTGCTCAGTAATGCAAGCGCCTTTTAACGCATTTCAAGAAAAACGATATTTAAAGTTTGAGAAAAAAAACTTATAAATGATGGAGACAATTCAGAGAATACAATTGATGCTTCTACCTATCCTGTATTAATCTCTCAATTATTGCGAAGGTTGTTTGATTATGACTATATTGAGAGTTTGTGCTAAAAATGTAAAAAAGGTAGGACTTAAACCTGCATTGATGACAAAATTTGTATGACATGTCATATTTTTGCATGAAAATTTTCTGTACAAATATTGCATCAATTATTAACTTTTATTTCTATCTTCGGCTAAATTTGGTCTAGTCCTACTAAAAAATATTCCACGCCGTATTGCGCCGCCGTCGACTACTTTAGTTAACGGCGTCACGCCGATACGCTGCCGCCACCAGTCAAAATCGCTTCAACGCCGCCGATAACAATATTTTTCATCGGCGCACACCTCTAGCTGTAAGCAATGGAGTGGCAAGCGGATGTGTGACAAATAGTTATGAACAACGATTTGGAACTTTTTCACGCCTTCAAATTAGGTGAACGATTTCGAATCAATTTAGAAATGGTATTATTTTTATTATTTGGTTCCTCTCTAAAAACACTATCTTTTGAAATCAACAATCGTCTGATAGGTACGAGTTAATGTGACGAATGATGACTCACATTGTTTTCACGTCTTCGTCAATAAAATTGACTATTTCAAAACAATTAAAATGGCCCTTACCGTTTAAAGCATTTCGTCTATTTAATGACAATTCCAGGGTCCATCAAACCATCCAAACGTTTAAGACATTTTCCACGAAATTTCATGTCTCATTCCATTGCCACTCACTTATCGATACCTTCCAATCGATCATTCTGTGAGATACTTTTACGATCGTGGCACCAACAAGAGCCACTCAACTCAGGGGTGGTGGAAATTTATACACTCTCGCAACACGTACGTAGGTACCTTCCCAGGCTCTAAGTTTGAATTGATGGAAGCCATTAATCAACCATGGACCAACCGATATAAAACCGAGTCCCCGGTCAGCTGACATTTGTTTGGGACAGACTATGTTCTAATAGCAGAAGCAGTAGCTGAAAAAAAACAAACAAACTTTAACAACGATTTTTATTGCATTTTAATAAGAATCGAAATTGACCCACGCACTCACACACATTTACGCGCAGACGCGATCTTCGATAAAAAAAAAACAGTGACGCGATCCCGGCGTTTGTTTCGTTTAATTTTCTGAAAGTTTCCGTCGTTGTCCACTCGCGGGCAGTGACGCGGCGAAGACCACAACCAAGCGAAGGTCATTATGTTCGATTTATTTTATTTTCATTGGAACTTTTTACGACAGCTTATTCACCCGGACCGGGGCCCGACAGGGCCAGTCGGCAGTCGGAAAGTTTTTTTTTATAGTTTTATTGGGTCTTCATCGGTAGTGCGGAGATGGTTTGAGTTCTTGGATGATTTCTATCGCTGGGTAAAATTTACTGGAGACCTTTTTGATCTATTATCGGTACGGGTACCATCAATTTTCTAGAAAGTGTTTCCACTAACTGACAGACGAACATTTTTAAGCTTGGACCACCACCTTTGTCAGACTAACGAATTAGATTCACTAGTTGGGTCGAGTGACAGACGACAAAAATTGGCCTATCTATTCACGTCTCTTACTATTATTGTCCTTCTGATTATTAAAGTCAACTTGTCATTACCTTCTGACTTTCAGATGCTTTTTTATTGATCAATGATCCAACTAAAAAACAATTCAATGAAAAAGTGATCAAATGAAATGAAGTAATAGTGGACTTAACTAATTTAAACATCCTTTTACCGCTCAAATACTGTACTAAATGCTCAAAAAGTGCACGTGTGAATTGTTTGAATCATCTTCGTCATCCCGATTAGGCATCCTTGGACTACTCACCAGGCACGTAGCTAGAGGGGGGCTAGGGGGCTAAAGCACCCCCCGAAATGTTTTGAAAATAAATTTCAAAAACATTATTATCAGCGACTTTTGCTTGTAGCTCGTTTGGTTTGAGATAAAGGACGAATTTCGCGCCAACTCGAACAAATGTTGGCAGCACCCTCTCAGATTTGAATGAAACTTTCTGTATATGAGAACTTTGTCACATGATCTAGGCTGTCTTTTGAAAAGGGCCAAACTTTTTTTACCAATTTTTTCAAATGGCAAATGACAAATCCTACAAAAAAATATTGTTGGAGTGATTTTCACAAAATTAGTCAAATTTTCGAATAAAAATATTTAAAAAATTCTTCATTGACTCCTACACTGAAAAAAAAAACGATTCTGAAAATTTAAAGTCGATTTACAAAAAAAAACCATTTTTGATTTGGATGAAATTTTGTTGCAAGATACGTAATTATGTCCCCTACCTACCATCAAAAATTCAAGTTGGTCACTTTCAAGGAAAAAAAGTTATTTGAATAAAAACTTTTCCTTGTCCAAACTGATTTTTTTTCATTGTATTTTTATCTAAAACTAAACTAATGAAAGTCATAATCATCTCAGAATCCATTTTCCCAGCTGCTAGTTGCCTGATATATGCAAAAAGTATCTGTAACGAATTCGGTATATATTCACAACAAACTTGAATGAAGATCGGAAGACTGGAAGATTTGAAGACTGCAGTTCATTTGTTCCTCTCAAAACTGATAAATTTTATGAAACAATTGACAAACTTTTCTTTAATTTATTTTATGTCTGATAGAGCAGCAGCACTATACAAAAATAAGAAAAACTTTGCAAGCTTGTGTAGATTCCAGTCAAAGTATGAGTTAAGCGCAGAATGGCATTTTGTTGTAGCATCCCATTGAAAAAGGATCCTGTGGTGCTATTGGTGGCACTCTCAAGCGAATGGCAAAAAGAACCAGTCTTGCTCGCGATGGAAAGACCATAACAAGTTGAACAAACTGATAAAAATATCACAAAATTAATTTTCTGCTACATATTCACTGAACAGTACAACAAAATGTCTAAGAGTTGTATAATAACGCCAAAACAATATCTGGAGCTCAAAAATTCCACTGTTTTGTGTCTATTCCTGGGGGCAAAGTAGAAACAAAAAGGTATTCTAATTCAGAAGATGAACTAAAAATATTTTCCTTGTATAGAAATAATACAAAATAGCATGCATGAAGATAGTTTCAAACAAACGTAATATATAAAAATAACTAAATAATTATGTAAAATTCAATACATAATGTTGTGGTGGTTATTTTTTCTCTGATTCTTCCTCAGCACTAAACAAGAAAATAAAAAAGTAATGGAATATTTGTTTAACGACATAAACTCTTTTCAATGAGATTCTTGATTAAGGGGTTATATACCTTTTAGCGATAAAAATGTCAAGAAAGTTTGAATTTACGCAAAAGAATAAAGCAATAATTTCATTACATCAAATTTATAATATTTTGATAGTACATTTTTCAGTAAAATAAGCAAACATAAGTTTATAAAAATAAATTGATAATTGGTGGAGTTATGACTTTTTCCCCGAAACCCTTTTTTATTTAAGAGGTTTGCGCGTGATTACGATTGGAGACCAATAGATCATCTAAAATTCCATTAGTATATGAGTATTCCTCGTACCTTGATGATTAGTTGAATAAATAATAATTTTAAGCTCTAAAAATTGTATTAAAAAATTCTTATCCATGCAACAAAAATTTATGAATATAAAAGGAATCGTTAAAGTACGAAAAAAATTAATTACGATCAATTAAAAAATTAAGAAAATTGATTAAGTAGTTTTTCGGCAATCGTGATCACGGAAAACCATTTTTAGTAAGACGACATTTCGAGATAATCGAGATAATCGAGTCTTGGTAGACGAAGCGCGCTTGGAAGCGCTGTAACTTTCGATCTATTTCTCGGATCTTTATAAAAAATTGGGAAAACATGTTCTTTCAGATAAAGTAATAAAAAATTCGATTTCATGAAAAATGAAAAAGTAGTTAACCTCTTAATAAAAATATGCCTAGTTGCTAAATTAGACAATATCTTCTCACAAACTGAGTTTTATTGGATTCTGAGATGATTATGACTTTCATTGGTTTAGTTTTCGATAAAAATACACTGAAGAAAAAAATTCAGTTTGGACAAAGAAGTTTTTTTCAAATAACTTTTTTTCCTTAAAAGTGCCCAACTTGAATTTTTGACGGTAAGTAGGGAACATAATTATCTATCTCGGAACAAAATTTCATCCAAATTAAAGATGCGTTTTTTTTGTAAATCGACTTTAAATTTTTAAAATCGATTTTTTTCAGTGTAGGAAGGAGTCAATGAAGAATTTTTTCAATATTTTTATTCGAAAATTTGACTAATTTTGTGAAAACCACTCCTACAACATTTTTTTGTTGGATTTTTCATTTTTAGACTATAGCCATTTGAAAAAAATTGGTAAAAAAAGTTTGGCCCTTTTCAAAAAGACAGTCTAGATTATTTTTGGAAAAAACAAAATATGCAAAGTGGCTTTTTGTCACAAAGTCTTCATGTACAGAAAGTTTCATTAGAATCTGAGAGGGTGCTGCCAACTCTGAATACGATTTGGCGCGAAATTCGTCAAAGTTAGAAGATTGCTGTTTCCAACAACCAAAATCACGAAATTCAGTGTGGATTATGCTTCTGTCCCAGCCGGTGTGAAGCGAACGACAAATAAAGTTACTTTTATATTGTGTTCCTTGTCTGACGAACAAAGGAAACTTCTACCATACTATGCCCTAGTAATCTGTCGAGATGAGTAAGTCGCAGAAGCAAGAAGTGGTGCACCGGCCAACACACTCAATTCAGCTCGACAGCCGTGTAGTCAGCAAATTTAGAAACTGATATCTCAACAAACTGAAATTTGTTTGCTGATTTTCGGTGAAATATTGTCCGAGTCTTAGCTGTCATTCGTCACTTTTACTGAGATCTCAGCAAAAACATTGTTTACTGAGATCTCAGCTGTTGAGATTTCGACAAAAGGTGCAAAAAAGCTGAGATTCGGCAGAAAAAAAAATAAATCTGAAATACTGTGATTAGTGGTGATTCGCATAAGACCGAGTATTTGTGATGTGGAACATTTTCTGATGGTGAAAATGGAGGCTATACTCACGAGAGCCATCTTTATTGAGTTCTACCAGCTCAGGTATTCTGCGCTCATAGCGTTCAACAAATTGGATCGGGCGAAATCATTGATTTTGAATGATTTAAAGCCATTAAATTTTAATGGTTGTGTGTGACAATGCTGTAATTAAGATCTTCATATAAATGGTCGGTGAGAGAATCAATGTTCGGTTACAAGATCGGATACCGCTTACTTGCAAATACATAGCACATATGGGAGAAATACAGTACAAAACATAATGCGATGGTACAAATACACATAGTATTCTTTGCGCTTATCAAAGGCAAACTAGTACGTTCCAGTTCTGTGAAAAAACGTCACATTACGCTTTATTTACCGCTGAACACAAACAATTACCAAATATGTGGCACATGTTCAACGGCAAAAGCTGCGTCAATATCTCAAAATCTACAGCCAGCACAATCAATGAGGAAATTCACAATCATAAAGGCAACAAGCAAGCATGTTTGCGAACATAAAGGCAGCAACCACGATTATGACACGGAAGTGTTCAATAGCGAGATAGATATGAACGACCCCCTATACGCAGTTGGTGAGGTAAAAATATGTCCCTGCTTCGTAAACAGGTATCTAAAGGTGCAATGGTTAAGAGCTTGCGTGAGATCTATTGGACAACCAGTAAAACTCATTTTATTATTTTTATTGTTGGAAATAGGTATAACTAGATATATCTATATAACTACTGTTTCGATTGGCTAAAGCATTGAACCGAGTTCACTTATGAATTATTTAAAAATTAGTAGAAGAAGTTTAATGCACGACTGAGAACCAAAAGTCTCCAAAAGTGAACGCATCATCGCAAGTGATTGTCCCGTTTAACAAAACTAAGATGTAATACTCGATATTGGCAACTCTATTTTAAATTTAAATGACAGGTTTTTGAATTGTACCCAATGTGAATTACTGTATTAGGTCTGTGCACTCTATACTCTTAGTATAAATACTAGACATCAAATGTTCACTGAGAACGATATCGCTGAGGCGACAGTTTTTGCTATCGCGTCATTTCAACATTTTAATTGGCACTTAATTTTACGCTAATGCGAGGAATTCGTTCCATTCGTGCGAGTTCGCAACACTGTTGCAACTAAAATGTTGTGACTAGTTGAATCTATTAGTCCAATAATTTCGATTTTATGTCTTCAGTATATAGCAGTCTCACGGTCTGTTTTTTATTGGTTTTGGACTAAAATGAGAGATGATCAGAAATCACGGAGGAGGATAAAAGAATCAGCTAATCTAAGAAGCCTCAAGAGCACCTCTACTATCTTTTCTATGCATTCAGAACGAGTGCTTTCGGAATTTCGCTCTGATCCTCTCAATTCGGTTTGAATAAAACGGCATTTTCGAAAACACATTACGTCTTCGTTATTCGCACAACATTCAACGTTAGGTGGAACAACGTTGATTGAAATTGTTTCCTAAATTTTGGTAAAACAAACCTGTAATCAAATAGCGTTACAGCTTTCTTCAAGAAGTCATGCATCTCTTCCAATCTAGATGATGATTGTAAAAAAGCTTGAGCTAATTAAAAATGCACCAACTACTAAGCAGATTGTTTAAATTGACTTAGAAAGTGTAACTGCAAGCATCTTCGCATCACGAAAACTGCCGCTGACAAAAATTTTTGCAAAAGATTCACAGAAATCGGATAAATTACAATAATTTAAAAGCATAGAATTCTGAAAGTCTCTCCGGCACAGGAGAAGCAAGTGCGATGTGTTTTCTTAGATTTGTCGGAAGCAAGTGTGATGCTAAAATTATTTAGCTCACCCATATTTATTGTTTCGAGTAATTCTAGTGGTGTCATCAATGTTACATTCAGTGCTTCCAAATTTCAAAATCAGTCAACTATTTTTGCTTATCGAAACTGACATTCAGATTCAACGCCTCGGTCATTCATTAACTTTCCAACTGACTGAAATTTCATGCAGAATCGAATGTTTGATGCAGAGGGAATATAAATTCCTTCACCAACCAAAGCATTCATTTCTTATTATGTGGACAGTTCGAGCGTTAGTGAGCTGCGTAATCTATGTCTAGTGCATTTTCGCTCAATAATCCCTCTCAGAGCTAGCATAGAAACAAAATTCAGTTTGCTTCTGAAATCGAACATATTCGAACCCGAATGCGCTATGTCGGGAGAATGAATGACAAGGGAAACGAACCAAACATTTCATTCATCGCGGCAGGCAGGAATTGAATTTCGGTTCTCTTTTAAGTTCGCGCAGGGATGTCAATTTTTTAAGCTCTTGTGACATTTGACGAAATTTACGTAAAATGCAAGATAACAACAGTCCTATAATAGATAAAATTTTAGCCAGTTTAGTAAATTAATTCATTGAAACATCTCTTTTGTATTGTCCAAAAACCCATGAATTCCGAAATGAAACCTGTAAGCTTCATGTGCTCAAATATAATATTTTCTTAATGTAGGTAAATACAGCTATATGTAGTTCTTATTTATGTTTTGTAGAGAAATCGGTAGTATTTTTGTACACCCTTTACATGTCAACAAGCAAAATTACTGGTCTGTCTTTTGCCATAGTTTCAAGTATTTAGTAGAAGAATTGCCTAGAAAAATAAGCCTGTCTAATGATATAAAAAGTATCAATTTAATAAAAGAATAGGATCTGTGAATAATCTGAATACTTAAATAGATAAACAATTAGTTGTTCTCACTTGTCTGAAAATAGTCTTTAATGTATCATCATTTAAATTTGAAATTGTTATAAATTTGAGTTGATTAGGAGTTGAACCGTTTCTGCGCATATACAAATCGCCTGCCTAATCAGAAGATTTGGAGCGAATTTCGACATTCTCTTGTATTTTTATTTGCATTTAAATAATTGAGTCTTAATGAACTATACTAAAAAGAAATGACCTAAAGTGGCATGCGCGGAACTAATGACGAAGTCGAAGATGTCGATATAAGTTGTCAGCGCAGTTAGTGTTGTGCATTTCAGAGTGCAGCGAGGAATTCCACGAAGATCCGTCCGAAAATCTTTAAAATCGTGACCGACCATCTTAGATTCCAATGAAACTTTACACGTTTCACCGTCATGCAAGACTAAATATTTTCCACAGGAATTAGATTATTTTGACTCAAGAGCAACTTGTCAAAAGGGCGTAAACGTTTCTACGTGTATGAATTTTAATTTTTTTTGTTCGATTACTGTATTTGATATAGCAAAACTATCTGAGAACGAGTTACAGGGAATGAATACTGTCCGAAAAAAATATACACTGAAAAAAATGTAGTGTCATTTTTCAAAAAAACAAAAATTTATGATGAAAATTTAAATTGCGAAAAAACCTATTTTTTATTTTTTTTATATTTTGTTACCAAAAACCAAAAGAGAAAAGAAACATTTTGAATGTGATTGCATGATGGAGAAAAAATCGGTAAAAAAGTTTTCCTAACAGTAACTTCGTACATGTTTTTAAATTTCATACTAACAGACATACAAAATTGTAATTCTATTACAGAATATAATTCTAAGCACCATTTAAAATCAAAATGCATTTAACAAAAATCTTCCAAAATGCGATAGTTTTCGAGATATTTAAAATTTTGCTCCTTCAAAAACAATTAATTCGTGTAATTATGCTCTTTTAAAAGTTATTCGCGTTACCCAATCAAAAAATGTCAAAAATTTAATGTTTATCGTTTTAAAGACGCCAAAGCAACTTTTTTAGTGTATTTGGATCCTGGAGAAGCTTTAAATAATAAAGTTTTCCTAACAACAACTTTTGACATTTTTTTATAATTCTTACTATTTGCAGTCAAAAATACAATTTTCTTTTTGAATATGATTCTAAACGCCATTTTAAATCGAAATGCTCTTAACAAAAATTTTCTAAAATGTAGTAGTTCTCGAGATATTTTAACTTTTGTTTTAACAACACAATTATTTTGTTTTATTACGACCTTTTCATAAGTTAGTCGCGTTTCTCCATCAACAATAATAGGTTTTTCAAAAGACCCGTAAACTTTCCTGCAACTTTCTCTTTGACATCAAGGCGATATTGTGAAACATTTTAAAGTTACATGAAAACAACCAACATATGATTCAGCTATATAGTTTAATCAACAGACCCTATGGTTGAAATATATTTAAATTAATAATGAAAACCAAATTCAAAAGCAAGAATTCGTCGATGTACGAATTTCTTGTATCAGACAGCATATTGTCTATTGCCTTAGTTTTGGAACTGTTTTCGCTAAAGAAATTTTCAAAATTACATTCAGTTTCAAGTGACTATCTCAAGTCACCAGAATTAAAACATTTATGCAAAAAGTTTTAAGCCCCTCCCGAAACAAAATCCTGGCTATGGGTCTGATACATCACGAATATCACGCTTACCGGTTGCAACTCGCCTACTATTCTCGCTGATGATCCTAGAATTCCCAGAAGCTTCTCACTTTCCGTACGCACACACACTCCGCAACCATTGGGCCATAAAAACTGAGAGTTGAACGAAGACAATCAAATCTAATTAAGCCGGGCCAGGGAGGGGGAAGGGCTGTGCGCAGATCCAGAAGCCCTCCGAGCAGGGCCGAAAATCCCAATCTAAATAAATTTCAGCTTGTTAGCGAATTCTGATCCGAATACCTCCTAATGATGTGAAATTCTTCAAATGGTCTGGTGTTATTTTTTTTGTTAGTTTTTGCGTTTTTTTGGAGGTGGTTGATTTTGGTCAACCATCTCGAGAGCCGGGATTTACACGTGACGATTCGCAACCGCGAAAGTGGTCCCAAGCCGATGGGATGGGTTATAAATATGTGAACCTGTTTGGTCCGGGCGTCCTTTTCGATCCGCTTTTATCCCCTGTCGCCGGTCGTCCGTTTCGATTATTTATTTACATTTTTGGAGTCGTTTTTCGTCGTAAAATATTTGCGCGATCCACGCGAATGATCTGCTGTTTTGCGATCGGCTGGAATCATGTTTTGTTTTTCTAGAACTGCAATCCCTGCGATGGGTGCGATCTGTTTTGACATCAAAAGATGGGTCTGTCGGGGGACCTGGCTGACTGACTGACTGACTGACCGCCTGGAGGATCGGATTAGAATCATAAAAAAGTCAACGACAATAGGCTAAAGCTCTTGATTGATGATCAACCGAATCGATGGCAGAAGAGTGGGGACAGGCATTTCGCACACATTCACTTTGAGCCGCGACTGTGATCAGCAATTTGAACAATTTTATAATGATGTAGTTTGAATGTTTGTACCGGACCGATCGGTCACTAATGAAGCAACATTTTTCAATTCCTTTCGGCTTCCCGAATAGCACTTGCCCGTTGGAGGCGGGATGGAAGCGCGAATGTTATCCGTAACGAATGAACTGTTTGTTGTTTTTTTCTGCTTAATCAAAGATCCCTCGGTTCCCGAGTTGCAAATTTCCGAAACCGTTACTTGCTGATAAACATTCATATGCGAGATCGGCAATTAAAAATTAAATCATTAATTGCTGCTATTATGAGTTTATGCCGATGATGATTATCAAAGGATACCGACGTGGCGGATCATCCAATAAAAATCTGTAACATGCCGTCTCTCTCTCTCCGCACAAGTCTAACCCGATCGCAGGTGTGAACGGAGAAAGAAATGTATTATCAAAGCGCCTCTTTTCGGGCGTTTGGTAATAAATTACAAGCTGTCAATATGTCCGTAGCCCTGGCGCATTTCTTCCCGGTGCGAATTGAATCCGGAATGATCAAGCTTAGCCGCGGAACTGTAGATAGCATCGTGAATGTGAAACACTCTCAGATTCAGAGCTAATTGATGGCGCTTTCAATGAGCCGAAGATAGTTCCGCGAGGGTCATTGGACTGTGGAGGGAAAGTGTGGATAGGACGACATGATTTATGAAACACTAAGTAGTCTTTGAAAACTATCAAATGTGCAAAATCCAAATAAACATGGCAAGTCAGTAGAGCGGATGTATTTAAGTATCTGATTTTAAGGTTTATTGTAGTAAAATATAATTTGATCCTATATGAGATAGTAATATAAATAAAATATAGAAATGAATGAAATGAAAAATGGACGAAACTAACAAAATAAAATGCAGAAAATGTAAAAAAAATGATTACAAAAATAGTAGAATTAATAGCATAAATAAAATTAATAAAATAAATAAAGGTGAATTGAAAAATAAAACAAATGAAATGAATGAAAAAATAAAATCAATCAATGGAAACATGTATAAAACGAATAACATGAATAAAAATAATTTTAGAATTAGAAAAAGTAAAATGCATCAAATCAATTAAATTAAAAATAGAATAAACCACTAGAATACAGCTCATTAAATTATGAAAACGAATGAATAAAACAAATAAAACCAGTAAATAGATTAAAATGTTTAAAATGAATAAAATAAATGAAATTCATAAAATTAATTAGATACGTAAAACTAATAAAACAAACAGAATGGAGAAATAAAGTAAATAAGATTTGTCCTACTGGAGCTAAAATTCTCAGAAGGGCTCCCCGTCACACAGTGATCACCTTCCATACAAAAGTCGGACAAAACCTCAAAAGTGGCCCGAATTTGATGAAAACTTCTCTTAGGGTAATTTTGTGATGCTGAATTCATATTTGTTGTTCATTTTTTGTTTTTTTCATTACCTCAAAATTTTGGCACTTAGCGTGGTTCAAAAATGCAACATTTACGAATATAAAGTGCACTATTTCCGAAAATTCATTTTCAAAAAATTAGGAGCGGTGAATTTTTTAACAGAATACACATTTTTTCAATTGTTGATAATGATAAGACGAATCTATAAATTATATTGCGAACCCTGGGTAGTCAAAGGCTACCATGCGTCTCCTTCAGACCTATCATTAAAAATCATCTGTTTTCATACCTCGGGGCAGAAAGGGGCAAAACAAGATATTCATTTCGGAAAGTATACTAATTTTCAAGTATCATGAATAACAAACGATCTTTCCGAACCGTTAAAAAAAAGTACAGCCACTTTGAACATTATAACTTTAAATTATTGCACGATTTATTGTTTGTTTTTCAGGTCTGAGCGAGAAGAAAGGCTTATATCGACTAAATCGAATGGTAGTTATAAGTCCAGTGAATAACCTTTCAAATAAAATCAGTTTGACCCCAATCGGAATCTTAACTAAAAAGATATATTCATTTGAATAACTTTGGTTTGAAAATAGTTTTCCTCAGAATTCATCATCTATTTCACCTTTGAAATTCTGTAAAAAATCGAACTCTCGTCCTCAGGACTTAATATTTTGAGAAGACTCTATTCAACCTGTTAATAAACAGAGAAAAATGTTAAATTATGAAAAATCTAAAATAAAATTTTGAGGTTTTGTCCGGCTAAGCGACACTGTGCGCCAGAATCATTCACCACAATTGCAGACGAGTCAGGTAAAGTCGCCTACTAAAACACTGCTTAAGGTTATGACCCTGAATGTGATATCCATTTGCACGGTGCGATATGTGCTGGCGTAGGGACTTCGCGATCGCGTGTATCATAGCGAAGAGCTCGAGCGTTTGTACGTTAACGTGTTCGATCGCGTGTGCGTCGCGTATGTTAACTTGTACGTAGCTTCGCGTGTACAAATTCGATTTTGTAACCGTGTGCCCATCGACATATTCGCATGCGTTCTTGGATTTTCTGATATTTAGTTTTCCGTATACGGTTCACATTCTGACAGGGAGTGAGTTACCCCTTATCACTAGAATTCCCGGTCATACCGAGTAAATTAAAAGCCACCCCACAACTGGTTTAATTCCACCCGACTGCATGGGGTTTTGATATTGTTTTGAATGGTATCAACCCATTAAAACACCATCATCATGGTCCGGTATATCACATATAAAAATCATATTTTGGTGCAAAAATGGGTTATTGAGATCATTTTCTGGTGTTTTGATGGGTTGAGAAACTTTCAACGGACCATGATTATGATCTTTTTAAAGGGTTGTATGATGTCTGAACCCATGAGAATTGTCATGTCGGATGTCGCCATGGAAGTTGTTGTCCAGTGGATATGAGAACTTTCTTTTTTAATTGGCTTAATTGAAGTCATGGACCTAGACTTCTGGTATGGAGGGTAGAGAATTCCGGAAGTGACCGATTCATTATCGCGCGAGCGCAGGAGATTGTGGGTTTCCGCTTGAGACCGTGTTTGAATGTTTATAAGTGCTGAGACGTTCATATTATCACCGGGATGTTATCATGTCTGCGGGAACGCTGGTGTAAATTGCGTGGATGATCGCGAAGGGCTCAGGCATTTGTATGTTTATCGCGTGTATGTAAATTCGCGAGTATAAATTCGGTTTTTTGACGCCATGGACGACGGTTTATTTAGTAGATATGAGCGTCATCTTTTTATTTGGTCCACCTGAAGGCATTGGACTTATGCCATTAGGGCCGAGGATAGGGACTTCCGGACGATTCATGATCGCGTGAACACGGGCGTTTGGAGGCTGACTTCCGAGACCGCGTTTGTGAATTTTCAAGTGCTAAACCGTTCACTTAGTCTTCTGAGACCGCGTTTGAATGCTTATAAGAGTTGAAACGTTCATATTATCTCCGGGGTGTTACCCTATTCCCGAGATCGTGGGCGTATGTATCGCGAAAGACTCGAGCGTTTGTATGTTGACGTTTTTGTCGCGTGTGCGTGAATGATGGCGAGATCACGGGCGTTTGCGTTTGTGACCAGGTTTGTGTTATCGCGAAGGCCACGTTTTTACGTTTGGAATGAGAAAGATTGTGAGTGTATATGAGAGGATAAGCAATTTTTTTGTGTTAGTGAGTGTAAGCATGGATTTAATTTGAGATATAGCAATAAAAGAAAAAATAACAGCGGAATAAAGAAAAGGGCAAATAAACTAAGTAGAAGCGAAATTGATTGATAATATTTTGGTACACTTGAATAGTGGAAAAGCAAACTACAAAAAAGGACTACTGAAGTAGAAGAAGAGAATTCATGTAACATGCAATTAAACTACTTGAATGTCAGCAAATTATACTTCCGTTAAAAAAATTTCATTCTCTGCTGACCGGGAACGGATAATTCACGTGCGTCGGTAAATTAATTGTTGCTTAATTTATACAATCCGATCTTCCCGAATGAATCGAATCGAATGCACGAATTGAACACCGGTAAAAAGTAATCAACGAATCCCAAGAAGGATTACCCACTATTCTATCATATAAGCCAATGCTGCATCCATTTCCTGGCCCATCTGTCACAAATACTCAGAAGAACACATACACAGATAGACATACGACTAGCACTTAACAATTGTACACAACTGATGAATAAAATGAATAAAATAAATAAAATCAATAAAAGGAACTAAAATGAATAGAATGAATGAAATGAATAAAAGGAGTAAAAGATAACAAAATGAATCAAAGAATAAAATGAATAAAATTAATAAAATGAATAAAATTAATACCATGAATAGAATAAATGAAATGAATAAAAATAATAGAAAAAATAAAAATAATAAAAAGAATAAAAATAATAAAAAGAATAAAATGAATGAAATGAATAAAATCGATGAAATGAACAAAATGAATAAAATGAACAGAATGAATAAAATGAATCAAATATATAAAATGAACAGAATGAATTAAGTGAATAAAAAATGAATGAAATTAATAAAATGAAAAAAAAAATAATAAAATTAGTAAAATAATAAAATTCATGAAATAAAAAATAATAAGCCGTAAAATGAATAGAAAGAATAGAATAAATAGGATGAACAGAAAAAATAGAATGAATATTATGAACATTGTAAATAGAACGAATACAATGAATAAAGACTATTTTAAAAATGAAAAACTGAATCAAACAAAGAGAATAAAAATAAATGAAAATTGAATGAAAAATGAGTGAAAAAAATTTAATTAAAAATGAAATTTTTTTAAAAAGTAAGGGTAGAAAATTGGCTAAAAATAAACGAAAAATTAATTTAAAAAATTAATAAAAGCTGAATAAAAATGAATAGAAAATAAACCCGAATGAATCGAATCGAATGCACGAATTGAACACCGGCAAAAAGTAATCAACGAATCCCAAGAAGGAGTACCCACTATTCTATCATATACACCAGTGCTGCATCCATTCTCTGAACCGTCTGTCACAAATACTCAGAAGAACACATACACAGATAGACATACGACTAGCACTTAACAATTGTACACTACCACTAAAAATAACAGTTATTTAAAAAAAATTAAATGAATAAAAAGAAAAAAATGAATAAAATGAATAAAATAAATAAAATGAATAAAAGGAACTAAATGAATAGAATGAATAAAATGAATAGAATTAATAAATTGAATAAAATAAAAAAAATTAATAAAATTAATAAATTAATGAAATGAATAAAATGAATAAAATTAATAAAATGAATAAAACGAAATAAAATAAAAAAAATGAATAAAATGAATAAATTAAATAAAATGAATAGAATGAATAAAATGATTAAAATGAATATGAATAAAATGAATAAAATAAATAAAATGAATAAAAGGAAATAAAATGAATAAAATGAATGGAATGAATAAAAAGAATAAAAAGAATAAAAAAATAAAAAGAATAAAAGAAATAAAAAGAATAAAATGAATTAAATGAATAATAGGATTAATTAGAATAAAAATCATAAAAAGAATAAAAGGAATGAAATGAATAAAATCGATGAAATGAACAAAATGAATAAAAGGAATCAAATAAATAAAATGAACAGAATGAATTAAATGAATAAAAATGAATAAACTTAAAAAATACTGCAACAAATAAAATAATAAAATTAGTAAAATAATGAAATTGATGAAATTAAAATAAATAAGCCATAAAATGAATAGAAAGAATAGAAAGAATAGAATAAATAGGATGAACAGAAAAAATAGAATGAATATTATGAGCATTTTGAATAGAATGAATACAATGAATAAAGACTATATTAAAAATTAAAAAAACTGAATCAAACAAAGGGAATAAAAATGAATGAAAATTGAATAAAAAATAAAATTAATTAAAATTAAAATTAAAAAAATTAATAAAAGCTGAATAAAAATGAATAGAAAATAAACCAAAGTTGAATAATGAATAAAATATTAATAAAAAGTGAATAAAAACTGAAAATAAATAAAAGATGAACCAAATGAACTGAATGAACGAAATGAACAAAAAGAACTAAGTGAATAAAATTAATGAATTGAATATAATGGGTAATATTAATAATATGTATAAAATGAATCAAAAATGTGATTAAAAAATGAAACAAATTAATAAAAAAAATATTAAAATTGAATGAAAGATGAGTAAAATATGTATAAAAATTGAATGGAAAATGAATTAAAAATGAATAAAAAGCAAATAAAAATATATAAAAAAGTTAATAAAACATGAATTGGAAATAAATAAAATAAGGGTAAAAAATAAATATTAAAAGCGAATAAAAATGAATTTAAAATGAGTATTAAATTTATGCAAAATGAATAAAAATTAATGCAAAACGAATATAAAATAAATACAAAATAAATAGGACTGGCCATAACATGAAAATATTTTTTTTCTGCAAAATTCAAACCCTTTTGAGCGACGATCTTAACAGGATTAATAAAATCAATGAAAAATAAAAAATATCTTTCGAATGAAAAATGTGTGAAAAATGAATAGAAATTGAGTAAAAAATTGATGCAAAATAAATAAAAGATAAATAGAAAACGATGAAAAAATAGTACAATTATTCATAAAAAAATTGGAATTGAATGAAAACTGACCCATTTCTTTGGTGAAAAATAAAAACAAAGCATAATAATGAATAAAAAAATCAATAAAAGCGAAAAAAATGAATAAAAATGAGCAGAAAATCAATACAAAATGAATAATTTTTTTTATAAATTAATAAAACATATCAAATAATGAATAAAAGAGGGGATAAGAAATAATTAAATTTCATATAAAACGAAGCAAAAAAACAAATAAAAATGAATAAAAAGTATAATGAAAATAAGTAAGATATGTATAAATAATTACCAAAAATATAAAAAAAAGAAAAAATTACGGGCGAATGACCACCTGGTTAAAGCCCTCAATAAACAATTACAATTACAATTAAAAAAGTGAATGAAAAGAGTATTAAAAATGGATAAAAATAATAAAAAATTTATGCAAAATGAAGAAAAAATGAAAATAAGATGATGAAAAATGATTAAACAATGAATTAAAATGAACAAAATGAACGAATTGAACAAATAAGTTCAAAAAAATAAAATCAATGAAATTAATAAATTGAACTGATTACGGCATACTGGTCATGGCGAACGTCAACGAATGAGACACGGAAAGTGAATTGAACGGCAACTTTGGACAGTTGTGCTGTTCTGCTACCTGAGTGACACCGTGACTTGTAAATGTGAGCGGGCCAACAACGCACAGTGTTTTTTTTCGCCAAAAATCGTTCGAAGAATTAGGCGAAAACGGTAAAGCGTACAGCAATGATGTCTTCCAGGTTGTTTTATGATGATCAAAGGTCTTCATTTTAGTAATCTAGTTATAGTGATTAATGCCTCTTGAAGTGAGATATTTGTTGTAATTTTAATTTTAATCCAGATGAAATCTTTAAAAATGTTAATGAACTTGTTTTTGCGATCTTAAGACCAAAAATCTCCATTTACACTCGAAGTTATTGACCGTAGCTTTCGAATAGCCCCTTACATTCTATTTTAGAACATAACTTCTTAAATTTGGTCGATAAAGCTTCAGCATGTTCCGGAAAATTATTCGTTTTGTAAAGATTCGTATCTTTCTAGATTAGATCATTGATCTTGTGGCTTAGAATTTATATTGAAAGTTTTAAAAGTAATAATTTTTGAACGGGTAAAATTAATTCATTGGATAATTTGAAGTGCTACATCATTCCTTTAAAACTCAAGGGATTTCACTTGTCTCTCGTTGTCATCAGTAGAATTATAAATGTTTTGAAAAAAACTATTGTTTTTTGGAAAAATGCCCAATATCTTCGAAAATACTAGAGATAGGACAAATTATGCGTAATAAAAATGTGTATTTTAATATTTGGAGGAACTTCAATTGAATATATAAAACTCGTAGAAATAATAATTGAAAAGATACCTAAAAATATTTTTGGGGCTCACCCAAACATAACGAGCCATAACTGCTAAAGTATTTAAAGAAGATATTTAGTGTATTTAACAAAGATATTCGCGAAAGCAATTTCAACAACTTTTTCAAATACGTCAGATCATTGCTACTACCAAACAAAAAAAAATTAATTGAAGAATTTCACTTTTAGGAGGATTAATCAATAAATATTAGCATCTCCCCTATCAATTGATAACTTACTATACGATCTAAAATTCACACTCAACGTCATTATCGTTCATAACACGAGTTTGTCTACATCTCAGTGATCAGTGAAATTAAACACGACCACCACCAAGCTGGACCAACCGATCGAACCCTCCGATACGTCCAAGGGCATCGCGGGGAAATATCACACAATAATCGACCAAATATTCTTCCGTCCCTCTTTCCTACCGGCGTTCGGTTTTTCACAGCTTTTATTACACCACCACCGTTAATTAGCGTCAACCGGGTTCGCCGGTGGCTGGTAGCTTTTTTTTTCAGCGGCGCAACGGAACGCATCCCAACCATCAACGCATCATGATGATCCCGTGGGCCATGGTATCTTATATATGAAAATATTTGGAACATTTTGATTAGCTTATTTCATTTTCCCTCCCCATTCGGTGCGGTTGCTACTTTTTCCTTTTGTTTCGTTGAAAAGCGAAATTACAGCATAAATAACAACTTCGATCAACGCTCCGCGGCGATGGCCTGCAACAATCCGCCCAAGTGATCTTGTTTCCTTCTGAAATTCACCTTTCAAATTTTCCCCTCCCGTCACCGCCTCCTTCGACTTGTAACTGATTTTTTTTTTCATTTTTCGTTTGTTTTGTTTCTTCCAACTTTCAGATGGTCACATGGTCAACACCAACTGCTCGCAGGGACACTTTCGTAAGGCGCTCTGCTGCAAGATGGGCAAGGAGTACGAGTTCTTTCTCGACAGTGCCAAAAGGTAAGAGTTTGACCGTTTTTTTTATTTGGTGCATTTATAACGAGATCATTTAGATTGCGATTCCCCCATCAACCGAATCGACCTCGACTGTGGGAAATTCTGATTTGCTAACGAGAAGCCCGAGAACACGTTTGCTAATTTTTGTTTATAACAAGATGGTAAAGTTGACAGTGACAGATTTACTTACCACATTCCGCATTTTACGGCCGTTCACCACGGCCAAACGCAAACTGTATTGCTGTCCATTCGCTTTCGCCAATATTACCTCCGCCTTCGGTTCGAGCGAAAAAAATATATAACCGAAGCCGTTTGCCACGTATGTTCAATTAAGACGCTAGCGGAAGCCGCAATAATCTCATATTTTCCGTGGATCCAGAAACCGTCCGACGGAGCCATAAATTCTAATTACTCCCGTAAGTGAAAGACCTTGCCATTAATTGAAGCCCTCCCGTTCCCGGCCTCGCAAAGAGAGAAAAAAAACTTGAACTAATCTGTTTCAATCAACTCGGTCTGCCGCCCACACCACCGCTGTGACACCTCAGCAGTACCGACCCAAGACGCAAGTTTTTAATTAACCCCGCAGTTCGGAAGCACTCCAGTTTTTCACCAATCGCGTTGTAACTCTTTGTAAGCGAAATTATCATAAAAAATAGGTTGAAAACAATCTTGTGAAAAATGTACCATCATTACTCTCGCCTTTCGCCTTCTCGCTGCTGCTGCTGCAGCATCCATCTGCGAGCGGGCGCAGATTTGCATAAAACTACCATCGGTTGGCGCGTAAAGTTACACGTCCTGTCCGCCGGTACGCCAGCTCCAGCTACCGGTTGTTTGTTCAAATACTTTATTATTCCTCAGATTGGATTTAATTAAATCGGTTTCGTATGTATGCCCGGGCAGTAACTGCAACTTTTTATTGCCGGCTACGTCCGAGCAAAAGTGTATCGATCTGCTCCGGTCCCCGTCAGCAACTACGACCCCCCCTCCCCTTCGAACTGCTCGTTCTTCCAACTCCAGTTAAAGAGATTTTAAGAAAAATATTTTCATTTCGATATCTAGACATTTATGGATATTACCTACTCTCTGCTCCGGTTTGTAGCAGCAGCAACCAGCGAGGTCATAAAAGTGTTGCAGCCTGAGCTGTGAGATCATCGACCACTGAGCGCTAACGCCAAAGTGCAACCAAAGTATTGCACAGTGCGCGCGGTGGCCGCGGCGCGTTGGGCGCGAAATGTAACCGAGACTTTCTAATGCGAAAATTTACGGCGGTAGGTGTGCTTTTGCAGGCGCGGCGGTGCAATGGATTTTATTTTATTTTTTCGTCTGATGGAGAAGCGGTTTGGCAGTTTTATTGGTTTTCTACAATCAGGGTAAAGGATTCAAAGTGGTTCCATTAAGTGATAGCCACATCAATCGAGTCCGTAAATTTTTATCGCCAGTCTGATCGAAATCAATAAGGTCCTAGGGTATTTACTGGTTACCATTTGTAATATAAGGTTCAACGAGGATCGGTCCAATCTTGAATCTTATTTTGAAACTCTGTTTACTGTGTTTATCGTACACCGCAGCAAGCGTAGCGCAAATCGTTCACCACGATTAGGCACACAGTTCGCATGGTGTACAGATTTTTTCGTCAGGGTTGGTCTGGATCCTAGTCATAGTAAGCCTTGTACCATATAGAGTAAGGACCACAGCCTCCTACTCACACAGTCAGTCACTTTTTGAGACAACGGGACCAATTCTAGGGCGCTTTCCGGAACCGTAATCTCGATGACATGCCTGATCGGAATGCTATCAGTGAAATTGTCCAATGTGTATTACGATCAAAAACTGATCAACTTTACGCATTTTTTCATTAAGTATTAAAGACAACCTGCACAGTGCACAGCCCTCATTTTAAAGATGTTTGTGTGTAGCATCATCCCTACTGTTTAATTTTGACATTTGCCCTTCAAATGAGAAACGGAGAAAATCCGAACTACTCGGACGGCAAGTTGGCGAAATTGTTGAGTGTGGCCCCATCACAACTGTCATCAACGCAAATAAAATGTTCGGAAAACATTTGTCAACAGCCAGGAATTATTTTCTCTTATTAAAAAAAAATATTTCAGCATTGTAACCTCCTAGTTTTAAAATATCCAAAATGTAAAAACAAAAGAATTTGGCACCGCCAAGCTAACGCATTTGTGCCTATCAAATAAACGAAATGAATAAAAAAACAGCCAGGAAGACTGGAATGAGGGGAGATCGAAAGCCAGAAGCCGTAAACGACGAAAAGAGTGTTTCAAGCGAAACCTCAACATCTCTATCCGAATATCTCTAGCAAACAGGAAGTGTTGTTTACCCTGCATCGAGTTAAAGATCGAACCGGACTGTGGACTTACAAGAAGGTGGTTTTTTTTATTCATTTCGTTTATTTGATAGGCACAAATGCGTTAGCTTAGCGGTGCCAAATTCTTCTGTTTTTGCATTTTGGATATTTTAAAACTAGGAGGTTACAATGTTGAAATATTTTTTTAAAAAGAGAAAAATTTTACAGCTATCTTAAGACTAGAAATAAGATTCTATATACAAGAGAGGGGGCAAAAGATTTTTTTTTGAAAAATTTTAAAACAAGGAATTCAATAGTAATAGTTTTTTGGGAAATATTTGCAGTTATCTTAAAACTAACAATATAGTTTAATACACAAAAGGGGGAACAAATATTTATGAGAAAATTCACAGGTTTTTAAAACTAGGGATACAATTCTATTTACAAGATGGGGGACAATAGTTTTAACAAAGAGGTCAAATTACAACTATCTTAAAACTAGGAATACAGAATATAAATTTGAACTTTTTTAGCGGAGACTTATGCTTGGTCAAGATATTCAGAGGGGGGATTATTTCCAAAATCGGTGTAGAAGCAGTTGTATCAAGGACAGGGGAGAGAAGGCGTAGATGGTGACCGGAAGAGAAGAGAAAAACTTGCAACTTTCGAGCAAACGGGAGATCAGCGAAACAAATTTGCGCCTCAGTCTAGTAGGTCGGATTGGCGGATGGTATTCTTCGGACCCGCGGGGAATCCTTCAAAAGTCATCGGACCTCGAGTCGCTCTCGCTTCAGTTTCCTTCAATGCAGGCGTAGTGGTAAGGGCGACGGCGGTTACATAGTGACACTCTGGAGCTGATCGGTTCCACAAGGCAGGAGGAAATTTCTAAAAACGAGAAATTAAAGAGAGGGGCTAAATTGGGATATTTATTGTTTTTATGAAAGTATAACTAAGGGACATATAGGGGAAATCACGATTTGCCAGCATATCTCGGACTGGGACATTGGGTGGTCTACCTTGGGCCCGAAGGGATTCCTTTAACTGAGACCTGGCGTCCAAGTACCCGGCGCATACCCAGATAACGTGCTCGATGTCGTGATAGCCCTCGTCACAAGCGCACAGACTACTCTCCGCAAGCCCAATACGACGCAAATGCGCATCCAAGGTGTAGTGGTTGGACATAAGTCGGGACATTACACGAATAAAATCCCGACCCACATCCATCCCCCTGAACCAAGGCTTCGTTGATACCTTTGGGATAATGGAATGTAGCCATCGTCCAAGTTCACCATTGCTCCAAGAGGTTTGCCAACTTTTGAGTGTGCTTTGACGACAAATACTAAAAAATTCGTTGAAGCAGATTGGTCTTTCGTATATGTCACCATTTAATGCCCGGGATAGAACAATGAGAGGGGACCCAAACAAAGGTAATCTGATAAGATTTTTCAGATAACGTACACAAGGACTCCCGTATCTTCCCCAGGAAATATGGGAATTGCTTTTTGGGCTTCATCGCACGAAGAGCCTCGATAGAGCTGAGGCTGTCCGAAATGATGAAATAGTGATCTGTGGGCAGAGTATCGATGAACATGAGTACTTTTATTACGAGATTATTGGTACGTGTTGCCAGATTGTGCAGTTGTACTTCGATTAAATCATCATCCATATACACAACGACTCTGTTTGAGTGATCGTCTTGAAAATGATCAGTACATTATGTTTGATATAGTCAAGTCGATCGTCAATCATCGCTTCTTAATAGGTAGGTAGAAGCAACGATATTTTCCTTCTACAGAGTATACAAAGCGACACTCTGTGAGATACACTTGTGTGTCGTCTGGTAGCAATGGTGCCATTTGACTTATGTTTTGAGTGAGATCAGATGGTAGACTGAAGTTTCGACATTCGGCAACACTAGCAGCACTGTCAGCGAATATACCACGGTGAATATGAAGTTAAGTGTCCTTAAAATAATTTAACCAATAACTAATGGATTTTACAATGTCCCTCAAGAAAGATTTCAGATTTAAAAAATGAACAATTTCACATTGACAAAATATAATAGAAGTTGTATAGTATTTCACTGACAAGATAAGTAGGCACTATGCTATATTTCACCCTAAGGAGGAAAATTTGGTAAAAACCAAAATTTCTCACTAGGGTGAAAATTTGTTGGTAAAAACCAGTCTTTGTACAGGAGGGCACAAATCCTTATTTCATACTATGTTGCGTTTCGGCTTCGCCTCTTCAGAAACCGACACTAACGTATTGTCGGAATAGATTAGCGCCGGCTTGACGCAAATCCCTTAAAACTAAAACACACTATGTGTTTCAATCAAACGACTGATCAAACGTGATGTCCCGTTCGAGCAGAAGTTCTGTTTATGCCGATGAGACACAAGTGAAGCCGAAACTTGTCTTGGCTTAGCAGGCCTATGCGAAAGCACTATGCTATATTTCACCCTAAGGAGGAAAATTTGGTAAAAACCAAAATTTCTCACTAGGGTGAAAATTTGTTGGTAAAAACCAGTCTTTGTACAGGAGGGCACAAATCCTTATTTCATACTATGTTGCGTTTCGGCTTCGCCTCTTCAGAAACCGACACTAACGTATTGTCGGAATAGATTAGCGCCGGCGCTAATCTATTCCGACAATACGTTAGTGTCGGTTTCTGAAGAGGCGAAGCCGAAACGCAACATAGTATGAAATAAGGATTTGTGCCCTCCTGTACAAAGACTGGTTTTTACCAACAAATTTTCACCCTAGTGAGAAATTTTGGTTTTTACCAAATTTTCCTCCTTAGGGTGTAATATAGCATAGTGCTTTCGCATAGGCCTGCTAAGCCAAGACAAGTTTCGGCTTCACTTGTGTCTCATCGGCATAAACAGAACTTCTGCTCGAACGGGACATCACGTTTGATCAGTCGTTTGATTGAAACACATAGTGTGTTTTAGTTTTAAGGGATTTGCGTCAAGCCGGCGCTAATCTATTCCGACAATACGTTAGTGTCGGTTTCTGAAGAGGCGAAGCCGAAACGCAACATAGTATGAAGATAAGTAGGACTTTTGCTTTAATAGAATCAAGTTCATTCGTGAATTAGGAGAATCAGTAAAAGTATTGCTAAGCTTACTATTTCTTCTGCTATAGATAATTACATAAGAAGCTTTGCTGACTTGACAAGGCAGTCTCGGTTGAAAATTTTTTACAATAATTCCCCTTGCAGACTCTCAGGATTATTATTTACTCGCACAAAGTGCACAGAGGGCGAAACGCAGCGATGAAAAATTGAGCAGAATTTACACACCGGTCGGAAAAATTTCAATTGATTTAATTCAATTTCGAAAAACAATAATTAGAAAAAAAAATGCGGGAAATTGATATTTCTCAGCAAATTTCGGGTAAAGCCATCAATATGGAGCATTAACAGTGCACTAACGTTTTGTGAAATTTTAAATATAAATTCATCGCCAATTTGTCTGTAATACCATCATTGCAATGTTCGAAGGCGACAGACGGAGCATTTTCGCGGGGGACTTTGTAAAGTCAGTTAACGCTAGATGTTTCAAGGCGACGGACGGATTGACTATTCTTCCGGGAAACAGTAAGTTCAGAGTGGTTTACTAAGCAGACGATTGATTGGGGAAAATCTGTGATCCGAGAGCACATCAGATATGGTCCGATAGAGTTCAATGTGTCTGATTTTGAAGGAAAAACCAGAGCCTTTGATGGTAAATCATATTCGCCATCCGGGAAGATGCAGGTCTGATGTGCTCTCGGATCACAGATTTTCCACCAAGCATCCCGAAAGTTTGCCCAGATATTCTCAGATTGGTAATCATTAAATAATATTTTATGAAGGACTACCGCGCCTACATGTCTGCCTGCGAAGTTGAGATTGACGGTGTGATTACCGTTTCGAGCTTTTCATGTGTGGATCTACTGAAGCGTGGGATTGGCTGGTTCATGCTCCAGTGAGCGATGATTTTGAATGGTAACCGCACAGGGCGGAGCAAGAGGCAATACAATATGTTCCTACACAGTCGTATCGGGTGACCTTTAGTGGAACTACTTTGCCTATTTACATCTTGTTCGACAAGACTGTGCCTACTGTGGGGAAAGACGACATCATCTATCACCCTGCCTCGCGTACAAAAATCGCTCGGATAATTTGAAGCGTTCGTTTGCCCAAAAACCTGGCCAAAAGTCGAACATTGCACTTACTTTGGGTTCTAGTACATATATTGTCCTTCAGATGGTGCTGCCGCATGCTATTATAAGTGAAGCGCTCCAAAATATCCATATTTGAACTGTTGGCATATCCAAACAGTTTAAACCATCGCGTTTCGCTGATACTTTTTTATCGAGCGCTCGAAATATCAGTATTATTCAAGTGTAACTGGATTTTGATAAAACTGCCGGTTTCGAATTTGGAATAATGGAAAGTTATGCTGACGGTATGTACTTTTATTATCTGTATTGATGTCAAATTCGGTTTTTTATAGAAAATGTCAATAATTTTCGTGCTGTTGAAGCAGACGGTTTCAACACACATTTTTGCTGAATTATTGAAATACTTTTTTTTTATCCACGTATGTCCACTATATTTCAAGGCAATTTATGTTCCTTGGACGATTCTCCATTTGAAATTTGCCCGTTTAAGAGTAAACTTTGATTAAGTGGAGACGGAAACGGATTATAAGATTTTCAGTTTAAAACTCGTACTTTTAATTACTGCTGCCCCCTCGGTTGTCATATCGAGTCGCACAATACTGCATTTTGTTTAGGAAAAATTGTGTAGTTAGTTGTGAAAATTTCATCGAAATGTATAAACATTTCCAAAAGTTATCAAAAGTGGAACGCAAAAGACGTAAATAATTTTGGTCGTTGATATTGAAAACCAACGAGGTCAAAAGACGCGATCGCCAAAGGTTCCAAATTTCAAAAATCGATTACGAATAACATGCTTAACCGTTACCGGGAAACTATGACGTTTGATCATGCAAAGCAAAACAAATCTAAAGGTGGAATATATGACTGGATGCTACGAGCGAAAATCAATAGAGTAGTGCAAAAGAATACTGGGATCTCCGGCCGTGATTTGGCCAAAAAGCTCACTTTGACGTACACTCCAGCTTAGCGAATTTGTTTGTGAGATGGTTGTCAGTCTTAGTGTGTCAGCAAACATGACAACAAAACGTGGTTGCTCCAAGCTATACCAGGAAGCAGTACAAGCGTGTTCTGACCAAGTATAACGCATGAATTTAAATGGACGCTTCATCGCAATAATGGACTTTGGACGAAATCTTGGTCTAACAATCTAAATAAAACTATGAATCTTAGTGAATTTCACTTGTTTTCGTATTTTGTCATATTAATTTTTTAGTTACTACAATTTGCATGCAAACTTGTTGTCAATTTTCACTCCATGTATTTCGTCGCAGAATCGGTTTATTTTCTATAATTTTGAAAAATACTATCTTTCGCTCTTTAAGAAATATGTCCATAGGACAGCAATTGAATAATAATCGTACAGTTGAACTCTCTGTAAGTTTTGTAACTATGTTGTATAATATTTCAAAATACATAGTTTGAAATGACTAATAACATCAATTCTCTACATAGCTACATCATCTAGACACCTAAACATCTTGATGCGTGCAAATCAATTAAACCTATCATTTAACTACACACTATTTAAAATTCGATACATTATAAACGTCATTGGCATACACTGGAACCATTGAAACCATTCATTCGAGAAAATTTACTTATATTTAGATTAAAATGTCGGCCATTTTGTATCCGCCATTTTGAATTTTGAAAATTTGACATCAAAATCGTAATCTGAGCCCAAAAAAAAACCGTGGTATGTACCTTTGCAGGTCAATCAAAACCATTTTCGACTTTTGGCCAGGTTTTTTGGGAAATCCGCCACTGTGCGTTCCCTTGAAAGACGCTTTAAGCGTCCTTTTTCAGAAATACTAAAGAGAGTTACACCATTCTCCAACACCAATCATTATGCCCTCTTGGCTAAGGAATAGTTCAACTCTGAAGATCCGCTTGGGATCAGAATGGGCCTAACAGGACCATTACTTGTTGTAATGATACTCTGAATATACGGAGTATTCATGTTCAGAACCGTAGCGTGGTCTTCTGGCGCCTTTGGCGAGGTTCCAGTTGTGTGCCCTTTTGGTGTTTACATTGCATTTGTTTTTCGATTCCACTTTCTAGCAATAAATTAATATGTACATGGAAATGGCACACTTATCCTGACTAATACAACAGTACAACAGAAAATGAATAACATTGCACTGACACAAATTGGAGGCTGGATGTTGTTGGAACGAATCAAAACTGATGGCTGAAAGGAAATAAAAAATAAGCTGAAACGTAAGCGGTAAACTGTGTTTTTGAATAACTATCAACCTAACATGACAAACAAAAAGCGATAACATTGCTGTCTCTTGACCGTGCATGAATGAACTAGCCTGAAAAAAATCCTATTCTAAAGAGCTGACACAGAAATATTCAGTCGCTCACGAAAGTGCGCCAAAATGCGGTCAGCAATGTAATTTCCTATCTAAAGCAAGCAAATGGTGTTGCTAACGAAAAGTAATGGTTAGTGTGTCTACATTCCCGTCTACAAAGTAAAGATCGACGGCGTGATCACTTTACGAAGACGTCGCCGAAGACATTAACTGCCCATAAAAGCATAAGAGTCCCATATTGAAAAAACAGCAAACCGAGAAAAACGCAGTTCAAGATCTACATTTTCATTAAGCCTTATGGATGGGATAATCATGGTTTGGTATTTTATTTTCTAAAAAAACCTGGTAATCTTATTTGGGCATTGTGATTCATTGGTGATACAGAATAGAATCCAAAAGATAACCCATTTTCGACAAAAATCCATATGGGACCCTTATGCTTTTATGGGCAGTTAAGTCTCGTACTAAATTTGCTTGAAGAGAGATTTCTTTTTTTTTGTGTTGTAACGACATTTAATTAGCAAGGGCCTGGAAGGTGTGCAATATTTTTCAATATTATAAGCCATAATATTCAAGGAAGAGCAAAGAGTTGAAGGAAAAAAAATAGAAAAGCATGGAATAGGGTCAACCTGCGTTATCGAGCTAGTGTGGCTGAGGCTCTTGTGGATTCCTTAGTATTCAAGATAGCCATCAAAACTCGTCACAAAGGTTAAAAATGAAAGAGGCCCAATTATCATCGTAAGCCTCTCCCCAAGCGAGACTCTGTGAGTTGATCCCCTAAGATCATGCGGGGCGCAGGGAGATCCTCAGTTACACCTTTGAGCTGCTGGAAGTCTAACGGAACTCTAGGTGTGATATAAACTGATGCAACGCATAGGTCTCTTTCTTTGATCCGTGTTTGACAGGTTCAGTTCAGTGTCTGTGTAGTTGGGGTGTTAGCTCTGTAAAGGATCCATAATGATCGTCCCTATCTAGTCTAATAATATTGAGGTCACGACAACCCAAAGTATGATCGGGCCATGTTCCCGAAATTGCGAAAATGTTACAATTTGCGTCGTGCAGAACTTGTTTGAATGTGTCTAATTTTGGGATAAGACTCGTACTGGTCCATTGTATAACGATCATGTTCGATGTTTTAGTGATCGAAACTGATTAGTGAAGACAGTGGGGGCCATTTAACAATCACTGATAGTTGGGAGTCAGGTAGAGATAATACTGTAAATTCAGCTGGAATTTTAAAAACATTGAAGATCCATTCTATAATTGTTTTAAAATAAATCAGACCTGTTTCAGTCTTGTTCTTCCACTGTGGTCGAGCTCTGCGGTCTTTCTTTTGGGTTTGAAGATTCGGAAAATTTTTGCGTTGAATTTGGAAACCAGAAGTTGCAAGTTTGTTTGTCGCTAACTTCTTTGAAGTAGATGGCATGATTTGTGCCATCTTTTTTACGTGGAAGTTTCAGAGAGGAGGTAGCACTTCTCGCACCAAGAATGGGTACATAATCGGTTTCCCCTTCAGAGTTACATAAATCATCGTCAAATAAATCCGAAAATGTGTTTTGCAATATATGGGGTCGGATTTGAAATTGGATCGGTATGGATCGCTCTTGCGTGAATCACCTGTGCCTAATGCTGAGTTCAACTGACTTCTAGTATCTTAACCTGCGGTAGGTTTTGGGTTTAAAAAATACCAACATCATTCTATAACTCGGCGACAGTCAATGACTCTTCCGCTGCAACGCCATCTCTTTCAACGGCATCAGCCGGAATGTACTCGCGATACTCAATGTTAAAGCGGGTGTCATTTACGATCGCGTTTGCCTGTTTCCGGTTTGAGAGCACGACACGAAGTTTATTCGTGTTGAATTTCGCGCATGCTAGCGTAATTGGCAAACTTATTATTATGCGGCTTGCCCTTTAGGCCGGAAATATACCACGAATCGATCGCCCGGATCGTCATTGTATTACCGAACACGTGGGACGTTATGGTTAGGCGCGATATTTTGGTAGCCAGTATCAACAGTACCAGTGCCAACATCCGTAACAGAATCCGTACCAAACCCTGTACCAGAACCCTAGAGGATCAAGAGGGGAAGAGAGGGAAAGAAGAATTTTGGTTAGAGTTTTGAGTTTGTGGTATTGCACCGGTTGGATTATTCAAAGGAGTGACGTAATGTTTTATGTCGTCCTCATCAGCCATTGGGATCACCGTCACAAAGAAAAGTTATAGCAAAACTAAAATAAATAAATATAAGGATGTAGAAGTAATAAAGTAAAATAAAAAGGAAAACAACTTAACTTTTCTGCTTCTTATGCTTCTTACGGGAGCGCCGACTGAATGCTGCGATAAGTTAGCGCTACCCTACGTAGCACAATTATTTTGTATACCTTTGTCTGCAGGTTAATATTTTTCTCATTATAATCAGGATCTCAAGCAGGCGTTGCAGTTTCACTTTCGTCTCATCAGTATCTTGTAGAGTGACTTTTTTTTTATAATTAATTAATTTATTTAGGCCCAAATGCGGTAGCTCGACGAGGCCGATTTTTTTGTTTTTTACAATAAATAAAAAAAAACAGCTACGTTGAATTTTTGGTCTCGTTCAGGCGCAGCTTTCTGCTGCGTGTTGAGATCCTTTTTCTAGGGGGCGAAACATTGCCAGTGTTGTCCACTGCAAGTTGAGGTTCATTTCGTTTGTCTTTCGCGTTATCGTTCACGTCCATGTCCTCATCCGTACTACTTTCCTGCTGCTCGCAGTCGGATGTTCCAGTTTGTGTTTTACTCTTAAGGGTCGTTTTAGTATGTTCGTTATCGGCATTCGTTTCGTTGTTGTTGTTGCTGGTTGTTGGTGCTGATTTCAGTTGGATTTGAGTTTTCCTTAACAGTTTCTACGCAAGGTTTTCCGAGGTGCAGCTTCTTCGTGCAGAACTGGCACGTAGGAATTTGCCCTGGGTACGTGACTAGTGATGTTTGATGAATGAGAACATCGTCACTTCCTAACGCTGTGACGGTTATGTATGAGGGAATTGGCTTGGTCACACGCATTCTCACCACACGAACACCGTTAGGGATGCCCGGGAAAAAATTCCTCCAAGTCTCATGTGTAACGGAGTCTACTTCTCCGTATTTTTGCAAGCATTTTTTAATCGCGCCGTCAGGGGTACGCGTAGCCAAATAATGGACACGAACTTCTACAGCGCCGTTCTCGATGTATACGGGAATGCTATATTTAACATTGCCGCATTCGGCGGTGTGCTGCATGTTGTTTCGCGAGGCGAATGACTCAGCTTGGTTAATGTTGTTGAACGAAATCAGCACGCAATGTTTGATATGATGCATTTGTAGGGTTTTCACTTCAGCCAGATTGAGTTTCATCTGCACTTTTAAAAACTGTTCCACTTCCCGAATGGCTGGTCTTACGGGGCATTTCGAAAAATCAACAGCAACACAGTTCGGCCGTATCTGGGTTGCTTTTTGCTGGGCACCGTCACTCATCACTAAATCGCACAGTAGGTATAGGCTATTGTTATATGGACTGATTGTGTGATAGGCACCGATTGATTTTTAGGTAGAATTGACTGTTTCACTTGCGCGGGACGATTTTTTGCTTCTGCTCAGGGCGAGATGTGAAGACAAACTGTTGTAGAGTGACTTGACGGTAAACCCAAAAACGGAAGACGATCCCCGCAAGTCTCGATGCTTTAAAATATTCCAGAATTTTAAATGAAATTAAAAAAAAAATTGCGTGGGTTTTTATATTACTTGATTTGCATGATTACTTAGATTTTGATCAGTTTATTTTGAGGACCTCATTCTGTTCCTTTCTAAGGCTGATCACTAGAGTAACAGGGAAAAAAGACACTTATAGGGCCACTCCTGATTCGATTCCTAGTCCCACCAGGAGTGTCTGTTCCAAATTTGAGCCAAATCGGGCAAGTCTAACTACCGGACCAATTTGTTCGAAGTTTGCATGGGATTTAGGAAAAAACTCACCATAATGGATTTTTGCCGCTAGGTGGCACTGTATGTATCAGTTTGTCACTGCAAGTGCGAATATGAAAGACAAATTTATTGTCTACAACTTTGTCGAAGACTGCAAATCAATCCAACTTCCTCAGGAGAAGTTATTAAGCTTTTCGTGAAGTGATGTCTGAGTCAGTTTTGTATGGGGCCTAACAACACACGGTGGTGAGTCAGATGTCGATTCCAACGAACTTTTTTTTTGTGAAAAAATGGTAGGGTTTAGATGAATAGTATATAAGATTTTATGGTCACCGCAACGTATTTATTTCGTGGACTTGTTGATTTTTCTCGGTGAAAATGAAACAGCAATTTTTTTACATGTAACGTTTCGGCTTACTGTTCTTCAGCCATCGTCGGACGCATAAACTTATATCACGGATCTCCATTCACTCGTACTATCGTTCACTTACCATGGAGAAAAAATGGGAAAATTTGCTGCTCATTTTCACCGAGAAAAATCAACAAGTCCACGAAATAATTAGATGAATAGTATGTTTGAAACAATTTTAATACATCTTCTAGTACATACTAAGAGTCATTTTTTAACTAAAAAACGTGTTTAATCCACCTAACAGTGTGATGAGACATTTCTTATAACTCTTATCACTCTCTTCGGATATTATATCGTTTGAGAACATTTAGAACTTGATGCTTCGCGATGTTTTTGATAACACATACTACATGGGATAGTGGCAGGACTCAGAGAATCGCTCAAATCAGCATAGGACAACATCAGTGCTAGAAATCTCAAACAAAATCAATGGGAAAGCGAAAAAATGGCCCATAAAATAGACATACCAACGAATTATTGCTAACACTCTGTTAATAAAATATCTATATTGTGGTGGGAAAACTGAATTTTCCTAAAGGGGTTATATATTGTACTGAAACACAAAAAACGTTTTTTTTAATCGATTTGAAGTTTATATTTTACTCAAATTTCCAACGCGACTGAGAACTAAGAAATCAACGCTTTTTCTTGAAAAGGGCGATACTAGCAGTGATACCATTCAAAGAAAATCAACAGTGAATATTTCCAGACTTGGTTTTATTTCCTATTTAAGAACTATTGTGTTTTTTGACATCCTAGCTTGCATGATTCAGTGATCGAAACCCAAAACTTCATAAAGTATTTGAAATTATTAAATTAAAATTTGTTTTTGCTATTGAAATTGACAAAATGATAGTATCGCCCCTTTGGCGATTGTTTACTTTTTCGGTCCCATCTATCAACATTGAAGTATCGCCCTTACGTTTTTTTACAATAACTACCGTTTTACACCACCGATTTCGTCCGGGTTTTTTCAATAGAGATCATTGTTACTATTTACAGCTGGTATCAGTCTGATAATCCTAAAAAATACGAAAATAACAGTTTCGCCTCTAAACTGCTAGCAAAAAAAGTATCGCCCTGTTTGTTTGCATGGAGCGTGGAGAGCGAAACTTTAAATAAACAACCAAAAATACAGTTTCGCCCATTATATTTTTTGCTGTAGTTTAAGAAAGCAATATCGTAGAATCAAAATTTTTAGGTAAATTTGTTACGTTTCAAAGCCCTCATTCGCATGTAAGAAAAAAGCCCTATGTTTACATTTGTAAGTATCGCCCTTTTCACAAAAAAGCGTTGAAATGAAATCGCAGCTCCTGGTATCACGCTATCTCTGAAGTACATGCGTGCATAGTTTCAAATTTTACTTCCATATCGACTTTTTCTAAAGGTGACTTCCCAGTAGTATTCTTGATTTGAATTATTATCGCTAATCCTAATGCCAAAGAATAAATAAAAACCTCACGAAAACGAACCGTTTGGGAAAATCATCATCATTACTGGAACTTTCATTTTCACGAAACTTTTCGATAACCTTCCGTCACTTGCGTTAATGCACTGGGTGCACAGTGCTCTAAAACTCTAGCGAAATCGTCTTAGGGCACCAGCGGGTCTGTAAAGAATACTAAAAATTAATTTCTATTCCATAATTTTCAGTTCAGCAATTCGAGAGATCGTGCTCACCGCAAACCATGAAAAATAGACTACGTTGTGAAGCAATGATCACTATTTAGTAAAAAATCACGGTTAAATAAAAAATAAAATAAAGAATAAAAATAAAATTTCAAATAGTTTATAATTTTCACAAACCTATTAGGAAAAATTGTGTAATAAGCTTTCGTAATATTGTGTGGGAAAAAAGCTGAGAATTCGAAAAGAAATCTGAGGATTATGATTGATTACAGAACTCTGGAATTTTCTATTGGAATGTTTTCAGGCATGAATTTGATATTGATGCTATTTAATAATAGTCTTGATTTCACAGTTGTCTAATTTAGACAACTGTAAAATCAAGACCAATAGATCAGTTACATATCAGGACCCCATTCCGACAATTTATCAAAAGTCCTCATGATGTTTACAACAACAGGTTATCAATCTACGGATCAGATAATGTTATTGTAATATTGAATTAAATCAGTTTGCATCAATAAATTTTTAACTCCAATCCAATATTTTTCTTTGTGTGGTGGGGGGGCGGGCTGTATGGTGTTAAAACCTTCTCTTGGCTACGCCGTTGCTTGGAGTTATTTATTTAGCTTTTCATTTTCCGAAAGGTTTCAGATCAATCCGATGATCATAAGTTAGAAAAATTGCAGTCAGAAGGTTCGCACAAATGAACATTTTTGCACTGATTTTGATTTGCAAGTTATCAAGTTCCTTCCAGACAACTTGGAAGTGTTCGGTGATTATTTCTAGCGGTTGTAGATAGAAAAATGAAATACAAAATTCGATTTATCGAAATAATGTTTGGCTTATTTCAATGGATTATTACTATATTGAACAATAAATAGGCGACGAAGAGTAATCCACAAACAACAAGCCATAACTTTTAAAGTATTCAAAATAGATATTTGAAGTCTTCAGTAAAGTTATTCGCAAAAGTAAGAGCTACAAATTTGCTGAAGGCATCATTTCGTTATAATCACTTCCAAGAAAATTTGTGAAAATATCTCACTCATAGGGGGATTAATCAGCAAAAGCACAATACCAAAAGAGAGAGCATATTACCTCTATTAAATTCTCCGAATATACTATTGACCTAAAATAAGCCGTTTTGGCGTTAATAATAGATTACATGTTTTTGGTCATATTTCTGGCAATGGGAAATGATAGAAATCTTTCGTCCGCATTTAATATTAAATATCTCTTTTGATAATAGTCCGATTTCAACAATCTATAGCTTGTTCGAAAGGTATTCATTTAAGCTATCTAAAAACATATAAATTGTTAATCTATATTGTCAATTCCGGCAGATAATTTGAAAAAACTGCAAAAAGCGCCATTTTTACGCATTCAAACATTCATATCTTGGAAACTAAACATCAGAATCAAAAACAAATTAATAGCGTTCATACTGTTTTTTAGTTCTTTCATTTAAAATTGGTTTGGATAAGATCGGTTCAGCCATTGCTGAGAAACACGAATGAGAATTTGTCCGTTACATACACACACACACACAGACACACACACACACACACACAGACATTGTCCCAAATCGTCGAGCTGAGTCGATTGGTATATAAGACTCGGCCCTCCGGGCCTCGGAAAAAATCTTGAAAGTTTGAGCGAATTCTATACATTTCTTTTATAAGAAATGTAAAAATAGTACTGCGTTTCACCGCTTAGAGGGCGACATCACTAACTTTTCAACGGAAAGAGTTGGAAATTAGATGTTTGCTACAAAGTTGCAGAAAATGCCTTTTTTAGGAATTCTTGTGAATGTATCCTTATTCTATTTGTCTTCCTTTAAAAGTTAGTGTTGGGGCCCTTTATGTGGTGGAATGTTGAGTTAAAATTTTCTATTTAAGAGATGACTCATAGCATGCACTAAAAATCTTCATAGTATTCAGCCAAACCCAACCATTATTTCGTAAAAAAAAGAATCTACTACTTATTCATCACCATCCCGAGCAAATACTCATGGGTTCAAACACCACATAGCCCCTTGGAAAGACCTTAAACATGGTCCGTGCCAAAATTTACAACCATCAAGACACCATAAAATGGTCTCAATAACCCATAAATTCACCAACATATGGTATTTTATATGGGATCTACCTGACCATGGTGATGGTGTTTTCATGGGTTGAACCCATTTCAAATACCCATGACAAACTCCATGAGCATGGGCGTTTGCTGGGGATGTGTTGTTGGGCCCCATACAAAACTGACTCAAACATCTCCAGAGGAGGTTGGATTGATTTGCAGCCTTCGGCAAAGTTGTAGGCAATAAAATTGTCTTTTTTATTTGCACTAGCAGTGACAAACTGATGCGTACAGTGTTACCTATCGGTGAAAATACAACTAAATGCACTTTCGTCATGTGAATTGTCGAAAAATCCCACAAAAAATCGAACGCATTGGTCCGGTAGCTAGAATTATCAGATTTGATTTAAATTTGGAGTCAAGACCTTTGGTGGGATTAGAAATAGACTCAGGAGAAGGCCGATTGTGATTTAAAACATTCAATTATTTCTAAGCAGTCTACTGGGCAATAATTCAGATCTTTCCTACCAGACGTGTTAAATTTTAAGTTTAATGCATATCTCGCCGTTTTTGGACGAGTTCTTTAGTTTTTTTTAGCAAATCTGGTGTCAGAATATACTATGAACTAAAAATGCTGAGGAAGTCGCTCGTCTCATCGTCGTCGGCTGTCGGCATTTGACAAATTAGAAAAGTTTCATATTTTTTCAACCGACGTTATCTTTACCTGGACAATAAAAGCTGAACTGATTTTTTTTCGATGATTTGATAATTCTTCCAGGATTTTTTTTTATTTTGATTATAGATGTCGAATGACCTTAGGGTCATTCGCCTCTTCGGGTTAGAGAAATCTCTTTTTGGAAAAATCTCTAACCCTATGAGCGGGGTTGGGAATCGAACCCAGGTAACCCGCGTACAAGGCAATCGATTTACCAACTATGCTATGCCCGTCCCGCCGTCTTCCAGGATTTTTGTAGAAATTACTAAGATCTCGAGAAGAATATATTTACTCTTAGAATAATTATTATCGTAGCTCTCATATATAAACCGCAACAATGCAGTAATAGTTATGAAAATTATGAACTCGTTGGTCGTTGGTAGTAAAAAAAGACAAATCGACCCGTATGTTAAATAATATAAACCATTTCGGCGACAATTTCTGTTCAAGAAGTTATGAAATAATGGTTTATTTTTGTCTCATCAGTGTGTGGCAGCCGACTTAACCACCACACGGACGTTAAGTTGAAATAAACGAAACACTTATCTGCCTTAATGTCATAGAACATAGGCTACACACACATTTAACGACATTTGTGCTCACATTCAACTAACTGGTCGCGCATGATGTATATTATTATAACAAAAAGTTTTGATTTCCGCCGAGATCATAACATGGTTCGTCCAACCAGCATTGTATTTTGCTGCAAATCTCTCTACGATTGGAGAAAATCGGAGTTTTGGCAGAAAGTTAGTATGCAGTGGAATAATGTTTCGACTTTGTCTCATCAATATATGGCAGTCGATTTGAACACCATATAGAATTTACGTTCAAAAGAAGAATCTCTACTAGTGTTCATGTGCTATTTTTTAATTCAAATTTACAATTCATGATTTTTAAGAAAAACTCATAGATCTGCTAGCACTGTCTCCCAGTGAGCCCCAGCAGTGTATCAAACGTTGATAAATCATCACGTCACCATCATCGGCGAGGAAGGCCACGGCACCCGGAAAGCACATGTGTGAGCCACCGACGAACGCTTCGTCCAGGCCCGTAGCCAGGATTTTGTTTCGGGAGGGGCTTGAAAATTATTGCATAAATGTATAAATTCTGATGACTTGAGATAGTCACAGTAAACTGAATGTAATTATGAAATGTTCTTAGTGAAAACAATTCCATAACTAAGACAATAGACACTAAAAACCCTAAATATATGTTGTCTGTTACAAGAAAAGCTATAGTGCATCGACGAATTAAATTTTATTATTATTAGTTTATAAGTTAGAAATTTCTCTCAAGATTCATCAAGAGATCAAAGTATTTAGGGCTGATTGAAAATGCTACGCATTCTAGACTACACGTTTACAAGGTGTAGAAGACGCTAAATTGGAATGAGTACAAAAATATCCAAAAACCCGCCTAACGAAACTTTACACGCATTTGCTAAACAGGAGAATGAAACCAACGTCAAGGTTGTCTCCATGGATAAGAATATATCAGTGTGAAATCCAAGTTTATCGTTGCAAAGAATGTCCGAACAAAGTGAACTTCAACTCCTATTTTCATGATCAGGCTACTATTACTAGTTCTGTGACTTCATCCGAGTTATGCGTTAACTCAACTTTATGAAATTTCTGTTTAAATGATACTGATCATGTCGTAATTATAATCCTGAGAAAAACACATGTTTTTTCATTTGACTCTCGTGGGGAATGGGTTAAACGCTATCTTCGACAATATTATCAGGCAACTGAGAATAACTATCTATTTATTTATTTAAGTAGATTCTTTTTAGATACTTTCATATCATTGGACTTACGAATTAAAAATATCGTAGACTGATTTTCCTAGATCCCTGAAACTATAGTAAAAGTCAAAATGTAAAGTGAGTGCAAAAAACTACTGATTCCACTACAATGCAAGAATAAGATCATTAGCTCATTGACGTTCAGAATTTTGCAAAACCGTTGGAACTTGAGAAGATTACCTAGATTAAGTTAATATTATATTTGAATAATTATCCTTCCGAATGGATTCCATTTCTCCCAAATATGACATTAATCTGCGAGTAAGCGATATCCGATCTTGTAGCGGAACATTGATGTTCTCATCGTCCATATATAGAAGGATCTTAATTATAGCATTGTCACTTTCAACCATGTGTTTTAAGTTGTTCGAAATGAATGGTTTCATCTGGGCTAATTTGTTGAGCGCTAAATGCCTGACATGGTAGAACTCGCTTCCGAAGGTCCAACCTCCATTTACACCTTCAGGAAATGTTCCACATTATGAATACTCGGTCCTAAGCGAATCATCAATAATTTTATAATCACCGTATTTGGCTGGAGCACCACTTCTTGCTTCTCGACAGATTACTACAGCAACAATTATAGTAACAGTTTCTTTTATTCTTTAGGCAAGACACACAATATAAAAGTTACTATTTTTATCGTTAGCGTCGCACTGGCTCGAGCAAAAGCATAAAGTGACTGAATTTCGTGACCATTGCCTTTGGTGGTTAGAAATAGCCTTCTTCAACTTTTTCTCAAAGATTTGTTCAAACCAAATGAGCAACAAATTTTGTTAAACATCGCCGGTTTTTGAAATTCATTTTTGAAAAATTTCGGGAGGGGCTTTAGCCCCCTAGCCCCCCCTCTGGCTACGTGCCTGGCTTCGTCGTTCGCAAGATGGGAAAATTATTCTTCATCTGCGGCTGGCTGCAAATGAATGGGACCTTGGGATCCGGACGAACAAAAAAAAAAAAGATTCCACCAGCTCAAAAAAAAAACGAACGCGACGAGACGGAAACTTTGCTGCGCTCCCTCGGGAACCATCTAGTAGGAAGGGAGGGATTAACAATTGAAGCAAATTGGAAGATCCGCGCCCGCGAGCTACTAGTGCTGCTGCTGCTGGGAAAGAATGTGTGAAATGAGCATATGTGCAGCAGTGCATGTGTTGTTGAAGTTGTTGGAGTGGAAGTTCCGGCCCAGTTGCTGCGACCGGGAGTGTCATGATGAGCGCGTTTAAATTGCGGAATGCGACTGAGCTAGTTATTTGCGCACAAGTTAGTAGCAGTCGTAAAATGGTGTAGCCCACCTCCCTCGACTAGCAGTGATCAGTGTAAGACAAGGAAAGTCTTGCGAATAACGTCTAATCTAGTTATAGTGCAGAAACAGGTAGATCTATTTTACATAGGAGATCAATTTGAATAAATAATGTGCGGAGGGGAGAATTGGAGCTACTATTTCAGCGTGAACGGTTTGACACGAGTTGGTTTAATGGTACGTCTTTTATGGAATTATTCAAATATATGCGAATAAAGTTGGATTAAGAACTAGTTGCTATATTACCAGTCCATGAATTTTAGCAGAACTACGGTACTTAGTGCATCTAGTGGAGCTAAAAATAGTCTTGTTGTTTTTAATCAACTTAGGAAAATTTATAGAGCTTTTTGTAAGTCAAGGACTTGTATTTCGAGTTGATCCCACCAGTATCTGGCAGAATCAATTAAGGCACCAGATAGATGATAGATCCAAAAAACCGGAACTTGAATTGCCCGATACTGATGAGACAAAGTTGAAACGTAGATCCTTGACTTACCAATGATTTGGTTTTGTGCTCTTTATGGGCGAAATTATTTTAAAATAGTAGGCCATGGATTGCATTTCAACTTATCAGAATCTGAACTTAGCACAAGATTCGACATCTCTATCTTCACATCATAGATCTGAAGAGTATTTCCTCGTATTGAAGAAAATTGGATGGAAAATATTTTTTACGTAAAGGGGTACAACGTAGTAAGCCATGGATTTTGTTTCGACCAGAAAATGACTGAACAACGATTGATTATTATTGACATAAAGAGTACAAAAATATTGCTTCACATCCATCGCTAATTTAGTTTCTTTCCGAAATCGCATAATTCCCACAAATTCAACCGATAAGTAGTGCCCCGATGACGAACTTCCTGCTTGAATGGGGATTTCTGTTCAACCCAAACAGACAGAAGCAAACAACACACGCTATTAATAGAAATGTCCGGTCACTTCTAAACGCCCACTTTACCGATCCATATGATCCAACAATTCAACCAACCAACGAACCAACCAACGAACCAACCAGTCGAGTGAGCCAATTCGCAATGATCTCTATTCACCAAAATCCCTCCGGTTCCGTCCGTCCATTCCGTTTCCCGTTGCGCCGTTGTTTTGGTTTCTCGCAATGTGCTGCAAGAATATCCCCAGATCCCCGATACTCACATGCTGTAGGCCAATTTACGATAATGATGGCGACGGTTTCGCGAAAAGCACGCGCTAACTGGCCAACCGACCGAGGCACAGTGGTACAGAACAGTGAAAATCTGCCCAAAAGTTATTGTCTCGTGAACTTTACTTTTAAGTAATGGGGTGTCTTCGGGAAAATTTCAAATCAATAACAGCCTCTGCTCTTGGCGTTGACATGTCAGAGAATTAATCAACCAAGTAATGGGATAAAAAATCTTGAAATAGTTCATATTCAGGATCGATGTCTTCGGCAAAGTTTTAGAAAATGTCATCAGAAAAACATTGATGAAGACACTAGAAGTCTTTCTTTTTTTAACAGATATATGGGACTTTTTCGTGGAAAAAATCTGTTTCACAAAATAAATTATTATAATTTAAACCATATAATGAATTTTATAGGGCAAATAGTGAAATAGAAAATCAATTTGGCGAAAAATGGAATTCCTCTTTAAGTAAAAATATGGTACCAATCCTGAAAGAAATGCAACACAAATTGATGGAACCTTTGTGAAGACTGAGCACCATAATGTAACGGAAACCGAGAAAACATTTATGACCGTCTTTTTCCCATTCGGGACCACTGTGCGATGAACTGACTGACTGACGAGAGCACACTCGAATCGCGCTCTGACCAGAAATGGATTCTAAACGGTTCACTTATGACCTATCGGACGAGGACGAGGGTGATTCTATTCTTCTAACCCTCTGGTCAGTTGGTCGATCGGTCGGTCAGTCGGTTGGTGGTCAGAGAGGACGGTTCGGACGGACGAATGGTGCAGAAAAGTACCAAATCATCGCGCGAGGGCCATTAGTTATTTAGAGTTCGTTCGTTCGGTGGCTGTTGGAAGCGCATTTTTCTGTTCTAAATACTAACTCCTCTCTCTACTTCTCACTCGTTGTGGTTGTCCTCATAATCCAGTTGCGGGGTTTGTGAGGGTGAAGGTCCAAGGGTGTCGGGATGATCGAGAACAATTACTATATGATGATTGGGTGACGAGGATGTACATGATTTGGATTGATTCGTTTGTTACAGAATTGAAACAGACTGAGTCGTTGTCTGAAACATGATTTGAGCATCACTATATTCAACCAGACTGTGGCAGGTCGCTGATAAGTATTAAGCCGTTCGACGTGAATGGATCATAGTTTTGGCAGCATATCAGCTGTAAATAGGTTGATGAGCCTATTTTCTTCCTATTCCTAAAGTTTGGTCTTTTAGTATTTCGGATTCTCCTCATCAGTAACTAGCACTAACTTAATGCTAGTTAGATAAGTTCAAACCTCATTGGATTTAGTAGGTAACTGGCGCCAATTTGGTGCTGGTTTGGACTTCTCTAAACTAGCATTAAGTTGGTGTTAGTTACTGACGAGGAGAATCCGAAACACTAAAAGTCCAAACTTTTATTTGTTTTGGATTTCATTACAAAAATTTTCCCGCTTGGGAATTTTTGCATAATTCCTGTTCCTGATATCGTCCTTCCCTATTGAAGCCGTTGATTAGAGCAGTGTCTTCCATCTTTGTTCAAGGCATTGGCTCAAGTGATCGATAGGGATTCGATTGAAGTTTTCGATGCGTTCAAACACGAGTATTTCACGCATTTCATGGAGCACAAAGTTTGATACTAATATATACGCATTCTATCGATTGTAGGCCGAAAAGGTGCAATACCTTCCCTGATAGGCATAATTAGGTGGCCTATCCGCAAGCGGATGATACGGGTTGTGAATAGGACACTACTTATGCCTCTAACTCGAACCGATTATCCCAATTATCAAGAAGCTACTATTGCTAGTACTACTTTTAGCAGAACGGTTACACGAAATTTTGAAGATTTACGAGATCCGCGAAACTTGCTACAGATATGAAATATCTGTTCGGGTCCCAATAGAAGTACATGAAAGCTGGAAGGTCTGTTTAAGGTATGGAATATTTGCTGAATTTTTCTTCACTTTTAAAAGAATTCTGAAAAAAATCGTGAAAAATCTTATACACCTACCAGAGGTAGTACCTCTCATATTTCAAAAATGATTGGGAAGTGATCTTTTAAGGATTAAAAATATATTAATAAGTTCTCTCATTAAGGAAAATAACACTCAATTATTTTCTTTCAGCCTTAATCTGCATTACGGCGGATCATTTTCGAACGAATATGATTTGCATTCTCAATAACGACAGAAACATCACACGGGAGTTAAATTCGATTGAAGACAATTTATTTTGTTTGGTGTCTAAGTTGCGCATAGTAGTGAATGAATTGTTTTTTCCCGGTAACTACACCATCGATCTCAACTTTGCCCGACGGCACATATATGTTATCGAAAGTTCAGCCCCAACCTGAAGAAATGTTTCATCGGGCCCCTAGAAATTTTTAGAAATTCAATCCGTTTCGCATCGTTTTTTTTCGGAAAAGGATCGCAAATGGTCCGAGCGACCACAGGGAGTCTTGGACTGGTCAATAGTACGGTTGGTCTGAATCTGTGGAGTTCTATCTAATTTGCCATTCATTTTATTATCATAAGAGGGGTTTGAAGCCCGACCTAAAAAACATAAATACGGAAGGCATAGTTTTGTTCTACTGAAAACATGCTGGAATTCAAAAGCCGTGTTTACGAAGCGATACAATGGTTCTGTCGGGAAAGGTACAACAAAGTGACTCCAGATTCACTATTCCTCGCGTAAAAGAACTTGCGAAAATACTTGAAAAGGCATACACGTTTAAGCGGACCGATTTCGCAATATTTAAACAAAAACCATGAATCATGGATTAGGAACCATGAATTAAAAATCATGAATGATGAATGATGAATGATGAATGATGAATGATGAATGATGAATGATGAATGATGAATGATGAATGATGAATGATGAATGATGAATGATGAATGATGAATGATGAATGATGAATGATGAATGATGAATGATGAATGATGAATGATGAATGATGAATGATGAATGATGAATGATGAATGATGAATGATGAATGATGAATGATGAATGATGAATGATGAATGATGAATGATGAATGATGAATGATGAATGATGAATGATGAATGATGAATGATGAATGATGAATGATGAATGATGAATGATGAATGATGAATGATGAATGATGAATGATGAATGATGAATGATGAATGATGAATGATGAATGATGAATGATGAATGATGAATGATGAATGATGAATGATGAATGATGAATGATGAATGATGAATGATGAATGATGAATGATGAATGATGAATGATGAATGATGAATGATGAATGATGAATGATGAATGATGAATGATGAATGATGAATGATGAATGATGAATGATGAATGATGAATGATGAATGATGAATGATGAATGATGAATGATGAATGATGAATGATGAATGATGAATGATGAATGATGAATGATGAATGATGAATGATGAATGATGAATGATGAATGATGAATGATGAATGATGAATGATGAATGATGAATGATGAATGATGAATGATGAATGATGAATGATGAATGATGAATGATGAATGATGAATGATGAATGATGAATGATGAATGATGAATGATGAATGATGAATGATGAATGATGAATGATGAATGATGAATGATGAATGATGAATGATGAATGATGAATGATGAATGATGAATGATGAATGATGAATGATGAATGATGAATGATGAATGATGAATGATGAATGATGAATGATGAATGATGAATGATGAATGATGAATGATGAATGATGAATGATGAATGATGAATGATGAATGATGAATGATGAATGATGAATGATGAATGATGAATGATGAATGATGAATGATGAATGATGAATGATGAATGATGAATGATGAATGATGAATGATGAATGATGAATGATGAATGATGAATGATGAATGATGAATGATGAATGATGAATGATGAATGATGAATGATGAATGATGAATGATGAATGATGAATGATGAATGATGAATGATGAATGATGAATGATGAATGATGAATGATGAATGATGAATGATGAATGATGAATGATGAATGATGAATGATGAATGATGAATGATGAATGATGAATGATGAATGATGAATGATGAATGATGAATGATGAATGATGAATGATGAATGATGAATGATGAATGATGAATGATGAATGATGAATGATGAATGATGAATGATGAATGATGAATGATGAATGATGAATGATGAATGATGAATGATGAATGATGAATGATGAATGATGAATGATGAATGATGAATGATGAATGATGAATGATGAATGATGAATGATGAATGATGAATGATGAATGATGAATGATGAATGATGAATGATGAATGATGAATGATGAATGATGAATGATGAATGATGAATGATGAATGATGAATGATGAATGATGAATGATGAATGATGAATGATGAATGATGAATGATGAATGATGAATGATGAATGATGAATGATGAATGATGAATGATGAATGATGAATGATGAATGATGAATGATGAATGATGAATGATGAATGATGAATGATGAATGATGAATGATGAATGATGAATGATGAATGATGAATGATGAATGATGAATGATGAATGATGAATGATGAATGATGAATGATGAATGATGAATGATGAATGATGAATGATGAATGATGAATGATGAATGATGAATGATGAATGATGAATGATGAATGATGAATGATGAATGATGAATGATGAATGATGAATGATGAATGATGAATGATGAATGATGAATGATGAATGATGAATGATGAATGATGAATGATGAATGATGAATGATGAATGATGAATGATGAATGATGAATGATGAATGATGAATGATGAATGATGAATGATGAATGATGAATGATGAATGATGAATGATGAATGATGAATGATGAATGATGAATGATGAATGATGAATGATGAATGATGAATGATGAATGATGAATGATGAATGATGAATGATGAATGATGAATGATGAATGATGAATGATGAATGATGAATGATGAATGATGAATGATGAATGATGAATGATGAATGATGAATGATGAATGATGAATGATGAATGATGAATGATGAATGATGAATGATGAATGATGAATGATGAATGATGAATGATGAATGATGAATGATGAATGATGAATGATGAATGATGAATGATGAATGATGAATGATGAATGATGAATGATGAATGATGAATGATGAATGATGAATGATGAATGATGAATGATGAATGATGAATGATGAATGATGAATGATGAATGATGAATGATGAATGATGAATGATGAATGATGAATGATGAATGATGAATGATGAATGATGAATGATGAATGATGAATGATGAATGATGAATGATGAATGATGAATGATGAATGATGAATGATGAATGATGAATGATGAATGATGAATGATGAATGATGAATGATGAATGATGAATGATGAATGATGAATGATGAATGATGAATGATGAATGATGAATGATGAATGATGAATGATGAATGATGAATGATGAATGATGAATGATGAATGATGAATGATGAATGATGAATGATGAATGATGAATGATGAATGATGAATGATGAATGATGAATGATGAATGATGAATGATGAATGATGAATGATGAATGATGAATGATGAATGATGAATGATGAATGATGAATGATGAATGATGAATGATGAATGATGAATGATGAATGATGAATGATGAATGATGAATGATGAATGATGAATGATGAATGATGAATGATGAATGATGAATGATGAATGATGAATGATGAATGATGAATGATGAATGATGAATGATGAATGATGAATGATGAATGATGAATGATGAATGATGAATGATGAATGATGAATGATGAATGATGAATGATGAATGATGAATGATGAATGATGAATGATGAATGATGAATGATGAATGATGAATGATGAATGATGAATGATGAATGATGAATGATGAATGATGAATGATGAATGATGAATGATGAATGATGAATGATGAATGATGAATGATGAATGATGAATGATGAATGATGAATGATGAATGATGAATGATGAATGATGAATGATGAATGATGAATGATGAATGATGAATGATGAATGATGAATGATGAATGATGAATGATGAATGATGAATGATGAATGATGAATGATGAATGATGAATGATGAATGATGAATGATGAATGATGAATGATGAATGATGAATGATGAATGATGAATGATGAATGATGAATGATGAATGATGAATGATGAATGATGAATGATGAATGATGAATGATGAATGATGAATGATGAATGATGAATGATGAATGATGAATGATGAATGATGAATGATGAATGATGAATGATGAATGATGAATGATGAATGATGAATGATGAATGATGAATGATGAATGATGAATGATGAATGATGAATGATGAATGATGAATGATGAATGATGAATGATGAATGATGAATGATGAATGATGAATGATGAATGATGAATGATGAATGATGAATGATGAATGATGAATGATGAATGATGAATGATGAATGATGAATGATGAATGATGAATGATGAATGATGAATGATGAATGATGAATGATGAATGATGAATGATGAATGATGAATGATGAATGATGAATGATGAATGATGAATGATGAATGATGAATGATGAATGATGAATGATGAATGATGAATGATGAATGATGAATGATGAATGATGAATGATGAATGATGAATGATGAATGATGAATGATGAATGATGAATGATGAATGATGAATGATGAATGATGAATGATGAATGATGAATGATGAATGATGAATGATGAATGATGAATGATGAATGATGAATGATGAATGATGAATGATGAATGATGAATGATGAATGATGAATGATGAATGATGAATGATGAATGATGAATGATGAATGATGAATGATGAATGATGAATGATGAATGATGAATGATGAATGATGAATGATGAATGATGAATGATTGCCAGAATCCAAATTCCAGATTCTAGATTCCAGATTCCAGATTCCAGATTCAAGCTTCGAGGCTCAAAAATTCGATCATTTGAAAAATCGAAAATTCAAAATTTGAAACTTCAAAATTCAAAATCGAGCATTCAAAAATCGTGAATTGGAATTCGAAATTCCATATTCGGAATTCAATATTTGAATTTCGAAAATCAAGACTCGAATTTAGAATTTTAATGGTCGAATATCGAATTTTGAATATTAAATTTCGGGTATCGAGTTTCGGATCACGAATATCAAGTTTCGAAATTTCTAGAATTTTAAATGTCAGATATCGTATTTCGAAATAAGAATGTAGCATTTCCGAATTTTGAATTTCGACTTTCGTATTTCGTATTTTTAATTACCAATTTCGAATTTTTAATTCCCAATTTCGAATGTCGACTTTCGAATGTAGAACTACGTATTTCGAATTTCGAATTGTAGATTTATAATAACGAACCACGAATGTCAAATTTCGAATTTTAAATTTAGCATCGCAATTCATAATTCGAAATTCTAATTTGTGCTCTAATCTCGAATTTCAGAATTCGTAACCCGTTTAAAAGTTGAATTTTGAATTCTAGATTTGAAATTCGAAACTTTAATTTCGAGATGCGTTCTTATACTAATAAGATTTTAGATTCCAGTTTTTATATTTTAGATTCAATATATCATAATTCAGTTTTCAAATTTCAATTTTCAGATTTGCGATTTTAGTTTTTAGGTTGGATATTGGAAGAGATATTCACTGAGCGATATGATTTAAGCCTCTGCTAATTGCGCAGCGCACTGAATGCACAACATTGTCTAATTCAGGCAAAATCGTTTTAGAGCAGCAGGCGCGCGCCCAAATGTAGATTTTAGCACGACAATCGCAGGGTTAGAGTTGCCAAATGTTTATTCTAATAAATTGGAATACATTTAATTGCAAAAGTCCTAAATTTCTTCTAGCCTCGTTTTGTTGAAACTGAAACGAAATCTACGGGTTAGTTACTCAGATCTGGCATCACTTACCGCGAGTCTGCAAGCATACTCGGTTCGGGTTTGCTTCAAAATGAAGCAATTTATCATCCTAAAAATACTGCCCATACATAGTGTCTCTCCAGCTTGAATAGTGCGGAGCAGTTCGAGCGTAAGCTTCTTGACAGATGACAGCATTAGACAGATACCACAACTTATAAATGGAATGGGATTTTTTCATTGCGCTTTATTGCACTTCCTCACTCTTCTCATTGAAACTGTAATGTGTTTTCTTTTCTTCACTTGGCTAAATAATCACTTGAATTAACCCACGAATGGTTCGTTGAGCATTTATTACTGATCCCGGGCGAGGTAGTTGAATTATGATGTCTGGAAAGATAACGACTTTCCAATTAGAAGCAGTTACCATTCACACCGATGAAAGGCTAATTTCCCTAACCCCAGGTTTTTCTTGTTCGTTCCCGCGTCCTGCTCTGACAATGCGTTTTGAATAGTTCAAACAAAACAAAAAAAAACAGAAACGGGGCAATTACGTCGTACCACAATCACCGCAATATCGCGATCGTGATCGTGATTGTCAAAAAGTCAAACTTCAAAACACACCCGTCAACAGGCCCTACAATGACACACCACCACCGGAGCTCGGCAGGCCACGACCGATCGACCGACCGACCAACCAACCAACCGACCGTAGCAGGCTGAATATTAGTGCACGGTTAGATTTTATGGTTTTGATAAGTTCACGGAATGTAAACATAAATAAATCTGGCTGGCGGACCCGTGTAGGACCTTTTACGGCAGGGAAAGGAAAATCGAAACTTTCATGGCGGGTTTCTTTTCTATCAATCAATTCTCTGTTATGCGCCTAATTGGGGGTTGCGCCGATGGTTGCGAATAGAAAAAAAAACACTTCAACTGTACCAGTTCGTACCTACCTACCTACCCACAGGCAATCGGTTTTGCGTTACCCAACAGCTTCACTAGTCCTATCCTGGGTAGAATCTCATGGCCATCGTCGATCGTAGATCGTAGGACATTTGTACAGTCAGTAAAATGACGGATTAGATTCATCAACAGTTGCAAACGATCAAAATTCTCTACAGTCAAACTTCGATCAAATCTCTTTCCCACAACTCGTATGCCCAGTTATTACCGGGAATCGTATACCCTTCATTTTTTTTCGAATCACTGGCGTCAAGTCCTCGCCATTTCGCAGAGCTCTGCTCGTCTCAGCCCACCTTTCAAACTGGACACCCGCACAATGGGCTCTATTCAGTCGATTGATCCGCAACAATGGCTCTGGGCGGCTGACAGCTTCGAGCATCTGACCAAGATCTACCTCCAATAATCGGCGGCCTTTTACCATGTACTTGAACTGGCCGCCGCAGCCTGTTTGCTTTGTTCCCATTCACCGGGAGACACCGCTAGGACAACGGGTCCGTAATATGTGTATCCGCGCTAATCAAATTAATCGGTACCCCCCTGGAACGGAACCTTGCAACAAAATTCACCGCCGCGACCGGTTCAAACCCGAACGGCCCCCGAAAGGGCCCAGTATTTAGCTATGTTATTATCTTAATTAATCGCTCGCGTCCGCCCAATTTCGGACGATGAATCGGTTCAAAATTTGACGATTTTTTTTTTCGGTGTGATTCAGAATGAATCCGTCGTCCGCCGGGATTGAAAGAGTCACCTTCGCCAAGTCGCACGAGAAGAAGTAGCTGAATCATAACTCTTTATCTGGCCGTTTTCGTTTGTCTGTCTGTTCCCGGCGCGCACTGACTGACTTGTTTTTTTCCTCTTCTTCTTGTTGTTGTTGTAGGTACCAGTAGGCGAGGGAGGAGAACCAGTGCGCAACGGTCGCAGCATGCCGTTTGCCGCCACAAAGCTAAATATATGAAAAATTGAACTGTAATGCTGGTTAATGAAGTTAGAGCCGCAAGAAAAGAGCACCTTTTGTGGGACCCTGGGCGGTGATTATGTGTAGGATTTTCTGCTCTGATCGAATTTGCTGGGTTACCCCTACCGTCGTCGTCGATCGGTAGAACTGTGTTCTTTATAGATTCCGCCCCAGGATTTGTCCGTTCGGTTGTGAAGTGAACGGGCGATACGTACTACAGGGCTTGGTAGTGAAAGGAAATTGTTTTTTTCGACCTGATTACCAGCAGCTGTTGCGGTTCGTTACTGTACGCTGGTGATCAACAGGATCGGATATAGCGAGAATTTTTGAGCACATCGCCGATCGCAGAATAATTAATATTATTTTGAATTTTATTTTGACCATCGAAACTTTCGGAATTGTACGAATTTTTTTATTTATTATAAGTGTACTGTAAGTCAACATGTGAGAAATGACAAACAATTAGTAACGGAATTTGTGCTTCGACTTTGTCTCATCAGAATCTGGCACTAACTTAGTGACATGACTAAGATAGCGCCGGATTGACGCTAACACCAAAAAAGAAGGCACTATTTGTGTTTCTGAGCATTCTCCTAGTCCGGCGCGATGTACCACAAGAAAAGGAGTTCTGATTAAGCTGATGGGAATTAATGACATCAAAACTTGGTTTGGCTTAGCAAGCTAATGCAATATGCGCTATCTTTATTTCTACTTAGTGGAGAAAAATTTAGGTAAAAACTATTTTTTCTCCATCAATTGATAAACCAAACCATCTTTGCGCGTGAAGAGCACACCACCTGTAACTAAATTAATTAATTTGCGTTCGGACTTCGTCTCATCAGAATCCGACACCAACTTAGTGACAGGACTAAGCTAGCGCCGGATACACCCAGGTTTTTTACGCGGTTTTTTTGCGCGGTTTTTACGAGGTTTTTTTACGTGGATTTTCTAATTAACGCGGTTTTTTTACGCGGATTTTCCAATTAACGCGGTTTTTACGCGGATTTTCCGCACCCCAACAATATGGGTATTGTCAGAATGGCCTTGAAGAGTAGGTGCCAGAAATTGATTTTTGACGCCATTTTGAAATCAAAGATGGTGACTTCCGGTTTAGCGAAATTCGCTATAACACAATCAATATGGGTATTTTCGGAATGGTCTTGAAGAGTAAAGGGCAAACACGAAATTATTGCGACACCGAAAATGTTATGCCAATTTTCTTATAATGTTTAAAATCAAACCAAAAATTTAGGGTAGTTTTATACATATATTTACTTCAAAAATCAAAAGAAATGTTAATCGATGGAGCCTTGAGTGTAAAATTGAACGCATTTTCGCTTGATGCCCTCCATCAAAGTCTTTACAGTGTCATCCGGTACCAGTTTCTCAGTTTTTTTTTCCATTTTCATAACATGTCCTTCTTGTCTTTGACTGTCTTCTTGCTCTTCCGAAGTTCCCGCTTCATCATTGCCCAGTACTGCGCCATCGGGCGCAGCTCCGGACAGTTTGGCGGATTCATGTCCTTTGGAACAAAATAGACAGAATTGGCCTCATACCACTCCAGGACACTTTTAGAATAGTGGCATGATGCCAAATCTGGCCAAAATAGCAGAGCTTCGTTGTGCTGCTGCAGGAACGGCAAAAGGCTCTTATCGAGGCACTCGGATTTGTAAATCTCGCCACTTACTGTGCCCTTTGTCACGAAAGGATCACTCCTCAGCCTGCAAGAGCAGATGGCCTGCCAAATGAGATATTTGGAGGCGAACTTCGCCATTTTCTTCTCCTTAAATTTGTCGTCCACATAGAACTTGCTCTTGCCGGTGAAAAACTCCAACCCCGGAATTTGCTTAAAATCGGCTTTTATATACGTTTCGTCGTCCATCACACAGCAGCCACATTTTGTCAGCATCTTCTCGTAGAACTTCCCTGCCCGAGTTTTAGCCGTCGATTGTTGCCGCTCATCGCGGTTTGTGAAGTTCTGTACCTTGTATGTATGTAGTCCAGCTCTCTTCTTTGCATTCTGGACGTAGCTCTGCGACATGCCGATCTTTTTAGCTAAATCACGGCTTGAGACGTTGGGATTTGCTTTAATCATCCGCTTCACCTTTCCCTCCGTCTTTTTGTTCTCCGGTCCCGATTTTCTTCCAGCTCCTTTGCCGTGGTCCAACGTCAACTGCTCCTGGAACCGCTTCAACACTCTGGAGACGGTTGAATGGTGAATGTTCAACATTTTTCCCAACTGCCGGTGCGACAGGTCAGAAAATTTCAGGTGTTTGGAAAGAATTTGTTCTCTCGACTCGCGTTGGTTCACCTCCATTTTCGTTGAATCGAAAAACACGTCTTCGAGTTTGACAGCATGTAAACAATACACATCAATGAGAGAGTGTGCAAAATTTGGTTGATTTTTACCCAATGGTAAAAAAGTTATGTCCTGTTGAATGTGTCGCAATAATTTCGTGTTCGCCCTTTAGGTGCCAGAAATTGATTTTTGACGCCATTTTGAAATCAAAGATGGCGACTTCCGGTTTAGTGAAATTCGCTATAACCTAATCAATATGGGTATTTTCGGAATCGACTTGAAGAGTAGGTACCAGGAATTGATTTTTGACGTCATTTTGAAATAAAAAAATGGCGACTTCCGGTTTAGCGAAATTCGCTATAACCCAATTAATATGGGTATTTTCGGAATGGTATTGACAAGTAGGTGCCAGAATTTATGTTTGACGCCATTTTGAAATCCAACATGGCGACATCCGGTTTAGCGGAAATTCCCTAAAACCCATGCAATATGGGTATTGTCGGAATGGTCTTGACGAGTAGCAGACAAAGATCGATGTTTGACGCCATTTTGAATTCCACATCCGGGGGAGCCACATCCACTATAAACTAGTCAATATGAAAATTTTTGGAATGGTCTTAACGAGTACGTTCCAAAAATTGATTTTTGACGCCATTTTTAAATCCAAGATGGCGATTTCCGATTTCGCGAAATTCGCTATAACCCAACCATTATTGGTATTTTTGGAAGTTGAAGTTGTAGTACAAATAGTTTTAATTAAACAGTTGAATTTACTTAAATTTAAGCAATATGTTTAATTTGAATAAATTCAAACCCCCAGCTCACACCACATACGGATCTTTCTTCTCTCTCTTCCATTCTAACCGCACTTTCCTGGATGAACACATAAACATATTTTGCATTTTGCTGGTTTATGATTAGATCTTATATTTGAGAGTGATTTAGATAATTGCCCAAATTTTTTATGCGGGAATTTCGGTAAACCGGAAGTTGCCATCTAGAATTTTAAAATGACGCCAACCATTTGTCTCCTACTCGTCAAAACCATTCCGAAAATACTCATGTTGATTGAGTTGTAGAGAATCTCGCTAAGCCGGAAGTCGCCATTTGGGATTTGAAAATGGCACCAAAAATCAATTTTGATGGAAAACCTTGCGGGGAATGTGCAGATTTATTTATTTCTGGCACCTACTCGTCAAGACCATTCCGAAAATACCCATATTCTTGGGGTGTGGGCTATAAGGAGTTTTCCAGACCCGTCTCTTCCATCTTTCCGAAAATATTCTTTTGCATTCCAAAAAGATAAGAATATTTTTTTGCAAAAACCGTGTTAATTGCGAAATCCGTGCAAAAAAAACTTCCAAAAATATTCTAAGTCTTTTGCTGAGTTTTTTAAGCGGATTTTCGAATTAGCGCGGTTTTTTACGCGGATTTTCCAATTAACGCGGTTTTTACGCGGATTTTCCTTAACGCGATTTTTTACGCGGATTTTCCAATTAACGCGGTTTTTTACACGGTTTTTTTACGCGGTGCGTATCCCCCGCGTAAAAAACCTGGGTGTAACCAGGCAGGTACCGGTGGTAATAAGGTTCAAGGATCACTTGGCTCAACAATAATATGTTATCCAAGCAAAGTTTTGGACGTTCTTATTCTGTTTTTAGGTAGAATAGAAACGAATAAAGTAGCAGTAAGAAAAGTGGTGGTGGAGTGCTTATAGCATTACGTTCGAAATTTAAAGCATGTCTCTCTCTCTAAAAGTATTAGCGTTGAGTAACTTTGGATTGCTCTCACGCTTTATATTTGTGTTCTTTACATTCCACCCGATCGCGTCAATGATTTTCATCTCATTGATCAACGCTATAAACATGCGAAACGGTGCGCCTTGAAGAAAATTTTGAAGCGACCCTCTTTTCAATTAAGAGCTCATTATTTACACCTCAACAGCCGCTATAAACGTCTGAACAAAACACTCCACTCTGCCCACTTGTGTTGCGTCCGGAATAATCTTGAAACCGACCCCAAAAGCTTCTGGAAGCACGCCAACGAACAGAAGAAGGAAACAGGACTGCCAATTTACATGTCACAGTGTTGAATCATCATCTTTGCAACTTGGTCCGAATACACTTCGGTAGTGTTTTGTCCAATGAAACTTTAACCTATGAACAGATTTCCGATGCTGTTAGTAACACCCCTTTTTGTTTTCCTATTGGCTCTCATCCTCCAATTACAACTACCCTGCTGAACACTGCACAAGCTGAAATTATGGCCGAAAAATAGTATCCTCGTACCATTAGAAATACTCTTCAATACCGCTTTACAGTCGGAAATATTCCCTATTTCGTGAAAAAAAATCGTATTTCTTCCCAGTCTTTTTAAAGGGAAGCAATCCGACATTTCGAAATATCATCGAATAGCTGCATTATGCGCTGTCTCTAAGCTGTTTCAGTTAACAGCTCTCGATTTTATCGCCCATAATTGCTCCAATTACTTATCAGAGGTTCAACACGGATTTATGCCTAATCGATTGACTTCCACGAATCTAGTATCGCACACATTTTTTATTTTTCAATGTTTTCAAGCACGTCAACAGGTCGATTCAATCTACACCGATTTCACGACCGCATACGATAAAATCAACCATCAAATAACTATAGCAAAACTGAATAGGGTCGAATTCAGTGGTTCTTTTCTGAATTGACTTACGTCATATTTGACAGATTGCGAAGCGACAGTTAAAATTGGAAACTACACTACATCTCCTTTCGCAGTTCGCTCTGGAGTTCGCCAGGGCAGTCCTCTAGGACCCTTCATATTTCTGCTCTACCTTAACGATCTAAACTAGAGAACGAGATTATAAGATGTTTAGCTCCAGGAGGCTTTTCATTGCTTCTAAAAGTAAACAAAATACACAAACATGTTTTGTTGTTGAAAAATAGGAAAAAAAACACAGAAAGTTTCAAATGCACCAATTGTCGCGGAAACAATAAATCGAGTTTCTGGGTTTTTCCTATTCCAAGAAAAAATTATGAATTCTCATACAAAGCAACAAATAAAAAAATTACTTCATCCGTAAATCATATTTTAACGTGTTATTCCAAATAGAAATACAACTTCTGTATCTATACAAGGATCTTCTATCTCCGTCACACCATTCTTCAATGCTTCAGTAGCAGATAACGAGGCTAAAAGAAAGATGACTAACACGCCTCCAATTTCGTTCTCGCATAATGATTCCTTTGCTTCAATTAAAAAAAAATATTGCAGCAATCAATGTTTCAATTGATGGCTGCAATGCTAAATTCTACCTCCATGTTTGAAGCTTTTCAAACTTGGTGGGAATTTGCTAAATTATAATGAAATTAAAGTTTGATATTGACTTTAAATAATCATTATTTAATTTTAATGCTCATTCATTTGAAACGCGCAAGCATGAATTTTTCAACTTCTTGGGGGTACATAATGTGCATATAACCTTTGGGACTGAAACCTTTGTTAGGCTAAATATTAAAATGAAGAGTAACTTCAATTTTGTCATTCATTAAATTGAAGAGTAACTTCAATTTGTCATTAACCGCCGAATCAAACATCGCGTTTTACCCTCTTTTGACACCAAGCTGAACGAGATTTTTGAGTATTGGAGTTGAAACTGATTTTGGTATCTTTTTTTTATTGCTGAGGCGCATTTGCTTTTTCGATGCAGAAAACATCAACTAGAGCTAAAAAATACTTTTGTACACCATTTTCCTGTTTAGGACCACGGTGCGGTGCATCACCTGGACATGCGGGTTTTCTTCTCAATTGACATTTTTTTGTGAATGTTCGTGGAAAATTGAAGAAGTTTTTTTTCATGACAAATACCATTTCAGTGTATTTTGAATACTTGTCGCTATTGATCAAAATCATTTAATCAATTATTGTATAGTTTACATTGATGTAGGTTTCTGTTTTTATAGAAATGTGTGGAGTCTCCATTAAGAAGTTATCTAATGCACAAAATTTAAGTAGATCAACAAACTTGGACCAACTTGGAGCACGTAGTCGAGTGAGATGACATTGAAAATTTCTTCTATGTGGACGATACTGCCAGAGTTGTTAGCAACTAGTAGTCCCTGTGGTTTGGATGTTGAAATTTGTGACAGAAGTACATTAGTTGTTCTAAGGGAGGCCTATCATTTTTAAGAAAGTCGTGTATAGGGAGTAGCGACAGTATCAGGGGCAGGGACGCTGTTCCTCTTAGGACATGTAGGAGTTGTTTTAGAAAGAACCCGAGTTTCAGGCCGCCCCCGTTTCCAGCTTTAGATTTCCAGTACAAATCAATGCAATCTCATATGAAATCATGTAGACGACCGTGTATTAGAGCTCCGGTGCGGCTCTGCACCACACCGAGTTGATATAGTTATGTTGATGTTGGCTTATATGACGGAACTATATTATGCCACACTGTGTTCCCTCCAAACTATTTATGGTACTCGGTGCAGTGACAAAGGAGGAGGATCCAGTATAATTCCAGAAATATTAGGTGGTCTACTTAGGACCGGAAGGCATTCCTTTAACTAAAACCTGGGCCCACAATACTTGGCACTCCATTAGACGACAAGCTCGATATCAAGATAGCTGTCACCAGAAGCGTTGACATAACTTTTCTCTAGCCTAATACCCCACAGATGCACAGCAAACGTGTTTTGTTTGGTCACGAGGATGAACATTACACCAATGTAATTCCAATTCACATTCATTTTTCTTCACCTAGGCTTCGTCGATTTCTTCCGTCCTAGCTAATGACTCTTAGCTAAAGTGTCATTACCCGCGATAGAACAATATGGAGGGACCTAAACATTTTCTACATTTTTTGAAATTATTCAGATTCTTCCGTATTTATAAATCAATGATATTCCATGCTAAAGTAACATTGATTGAAACGGCGTCAAAGGCCTCTCTTAATTTACAAGAACACTTACAAGCATAGAATTTCGGTTGAGTTGAGCGCAAGGTAAACGTTCGTCCAATAGCCTTTGCAGAAATCAAATTGTGTATCCGAACATTATGCCATTTGCGTCAACTGAATTGTACAGGTGAAACAGGACTAAACTTCCGGAGACGGGACAGCTTTTCAATCGGCCGATACGAGTTGTGATCGGAGGCTCTATTTCTTGTTTTGGAATGGCGATGGCCCTTCACTTGCTTTCAATCATGAGGGACAGTGGCCGAGTCAGTCAGATCTAAGATAACAAGTCGAATTTGATCCGGTCGATTGAAAACTCAACCATCGAAAACGCTGCGATAACGTGAGATGACGCGATTCGGCAGGGCTCTTCTGCCGGAGCAGAACACGGATAAACCTTGACGAAATCAATTATCAATTTGAATATTCTATGGTTTCCTTTGTACCGTTTCGGTTTCACAAACGTTAACCCTTCAACGAACCGGTACCAATACGCGCGTTTTTTCTACTTTTATAAAGCACTTCATTTTCTTTGCCAATGTCGCGCACTTGTTGAGGTGGTCAAGCGTTTCGATTTTTACCAAGTCTCCATACTCAAAAACTTTTTTCGTGTATTTGAGGTAAGTTTGATCGCATATCTTTGTTGTCTTTACGATCTCATGCTGTGCCGTTGGAGTTGAAGACTTCCAAAATCAATCTAGGTGCGGAATATTCAAAAGGTAGCGGCAACCAACCGAGATTTTTGGAGCTAAGGAGGTGGAAGGAATGCTTTTACATTATACTCTGGCTTAGCACGTGACAACTTCAGTGTACCGACTCCGAGTGGAGGTTAATTCGATTGAAAGAATAATACTTTTTGATCCTTTCGTGCATAGGAGTCTTCTCAATCCAAGGAGGAAATATTAATCAATTTTCACAAACTGAACTATTTACCACAAATTTGAAACAATTGATTTTTGAGATGCTACTTCTGCAATTGCACTATAAAACAGATTGAGACAGAAATAAATAAACATAAAAAAGCATTCACTTCAAAAAAATTATTACTAGAAAAAACTCTCTCAAAAGACTTTTGAGAGTATCAACAACGTTGAAAGCTTCAAATATCCAGTTCACGATGTCAGAAAACTCGATTAGTTTGGCACGAGGTTGAATCTCTGGCCAAACTGGAGACACTTGGTTTTTTTTATATGTCTGGAAGCGCTGGGAACTCTTTCTTTGATCTCAAATTTCCAAAAATGGAAACAATTCTTAGCGCTTTTGGGGAAGCACTTTCTCGACTTTTCAAATTTGGCGATCCATTCAGGGAAACCTTACAATCCAGCTCTAGCGTTCACCTGCTGACATTAAGGGTCTTTAATACAGCCCATACCCATACTTTAGCAGTTCTTCACATTTGAATCTTTTATTGTAGACCACACCGTCGATCTGAACTTCGCGCGAGGCACGTAAATACGCTATGTAAAAAATTGGTCAATATTATTTCATTGCATTTGTGGTCGACAAATGCGTCAAATGGCGTCTAGAAGCATTAATTTAATTTCTATACAGATAGTTTTACCTAGCAGTCACATAATAACTTTCTGATACACACTTCTCTATTTTATTATGTTCAATTGAATCTTTCGACACTGGAAAGTGTTTGTAGAAATTCACTTAAGTGAAGTTACTTTGTCGTTGTATATTTGTTCTGTAAATTCTCTGGGCTTCCCCAGAAGACCGCATCTTATCGTTGTGGAAACATTTGATGCTTTGAATCCGGAATTATTCCGCAACAGGTTCCCGTTGGCCAGTAAGCGATCGTTTCGGGTTCAAGTCGTCATATGATGCCGTTGCGATAAAAATGAAGTTTAGACTATTGCAAGGATTTTAATGCCAATTCTGTTAGAATTCTCAGTATTAGGACATACTCTGGAGAATCCTAAGAACCAGAATTACTCATATGGTTTCATTTAGCAGGGTCAAAAGTGGATGAGTACCTGAATTCAAAACATTTAAAAGCGTTCAAGTTAGTTACAAATTTACATAATTATGTACCTTTCAATTGCCCAGTACTCGGATCCCGGTGGGCCTGTTGAATGTGTTTTTATTAGACATATAATGGAACATTGACACGGAAATGCTAGGTGATTCAGATGATTCCGGAAGAGAGCAATCCAGGATTCGAGGCTTTCCATCATTTTGCTTTTATTACATTTTCATCAATTTGTTTCGCCGAGTACCGGATATGGTGGAACTGGATAAAGACGTCCTTCTTAACCGTAATCGTTCAGTAAAAGTTCCATCTCGCAAATACTGATACGAAAGACTCAAATTACAATAGCTACTGTATTTGACCTGAGCTATACTCTTTGCTTCTGAGATTTACTCGTCTAGACTCGACAGATCGGCAAGTAGAAAAGTTTCCCTCCGTTCTTCGGACATCTTTAGTATTTCTATGCGAACGAGTGTTTTCACCCTCGTGATTCTCTACACACTTGATACATCGGGCCTTATTGCTGCTGCAATAGCCCATTTGCTTGTATTTAGTGCAAAACATGATGCGCGGTGTTCAAAAAAGCCGACGGACCTAATCGAAGAAGACTTCGACTTTCCGGCTGCCACGTTAAACGTCACCCAATATAAATTTGAAAGAAATATACAATTTTGATCCGTCCTGTGTGATTGCCATTCGACTCTCACCGGAGAAACGGGTCCTTGAAATAATTAACCCCTTCACACCACACGCATGATCCACTCGATTCGGTGACCACACCGTCGATTTCAACTATTTGAACGGATATGTAGACGCGGCATAAAAGACTTGTGTGATGCATTTGGGCTGGTAATTCAAATTAAAAATATGCACGGTGATAAGCCATCCACCAACCAACTAACAGCTCCTTAGAATTCTTCTCAGTATACTTTTTTTTCGACTTACACCCGGAAGTCGCCATCTTAGATGTTAATATGGCGTCGGACATATATTTCTGACACCTACTCGTCAAGACCATTCCGAAAATACCCAGTCAATCTAGATTCTAGACTGTGAACTCTGGACTCTGCACTCTACACGCTGTATTCTGGACACCGGGTTCTGGTCTCGATATTCTGTGCTATGGACTCTGGACACTGAACTATGGTCTCGATTCTGGACGCTGGAATCCGAACTCTAGCTACAATCTCTGAACCTGGAATCTGCACTCGGGACTCTGGACTTTTGGCTCTCCCCTCGGGACTCTGGGTTCTGGTCTCTGGACTATGGACACTGATCTTTAGATTCTAGACTACTCACTTTCATCGCTGGATGATGCACTCTTGGGGTTGGCCTCGAATTTCTGTACTATGCTCTCTGGACTCTGAACCATGGGCTCTGGTATCTGGGGTCTTGATTTTTCACTCTGGAATCGGATATTTAGACTCTGGACTCAGAACTTTAGGCTGTGCACTCGGGTCTCTGGGTTCTGCGCTTTGGACTCTGGACGCTGGGCTCTGGACTCTGGGCTCTAGATTCTGGACTTTTAACTCTGGGTGCTGCACTCTGCACGCTTTGTTCTGGACTTTCGCGCTCGAAATTCGGTGTTATGGACTTTGGATGCTGGCCTCTGGTCTCTGTGCTCTGAACTCTGGGCACTGAACTCGGGAGACTGGGCTCAGTATTTAGAGTTGAGGACGCTGGTCACTAAACTCTGAACTCTGGTCTCAGGATTCTCGTCTCTGGACTCTGAGCTCTAGATTCTGGACTTTGAACTCTGGATGCTGCACTCTTCACGCTGTGTTCTGGACTCTGGACTCTCGCCTCGAGATTCTGTGTAATGGACTCGGGATTGTGGGCTCTTGGTTCTGGGCTCTGGAGTCTGAACTCTTGCCTCAGTATTTTGGGGTAAGTACTTTGGGCTCTGAATTCTGGTCTCAGAGCTCTGTACTCTGGTTACAGTAATTTGGGTTGAGGTCTCTGGACTCTGGACCCAGGATTGTCGACTCTATTCTCTGCACTCTGGACTCTGCGTTCTTAACTCTGCGTTCTGAACTCTGGCCTAGAGATTCTGTGCTATGGACTCTGGACAGTAGACTGTGGTCTCTAAGCTATAGGATCAGGGTCTTGATTCTGGACTTTGGACTCTGAACTGTGGACTCTGGATTCTAAACTGTAGACTATGCACTCGGGACTCTGGATTCTAAACTGCGGACTTTAGGCTCACTCCTCGGGACTCTGGATTCTGGGTTCTGGACTATGGACACTGAACTTTAGATTCTGGACTCTTCACTCCCATCGCAAGATGGGATCGCAAGATGATGGAGTCTTGGCGCTGGCCTCGAATTTCTGTACTATGCACCCTGGACTCTGAACCATGGGCTCTGGTATCTTGGGGCTTGATTCTTCACTCAGGAATCTGAACTCTAGACTCTGAACTTTAGGCTCTGCGCTCGGGTCTCTGGATTGTGGACTGTGGGCTCTCTCCTCGGGACTCTGGACTTTGGGCTCTGAACTCGGGACACTGGGCTCATTATTTTGGGTTGAGGACTCTGGTCTCTGGACTCTGAACTCTGGTCTAAAGATTTTCGTCTCAGGACTCTGAGCTCTAGATTCTGCACTTTGAACTCTGGATGCTGACCTCTGTGTTCTGGGCTCATGGCTCTGGAGTCTGAACTCTGCGCTCTGAACTCTGAATTCTGCATTATTAACTCTGGATTCTGAGCTCTCGCCTCGAGTTTCCGTGCTATGGTCTCCGGACTGTAGACTGTGGTCTCTGAGCTATGGGCTCAGGGTCTTGATTCTGGACTTTGGACTCTGAACTGTGGACTCTAGATTCTAAACTCTATGAACTCTGCAGTCGGTACTCTGGATTCTGGACTCTGAACTCTGGGCTCTCTCCTCGGGACTCTGGATTCAGGGTTCTGGACTATGGCCACTAAACTTTAGATTCTGGACTCTTCACTCTCATCGCTAGATGATGGACTCTTGACGCTGGCCTCGAATTTCTGTACTATGCACTCTGGACTCTGAACCATGTGCTCTGGTATCTGGGGGCTTGATTCTACACTCTGGAATCTGAACTCTAGACACTGGGCTCTGAACTTTAGGCTCTACGCTCGGGTTTCTGGATTCTGGACTGTGGGCTCTCTCCTCCGGACTCTGGAGACTCTGATTCTGGTCTCTGGGCTCTGAACTCGGTACACTGGGCTCAGTATTTTGGGTTGAGGACTCTGGTCGCTGGACTCTGAACTCTGGTCTCAGGATTCTCGTCTCCGGACTCTGAGCTCTAGATTCTGCACTTTGAACTCTGGATGCTGCACTCCTGACGCTGGGTTCTGGACTCTCGCCTCGAGATTCTTTGGGTTCTGGCCTCTAGGTTCTGGGCTCTGTGCTCTGGAGTCTGAACTCTTGTTTCAGTATTGTGGGTTAAGTACTTCGGGCTATGGATTCTGGTCTCAGAGCTCTGGACTCTGGCCACAATTTTGGTTGAGGGCTCTGGGGTCTGGACCCAGGATTTTCGACTCTGGACTCTGCGATCTAAACTCTGGCCTCGAGATTCTGTGCTATGGACTCTGGACTGTAGACTGTGGTCTCTAAGCTATGGGCTGAGGGTCTCGTTTTATGGACTTTGGACTCTGAACTGTGCACTCGGAACTCTGGATTCTGGACTCCGAATTCTGGGCTCTCTCCTCGGGACTCTGGGTTTTGGACGCTGGGTTCTGGAATCTAAATTCTGGAAAATCGAATCTGAACTCTGCATTCTGGACTCTGAGCTCTGGACTCAAAACTCTGGTCTCACTATTTTGGGTTAGGGGCTCTGGACTTTGGGCTCTGTATTATGTGCTGAGGATTCTGGGCTCAGTATTTTGGGATAAAAACTCTAGACTCTGGTTTTTGCTCTAGTCTCTGGACTCTAGGTTTTGGACTCTGGGCTCTGGCATCTGTACTCTGAACTCTGGGCACAGAGATCTGGACTCTGCACTCGAAATTCTGGATTCTGGACTCTGAGCTTTATCTTCGGAATTCTGGGTTCTGATCGCTGCGCTATGGATTCTGCATTCTTGACACTGAACTCTGGATTCTGGTCTCAAAATTCGCCTCTGTATTTTGGGTTAAGGACTCGCGACTCTGGGTTCTGGTCTCTGTCCTCGAGACTGTGGAATCTGGGCTATACAATCTGGAGTCTGAGTTCTTTCCTCGGGATTCTGGGTTCTGGTCTCTGAGCAAAGGGCTCTGGATTTCGATTCTGAACTTTGGACTCTGAACTGTGGACTCTACACTCTAAACTCTCTCCTCGGGACTCTGGCTTCTGGACACTTGGCTATGGAATCTGGAAAATCGAATCTGAACTCTGGATTCTGGACTCTGAGCTCTGGACTCAAAATTCTGGTCTCACTATTTTGGGTTAGGGGCTCTGGACTTTGGGCTCTGGATTATGTGCTGAGGACTCTGGGCTCAGTATTTTGGGATAAGAACTCTAGCCTCTGGTTTCTTATCTCTGGGATCTGGACACTAGGTTTTGGACTCTGGGCTTTGGTATCTGAACTCTGAACTTTTGACTCTGCACTCGGAACTCTGGATTGTGGACTCTGAGCTCTGTCTTCGGAACTCTGGGTGCTGATCGCTGCGATATAGACTCTGCATTCTCGACACTGAACTCTGGATTCTGGACTCTAGACTCGCGACTCTGGATTCTGGTCTCTCTCCTCGGAATTCTGAACTCTGGGCTATGGAATCTGGAGTTTGGGTTCTCTCCTCGGGATTCTGGGTTCTGGTCTCTGGGTTATGGACCCTGAATAAAAATACACTGAGAAAAAAATCAGTTTGGCCAAGAAATTTTTTTTTCAAATTACTTTGTTTCCTTGAAAATGCCCAATTTGAATTTTTGACGGTAGGTAGGGAACATAATTACCTATCTTGGAACAAAATCTCATCCAAATTAAAGGTTTTTTTTGTAAATCTACTTTAAAATTTAAAGATAGATTTTTTTCAGTGTAGGAGTCGACAGTCTCGATTTTTTTCAGCGTACAGTCTCCCGGTAAAATGCGCAGTCTGTCGCCTTTAAACATCTGAACAGCATTACAGGCTTTATTTTTTGGTAAATGTGAACTTTTCGACTGTGAGGACTGAATATACGAATGGAGTTTTTTCAACTTCACAGTCTATCGTTTTTACGATGTATCGCTTCAACTTCGACGTTTCGGTGGTTTATTCCATCTTTTTCAAGCCATTTTCAAACAAAAACGAAACGGCCTCTATTCCAACGCGAAATGATTTTCTGGGTACCAGGCCACCCAGCAATCGGTGGCAACGAAGTGACCAACGAATTAGCCAGGGTTTTGTTGGACCAGAACCCTTTTCTAGGCATATCTGTGCCATCAAACCAGGACTTCCAGCTTGGGCAAGAGACCACCTGGCTTTGTAACAGGTAGAGCAAATAGGGACAGCCACAACAGATAACCTGAATATGGTCGCAGTGAAAAAGTTTCCCCTAACAAAAAAAGTTCAATTTGTTTAAAAGTTCTGATTTGGCAATGTATTTGCAGTTGTGGACAGAAACCTAAGGTTTTCATCACTGGAGTGACTATTCACTCTGACGAAACGATTACTCGAATCTAATTTCAAACTTTTTAGTTTGGAGAAAGGTTCCGATATACCGCAAATCTCATCATTGTCCGAATGAATTTGTCGGTTCCGAATGCTTGGAAGTGACATAAAAAATTTAGCACCAGAAAATCCAATCCCATTGATCCGCCTAACATGCGTAAGAAATCCAATTTTCTCACCGACAAGCTGATCCACAACCAGAAAAAGGCGTTCACTCGCTCCACATTCGGCTCAATTTGGAATCATTAGTGACTAGCATCTTTCCCTTCGCGTTCAAATTCGTGTAACAAATGATGTTCTCAGTTCTCCGTGTGGCCAAAACGAAAAAATAAGAACCGATCGACATCCCAAGCCTTCAAGAATTTAACGCTTTCAGCACCCAGCATGGGCATCGCGCGCTCAGACAGACATTCAGGCACATCTCCCTAAACTCATTAGCCGCCGCTTCTTGCGGTCGTCGGTGCTGATCATGGACCCGCAATTGCCCGAAAGTCGATCATTAGTTTGGGGTTGGGGCTTCAGGCCTCGCTCTCGAAGATCGCGGTTCAATGCGGCATAAGCCAATTGATTGAACCGTTGCCGTTTCGGATAGGTTGCCGAATGAGGCCTCATGATTAATTTGAATACCGATCGGTTGACCGACTGCCTAGATAGGTCCTGGGGCGACGCGTGGTGATGATCGCTCCCCATCGGGAGGCCGGTCCTTAACTGCGTGAAGATCCCCGCGTTGAGGTTGAATGCGTGCGTTCGCCCGGCGCGAAGATCTATTAGAAGAAAAATGAGCCATTTGACAGTGTTGGGATTGATTTTTTCGCTCCTATGAATCGTGGTCCGGTCCGGTGATCGAGGAAGTCTAATAGAGACGGACACTAATGATGATTGGTTACGCTTTTGGAACAATTAATCTTTTAGCGTGCGTGGCTTATTATCTTAAAATGAATAGCCGCACTGATTGGCTTCATTAGAGTTTGGAACGGGGGAAACCTCACAAGCAAAACAAATGGTTTCAAATTTCACCCGTGAGAATTTGTGCCATATGGAGCCGGTTTTACTTATTTATTCCACCGGTGAATCACTCAGTCACATTCAAAAGTTACACCGCAACACAGTACCCTAATCATTGCCCAAATATGCTTCCGATGGACCATTCAAATTATTCAGAAGCTCTCATCAGTGTCAGCTAAATTTACCCGCCTACGGATCACCGTGGCAGGGTTCCAAAAAATTTATAACAAATCACGATCCCCGAATCTGAACCGCCCCGTTTTGGACAACGACAGTGGCAATCAGTCATTCATAGTTTTTTTTTCTTTTTCTTTCGGATCGTTTCGTTCGTCATCTCTTCTAGACTCTTGGCATATCTGTCCCGTTGATCATGAGTTGTTACTTCGAGCTCTTTTAGGCTAACTGAAGCATAGTGGAATCGTAGAGTCCCCTCGTATTTCTTTTCCTCTCGAGAGGACTATCAATTTAATAATTTTATTCCTACACCAAATCTGCGTAGCTGCCACGACCACTCGCGCAGCGGCTGTCAGAGGTCATTAGCATAGGAACTGGTCCAACCGTGACCGTCGTGATCGGACTGACGCGCTGGTATTTTAATGTGGATCAGGTTTGAGGCTGATCTTTTGTTGAATTTGATTTCTGTTGTAAAATATCTCGGAACACCTGATTCTTCTCCGCATTATCAAATCACTTTTGACAGGTTGACAGTTGACAAATTAAACGTACCTCGGCTGGTCGCGTTGTTTCATTTTACAACGGAGACTTTGGAAAACTTTCCTAGATCACACTTTGTGGTGTCCTGATTGGCAAAATGGAACGTTAGCTTCACGACTTTTGAAAACATAAACAACGGCCTGCTGCGATCGAACGTAACTGGAACCTTCTTTCTCTCTCTCTCTCACCAGAAAGGCTAAGGTGCATCACGTAACGAGGGCCGACCTACCGAATCATTAATCTTCGATAGCCATCAATGCGTTTTGAAGTTTCATTTTTCTTCCAATCCCTAGAGCCTGTCAGTCAGTCAGTCAACAACAACGAAAAAAATGAAAACACGCAACAAAATCGTTTAGTCGACACAAATGTTTTCAATACCGACGACTGATCGACACTAGATGTAGGTAGGTTGGAGGTCCTACACATAGCCGTGCAGAGAAGCGCACCATCCGAGCAGAACAGTCAAAACAAAACAACGCCGGCCAGTCCGGGGCTGCCACCCATCGGCGAGCGCAGTAATTAATGACTGAATTTCAATGTTTATTAATGTCAGGATGGTGGCTTCGTATTTAGCTAATAGTCTACCATTTGCGAGGGTTAGCCCGAGGCGAGAGGTTAATGATTTCTTTCGGAGTTTTCGAATTGATCGGTTTAGGACGGCGGCGGTGGCGACCAACTGCGACGCACCATGGTATACGGCGGCTGATGACAGCGAATTTCTAATAGAGTGAGAGAGGAAACTCACGGCTTACTTTGGGTCGGGAATTTGTCTGCTTTTGTGTAATCATCAACAATTTGTGCTATGCAAGCACGTAGGTGTCAAACGTTAATGATTTAGTCGAGTCTGGGAACCCACGGTGCGCTAGACAAATTAGCTTGGCCCTCTTGAGGGAAGAGAATTCATTGTTGGACATAAGCACACCAACAAAAGCATTATAGCCAGTTCGGATTTTTTTCTTTTCTACAGAAAGTTTTTTGTTTCTATTTTTTTATATACAGTTATGGACAAAACAATAATACAAAAACTGCAGCGTTTATACTTTTTGTTGCATCACTAACCTCCATGTTATGATTAAGATGGTGTCATCTAGTGGCGGACACTAGAAATGATGGTGAATGAGCGTTGCCAACTTTGTGGCATAAAAAGGAATGTGATGATCACGCGAATTAAAAACGAACGTTTACTGATAACGTTATTTCCCAATTTTTTCAGTTTAAATATTATTGTAAGTATATTCAACTTTGATGAAAGCATAGAGAATTACATTAACACCCTATTGTGAGCGAATTTGTTATAAGCTTACAGAGAAAGAGGCGGTTGGAAAATATCAAAATATCAATTACGACAAAGCGGAATTAAGTGTAGGAAAAAAATAATTAGTAAAAGAAGGAAAATCGCAGCGAGATATTGCTTTGGACTTCTAGAAAGACCGACAACATGTTTTCAATATTCGGCTTGATGCAAAACGACTGAACACTCAAACAACTTTCCACTGTGGATCCTTTCAAACCAGTATCGAAAATCAGCCAATCCGTCATAATATCGCAAATTTACATAACGAAGGGCTGAATGAGAACACAAGTTGTTCCAAAAATCAGCCCTGCGTTATGCAACGTTTTGTGCAGGTTGAGTATACAAGATGCGAGCGGTGCCGAATTCACCACGCTCAGTAAAATTCAAAAATTCTTTTTAGATTACATAATTGTTAAAATTGATTTATTGTGCTATATTTATAAATCAAATTTCGTTTTAAAAATTGCACTTGCGTTCAAAAATGGGAGGTTTATTACTGCAGTAAATAGCAAATACAAGTACTAGTTAGGGTGACCATATCAGACGAGTAAAAAACCAGGACAGTCGAAAGAGTACTGATTCCCCCCGTTACCTCTCAATCGACATTGCCTGTTCCGCATGTTTTCGGCTTGCAGAGAGCAGTCTGTGCGCTTGTGACGAGGGCTATCACGACATCGAGCACGTTGTCTGGGTGTGCGCCGGGTATTGTGACACCAGGTCTCAGTTAAAGAATTCCCTTCGGGCCCGAGGTAGACCGTCCAATGTTCCAGTTCGTGATATTCTGGCAATTCGCGATTTCCCCTATATGCCCCTTATTTATACTTTCATAAAAACGATAAATATCCCAATTTAGCCCCTCTCTTTTATTTCTCGTTTTTAGAAGTTTCCTTCTGCCTTGTGGAACCGATCAGCTGCAGAGTGCCACTATGTAACCGCCGTCGCCCTTGCCACTACGGAAACTGAAGCGAGAGCGACTCGAGGTCCGATGACTCTTGAAGGATTCCACGCGGGTCCGAAGTATACTATCCGCCAATTCGACCTACTAGACTGAGTCACTAATTTGTTTCGGCGATCCCCCGTTTGCCCGAAAGTTGCAAGTTTTGCTCTTCTCTCCCGGTCACCATATACGCCTTCTCTCCCCTGTCCTTGATACAACTGCTGCTACAGTGATGTGGAAATAAGCCCCCCTCTGGATATCTTGACCAAGCATAAGTCTTCGTTAAAAAATCAAATTTGTGTTCAATTCCTAGTTTTAAGATAGCTGTAATTTTTACTCTTTGTTCAAACTATTGTCCTCCATCTTGTAAACAGAATTGTATCCCTAGTATTAAGACATCTGTGAAATTTCTCATAAATATTTGTTCCCTCTTTTTTGTACCAAACTATATTGTTGGTTTTAAGGTAACTGTAAAATATTTCGTAAAAATTTCGTGTAAAAAAAATATTTCAACATTGTAACCTCCTAGTTTTAAGATACCCAAAATGTAAAAACAAAAGAAAGTTCTGCGTGCTGGCAGGCAGAGTTTGGACAGTAAAAAAGTTATGGGAGTCTGGGAGGAAGAGCTATGCCAGAAAGTCTTTCATCGGAATTCCACAGTGGCAGTTCTTGCTACACCACTGTAAGCAAACGTTTAATACTGAGATGGTCTGTGCAGTACCGGCGAGGAGTTTTCAGCACTAAAAACACGACATGGACGTAAATCAGAAACATCAGTGATCCTAAGTAGCTTCCCTGCGCTATGCCTGGCAATCTCCAATGACAACCATTATCTCTCGATTTGAGAGCTGCAAAACCTACCGTTGTTACCAAAAATTTCTCCGTTTAATCGATTGTTATATGAAAACTGGCGGATAGCTTGGTGTAAATAATATCAGTTTGAGCCCGAGCTTAAAAAAATTGACATCCCTGCGTGAACTTGAAAGTAAACAAAATTCAATTCATGCACGTCGCGATGAAAGAAATGTTTGGTTCGTTTCCCTCTTCATTCGTTCTCCCGACACAGCGCATTCAGGTTCCATTCTACCTATGAGAGGGAGTATTGAGCAAAAGTGCACCAAACATTGATTATGCAGTTCACTTACGCTCGAAAATGTAAAAGATGCCAGCTTTTGCCTTCAAACTGTCCACATAAAAACAAATAAATGCTTTGGTTGGTGAAGGAATTTATATTTCCTCTACACTCAAGCGTTCCATTCTGCATGAAGTTTCAGTCAGTTGGGAAGTTAATGAATGAGGGAGGCGGTGAATCTGAATTTTGGTTTCGGTAAATACAAGCCGAAATAAGTAACTGATTTTGAAATTTCGCAGCACGTATTTGAGCGCGACATTACATACTCCCTGTTATGTTGTTCGTCCGCTTTTTTTGACTGGGGTAGGATGCTAGACTCGGCGATTAGTCGCTGTTCAGCGTCCAGGCATGTTAATCGTCCATTAGATATTTCACACGCATTTTATTTGACACTCCTCAATGCATTACCTGCGCCGTGGAACTTTTTATATTATCAATGTGTAAATAAAAATAAATAAATCGAATTGTATTGTATATCCATTGGATCTTGTATACGCAATTTGTTACTTTGCGTAAAGATCTTATTTCTTGTTGAAAATCTATTTCACTGCCTCTCGTTGCTTGTGGATCACTTAGTCCGCTTTCTCTAAGTTTATCGTTTTCGTTCATGCTATTCTCGCTGTTAATGTTGTATGGGCTTTCATGATTACCTAGTTTGAGTTGCTTGTGGGACCTGCAGGTTACGATCGCGTATCGCGCAGTTGTTTAGGAAGTAGTAGGCACATCACAATGATCGTTCACGCTGTGCGTACGTTCTGTTGTTCCAGTATGCGTTGGTGCCTGAGCTGCAACTCCGGTGGTTTGTGATTTAGTTGATGTTGATGAAGTCTGTCCTTCATACGTGCACAGCGTGTTTTGAGATTTGGTCACGCGTTTTGCTTTGAATTGAAAGTTCAGATATGAATGAATAGGTCTCTCGCATTCTCACGAAACAAAAACCGTTGGAAATACCAAAATTTTCTCCGGGTTTCAAAAACTTAAAGGATTCCACCGTTACGTATTCCGACATGATGGTTGTAATAAATTTATTAATAGTACCCAGGTGTAGATCGTGCAGACGCATATCAATCTTATCATTGTCAATATAAACGGGTATCTTGGTCCTAACATTATCATGCTCAACGAAGTATTGCATGTTGTCTTCCATTGCGTAGCTTTCCATTATAGCCAAAGTTTTAAATGTGATCAGTAACGAGTGTGGTGAGCTTTCATAACGACGACTTTCGTTAGTCTAAACTGCATTTGCAAATTTGCTGTTGAGTTTCAAATATCTTGAAATGAATGATCGATATCGCATCGATGAAAGTAACGGTGCTTTATTGTTCACACTGGCTTTGGACGAAATTTATTATTCGATTGCTTTGCTTGTTTATAGTACATTCGTTTGATTCACTGCACTGTTGACAAGCAGAGCGACTGATTAGGTGCTTTTTTTTCTTTTTATGGAATGGATTTCCAGGAAGACGAAAAAAGCCACTAGCAAGAGAACTCAAGTAGAAGCAGAAGCACCAAAATGCCGACGTGTCTTTTCAGAGGTACCAAAGGGAATTCTTCGGGTTCCGGATTGAATGACGATTTAAGCCGAGAAGAAGCGCTGGTAACCATTGTTTCATCGATATTGACGAGGCACTCTTGAGAGATTAAAAAAAACCATCGGAAGGTACAATTGGGAGAAGCGACTATGTTAAGTTTTGTTTGTCGCATTCCGATTGAGGATGAGTATACGTTGCAGTTATGGTTGCGGTCAGTCGTTACTGCGATCTAGAGCATAGTGAAAATCGAAGACTGAATAGATAGAAATATATTAGCATTACAGGAGAAAAACCAGGACAAATCAAGCATTTTCCTCGACTTCCCAGGACACCAGGACAGTCAATGCAAAACCAGGACATGTCCTGGGAAACCAGGACGTATGGTCACCCTAGTACTAGTTACACTAAAAACTTGCTGGCAACCTTAGAGCGGCCTTCAGTAAGCAGTTAGCGCGGCGTGTACGTTTCGGTGAATGTCTCAATGGTCAGGGTTATTCAGAACTCTCCAGAGTAGGGGTTCTTAGAAATCACCCTGGGTTGTTGCGGACCCCCACGGCTTACCATCGATTTTTGCTTTATGTTATATTTAACACTACTCACTTAGCCGTGGAGCTTTCATGTTTTTACAATATGTAAAAATAAAAAAAATTCACAAAGTTGCTGCGTGTTGAGAACCATTTTCTTGACGGTACAGCATTAGCTGTATTGTCCACCACAACATGGGAGTTAGCCCATCTGCCTTCTCTTGCGTTATTGTTCACGTCCATGTCTTGATCGGTAGAGTTTTTATGATGTTCCAAGTCGGAAGTTCTCGTGTTTATTGGCATTTCTTGTGCTGCTAGTTGATCTGGAGACGCTAGACCAATCGTTGTTATTTCGTTGTTGGTACAGTAAGCTAGTTTCGAAGTACAATGCGCATCAGCTATTGATTGTGTTTTATCAACATCTGAGGAATTTTTCAATTAAGTGGCTTTTTACTCATAAAATGGCGAAATTTTTCTTAAAAAACAACGATTCCGCCATTTTATTAGTAAAAAACCGATTTAATCCACCTTGCAGTGAGATGAGACATTTCTTACACATTTCACTATTGGATTAGTTTGCAGAACTCACGAGAAGTAGGCACCCAACTAGAGGTGGGATGAAAACAGTTTCTAGTCTTGCACGAATGAAATCTTGAATAAACTGAATAAATTATAGAAATCAACAAAACGAACGAAATAAAAAAGTAAAGCAAAAAATGAAATAATAGGTTTTTAAATTCATGAAATGAGTAGAAAAATTAATGTAAACCAAAATTATAATATACACGAATCAAATTAGATTAGGTTATTAAATAAAAATTAAGATTATATTTAGAAATAGTTATAAGATTAATAGAATTCATATCTTTGATTTTATGCATTTCATGTTCAGTTATTCGTTTTATTTCATTCAATTTGTTAGTATGAGTCAATTTAACTCATACTAACAAATTGAATGAAATAAAACGAATAACTGAACATGAAATGCATAAAATCAAAGATATGAATAAAATGAATCAAATGAATCAAATGAATCACACGAATCAAATGAATCATATTAATCAAATGAATCAAATGAAGCAAATGAATAAAATGAATCAAATGAATCAAATGAATCAAATGAATCAAATGAATCAAATGAATCAAATGAATCAAATGAATCAAGTGAATCAAATGAATCAAATGAATCAAATGAATCAAATGAATGAAATGAATCAAATGAATCACACGAATCAAATGAATCATATTAATCAAATGAATCAAATGAATCAAATGAATCAAATGAATCAAATAAATCAAATGAATCAAATGAATCAAATGAATCAAATGAATCAAATGAATCAAATGAATAAAATGAATCAAATGAATCAAGTGAATCAAATGAATCAAATGAATCAAATGAATCAAATGAATCAAATGAAACAAATGATTCAAATGAGACAAATGAATCAAATGAATCAAATGAATCAAATGAATCAAATGAATCAAATGAATCACACGAATCAAATGAATCATATTAATCAAATGAATCAAATGAATCAAATAAATCAAATGAATCAAATGAATCAAATGAATCAAATGAATCAAATGAATCAAATGAATCAAATGAATCAAATGAATCAAGTGAATCAAATGAATCAAATGAATCAAATGAATCAAATGAATCAAATGAAACAAATGATTCAAATGAGACAAATGAATCAAATGAATCAAATGAATCAAATGAATCAAATGAATCAAATGAATCAAATGAATCAAATGAATCAAATGAATCAAATGAATCAAATGAATCAAATGAATCAAATGAATCAAATGAATCAAATGAATCAAATGAATCAAATGAATCAAATGAATCAAATGAATCAAATGAATCAAATGAATCAAATGAATCAAATGAATCAAATGAATCAAATGAATCAAATGAATCAAATGAATCAAATGAATCAAATGAATTAAATGAATCAAATGAATCCAATGAATCAAATGAATCAAATGAATCAAATGAACCAAATGAATCAAATGAATCAAATGAAACAAATGATTCAAATGAGACAAATGAATCAAATGAATCAAATGAATCAAATGAATCAAATGAATCAAATGAATCAAATGAATCAAATGAATCAAATGAATCAAATGAATCAAACGAATCAAATGAATCAAATGAATCAAATGAATCAAATGAATCAAATGAATCACACGAATCAAATGAATCATATTAATCAAATGAATCAAATGAATCAAATAAATCAAATGAATCAAATGAATCAAATGAATCAAATGAATCAAATGAATCAAATGAATCAAATGAATCAAGTGAATCAAATGAATCAAATGAATCAAATGAATCAAATGAATCAAATGAAACAAATGATTCAAATGAGACAAATGAATCAAATGAATCAAATGAATCAAATGAATCAAATGAATCAAATGAATCAAATGAATCAAATGAATCAAATGAATCAAATGAATCAAATGAATCAAATGAATCAAATGAATCAAATGAATCAAATGAATCAAATGAATCAAATGAATCAAATGAATCAAATGAATCAAATGAATCAAATGAATCAAATGAATCAAATGAATCAAATGAATCAAATGAATCAAATGAATTAAATGAATCAAATGAATCCAATGAATCAAATGAATCAAATGAATCAAATGAACCAAATGAATCAAATGAATCAAATGAAACAAATGATTCAAATGAGACAAATGAATCAAATGAATCAAATGAATCAAATGAATCAAATGAATCAAATGAATCAAATGAATCAAATGAATCAAATGAATCAAACGAATCAAATGAATCAAATGAATCAAATGAATCAAATGAATCAAATGAATCACACGAATCAAATGAATCGAATAAATCAAATGAATCAAATGAATCAAATGAATCAAATGAATCAAATGAATCAAATGAATCAAATGAATCAAATGAATCAAATGAATCAAATGAATCAAATGAATCAAATGAATCAAATGAATCAAATGAATCAAATGAATCAAATGAATCAAATGAATCAAATGAATCAAATGAATCAAGTGAATCAAATGAATCAAATGAATCAAATGAATCAAATGAATCAAATGAATCAAATGAATCAAATGAATCAAATGAATCAAATGAATCAAATGAATCAAATGAATCAAATGAATCAAATGAATCAAATGAATCAAATGAATCAAATGAATCAAATGAATCAAATGAATCAAATGAATCAAATGAATCAAATGAATCAAATGAATCAAATGAATCAAATGAATCAAATGAATCCAATGAATCAAATGAACCAAATGAATCAAATGAATCAAATGAAACAAATGATTCAAATGAGACAAATGAATCAAATGAATCAAATGAATCAAATGAATCAAACGAATCAAATGAATCAAATGAATCAAATGAATAAAATGAATCAAATGAATCAAATGAATCACACGAATCAAATGAATCAAATGAATAAAATGAATCAAATGAATCACATGAATCAAATGAATCAAATGAATCAAATGAATCAAATGAATCAAATGACTCAAATGAATCATATGAATCAAATGAATCACATGAATCACAAGAATCAAATTAATCAAATTAATCAAATGAATCAAATTGATTTAATCCATCCAGTGAATACAATGAATCAAATTAATGAAATGGATCAAATGAATAAAAAGAATGGATAAACAAAATGAATAAAGTAAAAAATAAATGAAATGCATAAATAAAACAAACGAATCAAATAAACAAAATGAGCTGAAGTAATAAAATGAATAAAAAGAAGAAAATTGGCAGAATTAAATGCATTGATTAAAATGAAAAATTGAACAATGGTAAAAGGTTATAAATTAATATAACGAAATAAATTGAATCAAATAAATCATTTTGATGAAATGATTGAAACTGAAAAAGTAGTCAGATTATTAAAATGAAGAAACTGAACAAAATGAATAAACTGGAAAAAATGAATAAAATGCATACAATGAAAACAATGAAATGAATGATATGAGAAAAATGCACAAAAATAATAAACTGATCAGAGTGAATCCAAAGAATGAAACGAATAAAATAAGTAAAATGAACGCAGATGAACAAAACGAATAAAAAGATACGGTATGAAATAATTAATTAAAATGAAGCGGTCATATATTTGAAGCTAAAAACATTTTTGAATTAAGAAAATGAATAAACCGGATTGTACGAATTTGAGAACCATTGCATCAAAAAGTTTTGAAATGTTTTGAAAATCCCATCTTCTGAGAAAAGGCTAATAAATATGCAATGGACTTTCTAGGGCTTCCATCTCTTTTTGGTTTTATTCTTTTTGTTTTCATGCTTCTTTACTTGACGGCGTCGTTTTAAGATTATCTGGTGTTTCTACTTTATTGTTGGACCCTAATTATTTATCAGGAACCTGGAACGTTCAATTTGCTTTGGAATTCGAAGTTTACTTTTTGGTCACATATTCCCGAAAAAAAGATTTATGTACAGAATAGAATTTACTGGTCCAGTATTTTAACACGCAATTGAATATAGTAAAGTGAGACAAGGTCACATGTGCTTTCAAGCCCCTTGAACAGAGAACGACAGGGAGAATGCGATTCGTGAATGAGACAGGTAGATATTTCAATGTTTTTATTTGCATTGAAGTAAATAGTGTAAAATTTCTAGGCTATGTCGATAGCATAAAAGCCGTGCATTCAGTTGATTGCAATGCAGTCTCTTTCCATTCATCCTCATAGCTTTCATATTGTTTCGTTCCGAATTCTCGTGCAGAAAATATGGATAAATAAGTCCTATACAGACCAATACTGTGAAAAAGAAATGGTGCAAACTACTCAGTATATCCAAATATGGACGACGATAAGTTAGAAGACACATTGCAGTTGCATCCCTCATCGAGAGTGGGTACTTTGGGAGACTTCTTTTCCTGGATCTGATTTGTGGATATTTTTGGTCTTTGATCCGTTATTTTTCATGAAAGTTCGTACCAATACAACGAATGTGCAGCTGATACAACTCATGGTTCATTCGTCTGCGCCACGTTCCGTCTTCCATCTGCACGCCACCATAGATGGTACGCAACACCTTTCGTTTGAAAACTCCAACGGCGCGTTGGTCCTCCACGAGCATAGTCCAGCTGTCGTGGCCGTAGAGGACCACCGATTTAATCAGCGTCTTGTAGATAATCAACTTTGTGCGGCGGCGAATTTTGTTCGACCGGAGCGTCCTCCGGAGTCCAAAGTAGGTACGATTTCCCGCCAAGATCCGTCTTTGAATTTCTCTGCTGTTATCATTATCGTCGGTTACCAGTGAGCATGAATTCGTCGACCATCTCGATTTCGTCACCGTCAATCCGAACTCGGGTGGGAGGTTCACAATGTCGTCTCTAGAACCTCTTCCTTTCATGTATTTTGTCTTCGAAACGTTGATGGCAAGACCAATCCTGCTGGCCTCAGATTTCAGTCTTTGAGCATATATTTCATTCAAAATTCAATAGAGATACGAATAGTTTGAATACCGCACGTGGAATGTCTCTTTTGAAAATTTTCATCGTCAAACTTTCATATTACCCAGTTAAGCCAAACATTTTTCGGATATAGCCATGAATTTCCTTAATTATAGTGTAGCTACAGGCTTTGAATACAATTGAATTAAAATTGAGTTGATGTAGCAGCAGACAAAAAATAGTTTTGTTTTCTCAAACCTTCGCAATTACAATTAATAAATATTTCAGATTGGCAGAAGATCTTATCACACAACTTAAAAATGCATATAGAAATAGTTAGATAGATGCGATAGAAGAGAGACAGAGAGAGAAGAGAGAGAGAGAGAGAGAGAGAGAGAGAGAGAGAGAGAGAGAGAGAGAGAGAGAGAGAGAGAGAGAGATGGGTGGGGGCGTGTGAGGAATGGCAAATGATGGTTAATGCAGTGACATTATTTTTATAGGTATATTATTATGATATATTGATTTCTTTCATTCTTGTCATAATTAATGTGAGTAGTAAAAGGAAAAGAGCTAAATTTTCGCTAGACTTTTGGGCTTCAAACATACAGTTGCTTTCGGTGACGCCACGAGTATAATCATATGAGAAATCTTTTATCTCACTACTAGGTGAATTACTTGTTGATCTGTGTATTGATATACCATCCAACATTTACCTCATGATTGAACGTAATGCCTAATCCAAGAGATAAATACTATAACTCACTGTTTCTTTATCAACACATTATTTTGTCTTTGAAGTGATCTTATATATTGATTTTTGAGAAATAGTTAATTTATTATAAAGGTAATTCACAAAATGTTCTCAACATCGAATTCCTTGAATCACGTAGATGTGTTTTCATACCCCGATATTCAAAATCGGTTTAGTTTTGCCCCTAAAACACCATTAAAGCAATGCTCTGTATGAAACAATTTCATTTTTAGTTAGTGGAAATTGGTAAGCGAGGACTAAAAAGACAAAATGTCTAATATCTCCGCCGCTCGTGCACGGATTTAGACAATCTATAGCTTGTTAGAAAGGTATTTTTACAAGCTTTCTAATTATGTGCAGTTTGTGGGACAATGTTGTATTGTTAGAAAGTTATTTGCAAAAAACCTGCCGTGTTTTGACAAAATTGCCCATATCTCAGAAAGTAAACAACATATCGAAAATCAAAAATAATAGTGTCAAATGGCAACATTAGGCCTTTCATTTGAAACTAATTTCATTAAGATCGGTTCAGCCATTGCTGAGATAATTACATGACATTTTGTACATACACACATACACACACACACACACACACACACACACACATACAGACATTGTCTCAATTTGTCGAGCTGAGTCGATTGGTATATGAGACTCGGCCCTCCGGGCCTCGGAAACAGTTTTCAAAGTTTGAGCGAATCCTATACATTTCTTTTGTAAGAAATGTAAAACCCCCTAAATTGAAAAATTATCTCAAAAATTTAACGTAGGGGTTAGGCATTTTTTACATAGAATGTGTATGCAAAGTTTGAAATAAATCGGTCAAGTAATTTTTGAATGGCAGTGAACACCGAAAATCGTGTTTTTCCAGAGACGTTCCACAAAAGGCTTTATCACCAAGTTGTTTGTAGATATTTTTGCATGAAAAAATTGCAGAATATTATTGAAATGATGTATAATGTACAAAAGTTTCGATCAATTCGCTTCACCCATTTTTCTAAAAAAAATGGCAAAAAAACTGATTCTTTACGGTGAAACCCTTAACCCCCTCCCCTCCTTCCCTTAATCCAATTTATGTATCATTGATTCAATAAATTCCGTACTTTCACAGCTGTTTTCGCAATTTAAAAACGAAGAAAATGATGTATTATACATTTCATTTGTTTGCATTTTTACCTGCAAAAATTGTAATCATACGCGTGGGGTACATTTGTACCCCAGTGCAACGTTCTAGGGTGGAAAATTCAAGTGCAACGTTCTAGGGTTAACAACACGAACGCCGTTGGGAACAGGAATGCCACCTTGAAATCTGTGTTTCGATCAAAAAAATCTTTTTACCTGTGATAACTAAAACAGGAAAAAATTCTGTCAAAATCTGTGATAAATTTCCAAAAAATCTGTGAAATATCACAATATTTCTAAAAATCTATGAATTTTTGCATTAAAATATCAAAAATTTGTCATCTGTAAAAAATAATCTGCGATCAAAAATTGTGAAAAATCTGTGATATTACAGAAAAATCCGTAAATGTGGTAGCCCTGGATGGGAATGCCTCTGGTTTTTTTATTCCTCCAGTATCGTTTGTAACGGATTTTACTTCTCTACTCTTTTAAATCTTTGATATGTTCTGGTCTACTACGAGACGCTCGGTCGTGTAGGCGCACCTCAATTTTAGCGTTATTCATATATTAAGGATCTTGGTTTTAACGCTGTCATGACATATGCATATTCGACGTTGTTGACCTTTATACGTTATTTATATACAGTTTGTCACGTGGTGTAACTGTATGTATGTCACTTCCTTGAGATCCGTTTTTACTTTCAGTGACAGTTCAACAATACATAACTCTAGGTCAGGGGCGGGCATAGCGTGTTTGGTAAATCGATTGCCTTATACGCAGCTCACCAATGTTCGATTCCCAACCCCGTACATACGCTTAGAGATTTTTCTAACCCAAAAAAGAGACTATTATCTCTATAATCCAAATTAAAAAAAAATCTAGATCAAAGAAGATTTTGTTTAAAATCAATTGAAGTAATATTTCCCCCCTTTACGGGCACTTTTAATTTTTGTGGCTAGGTCATTTCACCCCGCAACTGGAGGCGACGATACAATACTGTCTGTGAAGATCGATTTTTTATGCTCTTCAATATAATATTTTCCGTTTCTAGCGAAAAAACTGTAAATTTAAATATCCAAACCGGAAAAGATTTGCATCTTTGCGAACCCCCAGAGACTTTTTCACTACGGCCCCCTAGGTGTACGCTGGTTCCAGGTTGAGAATCACTGCTCCAGAGGATGCTTATTGAGACTAAAATTGCTGGCAGGACCAGTGAAGTTCTACTGGAAACTCGGATGTAGCTTGCTAAAGAACAACAAAAGTAGCTTGGTTCCGAATAAACAAAATAGCAGGATATCCTACGGACAGATGAGATAAAGATGTTAAAGGATTGAATTTGATGTGATACGATTGATTCGTTCAATTCAGAAATTTGTGAATGTTAATCACAATACATTCAAACAGGGAGGAAAGAAAGTTAAAAGATGGTACGATTAAAAGTTGATCAAACAAGAATGTGTGTAAATTGGCCAAACTTTTTCATTAAAAGATCAAATTATGTTGCCTTTGCAAGTTCAATTCATGCAGAACAACAACAAAAATATTCACTCGCATTTAGAGAATACCAATTGTCGAGCCTTACGTTTGATTTATTCCATCAAGCTGATCACTTTCCTCGACGCACAACGCCAGTTTGCCTTGAACTGCATCTTGCTGACTCGACTCGGATCGACTTGACGATTACCCAATATGTTTCTATTGAGCAGAGCTCTAGCGAGTTGGGAGGGCTGACGTCCTTGGGCACCACCTGGACGTTGTTCACGCCATACCAATCCATGTCTTTTTCCGTGATGGCAAGATGCCAAACCTGGCCAAAACGGAACGGAATGGAGTTGTGTTGCTTGAGAAAAGATATCAGACGTTTTACCAGACACACCTGCATATTAAAAAATTATTGAAAAAGAAATGGAAAAGGAATCCAAAAAATGTTCCGAAGCGCAAACGTGATCGTCGCACAGCTAAGCAACCACGTTAGTCGGAATGCACAACTTCAGTTCCACACTCTGGCGACGACGTGGACACTGAAGAAGTCATTTGCAAGTACAAGACGCAGCTGCTGAAAAAAACATGTGTTGATGAAATCCGAAGGGCTTCTGGACTTTTGTTGTTACGAAGAGAAAGGAAACGTGTCTTCTGTCTAGGTTGGTCTATAATGGCGAAGTAGCGATAACGACGGTAGCAAAATGCTCCTTATTTGCCAGCCACTTCTCGAGTGTCTTCACGACTGATGAGCCATCTGCCATCGAGCTCGATAAAGCGGTCAATGATGTTCCCGTTGGTGCTCTTACTCTGCAGGACTGCGCGCTATGCCTCCAGATGTTCTAAAAAAATTCCGATATTTTAAAGTAGAAAAAGTTTCTTGATGTGTGGAAGTGTTCACATTACATAAGCACTTATCAACACGGATTCTTCCCGGGTCGATCGGTTGAGACAAATCTACTTGGCTTCACGTCGTTTTGCACAGAAAAAATATCCAGTAAACCTGAGGTGGACGCGATCTACGCATCTACGCATCTACGCGATCTACGAGATACTGCTAGCAAAGCTTGATAAGGTAGGATGAACCGCTTGGTCGCCGTTCAAATTGTTGACAACGGATTCAGACCTTTTCTAATAATTCCGGAGTTCCTCAAGGTAGTACACTAGGTCCGCTACTATTTTCATTGTTTGTGAATGATGAGGTCTGCGTTCTAATTCTGTGGAGCGAAAACTGTTTTTCGCCGATGACTTGAAAATATTTCTTCTCATATGAAATGAAGCCGATTGCCGTGAGCTACAGTTTCAAGTTTTTCGAAACATTCATCTACAGTACTCGACGTTAGAAACGCGAATGAAGAGTTTGATGAAAGCCAAGAAACGGAGTTACTGGCGCTGGTTCGTTGATGGATTAACGAGAAAAACATCGATGAGCACTCTTTGGGGCACGTTCCGATGTATGCAAAACCGCATTAATGAGAGAGTGGAATATTCGAACCCTTGGATATTTGATTTCGCGAAGAAGATTTGTCCAGATTCCGCCCCCCCCCCCCACAGAAGACCTACCGCACTGCATCCCCTATCGATGCCGTGAACGAAACACCTTTTTCAATGTGTAACCGACCAAATCGTTTACAATGGTTCGATGACTGTCTGTCTCTTGGGTTTACAAGCAATCACAATTATAGACGAAGTAAAACATTTAAAATTATGCTACTCTAACGCTACGTAACCAGGAATTGGTTCCGACTAAATCTAGAGCATAGAATATTTGAAATTAAGAGAACCTATGAATTAAATAAATAAACGAAATGGAAATAATAGAGCAAAATAAAAATCAAATTAAATGTATAGACTGGTAGGTATTATATTCAGCTTGGTTCACACTTAACATCACTTACATTCCGAGGCTACCTGCTGCTACCCATCGTTCAGTAGCTACCAACAATAAAAAAACTAAACCGGGAAGTACTAAAAGTTTTCCCGGAGGTGACTGGCTATCAGGAGATGAATGTCTCGTTCATTTACGTGTGGCTAATCTTCCGAAGCAGTACCGAATTGTGGAAGCAAAGCTAGGCCATAGTGTAAATTGTTCGATTAATCCGCAGTGTTTGGAACTCTCCGCCTTCGATAAATTTGGAGAGAGAGTGTAAGAAGGATCAAGGTAACTAAACACCAACGGCACGGAAAATTGTAGCCAAATCGTAAACTAAACCATATTCTCCATAGCATCACCATATTGCAGTGTCATCGTTCGCATGCACTGCGGATTAATTTTAAATGATAAATTCGGATAAAACATCATTTGATTACCTCCATCGAGTCCGAGTGCGCCCATCACCCGGCGAACAATTTTCCCAGAAACCTAAAATCCAATCTGCCGCACCGAATCGTTTCACCGAGCAACGAGGCGCGCTCATTCTCAGCACCGCTCCGCTATAGGGTAACCTACCCGAGAGTCGTCCCAACAACCGGGGAGCCAGTAACCGCAGGATATCGCAGGAAACCGTCTCTGGGCCCCAACGAACACATTACACAAAACACTAGTAAGTAGGCTGTACATAAATTAGATTAGGGTCACAATTAGCAATTTAGGTTAGTATTAAATATTTAGAATACAAGCTTAATATAGTAGGTTAAAGAGCATTATTTCCAATTATTTTCCATATTTTTTTGAGTCGAAATACAACCCTGAGAAATAGTACATGGAATAGCATAATTATTTTGTGGGCTTTTCCGTGACTAACAAATGGTGAAGTTCTCACTTGCTCTCTTTTGATGAACAATAAAGCACCAGGGCCAGACAGAATCAAATTCAACTTGCTGAAAAATCTGCCAGTCTCAGTCAAGAATTTATTTAATAAATTTCTTGAGGATATCATTATCCCGTATGACTTGAGGCAGGAGAAGGTCATCACCATCCAAAACCAGGAAAACCAGCCTTCGACCACAACTCGTATCGGTCGATTGAAAAGCCCTCCTGTATTCGGTAGCTGTTCGAGGAAATGATCCTGTTCCTTCTCAACAACAATCGAAGCAAATGGCTTTCTGTCAGATATACAACTTGCGTTCCGCAAATGTAAAGGGACGAACGATTGTCTTGCGCTGCTCTCAACTGAAATTCAAATGGCCTATTCTAGCAAAGAAGGCATCAGTGTTTTTAGATATTAAGGGGGCTTTTGATTCACCTTTAATCCACATCCTTTCACCGATCTTAAACAGCTTTTTGCTTATGGTGCGACAAGCTACTTAGTTTCCTCAACCAGCTACCGATGACAAGAATCCGTAAAAGTGGTGACAGCGCACCACCTTGAGGGCATCCGCAGACGCTCAGTTTTCGAATTTCTACTTGTCTCCGCGATGAGCACAGATGTCGGTTGCTAAGCATTGCGTGTATGTAAAAATATGTAAAAATCCCACAGAACCATTCAATGGACCCAAACTGAACCGCAAAGACATGTTTTTGAAAGCACACTCAATTTCTTGGAAAGCTCCTAAACTAGATTGCTTCTGCGATAAAAAATATTCAATATTATAGACAATACTGTGTAACAAGGGGTTAATAGATTCTTCCCGCTGATATGCGAACTTGGTGCGAACAGCGATATTTTCAAATATGTGATTAAAGTCAAACCTGTTTTGATCAAAATAGACGGTTCTCTCGAAGTGTTAGAAACTGCTCAGTTTTAATCTTCCGTCCAATTGCATGAAAAAGGTAGTTGAAGTCAGTTGTAATTGATATATTTAATTAACTTTCAAAAACATTTTAAGATCGTTTGGTTTTATCCATTTCTAATCTTCGTGAGTTGAAACTGTCCCTGGGAACAATGCACCAGTGGAAACCCATCAGGACGAATGCAATAAATGAGTTGTGGAATTTGCGTTTCGACTTCGTTATATCAGAATCCGACATAAACTTAGTGACAGGATTTAGCTAGTGGCGGATTGAAGCTAGCTCCAAAAAACTACACTATTTATGTTTCTTAGCAAGTCCTGTGTGGTGTCCCGTTAGAAAAGAAGTTCTGATTAACACTCCCACCACCATGCCTCAAAAAAAGTCGGTACGGTATTTTCAAATCGCTATATCTCAGCAGTCGCTTGACCAATTTGGACAATTTTGGTATCAATGGATTTTTTGGACTCTTTAGATTACTTTGAATTAAACAAATTTAAATTTGACCACAATTGATCTATTTACGACAAAAAAAGTCGGAGCAAGTACTACAAAAAATTGGAAATTTCCAATATTTGTGAAGAACTTATAATCTAGCGCGATGACCTACGCATATTAGTATGTTAAATTCTTTGGATTGATGTGGGCAACCAATTTCTAGCAGATTGTTCATAATTTCTTATGAAAGGAACTACAATATCTTCACAAAATTGCATACAATACAGAAAATGACAATTTTCGGAAATAATTCAAATTTCATAGTGATGACATGCATATATTATATTGTCAAAATGTTCGTTTATATGCGAGTGACAATTTTCAAGAGCATTGTTCATAGTTTTTAATTCAATGAACTACAAAATCTTCACAAAATCACGTATTTTACAGAACATTTCTTTATTTTCCATTGTAACTTTAAATTTTCACAATGAATATCGCATTTCATTATATCAAAATGTTCACATTTATGTGTTAGACGTGTTTTCAGAACATTATTTATAGTTTTAAAATCACTGAACTGCAATATCTTCACAAAATCACATATTTTACAGAACATTTCGTTATTTTCCATTGTAACTTGAAATTTTGACAATGAATATCGCATTTTATAATGCTAAAATATTCTCATGTATTCAGTAGACAAGTTTCGAGAACATTGTTTATAGTTTTAAATTTAATGAACTACAATATCTTCACAAAATCACGTATTTTACGGAACATTTCTTTATTTTCCATTGTAACTTGTAATTTTCATAATAATTATCTCATTTTATGATGCTAAAATATTCGCATTTACGAAATAGACAAGTTACGAGAAGATTGTTAATAGGTTTTAATTCAATGAACTACAATATCTTCACAAAATCACGTATTTTACAGAACATTTCTTTATTTTCCATTGTAACTTGAAATTTGATGCTTGATGCTAAAATATCGCATTTATGAAGTAGACAAGTTTCTAGAACATTGATAATAGTTTTTATTTCAATGAACTACATCGATTATTTCATCGAGATAATCGAGTATTTCATAGAACATTTCTTTATTTTTCATTGCAACTTGAAATTTACGCCATGTATATGATATCAAAATGTTCGAATTTATGTGATGGACAAGTTCCTGGAATATTATTCAGTTCTTAATTCAATTAACTACAATATCTTCACAAATTTGTGTATTATACAGAATTTTCCTTTATTTTTCAGTTTAACTTTAAATTTTCACAGGGAATGAAACTCTAATGCAAAATGTTCACATTTATCTAATAGATTAATTTGTGGAACATTGTTCCTAGAGTTTGATTCAATGAACTTAAATATCTTTACAAAATCACGTGTCCTAGAGAACATTTCTTTATTTTCTATTGTAACTTTAAATTTTCACAATGAATATCGCATTTTTTATGCTAAAATATTCTTATTTACGAAACAGACAAGTTTCCAAAACATTGTTTTTAGTTTTAAATTCAATGAACTACAAAATCTTCACAAAATCACGTATTTTACGGAACTTTTTTTTCTCCATTGTAACTTGAATTCAATGAATATAGCAACATTTTTATATCTAAACATTCGAACAAATGTGATACTCAAGTTTGTGGAACATTGTCCGTATATTTGAATTCAATGAAATACACAATCTGCACAACATCACGTATTTTACAGAGCATTTTTTTCATGGGTAGCTTGAAATTTTTATAATGAATAATGCTACGACACCAAAATATTTGTATATATATGGTAGCCAAGTTTGTAGAACATTGTTGATTGAATTTAATTTAATTTGAACTGCAATGTTTTCAAAATAATGAAATGTTCTGTAAAATACGTGATTTTGTGAAGATATTGTAGTTCATTGAATTAAAACCTACGAACAATCTTCTCGTAACTTATCTATTTCGTAAATGCGAATATTTTAGCATCATAAAAAGAGATAATTATTGTGAAAATTTCAAGTTACAATGGAAAATAAAGAAATGTTCTGCAAAATATGTGATTTTATGAAGATATTGTAGTTCATTTAATTAAAAACTATGAACAATGTTCTCGAAACTTTTCTGATTAATACATGAGACTATTTTGGCATTATAAAATGCGCTGTTCATTGTGAAAATTTAAAGTTACAATGAAAAATAAAGAAATGTTCTGTAAAATATGTGATTTTGTGAAGATATTGTAGTTCATTGAATTAAAAACTATAAGCAATGTTCTCGAAATTTGTCTATTACGTAAATGCGAATATTTAAGCGTTATAATATGCGATATTCATTGTGAAAATTACAAGTTACAAAGGAAAATATAAAAGGTGCCTTTAAATACGTGATTTTCTGAAGATTTTGTAGTTCATTGAATTAAAAACTATAAACAATGTTCTAGAAACTTGTCTATTTCGCAAACGCGAATATTTTAGCATAATAAATTGAGATAATTATTGTGAAAATTTCAAGTTACAATGGAAAATAAAGAAATGTTCTGTAAAATACGTGATTTTGTGAAGATAATGTTGTTCATTGAATTTAAAGCTATAAACAATGTTCCAAAAACTTGTTTATCTCGTAAATGAAAATATTTTAGCATCATAAAATGCGATATTTATTGTGAAAATTTCAAGTTACAATGGAAAATAAAGAAATGTTCTATGAAATACGTGATTTTGTGAAGATATTGTAGTTCAGTGATTTTAAAACTATGAATAATGTTCTGAAAACACGTCTAACACATAAATGCGAACATTTTGATATAATGAAATGCGATATTCATTGTGAAAATTTAAAGTTACAATGGAAAATAAAGAAATGTTATTTAAAATACGTGATTTTGTGAAGATTTTGTAGTTTATTGAATTAAAAACTATGAACAATGCTCTTGAAAATTGTCACTCGCATATATACGAACATTTTGACAATATAATATATGCATGTCATCGCTATAAAATTTGAATTATTTCCGAAAATTGTCATTTTCTGTATTGTATGCAATTTTGTGAAGATATTGTAATTTCTTTCATAAGAAATTATGAACAATCTGCTAGAAATTGGTTGCCTACATCAATCCAAAGAATTTAACATAATAATATGCGTTGGTCATCGCGCTAGATTTTAAGTTCTTCACAAATATTGGAAATTTTGTAGTACTTGCTCCGACTTTTTTGTCGTAAAAAGACCAATTGTGGTCAAATTTAAATTTGAACTAATTCAAAATAATCTAAAGAGTCCAAAAAATCCATTGATACCAAAATTGTCCAAATTGGTCAAGCGACTGCTGAGATATAGCGATTTGAAAATACCGTACCGACTTTTTTTGAGCCATGGTTGTTCGTGTAAATAAAACTGGCACGGTTGGAGGAGTGTTAAGCTGATGAGAATTAATGAAATCGAAACTTGATTTTGCTTAGCTTACAATCCGGCGCTAGCTTTGTACTCTCACTAAGTTAGTGTCGGATTCTGATGAGATAAATTCGATAAAATTAAAAAAATCTTGTGCTAGAAATCGTTTAAAATCAATTACGATAAAATTGTGGTTAAATGACATTTGTTCAATTGATGTGAAACTGTACTATGTATTTTTATAATTTCTAATCGTCTATTTTTTGCAATAAACTTGTCAAGTAATCCGCCAGAGCCGCTTTCCACGGTTTGCTTAAGCGGACCCTACACGAGACAGAAATATTCTCAATAAATATATTGACAAGACTGCTTCAATCCATCAATCCCATTTAAATTCTACAGAATCAATATTTTCAAGATTACCTTACACCATTAATATATTGATCAATAAATATTTCTGCTCGTGTAGAGTCAGCTTTACAAAGCACATTCTTCAACCCATTTACTCCAACAGTGCACAACAAATAACTCTTCCATGGCAACCGCCTTTTCCCACTATAATGACTGGGACACTAATTTTCACAGCGACAGTTTCGCCTGCTCTGTTCGAGTTCAACGAAACCTTTTGCATCATTAACCATTTGCTATGGGTGATTCGATTACCAGACTCTCTCCCTCATTCTTTCGAACTACCCCCATCCCAGTCCAGTGTATTTTCTGTCTCACAGGTCGACCCCTGAAGCTAGTGAGTGAGTGCAAGTTAGGCAAAAAAAAACCAGCCAACGACACGCTTAGTGAGTGATTTTAATCAAATCCAGCCGCCCAAGACCTCCGTGTCGGTGCAATCCCGTTCCAAGGTGGTTGGTTGGTTGGTGTGGACTCTACCAGAACCGGGTGGACCTCGCGCTGGGGTCAAGTTGCAACACATTAGTCACTCGCCTGGCGCGGCTGCCTTTCGAGGTAACACGTTCTATTTGCTGAGCAATTTATATCACCCCCTCCACAAATCGTGTATGTGCTCGAGCAAAATGCTAGTTTTATGGGCGGCGGTGGCGTCGACGGCAGCGTAGGAACTGACCGTATGAGGGGGGCAATAAGCTTCGTAATCTATATTCAATTTATTGATTCCAGTTCGAGTAGTGGCCACACAAAAAAAAAACACTGCTTGGTTGAAAAAGTGACTCCGAGTCCTGAAAAGAGAAGGTTGTCCGCGCATATGCATACCTACTACTCAGACGAGAACGCCGGGTGATTCATCGTACCAATCTCCAAGTCCGCGGGAGTGAGCCGCTGCTGCTGGGTTGTCGAAGCAAAATAAATAGCACTAGTAATATGTGGCAATTTGTATTTGTACTCTCGCCTCTCGGGTCCGATCTGGGCGGCCCCACTGCCGCTTGCTTGAATGGACTCATTTTTGAATCGGCGAGCCAATTTTCACTTCTCATTCAATTTAGTAGGTATGTCGGATTTGGTCCCGATTTGCTGCGATGGTGGGGCGGCATCTGTTGCTCGGTTTGCTTCGCGGTAACAATCTCGTTGAAAGCTGGAAGCCCGAGCCATGCTGCGGGCTGCTGCCTTCATCGATACGGGAAGTTTTTAATTGAAATCGAGATTAAAAGCCGTGATTGGGTTCGTTGCTATGTTGGATCTACCCGACCCGACCCGATCCGATCTGACCAACCGATGGACGGACGGAGCGGGAAGAGGTCCCCCGCTCGGGATGGGTGATTCTATTCGAGAAGAAATTGGAAGTTGAAGAACAGATTGGAATTGACCGTAAAGGAAGATGGAGGGGGAAAAAGAGAGAAGGATCATATTTTATAATCAATTAGCCTGGCTGACTCTCGTTTTTCATGGACTTTTGGAGTCTGCCAGTCTGGGTACGGGTAATACCTAGGGCGGATGGTGTCCGTTCATTGTTGCATCGTTGTAAGTTAAAAGAGCGAAAGGACAGGGTGTGTGGAGTCGCTGATTGTCGGATGTAATTGAAACTAAAACATGTTTATATACAATAAATTTTGGAGAGGTTTTTGTTGCATGGCAACTCATCTATCACTAAAGAGGTTGGGGGATTTATTTGCTTCTACATCCGATGCAACGTAAACTATGAAACAGGGATTGCATTGTGACGCAAAGTTTGTAATGTAGAGAGTGGTTTCAGCGAAGAACGCTTTACTAACGAACAATTGATCATATACCTACTTTCGTACACATTATTTGGGGAACTGAGAGATATTCTAAAGATCATTGAAAATTTTGTGGATTTTGTTTAATGGTTACGCTGCAAACCATGAATAGTGTTGCCAGATACTCAAATTTATCTGGAATGACTATCTTTCTATGCGGCTGTGGTCCACTAGGAAGTTGATAACAGTCTATTATTTTTCTCCGGACAAAACCAGTCTAGAGGCCGTGGGGCATATGATACCCAAGAATTAATCCAATGAGTTTCTGAGTGGAAGTGTAGCTCCGCAGCAAATATGAATGGTTGCGGGGCGGAAAAAAATTGGTCGCAAAATCATTAGTGGAAAATATTGTTTTTGCTTTGTGAAGTTCAGTCACGATTTCCGCCATGTTATTATTGAATCGATTTTCTGTATATTAACTACACACCAAAAAAATCTGAATTTTATCATTGACGTAATTCCAAACTTGCCACAATATAACAAACAGTAATTGACGAAATATAACCGTGTTCTGTTTAATTTTACATGAAAGATGTGCTTTCCATGCGCAGTGCTATAACATTACACCCTTCAACGTTTTAAACAAATGCCATATGCGGAGAAAAATTAAAAGAATCGCAACTTAACGACGTGTAAAATTAAAATCAAACGTAAAACTATGTCATTATTGATGCTCGTATATGTCATGGTCAGGAGACGTAAATTTACACGATTTTTTCTAGGTGTGTAGTTCACAACTTTATGAACATTCTTCATAAAACCAAAGGTTGACTAATGTATATTTATACATTTAGGTTCACAAAATTAAAACAGTCTGGAAATTTCTCTCGGGAACTATTTCACAAGACTCACAATTTTATTCGTGAATCCATTCAATCCTCGTGAACTTCTAATATATTAGTCACGATTCAATATCCATGTCTGTGAAATAGTTCACAAAATCATCGAAAATGATTCATCTATTCTATGAATTGGTCCATGATTCTTTGTATAATAGTCAGTTCCATATACCTTAGTTCAAAATTTCATAAAATATTGTTGATGTTTTCGTGAACTGCTTCATGATGTCTAGTACAATAGTCAAAACAGACCAATGTGCTCGTAAAAACGTTCACCAAATCTTGAAAAATTATTTATGGATTTTTGAACTAGTTATTGTTTCCTAGTACATGGTTTACGATCTATCTTGCGTGCTTGTGATGTTTAGAATATATCTCTTATCATTTTCAATTTCATGTAACATGGTCATGAAATTTTCACATGATTTTTTTTACAAAATTTGGAGCAATCATTCGTGGAATCATTCTTGTTTCATACCCTATTTCATGAAATGTCATATATGTACAGCTGCTAGCAACCGGTAATAGGTACAAGTAGTAAATTAAAGAAAACTCTTAGGATCTCGAAGATCTATATTCATTTGATAAGGTTCAGCGTGACAGTCTGGACATTGTAGAGTTACAAATTGTGTTCGTGATATCATTCACAGCGCAAGTCGCCGTCACATCATTCCACGTATCAAATTCAATAGTAAGTTCAAGTATAAAATATCATGACAACGAATTAAGAAGTCGTGACAAATATCCCGAAATCATGAACATAAATCACACTATTCGTGATAAAAATGTCATAGTTGTGGCTAAGATCTTGAAATCATGAACATTAATCACTTTACTCGTGACTAAAATATCACGATGACGTGAATAGAAATTACGAGAATCGTGACTAAAATCCTGAAAGCACGAACATAAATCACATAACTCGTGATTAAAATATCAAAAATCATGACTATGATCTTGAAATCATGAACATGAATCTCGTGACTAAAATGTCACGATGACGTGAATAGAAATTACGAAACTCGTGACTAGGATCCTGAAATCGTGAACCTAGATCACGCTACTCTGACAGAAAAATCCATAAACTCATGAACCGGTAAAGGAAATTTACGAAAATCACGTACCAACTCCTGAAATCATAAATTTCGTTTAACTGTTGGCTGTGCTATGAACAAATATCATAACAAAAATAAAACATTCCTAAGTGATAGTCACGGTAACTCAATCAAACATTTGAATTTAACGCCATGTGTATATTCGCTGACCAATACGAGCTCACATTACAAATTTTGAAAAATATGATGTTAAATTTGTTTGTACTAAGCTGAGGTAAGCTCAAAAATCGTACACCAGTTTCGGTCGAAAATAACTAAACTAAGAATACCGAAAGGAAACCGTAGATTCAAAATTCTATTTGCGATAATTGTCACAAAGCACAAAATGTTACAACCAACATACTCGCCACAAAAACATCATTTGAAATACCGGTTGGTAGTTCGTTTTGTATTCCATTTCTCGCAAATGTGACATCAATCTTTTAATGACAACTATGCAAGTAAGTGGTGTGAGATTATGTAGCCAAACCTCGATTTTCCCATCGTCCATATTCATCCCTCAAACGCTATAACCCCAATGTTCAATTAATGTTTCTAATTAAAGGGCGAACACGAAATTATTGCGACACCGAATATGTCAAGCCAATTTTCTTATAATGTTTAAAATCAAACCAAAATTTTAGGCTAGTTTTATACATATATTTACTTCAAAAATCAAAAGAAAAGTTAATCGATGGAGCCTTGAGTGTAAAATTGAACGCATTTTCGCTTGATGCCCTCCAGTCTTTACAGTGTCATCTGGTACCAGTTTCTCAGTTTTTTTCCATTTTCTTAACATTTCCTTTTCGTCTTTGACTGTCTTCTTGCTCTTCCGAAGTTCTCGCTCCATCATTGCCCAGTACTGCTCCACCGAGCGCAGCTCCGGACAGTTTGGCAGATTCATGTCTTTTGGAACAAAATGAACAGAATTGGCCTCATACCACTCCAGGACACTTTTAGAATAGTGGCATGATGCCAAATCTGGCCAAAATAGCGGAGCTTCGTCGTGCTGCTGCAAGAACGGCAAAAGGCGCTTCTCGAGGTACTCAGATTTGTAGATCTCGCCATTTACTGTGCCCTTTGTCACGAAAGGCTCACTCCTCAGTCCGCAACTTCGACATTTTCTTCTTCTTCAATTTGTTGTCCACATAGAACTTGCTCTTGCCGGTGAAAAACTCCAACCCCGGAATTTGCTTAAAATCGGCTTTTATATACGTTTCGTCGTCCATCAGACAGCAGCCATATTTTGTCAGCATCTTCTTGTAGAGCTTCCGTGCCCGAGTTTTAGCCGTCGATTGTTGCCGCTCATCGCGGTTTGGGAAGTTCTGTACCTTGTATGTATGTAGTCCAGCTCTCTTCTTTGCATTCTGGACGTAGCTCTGCGACATGCCGATCTTTTTAGCCAAATCACGACTTGAGACGTTGGGATTTGCTTTAATCATCCGCTTCACCTTTCCCTCCGTCTTTTTGTTCTCCGGTCCTGGTTTTCTTCCAGTTCCTTTGCCGTGGTCCAACGTCTACCGCTCCTGGAACCGCTTCAACACTCTGGAGACGGTTGAATGGTGAATGTTCAACATTTTTCCCAACTGCCGGTGCGACAGGTCAGGAAATTCCAAGTGTTTGGAAAGAATGTGTTTTCTCGACTCGCGTTGGTTCAGCTCCATTTTCGTTGAATCGAAAAACACGACTTCGAGTTTGACAGCATGTAAACAATACACATTAATGAGAAAGTGTGCCAAATTTGGTTGATTTTTACCCAATGGTAAAAAAGTTATGCCCTGTTGAATGTGTCGCAATAATATCGTGTTCGCCCTTTACTTTGCTACAGTAGCTTTATTATATCAAATAACAGATACTGTTGTTGAGCAATGTTGAAGCTTATACAATTTTACACAAATTTCTAGAGAAAATTTACAATAGGACGTAAGTAACAATGAGAGATTCTCTTTGGGGTCTTTCTCTTCTGTTCATTACTCCGCCATTTCAATATTTACTACTCTACTCTTTGCATAATATTCTAGTAAAAACCGTCGGCTTTCGATATGTACTGGAAAATTAGTGCAAAGTGTTGTAGTGACGTCGTAATATGCGAAAGAGAAAGTAAACAAAGAGAGGCTCTCAATGTTACTTACGTCCTATTGAAAATTTTCTCTAGATTTATCGCTTACTATGTATCGATATTTTGCTTTTAAAAAAAGATATAATAAATTTTCCGAATTATGTACACATGCCAAATACTAACGTAAACGGTTTTGTGGGGTGCATATGTACCCCAAGCAAACTTTAAGCAGGCACTGTTAAGCTAGTCAAGTGAAACAAATGCGTTGCACCTGCTTTAATGGAAGTTTAATAATCAAATTGCAGCCAAAATAAACCGTAACGGAATAACAAGGATTGCAAATAGCTCTGGGGTACAAATGTACCCCACAAAACCGTTCTAGAGTTAAGCGAATCCTGTAGTTCGCAAAAATTTTCTATGTCCATGTAAACAGTACAAGTGAACTGTCAAGAAAGTGAGGTTAACTGTGTCAGTTAAGAACCTAATTGAATACTTTACGGTGACGTCACAAATGAACTAAGTGTTCATTTTTGACAGTTCGCTTGTACTGTTTACATGGACTTAGAAAAATTCTTTACGATTTGCTTCGAGCGAATCTAGTCATCCACAAGTTTTTCTAAGTCCATGTAAACAATACAATCGAACTGTCAAGAAAAGTGAGGTTAACTGTTCCAGTAAAGAACCTAATTTCCGATACTGTTCTTGCATATACTTCTGCCAAATGTAGACCAGTAACGTCTGCGGTCATATTTAAAACGAGAAGCGTAGTGCTTTTATGAGCTTTGTGCTCCGGTATTACGAAGTCTGGTTTTTTGCTCTACCCGTCCACTTCAAGATTATTCGACGGAAAACCATCAGAGTCAGCTCGGATCCATCGTTGATAAAAGCATAGATCCTCACCTCAGTGGCACAACACAAAACAGTACTGCTGACTGCCCTTGATGTAAGTTGTAGCTGTTCGGAAAACAAGGAAATTCAGGCTGTGAACCATTTGGTGAAATTTTTAACTTTTAGTTAAAATCTGACACTTCAAAAGTTATTTGCAAAATAACCCTACTCTGGAGCATGTTTAAAATTGACAGAGCGATATTTGGGTGAATTTGACAGCTCGATGGTTAAAATTTTGCCCATGATGCAGAATAAAAAGGTGGAAACATTTTCTGTACCTAACTGAGGTTGTCAATCTTTTTCAATACAAAATTAAGGGATAAAGATGGAAACGTGTTGTGTTAAGATTTGTTTGGGTTATTTCATGATGTGGATGTTTACTCTCCGAGGCTATGGCTGTCATACTTAATGTAATAAGAAAAAAACTAATTTTAAAATATCGACAAATGTTCACACCTCTACCAACTTGTGGTCATCGCAGCTGTCAATTCTAAATAACTATCAATATGTCAACTTTTGAAATGGTTCGCTCTCTCGGTTAAATTTTTCCATTCAAGAGAAAATAACTTTCGAACTGTCAAATTTTAACTAAAGGTTAAAAAAATCACCAAATGGTTCACAGCCTCAGTGTCTAAATTTAATAATGACTAATGAGTCACCGCGCATGATTTCACTTACGTCGGTGAATGTCAGTCCCCTTTGGCCAATGCGGGGCCGTAACTCCTACTGTCCAATAAGGGCCTTTTTATGATCATGCGGTCATATGTTCGCGATCAACCGCTCCCTCACTGGCTGGTAGCAGTTTTTTTTTCGCGGTCGTACTCCAAATGACCATGCGGCTGGCCACGATCAGCGACATTAGATATGCAACACGACAACGTTCTGCTTCCTATCTCTTTTATCCTTGAGCTTTCGTGGACCCTGGTTCGGACCTTTCCTTGAAACAAGTCGTACAAGGGGGGGGGGGGGACCCGTGCTGTTCGCCAAACTCTATTTAGCATAATTGTTATCGCGATTGGCCAACACATTGAACATTCTGGGCAGGCTGGCTGCCACTATTGCTGCTGTTCAGCACGGACCCCACCTACTGAAACACCCGCACCCCTTTGGACTAGTAGAGCACGAACATGATCTTGAGGCGAATTCGGGTCAACTCAGCGTGTGCATTAATATTCAAAAATGATATTGTTTTGCCTGCTGGTCTGGTGGTGGTGGATTTTGCGGAACCGAACCACGCCCGCCCGTCGCTGGAGCTGAAAGATTCCTATCTGGGGCCGTGGTTGAAAACTGCAATCGTTTCGTTGTTTACTTCCTCCGAAGGTGGTCTGGTTGTTAGTTACCATCACAGCGGAAAACGAATGTTTACTTTGCGATAAGCGCGCGTTATGACAATTGTGTTTGTCTTTCCGCGCGTGGTCTCGCACTGAACAATATTCAACGGGCATTTCTGTGAAGCAACAAATTTTCCGTAGTGATATAATCGCCCTGCGCTTGGAAGTTCCCAACGAGTAAACGACCATTCTCGGCGGCGCCTCCAGTTTCGACCATCAGAGCGGAAACTATACAATCAAGTTCCAAATTGAGCCTCATTTGGCCATTTGAACGTTTCCCATTTGCTTTAATCGAGTGCGGAGCAGAACGGGGGAAAAATAGCAGCGAAAAGGATCGACAGTTTGGCCGATGACCGACGCTGTGTCATTTATGTTTCAAAAGGCTTCCGACCGACGACGACGACCACGATCATCAACATCAACGAGAGCGAGGGCAGTGACATTTGGCGGGTGAGAAAGCGACTCCCTCGAGGACCCCATAATGGCGGCCACGGCGGAACACGGCGGCAATGATGTGTAGCAAAACAGACAAAAATTAAATCAAATTTGATGTGTACTTGATTAGGAAGCAAACAGCGCTCTTTTGATTTTTTGTCGAGCCGAGTGACGCTTCATTGAACGAAAGTGATTCGTCGGTGGATGGACGGAGATCGATATCTTGTCCCTCTCCGGAGGGATGATGCTGGCAGTTTGTACCAACCGATTTGATGTGAGTTTAGCTAGAGCGATCATTCGGGTGTCATTGCGAGGTGTACTGATAGAGGAGATAGAAGTGTTGCTAGTTAGTTTAATTCCCTATTGAAAATGTTTTGAATAAAATGGTGGTAAAAAACAGATAAAAACATAAATTTGCACATTTTCCTTGAAAGAATTTTAATCTGAATCGATTGTCTGCTTTTACAATTCGATTTTACACCAACTGACATAACCTAATGAGCCGCATGAATTCGGTGGCTTGTTTACATGGGAGTTGCGTGAGTTCGAATGCACTCAAACTCACGCAACTGACGAAGTAAACAAACCATGGAGAATTGTCAAACATGAATTTCATTCATCATGGGTTCATTCGTGTCGTCATCTTGTAGAACTCATTACATTATTCTAATGAGCTCAGGTGTTCATTTTTGACAGCTCTCTTGTACTGTTTACATGAACTTAAGAATCTTCTTTGCGGTTTACTTCGAATCATCGACAAAATTTATTTAAAGTATAGTGAACTGTCATAAAAGTGAGGTTAACTGTGTCGATAACGAACTCAATGATATGCCTGCTTTGATTAGCTGCGAGTAGGTTTCTTACATTCTATAATATGTTTGGCAACTCGACCCCCACAGTAAGAATCCCTCTAATTTAGTCAATTCGATCCGATATATGCGCCACGAGCATCCATCTTCTTCCAACGGACCGGACCAGGAAAGAAAAAAAACACGCCAAAAAGATATGACCGACGGGACAACGAATGACGGATGCTAACCAAATTGGACCACAAGTGGCTAAACTAATTAACATCATCTAGTGAAGTCCCCCGCGCACCGTTTCCTCCCTACCCCAGGACGCCGCTGGACAGCAAGAAGCGGCGCGGTGTCGGTCGCAAGAAAAAGGTGCGATGATCTATCGTAGCTCTTGCCAGTTCAAGCAGCAGCAGCAGCGAAATGAAGCGAGATAATTCGAAATTAAAGCGTAAAATCACGTCAGCTGTCCGGACGATACCCCCGGGGGAGGAACTAATAAGTCGCGGTTGACTGACTACACGAACGACCGGTTGGAATGGCGATGCCAAATCTAGCAGCTAAACCGTGCTGAATTCAGATCAGGTTCCACGCTTGATCACGTCACTCGTGGAATCGCCCGGCTGCAACCTGCTACAAGTCATCGTCGTTTCTATGCAGATCTGGTCCTCAATTGGCCAAGCCAAGGTACCGTTCGCTGGTAGTGTTAGATAAACGCGCTGATTACTTTTTTGACATGAAAGGGGTCGCGGACGACGTACCCGTTGCCCTATTGATTCCGGCAGGAAAAGTTCTCATTCAATTAGCAGCAGTACCGATCAATCGATTCGGCGAGCAGGCGAAATCAATCACCATCCGGCACAATTACGGCTTTCGATCAATCGATCGTGTTTTTTTTTTGGTTTGTTTGAACCAAAAAACACGACGCTAATGAGACTCCCGCAGTGGATGGGACGGGAGCTAAAAAGGAAGTGATCATGTCAATCGACTAGCTTCGATTTGGTTCGGTTCGATCGAAACGATGCAATCGGTGATCGAAGATCGCTGGCTGGCGATAAGTCAAAATCGACAAGGTTGGAAGTTCAACTTCGGGAGATTGACGAGGGAAGGAAATAATTACATTTCATTAGGTACGCTAGGTTTTGGGCTGTGATTTTTGTTCGCGTTCGCGTGCAATTGGCAACCGATGGATCGATTGAACGATCGGACGATCGAACGGGCGGACGGTAGTTGCTCAACCGGCTTTAACGGCCCACTCTACAATGAAGTCAGTCATTAGGCTTTCTGCGCTGAGCTGTATTGAAAGTTGCGGAGAACCTAAGTAGGAGCGATCAGTGGTTGCTTATGACTGTACGACTAGGCTGACGGGTCCAGCATGCTCCGCTTTTGTTGGGCTGTCCGGGAATAGGGCAATAATTAGGCGGGGTAAGTAAGGAGAAAAAACCGATCGCAAACCGTTCCATCGGGGCTAATGATTGACGGCCGTTCGGCCAAGCCCTGTATTCTGTAGGCAACAAAACATAACGGCCTCGTTGAGTCGAGCCTTTCTCAACTGATTCTGATTGATTGTTGGGGTTTTTCTCGTCGACTAGTCAAGTCGAAGAAATCGGGCTCAATGATTTTTACGTGGCTGCACTATTTGCTAGCTTTTATTGTGTTTTTTCCTAGCTTCGGAAAATTATGATTTGAATCAAAATAACTAACCTTAAGAAACCTAACAAATTTAAACAAACAGAGTTTGCTTTTCCGAGAATTGATACAATGTTTCGTAGTGCTAATACCAATACAGCGAAAAATAAATTCCAGCGATTGATCTAAAGAAAACCTGAAATTTTTAGGAAATTTGCATTAAAATCGCGAAAAATATTCAAACCGGTATATAATTATTTTTAGGAATTATACTGGAAACACTGTAGATCCTACATTTCCCCTCAAAACGGTGTATCTCAGGATGCGCTCAAATTATATTGAGATTATAAGTATTTTTATGTAAACATGTCTGAGGAACACGATGGCATTAGAATTTTCAAAAATAATATATCTGTATTGAGAGAAAAATATCATTTTTTATATTTAACTGAAAAAATCGCATAGGTGGCAGCACTGCTGCCAAAAGTTAATATTTTTTCTAGACTCCTTAAACAATTTTCTTCAAAAGCCCTCTTGCGGTTTGATTCTAGAGTAAACGGAACCGGAAATATAAGCAAAAGAAAATCATGGGTTTTGGCAATTTTTCAAAACGGGGGATGCTCCCGTGGCCCGACGGGTTGTTCGATTGATACCAAAAATTGGGTTATTAACTATTTAACTATTCCTCAAAATTTGGATCAAATCCGCGAAGGTCGATTTCAAGTTTGCATCTTTTTTGGATCACTTCGCGTGAAATGATCCAAATCGAATATCTAAGTGACCGGTAGACATTAAATTGACAGGAAAAAAATAATCCCGGCCCACCCCTGAATCGATTCCTACACTTGAAAAATATTTCACTTCGATGTGGTTTGAATATTTTCCACTCTACTTTTCGTATTATTTGATTGTCATTTAAGTTGTATTGAATACTTTACGCTGACGTCACGAGTGAACTCGAGTGCTCATTTTTAACAGTTCGCTTGTACTGTTTACATCCCGGTCAAAAAAAATGCGGACGTACATGGTCAGGCGATTTAAACAGTTTGACGTTTGACTCAACTCGCCTGTGCTAATTGCCCCTAGGAACAAATGTAATTTGCGAATGCGATTTAAAGGCAATTTCAATACTTAGACAAATTTTCTGGCAGCTGAAATGGACTTGGTTGTTTTTTGCGTTTTTCAAACATGGCGGTTCATGTTTGGCTTAAGTTTAAAATTGTTTTTTTTTAAACAATTGGCGTGTTCTCGCTTGTATTTTGTTTGTCTAGTGCACTTCATTTAGCCAACGAATGTGGGAAATTGTGGAATCGTGTGTAAGTATAGTGGAACAAGATCTTTGACCTAAAGTCTAAATGAAAGTCAGATTGTGGTAAGTTTTGCTGTGCACTACGAATTTCACCATCGATTCTTCCTATAGTTTGGTGGTGATTACCTAGGGTACTGATAAATTTATGTGAGTAGATAATGAGTCCGAAAATAATTATTATTTTCATATCAGGTAATTAGGGGCGATTAAATGGCGCGTTCCCTGGGCGATTTGGGGGCGATTTAAGGGCGGGTAGAGCGGCAAAGAAATGACGGCGGCAAATCGCCCAAATGTTGCATTTAAAATAGCCTCCTAATTGCCAGCAAATTGCTGGCTAATTGTAGGGCAATTAGCGCATCCGAGTTGGCAAATAGCCCCCCGCTAGCCAGCAACTTGCCCTTTTTGACCGGGATGGACTGCGTTTTCCTTCGAGCGAATCTAGTCGTCCACAAAATTTTCTAAATCCATGTAAACAGTTGTAAGTAGGGGTTTGCCTACTACACGTGTTCTTGTTTGCCGGGCGTACCTTTCTTTTCAGGGCGGCCTAAGTGCCTCTACAGAGTTTCGGATTCTCGTAACAACAAAAAACAAAAGTAAGCAAACAAATAATTTACTAAATTTACCGACTTTTATTTCGCCGCTTCTCCACTTCACTGCTGCTGCTTTTGATGATGGCGGAAGGCGGGGGTTTATCCAACCGGCCGGGACTCCGACGGCCGAGTGCTCCTGCTGGTATTGTTGGCTGCTATCGCAGCGGTCCTTTTCAATTAGGCAGGGGGTGAGCAAGGCTCTTTTGTTGGAACCTCCCAAGCGACGGGGCGATTAATCGCCGGGTCCACTCACTCCCCGTGAATTGCCCAGGTAGATACCGCACTAAACTACCTCAGGTGGATCCGTTGTCCTGCCTGTTTCGCCCTCCTTTGCAATTAACTGTGGAGGAGAGCTATGCTCGCTCGGCTGATCCTCCACAGTGAGGGCGGCGTGGTGTCACTGGGTCCTTTGTAATTAGCCGGGGGAAGCAAGTGGCTCCTTTGCAATTAGCTTCCCGTTCCCGGTGACCCGACACCGCACTATACACTGTGCCCGAACCACGGGCCGGCACTTTCCGATGGACTTAGTTTGCCGTCGCACGCGCGCTTTTCTCTAGTGGCGGAAACTGTCCCACAAAAACTTATTACGGACGTCTGTTATTCGCCGTGGTTAGCCACTTTCTAACTATTTTACGATGGCCGCCTTCCTCACTACACGAAAAAACAAACACCAACACCAAAAGAACCGTACCGCCGCATATCTGTCATCGCGATGTGTAGCAAATCCAGCACACTTATTGCAGCAAGAGGAGAGCGGTGGCCTATCTAAGCCCTATGTTTCTTGTATACAAACATAAAACAAAAATTACTACACTTATCTGATTACACAAAACCGTTCACAAACGCGAAACTATATAAAAATTTACAAACTAAATGTGAACGGTATCGAAAAGCGGTGAGCACAACTTTAACGTAAACAATACACTCTACGGAGTGTATACGCAAAAAAGGGTATATTTCCACCCAGTGCTAAATTGTTACCCTGACGGGTTACACAGTACAAGTGAACTATCAAGAAAAGTGAGGTTAACTGTATCAGTAAAAAACCTAATTTAAGGGACCACTTCAATGGAAAAAAATACATTGACAGCAAAAATATTCTAGACACACTGCTGGCTACTTAGATGGTTTTGACTACAGTCACCTTATATAACAGATTTGCGGAGAGAAAAACAGTGAAACTAGCAACCATGAGTGTAAACTGGCATCACGGAAGCTCCCATAAGCTTTGCATGGGCTTCCTCTTGTGCTTCCCCTCTCAAAAACATCATGCTCGCTTGGCTGCAATTTTAGACACTTCGCTAATATGTGTATGAACTATTGAATGAAATGCCTTAGCCTCTCAAATTTGACAACTGCTGGTCCCTTTATTTACAGTTTTGGACTTAGTAAATTTGGATTCCATTAAAATAAGCTTATTGCTAACAATTAATTCCCAAGAAAATTTACCGCAAAACTACCTACCGATTCAGAGAACACTAGCAGTAATTGATAAACAAGTAATTAGTTCACTTATGAAATTTTTCATATATATTTTCCCACAGTAGGGAATAGCACAATTTAACTGTAAGTCGTTCTAGAGAACATTTATACTTCCAAAAACATGATTCCCAATATATTTCAAATGCTGCCCAATATATCATTTTAAGAATACGAATAATCTCTAAGTTCAAAATTTAAGCAACAGGACAACCACCCGTCACATTTCAATATTAATTCTTCAAAAGGGCTAATGAGATTTTTGTAAACAAACTTATTTCGCTCATTATTACGCTGCCGAGTTGCATTTCATGAAAGATATACCCCAACAAACAACGAAAGCTGAACAAACCTTTATTACGAGCGAACAAGCTGTACAAGAACTGGACAAGCCATTATCCATCATAATTGTTTGTTGGGACATTAATCAGCATCTATACCCTTGGTAGAATCAATTTCAAATGTTTTCTGTGTTGAAATTATAACAAATTAAGCGAAATCACCACAACAAAAGTTTGTTTACAAATCTTATTAGCCCTATTCAAAGGTCTATATGGATTGAATGTATGACGTCACTGTGCAGTGACCAATAAAGCAAAAAAATGTCTTCAAAATGAAAAAACCGTCTTCACAACCTTTCAAAAGTCTTCAAATTGAAGACAAGTCTTCACATCTGGCATCGCTGCAATAAAGTGTCTGTAGTTTTGACAGGACATGCCAAGCAAAAATCTAGCATTTTATCTGAAAAAGTCGCTTTTTACTAGAAAAAAACTCTAGAAAGAGAACTGCGGGGACTCCATTTTGGATCGATTGGATTCGCGTTTAGCTGTCAAAAAACGAATCCAATCGAACATTGCCTATCCTTATAACATTGGACGTGTTGCCATACAATGCCGGGGCATACGTTGCCAAAAATGCTGTTTTTCTCTCCGCAGTTCTCTTACTAGAGTTTTTCTACTTTTTACAATTTGTTATATTATGCATAGAGACGAACATGGTTTGCAATAAGAGATTACAACCGCTAGAGACAGAGAGTACAGTGTCGCTAGCACTGGTCGAAGCATTATCTGGTCTAATTTGTAATTTTTCCGGGCACAAACAAGTCAATGAAATGGTTAACGATATATTACAGCGAGACAGATGGTCCAACCAAAGGCGTTGTTTGTGTTTAAAGGTTCGCCCAGAGTGAAGCCCAGTCTAGCTTTCGAACAGTCAGACGGCTACATATCGTGCTAAGTAAACAAACATTGTTCTTTCGGAGAACATGCAAGAAAAGTATTGGTGATGATGGAAATAATATCATGGCGAAATATTTAAATCGACTAAACAATCCTAACAAACAAACTATCCTTTTTTGTAACAATGTACAATAAATTATATGGAAGAGTATTATAAATAAAGTGATGTAAGCCACGAAACAGTAAGTTTTCAGTTCACTCCATTGGTGACGTCACTGTAAAGTATTCAATGCCCGATGAAATTCGATGGATTCACCTTCGTCTTTTCACTGTCTCCTTCGTTACTTAATACGTACAGAACAAAACAATAAAGCCAAAGCCCCATTATACGTGACAAATGAAAAAAAAATTCAAGTCGCGTAAATAAAAAAGCGCCATCTTCTTTCGATTCAAAGACAATGAATAGGAAAAATAGCGGCTTTCGTTTCCCTATGAAATCCTAATAATCCTAATCTCTTTTTTATTTGCACTCAGTAACTTTCAGTAACACCAGCTCAAACGGCTGCAGAGTAAGTTCGAAAAATGAAATTTTTCAGTTTTTCTTTGTCAAAATTTTGAATCTATAGCTGAACTACTCTTGACCATGTCCCTAGGTCGTTACTTGACTCGAAACTATTTTCCCCGGTCGAACAAACTTGAGTGTATGTGCTGAATGCTCTTTATTCAAAACACAGCTCTAAACGTGTTTTAAATGAGACAAATAAGAGAACGACCAATTTTAAGTGTTCGAAAATAAACTCCTGTATAAAATATTTAGCCACTGAACTGTCCCTAAGGAATTTGTTAGATATAAAATATTAATGCTTGCAATCCTGTGATAACAATAAATACCAATCGGTGCTTTCTTTTGCCAAGGATCGCTTCAGATTAGCTTCGCACCTTTTTGAAAACAAATCAAGATGGCAACAGCTCTAACATAACTCAGCCTTCTCATCCTAAAAAATCTCCAACTAACCTCCGTCTTTCAGTAGGCGCAAACCCAGCTGAGTCTGCCCATACTTTGGAAATACCTACGGAGGCATGTCAGATTTCTTAGTGAGGGAAATATGAATCTTATGTACAGGCTCATCACCCAAGGTACCTACAAAATATTTTGACATGACATGAGCCTCAAATTTGTATTCAAACATCAAAATAACTCGAATCTATGAATATTGGCGATACCACTCATTTTAGAACCAATCGTGTATGATAGACGGGTGAGAAAACGTGTCAAGTGTATCATGCCGTGGCAATTGTTTTTTCTTCGTAAATTAAGGTATCAAATTTTCGCCTTTCTCAATAGAAATGTATTTCAATTGCTCTGAAAATCGACTTTGTAACCGAGGTCCGGAGTTTTTTTTTCTTTTTAATATTTATATTTAAATTATTTTGCTACAGCAGCAAAATGTTCCGCTTGTATATTTTAATTGTTGACAACCGATTTCTAGTAAAAATAAGAGTAAGCTTTACTACATTTGAAGCTGAGACCAGGCCGTTTAATTCATTGCAATAGAAATATTTTTTTCCGTTCTATGTAAATAGCAGACTGCGTTTGAAGTGCAGGGGCATGTAGGCACGCATTCGAATTAATAATCTTAAGTGTATTCTGCTTTACTCTGATTGTGTATCGAATATTACCCTTCCATTTTTTCGTTACAAAAAAGAGTAGGAACTCAGCTTTTTCGTAATATTCTTAACGATTAAATTTTATATTTATCCTGTTTGAATTTTTTCGCAAGTCGCTCTTTAAAGAAAGAAAACTGATGTATAGCTTCAGGTGTAATAAAAGTCTCGCTTTGCTGACCGCAGCTACAGTTTTCTTGCCAAATACAGTAAATTGTTGAAGGGGGTAAATTTTTAAGCGCAAAAAAACGCACTTTTTTTGTAAATTTTGTAGAAGTTTGCGTGAAGCAAATTTATCAAAGCTTTTGTACATTATAGTGTATCACGCTGTAATTTTTCTTTGCAAAAATATCGACAAACGACTCGGCGACGAAGCTTTTTGTAGAACGTCTCTGGAAAAAAAACATGATTTGCGGTGTTACCTGCCATTCAAAAACTACTTAACCGATTTCTTTCAAACTTTGCGTACACATTCTATGTTAAAAATAACTAACTCCTACGTTGAGTTTTTGGGATAATTTTTCATTTAAGGGGGTGTTTACTCATAAAAACGTGGAATATTTTGTGAAAAATAGTAATTTTTATATAAAATGAGAACAAAACCCCCTTAATTGAAAATTTATCTAAAAAAAAATGAGCAAAAAAATTTCGTGAGCAAAAACAGTTCGTGATATGAACGAAATCTATCAACAATATGCACGAAAATGCTTCGTGGCAGAAAACGTGCATTGTAAGATCATTTCAAATTTATTTCATCAGTGTACTACAATGAGTATCCTGCTCGCGGCGCTAAATATGACAATTTGGAACCGTCTACTAAATCGGAGCATACTAAATAGTTTGTGTCACAATAAAATATTCTCAACGGTGTTCTGGTAGAAATAATGTGACAATCCCTCATTTCCTAACCTTACAAACTCAAACACAAGGTAATATCATTGCTCAGATCAGGCTTTATGTGTATAAAGGCCAGATTACTGCGTGCTTCAGCTTGATCTTGTGCGACCACCCCTGGCTGCTACTACGTTATCGATCGGGACTAGCTGAAGTTGCACAGGGAATCAGTAGATAATCATGCTTGGGATTAGCGAAACATCTTTCAATGTGCAACTCCTGGTGAAAAGTGTTTCTGATAAATACCGATGCTGGCCAGGCCCGAACGTAGATCGCGGAAGGAAAGGGAAGGAATTGTTAGTCCGATATTTGCTTTTACTAGAGGCCGTATATACTACTGCGCACTCCACAAGTATCGGGAGGAGGATATTTTTGTTAGTAGAGTTATAGAAGTTGGATATACTTCTTCTTAACCGACGCCAGAGAGGTGATTTCACTACCTGGACTAGATATCGATCCACCAATATCATGGACCGGGGACCAACGGCTTTTCTTCCCTTCCGAAGGAAGACGTGACCACAGATTTTTTCACCTCAGAAAAATCTCAACGACCTCGGCTGGAATTGAACCCAGGCCAACTGAAACGAGTGGCGGTCACGCTTACCACTCAACCACCGGCGCCGTCAAAGGCCAGATTACTGCGTGCTAGTACTGTAAACTCACATCGTGATTCGCTGGTTGGTCACTGTCAAATCCCACGTCAAATTTATTTTGACAGTCTACCGAGCGATATTTAGAGATACGTACAGATGCATTTACACCACTAACGTCGGATTTGGAGAGTTTTTGACATTTGTCAATCGGTCCAACTAACGAGGATGTGGTCCAACCTGCGAATCACGACTGTAGTTCATCAACACCCAGTCAAAAGGGGCAAGTTGCTGGCAAACGGGGGCTATTTGCCAAATCGGATGCGCTAATTACCCTTCAATTTGCCAGCAATTTGCTGGCAATTAGGGGGCTATTTCAAATGCAACATTTGGACTATTTGCCGCCGTCATCTTTTGACGTCCTACCCGCCTTTAAATCGCCCCCAAATCGCCCACGGAACGCGTTATTGAATCGCCCTTAATTGCCTAATATGAAAATTAAAAATGATACTTATTTTCGGATTCATTATCTACCACCAAATTATAGGAAGAATCAATGGGGAAATTGGTATTGCACTCCAAAACTTACCACAATCTGACGTTCATTAAGACTCTAGGTCAGAGATCTTGTTCCACTATACTTACACACGATTCCACAATTTCCCACATTCTTTGGCTAAATGAAGTGCACTAGACAAACAAAGTACAAGGGAGAACACACCAATTGTTTAAAAAACGCGAAAAACAACCAAGTCCATTTCAGCCGCCAGAAAATTTGTCTAAGTATTGAAATTGCCTTTAAATCGCATTCGCAAATTGCATTTGTTCCGAGGGGCAATTAGCACAGGCGAGTTGAGTCAAACGTCAAACTTTTTAAATCGCCTGACCATGTTCGTCCGCATTTTTTTTTTGACAGGGCAGCTATCAAAACTTGCACACAGTTTTCAAGGTTGTCTGTTACACGACCAACATACACTGGAAAAAACCAAAGTCTCGATAAACATGTGATTACGGCTTAAAAGCCAACTGTCAAAATTCTCTTTGAAGGGAAATTCCGGAGAAACTGTTACTCACCAATCACAGATGTTGGTAGTAAACGAAAGAGAAAAGTTTTCTCTTTCATTAACTTTGATGAATTGTGTTTAGCTAGTAACGGTTTGTCCGGAATTTCCTTTCAAAGAGACTTTTGACAGTTGGCTTTTAAGCCGTAATCATATGATTGTAGAGAAGTGTATTGAAATTCAACAATTCCAATGCTCACTGCAGAAAACCAAATAAAGCTCCTTAATTCAGTGACAATAGAAACAGAAATACGAATTTCAATAACGGTTTGTCATACCAATTATAATTATATACCCGAAATGGCCCATAAAATTGCTGTCTTCCGAGTGTCGGCTTCTCGTGCGGTTGTTTAGCGACTGTTTTTTTAACAAGCATTTTATGAAAAATTCGCCACCGGTATTGTCGTTCCGCCAACTTGTCCTCCATCATCCGCCACCGAAGACAATGTCAATATTATTATTTATAGCAAAATTGACAATAACTCACCCCTGCCGCCGATTCAAGCGATGAACGTGCTCGAACTGTCAACGATGGACGCCTGCTTTGTTCTTTTTGCGTTCGAATTTTTCGCTATACAGTTCGCTTCAAGCTGGGCGGCGGTGGCGGTGCGGGCGTCGGCGTCGGTAGGTTCTTCGGTAGTGCGGTCACGTGTCGCATATTAACTAAACTGTTGTCTTGTTGGCTGCTGACTGAGAGTTGTTTACAAGTTTTGCTTTATTAGAAAGATGCAACGAAGCAGAGGTGAACGAACAGAAAGTAAACAAAGTCGGGAAGTAAACAACAACAAACCATTGACATCGAGTGGTTCAATTTTTTGAAGAGGCTTTCTTTTCAATAGAAACTTCACATTCCCATGAGAATCTGTAGTCGGATGTGGGGCAAACGGAACCAATCAGCTTGTTGTGAATAGTAGTTTTTGAGATAAAAGTTACCAGCGGGATAAGCAAAGACCGGAAATGATCGAATAGTACCCGCTCGTATTCGACGTACAGTGCTGGCCGGAGACTCGATCGGGAAGATCAACCAAAGATCGCGCTGCTGCAAATTAACTTTTTCACAGTGAGTTTCACTTTTTTCACGGCTCTTTCTCCGGTGGTTCGCCGTCCGGTGGAAGAAGGACCAACCGTCTTTTCATAGCCTCACGTAAAAGATCTCGACTGTCGATATTGCTCTGGAGAAGCCGTATTGAACTGTGGCGCAAACGGCTAACTCCGGAGGGAAGATCATTTAAGAGATCTGTTGCTGGTTGTTTGTGTGCCCTTTCATTCCACCCGTTTCCAATCGTCGCTGCACAATGAAGGCCGTGGTCCGTTTTCATGGATAGCGTCGTTGGTAATTGAAATTTTAAAATTGAAAACGTGTCGAACCCGAACACTTGTACACCGTGGACGCAGTGCGAGAGCGAAGGTAATTTAGGCTTTGATTAAATCGCAATTTTCTGGAAGCCACGGCGCATGTGGAGAAGCGATCGTATAGGATTTGCGAAAACAAATCCCCGATTGAATCCTCTTAGCAGTGACGACTGTAAGCTCTTAAAAGAACCGTGAAACCTTTCTTCGATATGACAAATGTAAGCACGAATTCTTCTGCAATTCTCTACGAACCTGTCGATGCAGAAGCAACGATCGTGTATTGGAAAATCAAAGCCGTTCAATCATTTCTGCTTCGGAATTTGAGTCTCTAGTTCTCGCGGTAAGCCGAAACATATATATCAGCAATCAGCATAAACATGCGAGCAACCGTTGAAACTGCCAACGGATCTCAACACGAAGCCAGGCAGGGTGTTCAAATCTCGTTCCCTGCACGCGATGCTCTGTGAACACCACCCCGGCCAGCTTCTTCGGGTGATCATTCGAGTCTAAACAAACATGCGAGCAGCGTAAAGCGTTCGGCGTTGGACGTTTAGCCTACCAAAATCCCACCGGATCACTCGAAGACAAATGGTAAATGTATCACCTTCGGTCAGGCGATGCGTGGCTTGATCCGGCTGCTGCCTGGTCGGTCGCTCGGGAGGATGCTGGGTGGCAGATAACAAATTTGTTCGGATCGCACGCCACCATCATCCGGTCGAGTCGTTGGTAACCATTAACCTGTTCCTTCGAGTGCGTCCAAGAGTTCGCGGCGCAGGCGATCGTCGTCGTGGACACGAAATAAGATTAATGTTTTTCGGGGATGGGGTGCTATGTTTCAAATACGTTTCAAACAAATCGCTCCGACACGCACTCGACGGGCCGCGTGGATCAAGTGCTGTTCGAGTGATGGTCAATCCGCGAATCATGATTTTGTATCTTTTTTTTTGGCGGACAGGCGCCAGCTCTTGGCTTGAAGAAACTCATTTAATCCTAATTGTTTTCATGTGTCTCAGAAGATTATTTCCTCGTTTGCAGAAAATTTTTTTGTTTTGAAAACAAGCTCCAAAAACATGATCGTGGCATCGAAATTGCTCTAGGTGAAGAATATGTGAATTACATAAATAAAACAGTCAGTGCAAATTAACAGATAAATTCTTAAAAATGATGCAATATTTTATTTTTTTTAGTTCCAAGTACACAATAAAGATTTTAAGTCTGTTACTTTTTTTTCTGTGATTTTTTCAGTAATATTATAAGATGTTCATAAGACAAATTAAGGGGTTACACCACCATACTGCCTATGATCGCATATCAGTCCCATAAAGATGGGAAATCCCATAGAAAACGGGACAAATATGCGATCATGGGTAGCATACAACACGAAAAATAGCCATTTTTCGAAAAAAAAAAATCTTGCTGCTCTCTTCAATGGTTTCCAATCCTCCTTTCTCACTCGTAGATTCTGTTTGAACGTGGCTACTTCGTCGGGAAAATCCGTCGGATTATACTAATCGCCAGAAACTACTCAGTATCCTCAGTGACATTAAACGATACGCAAACGATATTGATCGAACTCGGACAGACTGACTATTCTGTTAACCCTGAATTCCACGTTTAATCATAAGCATAAGCATAAGAGATCGCCCGTAGTTGCTACTACGTTATTGACCAGAACCAAATTAGGTTTCAAAATGTTCATTCGAACAACATGCTTGGGAATAACATGATGAGCCACATTGTACAATCTATTCTGATCCCTGCATGCTGATCAATACCGACGCCGGTCACGTCCGAAGGCAGATCCTCTGGGAAAGGAAGGAATGTTAGTCTGATACATGTTGCTACTAGAGACCGGGGGATCCTCTGCATCTTCACATGTATCACGGGAAGGGGAGAGTTGTTAGTAAGTGTGCCAATAGCGTTATCATGTAATAATTGCTCTCGGAAGCTGGCTGCCAAGAATTTGGGAAATTTATCATTTGTTGTATTGATACGATTGGCAAAATAAGCAACTTGAACTCCAGATAGCCGGCTATAAGGAGCACTGCTTATATTTTTCAATAATATTCAATCACGCGACGAATTTTTTCGTGGTTACTATCGTGTCGGTGCTGATTTTACCCGGCGATCGTTTAAATAAAATGCGGAATCTTATACAGAAGGTATTTGCGTGCGTCTTTATTTTCTTTCTACTATTTTTGTAGATAGTTGAAATTGCACATGTATAATGATTTCGTAGTACGAGGGGCTTTATTAATATTAAACTTTATTAAGAAGTGTGAATACTGGAATTCAAACTGAGTTATTTCCATCGTATTAGTATAGCAGAATGCCGGTTCTAAGTTAATAATAGAATGCCGATTCAAAGCAATCACTTCCGCGCACGATTTATTGCTAGCTTTAAGTTGGTGTTAGTTACTGATGAGGAGAATCCGAAACACTAAAAAACTATACATTATGTTAGGTTTTGTGTCCTTATGCACAAAAATTTTGCCTTGTTCGAATTTTTTTCCGTTTGGGAATTTCGCAAAGTTTATCACATTTCAGCCGTAATTTATATCAACTGTACACGGTTTAAAAAGGCAGATGCCTTAGAGCACAAAGAAATTTTAAGTGTAATTCCCCCATTACTGTAATAATAAAGCGAAGTTCAACAATAAAATATGGAGAGTTTGGCGTATGAAATTTTCCACCATGTCTATACGTGTATGTGTTCGCCTGAGGATTTGTGACAGTTGAATCAGGGAATCGATGCAGAACTGACGTATATGATAGAATAGTGGGTAATACTTCTGTTGTGCATTCGATTCTATTCATTCGGGAAGGCCGGATTGGATAAATTAAGAAACAATTAATTTACCGAAGCACGTGAATCATCCATTCTCGGTCAGCACAGCATGACGAAATTCTAACAGAATGCAATTGTCGTTAATCCTTTCATGCCCAACTTTTTTCTAGTGCATGTAGGATTTCAAAACTTTTTTTTTACCTTGAAAACGGTGGTGTCAAGAAACACGAAAAGTCATTTTTCATAAAGATAGGTTCCTTCGCAGTGCTGGAAGCTGTTCAATTTTTACCTTCCAATGCTCAATACAATTTTCCTAGAATATTTACAACAGTGCACTTGCGTGGAAGACGTAGCCAAAGGCACTCTTAATTGATAAGTTTGATCGGTTTTCAATAATATTGCAACATAACGAAGAAGTATGAGAAATTCATTTTTCGTCGTCAACGTAAACTGTCCCTGACAGCACTGCTCCATTGGATTCCAACCAGACTAACTGCGATAACTTCAGGTCTAGAGCTGATCCTTGTAACTGTTAATACTCAAATGAAAGGCAATAGTCACATTTATAAGCCCTACTTGTTTTTGTGAGTAAATCTTGCCTCAATCAAAAGTTATAGCTGTATGAAAACGTTGTTGTCCACAAAAACCATGGGCATGAATGGGTTAATGGTAAATAAATAACATTTGCTGCATTTAGACGAGTTAATTGGATTGCCTGTTATATGTGTTTTTTTTCTATTCTACTTCATTATTCTGTTTCTTTTGTACCTCTATTAGTCTGCTTTTCCGTTAGTCATGTATACCAAAATAGTATCGGTCAATTTATACTCTTGTAATCAATCTTTTTTTTTCTTTCTTCGGCATGTAGGAATCATACTTTATTTCTGTAGTTCTATACTATACTACTCATACTCATATAGATACAAATGCTCGTGACCTTCGTGATAATACAAACCTGGTCACAAACGCGACCATGCAATTGCAGTCATCTACACATACTTACGCCAGCGATTTCGCGAACATGTTTGCCGTGAAGTTAAGTAAACGTTGTAGCACCTATAGACTTCCAAACGCGGTCTCAAGCATTAACCCACCACCTGCGTGATCATGAAACGGTCACGTCCGAAAGTCTAAGTTTCGGTTCTAGCAGCCTAGACTTATGCCTTTAGTTGGGCCAATTAAAAAAAATACGCTCATATTCACTAGACAATACGTTCCATGGCGATATGACTGGGAACTCTAGTGATGTGGGGAAACTGACACTCTTCTACCATCTGTACCACGCACTAAAAATAGAGCATCAGATTCACGGTCCGCGTGCCATCATTCAAAAATACACGCCCCATGATTATAAAATCGAAATTATACACGCGAAGTGACATACACTTGACAAACACGTTAACATACAAATGCTTGAGTCCTTCGCGACCATCTACGGGACGTACACCCGCGATCTCGCAAACATAACATCCCAGTGATAAGATGATGATGATGACATAAGTCTCAGCGCTTATAAATTTTCAAATGCAGTCTCAAGCGTGAACCTAAAAACAACCGCGTTCGCACAATCATGAATCGGTCACATCCGGAAGTTTCTATCCTTGGTATCAGCAGATTAGGTCCATGCCTTTAATTGGACCAGCTAAAAAAGAAAGCTCTCATATCTACTGGACAACACGTTTCATGGCGACATGACCGGGAACTCTAGTGATATGGGGTAATTCACTCTCTGTCAGAATGTGAATTTTACACCGAAAACTAAATATCAGAATGAGAGTTCATATGACCATTCAAAAATGTTCGCGATTATATGAATGGGCATAAGATTCCAAAATTGATAGGCGAAGTCACATGCACGCGAGCACAAGTGACAAACACGGTAACATACGACCGCTTAAGCCCTTCGCGATCAACAACGCACACCTACGCCCGCGATCGCACAAACTTGGTAACACCGTGGTAATTAGGTGAACGTTTTAGCACTTTTGAAGTTTCAAATGGTCGGTCTCAAACGCGAACCTACAAACGTCCGTTTTCGCGCGATCATGAATCGGTCACGTCCGGAAATCATTACCCTCCGTGCTAGTAACTTTGGTCCATACATTCAGTTGGACCAATAAAAAAATGAAGCTCATATCCACTAGACAACACCTTTCATGGCGATAGGGCCGGAAACTCTAGTGATATGGAAGATCTCGTTTTCTTCTAGCATCTGAGCCGTACATCAAAAATTGAGTATCAGATTCAGGGTCCGCGCGCGATCATCCAAGAACACACGCAAATATGCGAAAGGCATACGATTATAAAATATAATTTATACACGCGAAGTTACAGAAACGTTAGCACACGCGACTAACAAACGCACACGCGATTGAACACGTTAACGTACAAATGCTCGAGCCCTTCGCGATGATACACGCGATCGTGAAGTCTCATATCTGAACCGTACAATGAATATCACATTCAGAATCACGGCCAGCTGCAATTAGCCTTAAACAGTGTTTCAGCGAGTAACGTTGCCTGTTGGGAATATGTGATGACCATCATCACAGTTCCTCGATGGCGGAGTGGTTAACGCACCCAACTAGAGACTGGGAGATCGCAGGTTTGATTCCTGCTTGAGGACATATCTTTTCGCAGTGTTTCCAATAAAAAGGTGAATTTTCACCGTTTCGGTCATTCATTCTCTGTGATTTGATTTGATGATTTAAGCCTTTGAAGGTTTAAATGATTCCCATGTTTGGAAATAAAGTCAACCACCGCACCAACCCGTGTCCTTTGTTGTCCTTGAACACTGCTGCACTCTGAAATGCACAACTACGCTGCCAACAACCGATATTATAAATGAGCCGTCGCTTCAACGATTATAACGACATCTTCGACTTCGTCATTAGTTCCGCGTATGCCACTTTATGTCATTTCTTTTTAGTATAGTTCATTAAGAATTAATTATTTAAATACGAATAAAAATACAACAGAATGTCGAAATTCGCTCCAAATCTTCTGATTAGGCAGGCGATTTGTAGATGCGCAGAAACGGTTCAACTCCTATTCAAATCAAATTTATAATAATTTTCAATTTAAATGATGATACATTAAAGACTATTTTCAGACAAGTGAGAACAACTAATTATTTATCTATTTAAGTATTCAGGTTTTTCACAGATCCTTTTATGAAATTGATACTTTTTATATCATTAGACAGGCTTATTTTTCTAGGGAATTCTTCTACTAGATCCTTGAAACTATGGCAAATAACAGACCAGTAATTTTGTTAGTTGACATGTAAAGGGTGTACAAAAATACTACTGATTTCTCTACAAAGCATAAATAATCACTTTCTACTTCTGCCGCAGTCAGACGTACAATCGAGCCAAGCGAACAACAGGCCTCTCGATCCAGTGTGCATTGTTTCGAGAACAAAGGAAATATCGGATTATTCTTGTCATCATGAGTAAAGTTGACGAAAAAGCTCTACTCCGACCCAACGCTGCGGTCATTGACTTTAAATTTTGTTTAAAACGACCGAGTTTTAGTGAAGTGGAATACCTTCTGAGGGTAAAAATGCAACTTAGGTTTGCGAAAGTCTTGTACCTTCAGTATCATCATCTTCGCAATGTAGTGTTAATATCGTTCAACACGTTAGCACAAGCCGAGCGTTTCGTTTTGAAGAACAACTTAGAACACGTGGTTGAAAGTGACAACGTTGGAATTAAGATTCCCGTATATATTGAGAATGATTATATAGATGTAGGGTTATATAACCTATCACCTCGTACCCCTCCTGAGCCAATTGCAAAATGCATGTCGCAATACGGAGAAGTAGAATCCGTTACACCTGATACTTGGAGAAACTTCTTCCCGGGTACTCCTAACGGGGTTTTTGTAGTGAGGATGCGGGTTGAAAGGCCTATACCCTCCTACTTGGCAATAAAACTCAATACTCATGAAACTACAATTATGCAAACTACGCTATGCACCCATGAGGGGCAAACTCCTACGTGCAAGTATTGTAATCAGACAGCTCATCATGGACAACCTTGCGCGGAAGATGCAGAGGAAAATGCATCTCAACCGATTGCCAACTTATCTACGGCAAACCAACCTAAAACAGAGTGTTCAATGCCAATGCCTGAACCACAAACGGTGGCCAAATTTGTGGCAGCTGTTCAGACCATAATGACAACCGCAAAAGAATCATCCAGCACCCCAAAAGCAACTGTAAGCAACATCGGCACCGAATGCAGTAACAATGACGACGGATTTACACTGATCAACAATAAGTGCAAGAAGCTAGGGAGAACATCTGATCCCGGACACCGAGCCAGCTTCGACCGGGACGTGAAAAACAAGAGAGAACTAAATGACTCCCATGACGCTGTTTGCCAACAGACTTCGCGAAAAAAGGTCTCCGCTCGCAATAAAAAGTTGCGCGCACGAGATTCAATTAATTAATTCTTGTTTGTATTTTTATTTTTACATGTATTGTAAACGTATAAAAGATCCACGGCTCTGTTAAGCTACCGCTATGAGCCGTGTCAAATAAACGAATTTAAAAAAAAGCATAATTAAGAACTATAGCTGTAGATTAAAGAAATATTATATTTGAGCACACGAAGCTTACATGTGTCATTTCGGAATTCATGGATTTTCGGACAATACAAAAGAGATGTTTCAATGAATGATTTTACTAAACTAGCCGGAATTTTATAGGACTGTTCACTAATCGAAAGGAAATCCCCTGATTACTGTTATCTTGCAATTTACGTAAATTTTGTTAAATGTAACCAGAGCTTAAAAAAATAGACATCCCTGCGTGAACTTGAAAGAGAACCGAGATTCAATTCCTGCCCGCCGCGATGAATGAAATGTTCCTCGTCATTCATTCTCCCGAAATAGCGCATTCGGGTTCGCATATGTTCGGTTGCAGAAACAAACTGAATTATCTATGCTAGCTCTGAGATGGATTATTGAGCGAAAATGAACTAGACATAGATTACGCAGCTCACTAATGCTCGAACTGTCCACATATAAACAAATGAATGCTTTGGTTGGTGAAGGAATTTCCTCTGCACTCAAACATTCTATTCTGCATGAAATTTCAGTCAGTTGGAAAGTTGAATCACCGAGGCGTTGAATCTGAATGTCAGTTTCGATAAGCAGAAATAGTAGAAATTTCGAAGCACTGATTGTAACATTGATGACACCACTAGAATTACTCGAAACTATAAATATGGATGAGCTAAATAATTTAGCATCACACTTGCTTCCGACAAATCAAAGAAAACACATCGCACTTGCTTCTCTTGTGCTGGAGAGACTTTCTTTCAGATTTCTATGTTTTTAAATCATTGCAATTTATCCGATTTCTGTGAATCTCAGTTTTCGTGATGCGAAGATGCTTGCAGTTATACTTACTAAGTTAATTCAAACAATCGGTTCAGTAATTGGTTCGTTTTTAATTAGCTCAAGCTTTTTTACAATCATCATCTAGATTGGAAGAGATGCATGACTTCTTGAAGAAAGCTGTAATGCTTTTCGATTACAGGTTTGTTTTACCAAAATTTAGGAAACAATTTCAATCAACGTTGTTCCATTATACGGATAACGAAGACGTAATGTGTGTTCGAAAATGCCGTTTTATTCAAACCGAATTGAGAGGATTAGAACGAAATTCCGAAAGCACTCGTTCTGAGTGCATAGAAAAGATAGAAGAGGTGCTCTTCAGGCTTCTTAGATTAGCTGATTCTTTTTTCCTCCTCCGTGATTTCTGATCATCTCTCATTTTAGTCCAAAACGAATAAAAAATAGATCGTGTGACTGCTATATACTGAAGATATAAAATCGAAATTATTGGACTAATAGATTCAACCAGTCACAACATTTTAGTCGCAACAGTGTTGCGAACTCGCATGAACGGAACGAATTCCTTGCATTAAAGTGAAATTAAGTGCCAATGAAAATGATGATGCGTTAAAATGACGGGAAAGCAAAAACTGTCAGCTATATCGTTCTCAGTAAGTTGAAATATTTTTTTGCCTAGTACGCTTGAATGTGATGTCTATTATTTACACTAAGAGTACAGAGTGCACAGATTCAATACAGTAATTCAAATTGGGTACAATTCAAAAACCTGTCATTTAAATTTAAAATAGAGTTGCCAATATCTAGTATTACATCTTAGTTTTGTTAAACGGGACAATCACTTGCGATGATGCGTTCACTTTTGGAGAGTTTTTGTTCTCAGTCGTGCATTAAACTTCTTCTACTATTTTTTAAATAATTCATAAGTGAACTCGGTTCAATGCTTTAGCCAATCAAAACAGGGGTTCTGTTATCTAGTTATATCTATTTCCAACAATAAAAATAATAAAATGAGTTTTACTGGTTGTCCAATAGATCTCACGCAAGCTCTTAACCATTGCATGTAGATACCTGTTTACGAAGCAGGGAAATATTTTTTCCTCACCAACGGCATACTGATATGGCATCAATATATATCTATCTCGATATTGAACACTTCCGTGTCATAATGGTGGTTGTTACCTTTATGTTCGCAAACATGCTTGCTTGTTGCCTTTATGATTGGGAATTTCCTCAATGATTGTGTTGGCTGTAGATTTTGAGATATTGACGCAGCTTTTGCCGTTGTCAATATTATATGTACCACATATTTGGTAATTGTTTGTGTTCAGCGGTAAATAAATCGTAATGTGACGTTTTTTCACAGAACTGGAACGTAATATTTTGCCTTTGATATGTGCAAAGAATACTATGTGTAATAGTACTATCGCATTATGTTTTGTACTGTATTTCTCCCATATGTGATATGTATCTGCAAGTAAGCGGTATCCGATCTTGTAACCGAACATTGATTCTCTCATCGTCCATTTGTATGAAGATCTTAATTACAGCATTGTCACACACAACCATTAAAATTTAACGGCTTTAAATCATCCAAAATCAATGATTTCGTCTGATCCAATTTGTTGAACGCTATGAGCGCAGAATACCTGAGCTGGTAGAACTCAATAAAGATGGCTATCGTGAGTATAGCCTCCATTTCCACCTTCAGAAAACGTTCCACATCACAAATACTCGGTGTTATGCGAATCACCACTAATCACAGTATTTGACCGGTGCACCACTTCTTGCTTCTGCGACTCACTCATCTCGACAGATTACTAGGGCATAGTATAGTAGAAGTTTCCTTTGTTCTTCGGACAAGGAACACAATAAAAAAGTAACTATATTTGTCGTTCGGTTCACACCGGCTGGGACAGAAGCATAAACCACACTGAATTTCGTGACCATTGATTCTGGTTGTTGGAAACAGCAATCTTCTAACTTTATCTCAAACCAAACGAGCTACAAGCTAAAGTCGCTGATAATAATGTTTTTGAAATTTATTTTCAAAACATTTCGGGGAAGGGGGCTTTAGCCCCCTAGCCCCCCCCCCCCCCCCATCTAGCTACGTGCCTGAAATGAACACTCCAGTTCATTTGTGACATTACCGTAAAATATTCAATTCAGTTCGCTTGTATTGTTTACATGGCCTTAGAAAAAATCTTTGCGATTCGCTTCGAGCGAATCTAGTTGTCCACAAAAATTTTCCAAGTCCATCTAAACAGTTAATGACCTGTCTAGAAAGTGAGGTTAAGGTGAAGATATGTGAAAACCAGGAACGCAAGCTTGTTGCTAGGCACCGACTCGCTTGTTTACATTGAGAAAAATGGATTTCGAAGTGGAAATTCAAACGCACAAATAAGAGTTTTCAGACATTTTCCTTGGGTCATCTGCGAAGTGCCAGGAAAATTTAAGGTTTTGTTAGTAAACGATTAAAGTTTCGCGGGTGTTTTTTGCAGTGGTGTGTGATTAAAGTACATTTGAAAAAGTGCAATGAAAATGAGCAGACGAAAAATAAGAGTGTTTTTAAAAGAAACCCTAAGTGAAGAGCGGTAGTATTTTCGCACAAAATATTAACTACAAATGGCATTCCGTCAGGAACTCGGGTTGATTGTATATAAAAATTTTCTAGCTTCCTCAAGTAGCAGTTTCGTGGTACACCGGCAAGGTTAGTGTGTTGAAAAACGTATTTTTTATATTTGCTCATGTCAGATACGAGTTCCTATACCTCCATACCGTTACAGTTGCTGGCTGATTCGTAAGTAGTTCCAAACAGGGTTAAACTTCCTGTGCATCTTAAAATGAACTTTTTGTAGTTTTAAAACTGATTTCTCCACGTAATGCTAACCTGTTAGTTATTTGGTAGGGCTGCATGAGTTACGATGATCGTGTCCGTGGTATCAAGCCGAAATAATGGGTTTGCCGCAAAAGTCGAAATAACAGTTCAATCCATAATCAAACAAAAATATTCAAGATTTTCCTAAACGTACCCCCAGAACCAAACCGAATGCAAACAGTTGCTATAATTTGATGATTGTCATTCATTTCGATGTTCCAAATATTTAAATGCTACTACGCAGTAGAAGTTAAATAAGAACCATTTAATCGGATTGTATCCTTCAAACGAACCAATTTCCTGGAAACGATCAATCGATCCGTTCTGTTTCCAGCCGTAGAGATCGCCCCGAAATGATACCCTGTCTCGGCTTTGTTTTGCACTCCCCTGCCGGTATGTATGTAATGATACCTTTTCCGGGATATTTTCGGCTACTTTTCCGCAGTTTATGCAAATCCGGCGAATCATTTCGGTTGTCCGTCGAAGCAAAAAGACAAAATAAAATGTTATAAGATCAGGCGTAGAGAGGGAAATAAATATTCAACAGTTCTTCAGTTGTGATCCACTCGACTCAAGACTCCAACCCGCGCGGTCAAGTGGGTTCAAAAATTGTAACGTTGAATTCCAGATACCTACTATACCTGCGAGGTACGACGACCGGTGAGAACGGAACAACGACACCGAGTCGTTTGTTTGTTCTGGACGCAAAACTCTTGTTGTGCTAGCTTTGGGCTTGAACAAACAACCCAGACAATCCCCTAGCAGATAAGGAACTAGAGAAGAAGCGCGGGCAATAATGTTTTTGTTTACACGCTGGAGGTCTCTCGGATCCGGCAACGGCGGCGATGATGATGATGACGGTGAAGATCCCGCGTAGAACATTGCGCTCGGCTATATAATGTTCCACTTGAGCTAGGATCGAGTGCAATTTAGGTTTGGTAAATGTTCGCTCTGTTCTCGGCTGAGCCCCGGTGTTGTGATGGTACCCGATTATGAAAGGAAATCATTTTGCTCCGGACGGTCCCTGGCTGGACCTACCGAGCGGACCTCGTTGAAGTGGGATTTGGTATGCAGGGCAAAATAGAAAAAAACTGGGAGAGCGGGGAAGAAATGAGATCAAGTTTTTTTTTGATTGATCGAAATGTGTTTACTTTTTTGGCTTGTTGATGTGTGCCGAGTGGTTTGAAGTACTGACTGTGTAATACTTGGGAGGTTTTGAATACGGCAGAAATGGAGCGAAAAGTTGTACGACGGGGCCAAGCGCACTTGGGTCGAACTTTCTCAACCAGCAAACTATGAGCAACTAATCAATGTTGAACTGAACTTCAATCAGCAAGTCATAACAGCGACAATTGAAAATTGACAGATTGACAGTTGATTTATCTGCACTTTTACCTACCGGTCACTTCACTTGATTACATCGATGTGCACTTTCCACTGAAAAATAAGGCGCGGTGACCGGCATCTGATGTCCCGCAAGAAACCATAAAATCGCTTCGACGCGCAATAATTTTCTACTTTCCGCGGGTGGTCTTGTACGACTCGATCCCGATCCGCATTTTCCACCAATAGAAGGTGCAATGGTGAATGGCAGCAAGTAAGATTACCTACAGTTTCCTGACCGCAAAGAGAAGTCGCTTAGTTTGTTGGGTTTTATTTTATGGCGCGAGAAGGGGAACGGGAAAATTAATACACATCTAGTGCTCTTCGGTTTCGCGCAGCGCGGCCAACCCAACACGGTATCCAAGGTATTGCACAGCACCATCCACAGAGGAGCAGAGTCTCTCGCTCGACCAGCTGCAATTCCTGTGCGAAGCCCCACAAGAAGGAACAGTTTAAATGGCGGAGAAACATTTCGCAATTCAACACTAATGGTACCGGTTGTTCGTTGGCCGATCCCGAGCGCTAAATTATCATCATAAATGTACGATTAATTTATGCACACCATGCTCTAAATGATAATTTTACTGCTAGTAGTCCCATTCGAAAACTCTAATCTAATTCGATCCTCTCTTCCTGCTTTTCTTTCTTTTTCTTCTTCTCTAGGTAAGTGGTGGTCACATTTCATCTCCGTCCCACTGATATCTGATGGCGATACGATAGAAGGTAGCAGCAGCAGCTCGCTATCGATCGATCGATTAGAGGGTAAGTATGTAGCTTTCGAAGAGAGCCGGGAAATTATTAACCGCAGCATAAAACTGGATCCTGGCCGCGGCGACTATCGAAAGACTAGTGACCGGGACGGTGGATTTACGATTTATTAGTTCGGCGTCACCTCCCAGGCCCCCGAGTCCGGCAGTCAGTCGGTGGCGACGCCAGGTTTTCAGCCCCCTCGGCTGGATGCAGCTCAGGTGTTAAATTACTAAGTCCTGCTCGGTACGTTTTTGTTATGGGCAAGAGATGCGGGGGAAACGGGGGGAAGAACCCAAGCGATAAATCTTAGCATCGACCGGCAAATGAACTCGTTCGATTCGTTCGTTCGTTCGTTCGGTTATTGTGCTCATCAGGGATTTTGCGAAATGCGCTGCTTTTCCTGGTGGCGTCCCTACGAGGAACTCGAGCAAGATGCGAAGAATCGATGACCGGACGTGGACGGGGGAGGTACAATTGATGGGAGCCGTAATGAAGTGAAACTGCCTCCGGAGTTCCTCTGAAAAATGACGCGGTTTTTTCTTATCATTCGTTCGGTGGGTCTGAAAGGGAAATGGACAAACAGCGATCGATGGTTTGAAGTTGATTGCGTTTATGTGGGCAATTTCAAAGGCAGCATCTAATGAAGGGAAAAGGGAACCTCCAGCGATCGGAATTTGTTATTAGTTATAAAATTTAATTTGTTTTAAATGTTTCCGACCTTCAACGGACAGTTTATTTATACAACTCTGAAGTCCGTTCGAACTATAATTTTTCTGCACAAATGGGTCATTTATTTGAATGTAATTAATTTACAAAACCGCTAAGGCTATCGTTTTGTAGGTTTCTTATAAGTTATAATGGGAAATATGTAAATTATTCGGATAAATGTTCGATCTTTTCAGTTACTATCATTTCTTGCACAGTGGTACCGTCAACCTTACCGGCCATCTTTTTCTACAACTGCTCCAGATTTTCGGTTATTTTGAAACATTGAAACAATTTACTCTTAATAATTATCCAGCTTTGTTCCAACTGGAAGATTATGCAGACAATCTGATGAATTGAAATTTTTTCAGAAAAAACCGCATTATTGTTTGAGCACAATCTCGGTTGTAATGGCAGTTCTCTAAGTCGAACCAGATCTTCGCTGGACCTTCGTTGCAATGCACGGATGGTGGAATTAATTATACTCTGGACACGCCCCTATTTAAAATTTTGTCCATATTAAGCCGTGCCAGTAATGAAATCCTTTGGTTTCTTTCAGCGCCTACAAATGTCTTGCCAAAACAATAACTTGTAAACGAATTTGTCTGCCGTGATAATTCTGAATATTCATTTTATGTATTGTTAATCGTATATGAAAAAAATACCCGTTGTATTTGGTCAAAGCTTTCATTGCACGGTTTTGGTAACCAGGTTTCATTATAACGTTCGGTTTGGATATTTGCTATCTTGGTACGACCTAAAACCTTTTCGCATTCATATTAACCAAACTGCAGTGCTTCATAGTGATTCTCTTGGCAAATTTACAGCCAAAATAGTTTCCACTCGTAGTTTCTAATCACCACGACCATCCTACGTTAACATTTATCGTTAACGGTTAATAGCGTTATTGAGGTTTCAACAGTTGTTTTTGAAAATTTTAAAATCTCTGGTATCATCCCCTCTGAATAGGTTTTGTTATAAACAATTTTTAATTTATTGTTTGTGGATGACCTTTTAATGCACACACTTAATTTTTGTTTGGTATTATTCAAGGTGGCGATTTCTGGAAAATCAGGGAATTTTCATGGGATATGTATTCAAACCAGTAAAAAACTATAGTTTTGTAAATGCAACTGGAATATTTAATCTTTCTCTTTTCTACAATTTCCCACAGCAATAGACATATAAATTGTTTAATTTGGAAGCAAAGTTGACGTATCAGCAAACTTCTAGTGGTTCGCCCGATTCCCAATTGCCCAATGCTCAAATGTTATTTTGCTTGGCATGCAGTCATCTGATACAATAAAACAGGAGCTGTCTATTTATCCAACGTTTCGGCTCATGAATGTTGCCTTCTTCCGAGAATCATAGATGTCTGTCTATTTTAAAACTATGATTCCCGGAAGAAGGCAAAGTACCTGAGCCGAAACGTTGGATAAATAGACAACTCCTGTTTTATTGTATCAGATGACTGCATGCTAAGCAAAATAACATTTGAAATTCAAATCAGTCCACCTGACTAATTATTGCTCAATTCGTCAACTTGATTGAGCCGTGGCTATTTTCTATATGTACCAGGTGTAGACGAACAGATGGGTGAGTAATGCTAGAGACAGATACGGACTAATTTTTTTACGGACTAAGTTTCTAAAAAAAGTTTGAGTACGTACTGACACTATGAAGTTGTTTACAATTTAACATATTCTTAGCCAACTGTTACTAACAAAAGATGGGTACTTTCGGAATGACCAGTAGATGTCGGAAATCGATGTTTAAAGCCATTTCGAAATTCAAGATGGCAAATTCCCGTTTAGATAAATTCTCAAGGATATAATTAACAATATGGGAATTTTTGGAATGAACCAAAAAGCAACAAGCAGATTACGGAAATCGATGTCGGAAGCCATTTTAAAATCCAAGATCACGACTTCCGGTTTAGATAAATTCTCTATTACCTCAACAATATGAGTATTTTCGCAATGGTAAACAACGCAATGCTCAAACAGGAGATGCTAACTTGGCCTTCAAAATGACATCACGCATTGATTTCCGTCATCTACTCGTCAAGCCCATTACAAAAATATTTTATGGCGGGTTATACAGAATTTTGCTCAACTGGAAGTCTTCGATTTCGAAATGGTGCCAAACATCGATTTCCATCAACTGCTTGTGAAGCCCGTTTAAAAAATATTGTTAGGGTTATCGAGAATATTGCTCAACCAACCAATTTTTATTAGAATGTGAAGTGAACTTTTTTGCAAACTGAATCCCAAATAACGAACACTTTTTTTACGAGCTAATTCAATTTTCGAACCCCCGGTTTGGTTCGTAAATAGAGGTTCCAGTGTAATCTGAATTGAAGAAGCAATAGCCGTCAATGAAGCCGAATCTGAAAATAACAGTCAAACAATCCTTGGTATTCCATGGAATTTAAACCAACACCTTTTTCTTGTGAAGACTATATGGTTCAACAAAAATGGATGTCGCTTACTCTCCCACTTGTATCGTCAAATTTCTGTTTCAGCCAGGTACAGCTTGGCTCATTATCCGTTACCATACCTTAAGCCAAACCCATTAAAACTGGGGATAAGGGAGCCACCTGTGAAATTTTTTTTAACAGATCATCGCCCTAGTAACAATTGTGGTTTTATGGTACTCTTGAAGCCACTCTTAAAACTTATATTGCACTTGTGATGTGCTATAAAACCAGAATTGTTACTTGGGCGTTTAGCGCAATGGAAAAGTGACGTTTCTCCAAACTTGCTTGCACTCGCAACGTATTGAGACTCAAAAACTCTATACAATGAATCGAAGCATAGCTCGACACAGTACTTCTGCGATTGGGTTTTTTTACTTTATAGCTCATTCATATGCTACGTACACACGAACGCTTCATTCTTTCTCTTCTCAATTTCCATGAAAGAAAAGGAAGTTGAAAAGAGAAATGACGAGGCGCTATTTAGATAAAAAAAACATTGAGTGATACAATTGAGGGAATATGCTTGTGGGTGACTTTAAGTTTCAGTTATGGTTGCGATCGATCGTGCCTGCGATCTGGAGCAGAGTGAATAAAGCGAAGATTGAAAAAGGAAAATATTTTGGGCTTACAGGAGGAAAACCAGGACATATTAAGCGTTTTCCTCGACTTTTCAGGACACCAGGGCAGTCAGTGAAAAACCAGGACATGTCCTGTGAAACCAGGACGTATGCACGGAAAAAAAATTGTTCCCAAAATCGTGAATAAAGTGCCATGAATTCTGGAACAATTACGTTTTTACGTTACGAAAACAGGACCATGACCAAAAATCATGGCTTTTATAATTATGTTCAATTTCCCTTCAGTAACGCTCGCATAACGCTTTCATTAGTGGAAATATTTGATTTTGTTTTGTGAACTTCAGTCACGGTTTCCGCCAAGAACTAGTTCACAACTTTATGAACATTATTCATAAAACCAAAGGTTAACTCATGATTTTTTTTATCATAGTTATAGGAACAATAGTTCACAAAATCAAAATATTCTGGCTATTTTTTCGTGAACTATTTCACGAAATTCGGAATTTTATTCATGAATCCATTCAATCCTCGAGAACTAATTCATGATCCCTAATATATTAGTCACGATCCAATATCCGTGCTCGTGAAATGCTTCACAAAATCATCAAATATTATTCATGCATTTGTGAACTGGTTCATGATTCCTAATATATTAGTTACGATCCAATACCTATGCTCGTAAAATACAGTCGTGATCCGCTGGTTGGGCCACACCTCTGTCCAACTAACGAATTTGATTCGTTAGTTGGACTTACTGACAGATGCCAAAAACTTTCCAAAGGAGACGTTAGTAGTGTAATTGCATCTATTCACATCTCTAATAATTGTCAGATTGAATGTCAAAGTGAATTTGACATAAGATTTTGACATTCAGATGCTTTTTAGTTGGACAATGGTCCAACTAGCGGAGGTCCAACTAAAAAGCGGTCCAGTTAAAAAGTGTCCAACCAGCGAATCGCGACTGTAGTTCATGACATCATGAAATATTATTCATGTATTCGTGAACCGGTTCATGATACCTAGTATAATTGTCACAACTTACCATTCGTTTTCGTGAAATAGTTCACGAAATCATAAAATATTATTCATGTATTCGTGAACTGGGTCATGGTTCCTAGTACATGATTTACGATCTATCTAGTATCTATTGGCGTGCTTGTGATATTTAGAAGATATCCCTAATCATTTACAATTTGATGCAACATGGTAATGAAATTATTACGTGAACTCTATCACAAAAGTTGGAGTATTATTCGAGGAATCATTTTTGTTCCATGCACTTTTTCATGAAATACTCAGCTGCTAGCGACCAATAATAGGTACGAGCAGTAGATATAAAAAAAAACTTTAAGAACCTCGAAAATCGTTATTTATTTAATAAGGTTCATTGTGATGTCCGGACAGAAAACGAAAACTGCGTAGAGAACCCAAAATAGTATGCGTGATATAGTTCACAGAACCAGATATCGCGAATGAGTCTTATTTTGATGATCCAGTTCATATTGTCACGTTATTCAGAGTAAAAAAAACCATTAGAAACCAAAAAGTAATACATCACGATAAGGCTAAGAGAATTTACGAATACTATGATAAAACTGCTGATATCATGAACATTAGTTACACTACTCTTTGAAAGTTAACTCTAAAATAAAATATCATGATAACATTAACAAAAATTACGAAAATCGTGACTAAGATCTTGAAATCATGAACACAAATCACACAACTAGTGACAAAAATATCTAAAATCGTAACCAAGATCCTGAAATCATGAACATGAATTGATCTATTCATCACTAAAATATCACGATAACATGAACAGAAATTACAAAAATCGCGACTAAGATCCTGAAATCATGAACTTAAATCACACAACTCGTGACGAAAATATTTAAAATCGTGGCAAAGATCCTGAAATCGTGAACATGAAGCACTCTACTCATGACTTAAATATCACGATAACGTGAATGAAAATTACGAACATCGCGACTAAGATCTTGAAATCATGAACTTTAATCCCGCTAACGTCATGAGTATTCACAAGAATCGCGAATAAGCTCTTGAAATCATGAACAACGTTTAACTGTCGACTGTGTATTCCCAAATCAAGAACAAGAATCACAATAAAAACTAAACATGTCCAGGGAACAACAACAGTAACCCAAACAACCATTCCAATGTAACGCCATGTATATATTCGGGGCGAACTGGTTTTTAGAAAACACAAATAGTTTCATGAATACGAGGTTTATTATTCATAATTTCAGGAACTTGGTCACGGTTTTCGTAAATCGTTCAGTTCACGAAATCGTGACCTATTGTTCGCGAATTTATGATCGGATTTTTTCCGTGTGGTCACCCTAATTTTTATTCATTATTCAAACCCTGGTCGAGTATTCTGCTGACCTTCCGGATTCTCACATCAGATTCAGGGATCCATAAACTGGCGGCTCGTTTTGAGCTTCGCGGTTTTTCAATTTCTCTCCGCGAACTTATTGAACTATCTAGGAGTTCCCAGCATACCGGTGTGATCACCTAATTGCACAAACAATGATTTGGACATTTAAAATGTGTATATTGGCAAATATGCTTGCAGATGGCATTTTGGGTGGATTTCTCATGTTTTCATTTGGGAAATACAATTATTTAAACAAAACTTCGCTCCTGCAGAAGAAAAGGAAGGATTTAAAATGGTTATACTGGAGATTAATTTGTTCTACTTTCGCTCTTGCCGAACAGAGCAATGTACATTACATCCCCAGTACTTAATATACAACAACTATAACAAGCAAATCACAATATACCTCGAACGCACCTGACATATTGTAGTCCCTTCGAGCAATTGGTCACATATAAATGTGTTTAGGTAGTGCTTAAAATTCAAAATCTTCGGTTAGTTGTTAGGTTTAATTTCGGGTTCGGGTAGGGTTACTCCAATTTTAATTTTTCGGGTTCGATTTGGGCTCAGTTTATCCAATTTTTCGAGCTCGGGTTGGGTTAGGGTTTTCCAAAAATTTTATTTTCGGGCTCGGTCCTGGTTCCGCGTTTTCAATTTTAAAATTATCTGGTTTGGGTCGGGTTCGTATTTTGAAGTTTTTATAATTTCGGGTTCGGGTTAGGGTTCGAAAAAACTGAAACTTGACCATCTCTAGTATTTACGACGCACTAGACAGCAGGTGGATATTTGGTGCTTTATTCATAGATTTAGGGGTGTAGGTAAAGTTAATTCGGTCAAAAAGACACATTTTTCAACAAAAATTGTTGTGGCGTCACAGAGAGTGCTAGTATATTCATTCAAAATCCAGATAATAATGTCATATTTGAACATAATTTTCTCAAAGTTTCATTGCAAAATACTGAGAATGGAACGCGTGACAGTAAATCTTCGTAGGTGTATCGCCGAAAACTTATTTTACGGTGACCTTCATGACTTAAAATCTACTGTACTGAACAAATCGTTTTGAAATTTTGCTCATTACTCCCTAGGTACCTACAGAAGCATTTAATTTTTTGCTCGAGTTTTGAATTTTTCGTGGAATTTTGAACCAAAAATCTTGTTTGCTAAAAAACTCAGTTAACATGTAACTGTAAAATGCTCCTGTAGTAACCTGGGCAATGATGGGAAGAACTGTGCAAAGTTTTAGAACAATTGGTCTAGAAGATTTAGTGTACTGCAGTTTTCCTCTTGAAGATTCACTGTCACTCACCCAATTTTCAACATTTTGCACTGAAAATTCAGGAAAACGTTTTTCAAATTTTGCAATATTGTATAAAAGTTGACTGATATTGTATAAAAGTTGTACATCGCCAAAAATTTTTTTTTGACTGCGACCTTTTTTCAACGAAAATACTCCTTCCCTTAATTAGGCGACACCATCAATCACGACCTACTTGTCCAAAAGCTTTACTACTACTGAATCAGAGGTGTCATTAATTGAGTGGCAGTTGGCCAACCGCAGTATGTTTCGATAGGCGACTACAAAAGTACTGTTGATCGTATAACAACTGGAGTCCTACAAGGAAGCAGTCTTGGTCCTATCCTATTTCTACTGTTCACAAACGATATTTGTTTGCTGAAATTGAAAGGAACAGTCGTTTATTTACTTATGATACATCCGTTTTTTTTATTCCGGCAGTAGATTAAGCACGATATTAAAAAACTCAAAATTTAATTCCAGCAGAGCTTTCTATCTCTAAACCTCGAGAAAAGAAAAAATACATGATTGTACACTCACGAAGAGAACGAATCCCTATTCGGTCTATTTATTTCGAAAAGCTGAATGAAGAATTTGTATTATTCTTTAATTCACTCGCGCTTGCAATACTTTGTTGCTTGTCGGGATCTGGCTAGTAAAACCAGCTTAAGAGAATTGCAGGTCATGCAAAATCGCTGCCTCAAAATTGTACCAGGCAAACCATATTTGTACCCTACAATTTCGTTGTCTTTGGAACTGAACAACCCAATACTGCCAGTTAGAACATTACGAATCTTTGTGCAACATGCAGATGCACCCGCACGGAGCAAACAAATAAATCTGCAGCAAGTCGATAGAGACTTCTTCTTACTGACCGTATTGATGTGCAATCTGCAGCAACGTCACTAATATTTCTCCACAAACATGTCAAATGGTCCTAGGTGCAAATGAGAGCCTCTCTTTGTTTACTTTCTCTTTCGAATATTACGGCGTCATCTTTAAACTTTTCAATATTGTTTCAGGATATATCGAAAAACTCTGATTTCGACTAGCTTATTCTGCTAAGAGTTGAGTAACAAACGTATAAACTGCTGAGTTATTAGCGAAAGAGAAAGTAAACAAAGAGAAACTGTCATTTGCACTTAGGACCATTTGACATGTTTGGCTAGATTTATAACTTTCGAATGTCTTTTAAGTTTGTTTTATCCAATCAGAGAGCGCTGCGGAATGATTTCAACAACCGTTTTTTGTTATTCATATTAATTGTGCATTCTATGGAAGTAGTTTCATATTAGGGGTGCATATTTGCAATCAAGTAGGGCAGAAATCTAGATATTCTATTCAGTGCAAAAGAAGTTATTAGCCTTCAAAAACTGACGCGCCTGTCATGGCTAGTGTTTTGAAACGGGCAACTATATTGAAAGCTTAAAAATTTTCTACATTAATAAAACGGTTTTATTTGTATAACTTTTGTGGCTTTCACTTTACACTAAAGTAACCTTTACACAACTTGAAGATGTTTTAGTGCGCATAATTTGTTCATGTACACCAATAACTGAACTATTTTCGTTTCAAAGTTATGAGAAAATTTACTTGATTATATAATTTTTTCAAATATAATTTTCCTCGATTCGGGTAATTAACCTTATATAACGTTCACTTTGTAGTATACTACACCAAGAATGGCAATGACGCTATTATCATATATCTATTTACTCAAAAAAAACTTTCAAACGAATCAAGCCAGAGGTTCGGTATATTGAGATAATATGTTTTCCTTCAAAAGTATTCTTAAAGTATTTCTAAACCTTAAAGAAGGAAAATTCGAAACTTCAAAAGTTTTGTTACTAAAACCAGTTTTGTCGACGAAGTTTTTTTTTAAATTTTGGTCTTCTTCAATTTACTGAAGGCCTGCAAAACATTATTTCGAACCATTTAAAAGTAAATTTTTAGATTTTAATTAAGTTTTAAATCAATACCGCAAAAGTTATATGAATGAACAGTTTTTCTAAGAAATACTAAGAAACATCCTAAACCTTGATTTTTTTGTAAAATTAAAAGTATGACTGAGCGTACATGTCTTCAGCAAACTTTTTTAAAATTAGTCGTTCAAGTTGTTTAGCGTTAAAAAAACTTAAAAGTCTTGCGGAATTCCAGCGCATTCGTAACCGAAAGTTTCATGAATCAGAGCAAACCCAAAGTGAACAATCACATTACCTCGCAGGAAGAACAATTTAATGGCAATCAGAGTTTAATCGACGGATTTAAGTATCGCATTTTGTTTCACATTTTGGGCCGTTTTATTACCCCCACCCACACGCACACACTCTCACAAAAGTGCCAAGGTGTTTACTCTCGCAAATGGTCCTGCAATCAAAAGCAGATTTGCCAACCTTGCCATCCCCACCTGCCACAACGCACACACACAATAATCATAATTGAGTTAGTTTTAACAGCGTTTGCGACTGCGGGTTTTTGAAATGATCTCCGATGATCGCACATCTACCGTCCAGTTAAATTGCGCCATTAGAATTATGGTTGGAGCTGGAAACGTTCATCTTTCTGGGTTGTATTCGCAGGGGTTGCATTGAAATGACGAAAATGTCTTTTTTTCAAAGATAAAATGATCGCTATCAAGGGGGATTAAGTCTAAACGGACGGTCATAATAGACTCATGGTAGCTAATTATATTGATTTGCTACACACCAAAAAAATCTGAATTTTATCGTTGACGTAATTGCAAACATGACACAATTCAACAAACCGTAATTTACGAAATGACGGAACATTACCGTGTTCCTTTTAATTTTACATGAAACATATACTTTACATGCGCAATAACATAAAATTACACTTCCTACCATTCAGAACAAACGCTGCATGTGGAGTAAAATTACATGATTTACGAAATTAAACGTCATGTAAAATTAAAATCAAACGTAAAACTAAGTCATTTTTGATGCTCGTATATGTCAGGGTCAGGAGACGTAAATTTACACTGTTTTTTCTAGGTGTGTATATCTATTCATAAGGAGAAAGTGGATGAAATATTTTTTGCATAAGTAAAAATTACCGTTACGACTTTATTTCATCACTATATAGCAGCAGGTTTGGCTTCGTCTCATCAGTACCTGGGGCAAAGTATGTGCCAGATACTGTTGAGCTGGATTCGAAACATGGCATGCTGTGCTTTGGGTCGCTAACAGAAACAACGTTTTGGTTTCACTATGCTTCTCATAAGCAAACAGAACTTCTGTGCTTGCGGGACATCATGCTTGCTCATTCGTTCCTATTTTTATTTAACGTCTATGTGGTGGTCAAGTCGGCTGCCATATACTGATGCGACGAAAACGAAATTAAAATTCTCAGTTATTAACTGATTTTTATGAACAGAATTTGCACCAGAGTGATAGCTATTTTTTAAATTAAATGTTGGGCGCGAAGTAATAACCTCTCCCTTTTTTAGCGAACGAATTATCGATTTTATTACATCTGCCTTGTTTGATGGGAAAAATGTAAAAAACGATCAAACTCTAACCAATAAAATTAATTTTGCCATCGACTTATCAGTTTTAAGACGTAGTACCCCACATTCAGCACAAACCACGTGTCATAAAAGTGTAAAAGTGATCGTCTTTTGGGTGACCACATGCAATCAACACTGCATTTCAGGGGAATCACGAGAACCAGATCATTTCACTGACGCATTTTTCGGGTGAAAGGGAATAAAGCTCCGAGTAAAGCGAAAAAAATGGTATCATTTCGCAAAATATGGATCATTACATCGCAATCAGACCCCGATACTCCCATCGTTCCAAGGAATGGCTCAATCGGTAGGGGCTGCAAAAAAATGACGCTTGATGAGGTGGTAAAATAAAACTTTCATTTCAATCGTCGTCCCAAAAGATTCGGGGTGTCGATCTTCGAGACCGCTGTATTACCGATTCCCCCCGGATAAGGTTCGACATTAAAATTCATCCCAACAAATACTGCAGTTCTTGAGAGTGTCCGGATTTCGACAAACGCGAGATAAAAAAAAGTTTCCCGCAAACGTATAAAATATTCATTTAATGACATCAGGATTATGTGATTGAAATTTTTATGTTTCTCTCAAAGGCTGGAATTTGTGTGTGCATCACACGGAAGGTCGGAATCCTGTCCGTGTTTGAGGGATGAGGGGGAGATAATTGGGCGTACTGACCGAGCGAATGATTGCGTGAGTTGTGAGTGGGATCGGTTTTTTTTTTCGGTGCATTCATCGGACTGCAAATTGGTTCTGCTACACCGGAGGCGTGGGTGTGGACAGAATTGGCTTGTTATGGGATTAAAACATGCTGATCCGTAGCTGGACCAAAAAAAAATAAACAGCAAACGACATGTCACCGCGAGTGGCAGTAAAACCGGACCCAGGGTGAATAACACGTACCGGATAAAGATCAAACGTTGAAGGACGTGAGCTGGACTTGTAATTGCGTGGATGCTGGGGAAGGCTTTTTCAACCGGGACATGAGCATTTGGATGCATTTGGGTGGATTCGGGGACGGTCGAAACTAATTACTATCGGTGAGGCGAGTGTTGGCGTTGGACGCGTAAGGTAAGTACCACTTTGTCAAATCTGTCAACTTTTAAAACAAGAAACGATACTATCGTTCCGATCAATTTTGAAACATTCGGTATCCTATCCATCGTTCCCGTTATGCCATCCAAGACCGCGTCTCGTTCAACTTTAATTTTTTTCTTCTTCTTTCTCAAAGTCTCATTGCCCGCTGCTCCGGAATGTACGCGTTATCAATTGTCCGCCGTCGGTTGGACTTCCCTGCCGGAGGGTCCCTTGAAGCTGCAGATGAGAGGCAGAAAAAAAATCCCACTCCGGAAAGCTTAATCGAGATGTGCACCGGGGTTAAGCCTCCCGAACTCATAAATTATCCTTCGACAGACAGGCGGAGCACTGGCACCGCAAGGTAAAAGTCCAACGGTAGATAAAAAAAAAACAACAAAACAGAAATAAAAACAAAACACAAGAAGCTGCGTGGACGCAGGTGACCATTAAAGTTACTCAATATGTATTGAAACACAGGCCATACAGGGATCGCAAACGACGAACGCACACATTAAGTAAACGCGCACCGGGCTGGGGATCGGATGAGACGGGATAGGGAGGAAAATATATAGAATGCTATAACTTTTTATGATGGTTTTTCTGAACAAGTGTTGTTGAATCGATTGCTGGCTCTTGGGGAGCAAATAGCTTTTTACTTGCTTCGGTGAAATGGGATCGGTTTTATGCAATGCTCAGCAGGTTGTGGCTGCAGGGAATAGCAGATAACTATACGTAATGAGAACGAATAAAGAACATCCCGGTCAGAAAAAAACCATCCATTGGTCAGTTATGTTTATAAAATGAAACTATATTTCAACTGTCAAAATTCAGGAAATCGGAATATTCAGCATCAAAATAGTATTGGACGTTTACCGAACCGCATATGGACTATTTGGAGAGGCTTGTAAATAAATCAATTTTAAGCATAAGGAGAACAATTCCTATCTTTAATAAATCGAACTACGTCTCATCAGTAACTGAAAGACCTACTTGGGCGCCAGCTAGACACTACATCCAAAAATATCTCATTACTTATGTGCAAAACTAAACGACTGATCGGGATTGACATCCCGAACGAACAGATGTTTAACCCTGCCCACAAGTAATGTGAGATTTTAGGAATTTGTGTCTAGCTGGCAACCAAACGATGTGTCAGTTACTGATGAGACGAGATCGAAATGCAAAAATCCAACTGAATAAAGTGAGGAATTGTGCTCTGTTGCACATATTGGGTTTAACGCACTCTGCTCCCTAGAGAGAAATAACGTAGTACCACATTGCCAATGGTTAGTAAGTCTCGATTGCGCTTCGGTCTTATCGGAAAACCTGAACTATTCTTTCTTCGCGACATGTCTCTCAAACAGTCATTTGATAGGGTGACCGTATCAGGCAACTAAAAGCTCAGGGCAAATCCCGTTAGCTTTCAATTGACTATGCCTTCTCCCCAGGTTTTCGGCTGTTAAAAAGTTTGGCAGGCAGAGCTCTGCCAGAAAGTCTCTCGTTAGAATTCGATCACTTTTTCGAAATTACACGTACGCAGTTCTTGCTGCACCACCATCAGCGAAGGTTTCATGCTGTTATTGAAGAAATCGGCAAACCTGAATTGAGTTAATGACACGATATATTTTTGAGTGGTCTGTGCAGTAGCGGTGTGAGTTTTCAGCACTTAATACACGTCATTGAAGTAAAGCAGAAATATCAACGGTTCCAAGTAGTTTCCCTGCACTATTCCTGATGTGAAAATAAACACCTGGACATCTGCAATGATAATCAGCTGTGTTGATCCTATCTCAAATCGAGAGATAGGAATTTCAAAACCTTTGTTTATGGTCGCACTATGAACGCAAAGTCAAAATGTGAGCCACTTTCCTGACTAGGGAAGGCTTGAATTTTTCATCTTAGGAAATTCTACTGTCCTCGACTGGGATTAAATCTAGACACGCTGGGGTAAACAGCAATCAGGCTTATTAGTTAACCACCGGTGCTGTCTATAAAATGTGAGTTGGTAAATTGTTATTATTTATAATGTATTTAGTTCATTTTCTACGTCTTCCCATTCCACGAGTGTAAATCGTCTATTAAATTATTTAACAAAAAAATCCACCGCGGAAAAAAATTCGTACCAAACGGGAACAAAGAGCCGTTATGTCTATTCCTACAGCGAGGATGCAACATGAATGAACCTCAAAGCGATATGCGCGCTACGACTCAACATTATATCGATTGATTTCAGATGTGGCAATATTCGCCGAAGAGGAGCGCTCGTTGGAAGAGAATATTTGGCTTTCTCCGAAGTTGCTGCTGAAACTGGCTTTGTCCAGTTTCAGCACATCAGAAATGTTATACTGTTTACAATCAGGAAGTTCTGAACAAATCTAAACGGAACAATAGTACTGCGTACAATTGTAACTCTCGTAATCTAGAAACTAGTTAAATTTATTTTACATTGAATTTTAATGCTTGCATTTTTAGACTAACGTCGCTGATTAGACGAATTCGAAATGTTTAACCCAACTTATCATGCATGGTCGAATTGTGTAGGCAAATACATTTCCAATTTCAGTTAACTCAGTTCGATGAAAAAAACCTATAATTACTTAGGAATCAGAATATATTGGCTTAAATGACACGTTCCCCGTATGTAGTCGGGGATTTGTGCCTTGCCGTGTGTTTTCATCATTTCCTGAGCGGAAGGAAAGGACAAGGAGGTGTGGGGAAGTAGAATTGGAAGTGTGGGAAAAATAACAGCACAAAAACAAAAATAAACAACAACTCACAAGTAGATTAATTCGCCTGCGAGTAAGCTTAAAGCTCTTTACCCTTTTAGATAAGAAACTCTAGTATGTTTCGAAGTTTCAGTCGTCCAAACACGGTGTCGTCTATGTAAGGACGGCTGAAAACTCGAAATCGCAATTGCGCTACTACTGGGTAGTTGAAAATCAGATGATATTAGATTCCGTAGTCGGATTCACAAAGATCACATGAAAAAGACTCAGCGCGCTGAATAGTTGCCATGTGATAATTGAGTTTGCAGTGGCCGGTTAAAGCCCTGGTCAGCATGCCGTAGTGGAGTTTCGAAAAATGTTGGAGATTTTTCGAAATCATTGGGCACGGTTGTTCTAGAAACGCCTTTGTTTGGCGACATGTTTGTAGATTTCTTCAATAAGTGCGGTGCTCGGACGAAGCCCAGGACCATATTTTTCTCTTATTCAACTTGTTGAAATTGGCAGCACAGGCTCAGGACCAACGAAGCCAATCGCTGAACCTGTCCTGGCCAATTCGTCAGCCCATTCATTTCCAGTAATACCGGAATGTTTGGGCACCCAGACAAGGTAGATAGTGTTAATAATGCTTAGTTCTTCGATTTGGGTTCGGCACGGGATCACTAGCTTGGACCGTGATTTGTCTGAGCTAAGGGCCTTGATTGCAGCCTGACTATCGGAGCAGAAGTTTATAACTCTGCCGGACAAACTCAGTTTTGAAAGGCCGATTGTACCCCGCACATAATCGCAAAGATTTCTGCTTGTAATACAGTACAGTATCTACCAAGTGAGTGAGATTGTTCCAATCTCATTTCACGACAGTAGGCACCAGCACGTCCCTCCATCAGAGAACCGTCAGTGTAACAGACCACTGGTGTTTGTTGTTGTCTTTCCATATAGCCTGACAACCACTCCTCTCGAGAGGGAATCTTCACATGGAATGTTTTGTAAGGAAAACTACAAGTGAGTGTAATATCGCTGGGAGCAAGAATATCTTCACCCCATGTAACCATTTGTGACCACAATCGTCTACGACTGGTAGTAAGATCAACATGGTTACTGTTCCAAAGCTCAGTAACCTGCAGTCTGTATGCACATGATAGTGCTTCTTGTTTGAGGTGTTTGTGTAATAGTTTGATATTTAGAAGGGCCTCAAGAGCAGCAATCGGAGTTGTGGTGAAAGCACCAGCATGCCATGAGCGCCATTCATTGCAGATGGTTTAGCTTTGACTGGACTGTCATCACCTCTCCCCTCTGCCACCACACAAGGCATCCGTATGACAGTATTGGACGTACAATTGTCGTGTAAATCCAATAGATGTATTTAGGTTTGAGACCCCAGGTCCTTCCAAAAGTTCGTCTGCACTGCCATGTACGCTTTCTTGACTCTGAACTCAATGTCAGCAGACCAATTTAGTTTGGAATCCATTATAACTCCAACGTATTTGATTTGATCTGCGCACAGTAGCTCAGAATCAAAGAACTGCAAGGGACGAACCCCGGTTGTTATTCGCTTCTTCGTGGAAAGAACCATTGAAGTTTTGCTTGGGTTAACTGATAATTCAACTTGTCGACACCACTGTTCGACAGCTCTTAATGCCTGTCAACGATTGTTCCGATGCAGAATCCAGTAATTAGTATTTGGTAATCGTCAGCAAACCCGTAGGTTGGAAATCCAAGCTCATTCAGTTTCTTCAACAGAATGCCACCCTGAGGACAACCGCAAATACTCAACTTCCGTATCTCAGCCTGTCGCAGTGACGAGCAAAGTATGCGGTTACTAAGCATTGCGTTTATCCAACCCGAGATATATGCAGGTATCCCATGACCGCGCGTCGCTTCTAGAATAGACTGGAAGGACACATTGTCAAAAGCACCCTCAATATCTAGGAATACACCCAAGCTAGATTGCTTGAGCGAGAAGGCTTTCTCAATGTTGTAAACAACATGGTGAAGCAAAGTGATCGTGAATTTCCCACACTGATATGCATGTTGCATTTTGTACAGTGGATATTCAACTAAACTAACATCTTTTTCGTCCGTCACATAAACACCATCTCTGGTTTTTAAGGAGTTCATCTGAAAATCATTAGATTTAGAGAGAATTTTATTTAACCTGCTAGCCTCGTTCAGACAAGAGACATTAGTGCATAGATTTTGCCAGCCGGCTTGCTCTGTAGATCTAAAACATTTCTTATATGCACCACGAGCTGACCTGAAAGCTCTGAAATCATCACGCTGACGCCAGTTCCAAGCTCTTCGCATATCCTTCTTCATTCTTTCAAGCTCTGCCCTCCACCACGGGCTTTCCCTAGTCGTTTTAACAGTACGAAGTGGACAAGCTTATTCGTATGGTGCAACTACGAATGAGTTTGTCGTATCCACGACGTCATCTAAGTCGTCTAGTTGACTAATTGTTGGAAAATATTCATGAAATTTAGTCGCCAAGTTTTCCAAAAAGAGGTCCCAGTTTGTAGATTTAGGATTACGATATGTTACCACATTGAAGGTGACATCAAAAGATTGAAAAATATATACTTATGATCGGATAGACACGGTTCAGTTTCATTTGGAACCTGCCAATTTCCCAGCTCATGCAAAATTCTATCAGAGCAAAGCGTTATGTCTAACACCTTCTCCCTTCCAGACCTCGCTAACATTTAATTCCACATCCAACGACCTATTTGTGATCATAATCGGATGAAAAAAGGCTGAGTTATTATTTTTTTTCTGAATTAGGAACTTGCTCGCAGGCCACAATGGATCAAAACACTGGCCGCAGTGGAATATGTACCCAACAGAAAAAAAACTTGCTCGCATGAACTTTTAAGGGGATAGTCTCATATAAAATTTTCAAAAAAATAGATTTTTTTTTGCTCGATTACGTATACATTTCGAAAGTATGTGTGTGAACTGTGAGCTTGAAATTGGAACAAATAACGGAAGCTATAATTATAGCATCTTATAATGCGAGACAATACAAAACTAATCCCTTAAGAGCTCAGACGAGCAAGAAAAATTTATAACTCTGTCATTTTACAACTGATTTTAATGATGGTCGTTGGATGCGAAATTTAATGCTTTCTCTAAATTTTTATTGAAGCAATGACGCTTCTTTAGAAGAATGTTTTCATAATTTCATAATTTTCATGGAGAAATCCCAAAATTATGGTTGTTTTCATGTTGTTGTCCCAAAATCGCAAAGTATTTTTGAACATAACATAGCAGACTGTTGGAAAGGTCATTTCTTCTTCTTTCCAGAACACTCAAAAAAATTTAAATCGGTTGAAAAATGACCGCGCACAATTTTTTTTAATGCCGAAAGTCCCGAAAATGATTTTTTTGCCATAAATCTAGATTTTGAGGGTATACAACATTTTTCAAACATTGTTTTGTGTTGCATTTAACGAGATCTACTTCCTATACTAGGTCACTTGAAAATTACAAAATCACCGTAGCACCGTGTAATGAGTAGAAACCCATTTCTGCTACAATATGATATAACTCTTTTGAAATCATCAGAAGGAGATGACCCGTTATGCGGAAGACACGCTACCGACAGTCAGAGTAACTGTGACTGCACAGATATCGCGAGTTGTAAGCCCCAGTATGAGACACTAGTCGATAGCCTTATTTGCCAAAATGCATGTACGAGGCATTTCACGTGAGTTCAATGAAATCTCCAGCCATTCAAATGGTGCATGTTGCGCCACCTCCCGGTGAAAAGGCGACCTTCATGTAAATTATCGAAAAATCTCATACAAGCTTCAAGCACGTTGGTTCGGTAGATACTTCTGATGGGACTAGAAATCGACTCAGTGGTAGGCCGATTGCGTTTTCAAAAATTCGTTTTTTTAGGTAGTCCAGTGTATAACCTTTCACACCACCAGCGCAAGCACTATGCTAGTGGTTGTCATTACTATTCACATTAGCAAAGTTAAAATTATGACAGCAAACGACTTTTAATTCATCACTGAATGAGGGCCAAAACGGGTTGGATTCATAAGCAGAAGTTCTTATGCGCACTTCACAAGAACAGTTCCAAGGGACCAAGAATTTATCAGATACTAAATTTAAGTCCAGTAAAAAACATTTCTTGAAACTAGCGTGATGTCGCTAGACGTGCTTTCGGTCAAATTTGCATTGAGCTAAACCATCTTTCGGTTAATCATCCTTTCTGTCAAATGACCCATAATTACGTTTTTGCATCTGAAGCCTATTCAACTCGTTTTCCAGTCTTACGAAATTTTTAATTATTTGATTTAAAATTCGAAATTTGATTTAGATACAAAACGTGCCTCTTGGCATGATCTTAAATAGGGTTACCAACCGTCCTTATTTTAAAGGACATGTCCTTATTTCCGAGGTTTTTAGAAAGCGTCCTTATTTTAATTCAAATGTCCTTAATTTTAGTCTCAAACCTTGGCACAGTTTGGTTCAACATGAATTTTTTTAACAGGATATTTTTTAGTAGTTAACGGGTACTTACTGCAAACTGTCATGCTATTGTAGTATAGTATTGTTTGCCATTTCATAATGGAACGACTTACACTGGCTCACCATCTTCAAATTATTCAACTATATTTCGAAAATCAGCGATCTGTGGGAAATGTGTTTAGTGAACTCCGACCATAGTATGGTTGACATCATCGGCCAACTGACTCAACTATTCGCTATACAACCAAAAAGTAAATCTAGTAATTTTTTTACTAGATTAAAAAAACGTCATGACGAATCACCCTGTATTAAATTATTTAGATCTCGATTGAAATTCAACATCCCAGTTCAAACGCTGGAAAATTAGTCACTGGCATAACATTTGACAGGGATGTCCTTAATTTGCTCTCAGTCTATTTGGTAACCCTATCTTAAAAATAGTTGCTAAAGTTGTCTTTAAACTAACCAGTTACCTATTCGAAGCTATTAATACTGAAGTGTTAATGCGGTTGCAATTAGTGCAAAATAATATTTCAGGAAACCTTCTCAGCTCCGGTATTAATGGAGGGCACCAATCTAGATCTCAGCGTAAATGCCGTGCATAGCAATTCAGTTGGAATAAATAGCTTATTACACTAACCGGCAGTCGTTATTAGTTTGAGCCGTTTGGACCAGCTTCGACGGCCGCTAAATTGCCACGATCTGTCTCCCAACCCATTACCTAGGTATATTGCGTTTATCAGTTTACATTCACTGCGCAGCAACTGGACCGTGTGAGTAGTCGCTCTAGCTGCTACCAGCAGCAACCTCGTGTATGTATATGTGCGTGTGCCGAGCAGAGATAAGCTACTTAACTGAGTCATTTTATGCACTAAGCCCGTCGTACTACTGACTCTTGGGTTCCAATCCCCAATGGAATCCGTGGGGACCGTTACCGAACGCGTCAGGGGACAAAAGTACAACCATTTTGAACTAATTGCATGTACATTATTTTCCGAGTTGAAAAGAGCACACGGAAAGTGGAAAGCTGTCCGTCCACAGGTGTTCCTACTAACGATCATGTGCAGAACTGTTCTCACGTTGAAAGCGTCGAGGCATGATCCTATATAAACAATTTCCGGGTCCCATTTGTTTGTGCCTCCGCGGGAATTGTTGGGATAGCGAAACCGAGGCTGACGTTGGTAATGACGAATGTTTCTTCAATTTCCTTGATTTTTTTACCCTTTTGTCTTTCATTACTAATAGATTTTTCAACCTTGTTTCGGAATCCAAAATCTCATCTGTGCTGATATACAAATCATCTCGTACCGCGTACCGTCCCAGCATGGCATCGATGGATGGAAATCGTGTCGGGAAAGTGCCTCTAAGATAATAACAGCTTTCGAGCGGGTTTCACGTCGGGATAAACGTGGCCGGGGCTAATAAAACATTTTTACTGCGTCCCAATCCGGAGCAAGTATCAGCAGGTTGCGCCCGAGATGTCTTCTGCATCAATAACCATTCTTCGAAGCGTTCCTCGCGCGAAATGGCTGCTGCACCAGAACCAGAAGCTGCCGAGACAACATAAAGAGGCAATGTACAAAATTTATGAACGACCATTTTTATCTACCGTCAGCCAGAGCTTGAAACACCCGGAGGACGCGGATGATGGTTACTCTTTGCTTTCGCCTTCGAGGTCCGATCATTTTTCCCCCTGGCGGGCCAGTAGTGTAAAGCGGTGAAGCGGGAGAGTCACTCGAAGGCAAATAAATACATCTCAGCGAATAATTTAAAGCAGTAAAGCAAACTCGCTAGTTTTGCCCTCTTCTTTTTCACCTACACCCTCGTCCGCCCCCTCCTCTACCGAACCAAATAGATTACAGACAGCATCACTATCATTACGAACGCCAACCGGAGCAGGTCCCCCGCCTCCACCCAAATCAGTGGCAGGAGATGTGTCTTCACCGATCTGTCGAAGCCGTACGTATTCATTTCTGTCCCGCGGAATTCTTCTGTAGCTGCGCTACCAGAGCAGCAGAAAAATAGGATAATTAGCTGAACATAAATGGTAGCGCGGCTGGACTGAACAAATTAGAATAAATAGTTGGAATTACGAAGCGTGGCGCAGTGACCGTAAAACTGTCAAAAAGCTGTCGGTTGACAAATCGTAATCGTTTGTGCGTGAGTCGCCGGAAAGATTTTAAACGGGGTCCAACTGACGGCGAATTGGTTTAAAAAACAAAGTTACAATCCCGTAAAGCCAACTCCAAGGTGGTCGTCAATCTACCGCACCCTACGAACCCTAACCTAGAAACAAAAACAAAGAAGATAATTAATGATGTCGATTATTACAATTTCCAAAAACAATTAAAACCAAATTAATTTAAAGCAAACCCCCTTCCGGCGAAAATTCTGATGGTTTTAAGTTTTGACCACCAGGTGACCCGATGGCCTTCACCTCTCAATTCGACGAGTATTGAATTGGTGGAGCCACATTTGGACCGCTTTTCGTTTATGAGTGACTGACTATTAGGAGAACTCTTGAAAAGCTGATCGCAGGAACCAAAGAACGAACGAACGAGCGAAAAACCAAAAAAAACAACAACAACAACAAAATAAAATCAATAATCATTGAACATCCAATGGAGAGGAAACATGACAGACAGAAAACCAATTAAAGCATAAAAGGACCGAAAAAATAACGAACTCTGATGTGTTCCAAGATCACAACACAGACAGACAGACAGACAGCAGAGAATCAATCAGTCAAACTGAAAGGGTGCATAGGTTGGGCTCGACCCGGTTAGTGGGCGAGGGAGAGCCTGGAATGTGGACCGATCGGGCGATCATTTCATTTGGGTTATGTTGCCCCTCGGGGTGGACATTGTCGGGATGCTGTACATTTCTGGAGTAAATTGAATATCGATAGTTGTTTGACTGAACAGAATAGGCTGTATTTGGAACCAGATACAGCCGATGATATTTTTGAACTGTGCAAATCGCCTGTCAAATCAAATATTTTTATTATACGCTTTTCACAGTTCTAATAATTAGTATTTTCTTCATATTGCACATGAACTCAATATTAATCAAATCGGTTCAGCAGTCTACTTTCTACTTCTGCCCAAGTCAGACGTACAATCGAACCAAGTGAACAACAAATAGCAACCTCTCGATCTAGTGTGCATTGTCTCGAGAACAGAGGAAACTTTTAAATAATTCTTGCGATCATGAGTAAAGTTGACGAAAAATCTCTGCTCCGACCGAACGCAGCGGTCGTTGACTTTAAATTATGTTCCATAAGATTGAGTTTTCGTGAAGTGGAATACCTGCTGAAGGTGAAGATGCGGCTTAGACTCAAGGATGTTATGTATCTGCAGTATCATCATCTTCGCAATGTAGTACTCATATCATTCAACACGTTAGCCCAAGCCGAGCGTTTTGTTTTGCAGAATAACTTGAAGCACGTGGCTGAGAGTGATAAAGTTGGAATTATGATTCCCGTGCATATAGAAAAGGACTATGTAAATGTAAAGCTACATGACCTATCACCACGTATCCCTCCTGATCTAGTTGCAGAATACATGTCACAATACGGAGAAGTAGAATCCGTTACACGTGATACGTGGAGAAATTTCTTCCCGGGTACACCTAACGGTGTTCTTGTGGTGAGGATGCGGATCGTAAGACCTATCCCCTCCCACTTGACTATAAAACTCAAAACCCACGAAAATGCTATTATTAATCAAACTACGTTATGCACCCACGAGGGGAAAACTCCTACGTGCAAGTATTGTAATCAGACTGCACACCACGGATAACATTGCGCGGAAGATACAGAGAAGAGTGCATCTCTACCGATTGCCAACGAATCCACGGAAAACCAACCCAAAAAAAGTGTTTTCAATACCAATACCCGAACCACAAACGGTTGCAAAATTTGTGGCAGCTGTTCAGTCTATATTGACAACTGCCAAAGCAGCATCCAGCACCCCAAAAACCACTGTAAGCAACATCGGTGAAGAAGATAATAACAATCACGACGGATTTACATTAGTCACCCGTAAGTTCAAGAAGCAGGAAAGAACATCTGGTCGCGAGCACCAAGGCACTTTTAACGATGATGACCTTGATGTGGAGGACAGGAGAGAATTGAATGGTCCCCATGACGCAGTAGGCGAGCCGCGAAAGAAGGTCTCCGCTCGCAATAAAAAGTTGCGCGCACGAGACCCAACAGGTAATCAATAATATTTGTTTTTATTTTTGTTTTTTACATATTGTAAACACATGAAAGATCCACGGCTCCGTTAAGCTACCGCTATGAGCCGTGTCAAATAAACGAAATAAATAAAAAAATCGGTCCAGCTATCTCTGAGAAACCGAGGAAGGAACAACCACAGGAATTGGTGACAAACGAGAAATTTTGGTCAACTTTTATTTTTTTTTACTTTGATACACATTAACTCAAATTCATGTTTATAAATCACAAAACCTTTTTTTCTCGATTTTGGCTGCATCATCACTTATTTTAACTTTTTTGACTTTGGCACAAGCCTTTCTCATATAGAAAGGTTATGCAATCACTCTGAAAATCGTCAACCTGATTACGGTTAATTTTTTTATGTTTTCTGTATTTTAACAGGGGCGTTGGTAGGGGTATAGAGTGAGAGGTTGCTCCCCCCCATTGCACACTCTTCCCCCCTCAATTCAAACCTTCACGCCCCTCCCCACATCATGCCACCTCCCCTCGAAGCCACCCAACATATCCCCTTCAAACGTCCACCTCAAGCACCCTCTCCAAACCCACCCCTCTCTCATCCCAATCACCTTCATGTAGTAGGCATACCAAGATAGGCTGGGAGTGGGGTGGTCGGTTGTGGGTTATTCGCGGGGGATACGTACCGCGTAAAAAACGCTTAAAAACCGCGTTAATTGGAAAATCCGCGTAAGAAAACCGCGTTAATTGAAAAATCCGCGTAAAAAAATAGCGTTAATTCGAAAATCCGCGTAAAAAAACTCAGCAAAAGACTTAGAATATTTTTTTTTGCACGGATTTCGCAATTAATGCGGTTTTTGCTAAAATATTCTAAGTCCTTCTGAATGCAAAAGACTTAGAAGATTTTCGGAAAGATGGAAGAGACGGGTCTGCAAGACTCCTTATGGCCCACACCCCAACAATATGGGTATTTTCGGATGGACTTGAAGAGTTGGTGGCAGAAATTGATTTTTGACGCCATTTTGAAATCGACGATGACGACTTCCGGTTAAGTCAAATCGCTATAACCCAATCAATATGGGTACTATGTTGGGGTGTGGGCCATAAGGAGTCTTGCAGACGCGTCTCTTCCATCATTCCGAAAATCTTCTAAGTCTTTTGCATTCAGAATGACTTAGAATATATTTGCAAAAACCGCGTTAATTGGAAACTTCGCTTAAAAAAACCGCGCTAATTGGAAAATCAGCGTAAAAAAACCTCGTAAAAAAACCGTGCAAAAAATACCGCGCAAAACAAACGCGTAAAAAACCTGAGTGTATGTGCAAATCGTACTGAAAATGTAATATACATTTCCAGTATTATATTGAATATAACCAGCTATGGAATAGTAGTTTGGGCAAATGAGAAAGGCACAATTGCACCACTGGGTGGATCAAAATAGGTTTTTAGTGAGGATCCGCCATATTGGATCGGCCATATTGAATTTCGAAAAACTGACTTCGAATTCGTAATCAGCGATGTCCAAAACTCATTATTCCATGTAATCGTTTCAAAATATTGACATTATATCACGAATAATTCATCGAACGTTTGTTCAAAACTTTAAACGCGTTTATTTCAAAACATTATTTTTTTTAAACTGTGTACAATCTCATTAGAAAACGGTTCAATTTAAAGACTTCATCTTTTGACCTCTCGAAAGAAAATCTTTTTCATTGGAGGAATGACCTAGACAATTAACGAATTCTTTATATTCACTACACACCAAAAAAATCTGAATTTTATCGTTGACGTAATTGCAAACATGACACAAATCAACAAACCGTAATTTACGAAATGACGGAACATTACCGTGTTCCATTTAATTTTACATGAAGCATATACTTTACATGCGCAATGACATAAAATTACACTTCCTACCATTCAGAACAAACAGTGTATGTGGAGTAAAATTACATGATTTACGACATTAAACGTCATGTAAAATTAAAATCAAACGTAAAACTAAGTTATTTTTTATGCTCCTATATGTCAGGGTCAGGAGACGTAAATTTACATTATTTTTTCTAGGTGTGTATTTTTAGTGAAGCCTTTATGTGGAAAAAGGGCTAAAAATCGATCTCATTGTTTAAGATCGCACCATTGCGTCAAATTTGATGTTTTTTTTCTCGTTATTAGATCATTCCTTCAATAAATTTAGTTTACTTTATAGCCTTCCTATTAGTGTTGTGATTTAGATCGATCCTGGGGCAGCAGGCTATACACTGTTTTTGGAATTTCACGCGTATCTAACATTAGGCAGAACGTCACCGAGGGTGCCATTCTGTTTTTCGTTTTTGAAAAAAATTGTAAATGAGGACTAAAATATAAGCTTTTAGCAATGTGCTAAAACCAGAAAATGCAGAAATGCAAGAAATAATGAAGTGGCTCTCGGTTTTGACGCAATAGATAATAATAATAGTGCATTTTCAGCTCAAAAGTATGTGGAAGTACTCGATAAAATGAGGAAAAAATATTGTAGTATGACACCCTGACTAATGAGATGGATAAGGGCTCGTCTACCCTATGTTCTACCAAATTTGAGTTTCGCCAGGCCATAAAATTTTGTTAGCTCACCGATTGATTTGTCCGTCAACTTTCCCTTCCCGTCGATACTTTTGTATTTTTTCTTCAGTTTTCGTAATCTCGTTCACACACGCTTCTCAACGTGTCCAACGCATTCATTCTTCTGTACGATTTTCTCGTCCCAAAAAAAAACAAGAAACCATTTACAGACGCTCACGTACACATTAAACGTCAAAATGGACCGGTGAATTCTTTAAACAATGATTTTCCATCGTGGTGCACCGCGCTTGGTATCTCAGAAACGGCCAGAGATGGGTACCTTTCGGTTCCTAGAAACATGCCCAGGAATATAATTTTCACCAAATACTTTCTGTTGCGTATTCTCAGATACATACAGATTGAAATTAAACAAAGAAAAAAAAATCGATTTTTTGAGACCGTGAGTGTAGAAGACCCCCTTAAGAAGTAAAATGACTTGGACATGTGCGCTATTCTGCAAAATTAGGTTTGTTAAGTTTTTATCTATAAAATCAAAATTTTCCAGTGCAAAGTGTCAAACATTGCGTCCAAAATGGCAGCTTTTTCGACACAAGATTTTTCAGAATCAGCCGGCATTCTCGTTTTTGAACCATTCAGCCAATCAACTTCGCGTTTCGGCCCCCTAAAAGAAGACAATAACGATTTTTTTACAGCCGGCTAAAGTGCAAAAATCATGCGAAAAAACGACACTTTATTTTCAAGTGACCGCCATTTTGTTTCTGTAGCGATTATTTTCATTTTTTTAGGTTGGGGTGCCTCTATGGAACGCAATCTTCAAGACCGTTTTGGTTTGCTGCTTGTAGACGACGAATTGCGACCTGTATTGTGCCAGCAGATGAGGCCGGGTTTCAAAACATCTTTTGGAGAAAAATTCAAAAAATTTATAGATGAAACCTTAATAAATATTTTACAGAATAGCGCACATGTCTGTCATTTTACTTCTTCAAAAAAAATTATCAAACCTTAGGTACATTTTGCAAAATTATACAAGAGGACCCCCTTAAACCATTGAAATGATCACTTTATATTCCTCATGCATGTGTTATTTCTCAACAGAACTTGTATTTTCCTACTCCTGGAAATATTTACTGTATTTTTTGAAGATTCGCCATGTACAAGCATAACTAGCAGCAGTGTAACACATAAAAACAACATAGTAAATAAACAATTATTAAGCTTCGAAATCGTTCAACGAAAGCTCTTTGTTGATGGTTTGACATTTCTTGGTGAGATTGCATGAAAATGTTGATTTGTTGCAAAAATACATCTTTCAAATAGAGGAATATCGTGGTATGGCGCCAACCAAATATTTAATTCAACTAGTTGTTTTAACACAAACTTTGTTTATTGGAACTAAATCTGTGAAGTAATAAAGGTATAAAAACCTGTTTTAATCCACCTAATGGTGCAATTGTGCCTTTCTCATTTATTTAAACTATGAGTCTATGGCTGGTTATGTTTGTTTCAATTATGGAAACATCTACTACATTCTTAATACACTTTACACCTACACACAATAGTTTGCCAGCCACGAACCTGATGAGCTATGTGTGTAGTGATCTAAGGGGAATTCAAATTGGTGGTGACTGGTGAGGGGGAGGGGGGGGGGTGTAAATCTCTCCTGTTAAAACCCAGAAACCTTATGTCAATGCCGGGATTAGGTTGACGATTTTTAGAGTGATTGCATATCCTCTACATGAGAAAGGCAAAAAGCTACGTCATTTGTGCATGACCCCTTAGCCGACAATTAGCCAAAATATATATTTTCGAAATCTGGACGGATCAGACGAACCAAGTCGAATTCGAGTAAATTTTTTCTTGAGCATATATTTCTTATCTTAGAGATCCTTAATATGAGAAAATCCAAATTTCAATTTTATTTTAAATTTTGCGCTGTCTGACCCTATTAAGCGAAATTTATACTAAATAATCGGAAAGAATTATGAAGATATATCTAGCGACTAGAGAAGAATATTTTAAGAACTTCGGTTGTTAAAAAGAAAGAAAAATATATGTCCCGATTTTTTTCAATATCCCCGTTTTAACAGCCTAAAACTCACCAAAGGGCTGTTAAAAACGGATCTTCACTGTATTAGAATTGTCTAAAATTGATGCAAGTTATTATGAAAGTTCTACTAGTTAACTTGAGTGCGTATACTACAGAATTTGCGAAGTTAAAGGCTGATGATGTACTATCTCTGATAGTCGACACTAAGCTAACGAGGCATCAATACTTATTAATTTGCGCATAAGTAGTAAAAAGGCGCCTTTTAATATTTGGCTAGTTAATAAGAGAAGCGCTTTTTCTAAAGATACTTCTAGTTTTCCGATCTGTACACTTCACATCCTTGCTCTCATTTGAGTACTATGGCTCTAAATTTTCAAAACTTTTCCTACCCAACCCAGTAATCTCAAGCTAATTAAATGTCGTTAAAATGTAAAAAAGTGTTATACCTAAATCGAAAATATAGCTAAGAAATCAACTGAATTGAGGCTAGCCTAAACACACAATTAATAAAATCGATTAAAACCAACAAACGATACCGAGTTGATAGCTGAAAGTCATAGTAAGAATGTCGATAGATTCTATCATCTTCTACAAAATTTGTTGTAAAAAAAGTTACAGTTCACTAAAGTACGTTGAAATCTAATCCGCAAGGACCGAATTGACGATAATGAAATCAGATAGTTTATTTATGTTCTCTTTCGTATTCATTACCAACTATTGGCAAAACTTATATCATAAAATGTGACAAAATCAATTTATCAATATAAGATGAATTGATCTGATCCTTTCGATATCTAATTTGAGCTGAGCGACTCCAAATTCACTTATAATATATGGCTATGGGTCGAAATTCTCTGAAAATGTGAAAATGTATATGGCGGATGAAAAGAATATAGGTCAAAGGGGAGGGGGGCGGGTATGTAGAAAGAGATGGTGTGAGGGGAAATTGAGAGGGGGCTGATGGAGTATGCAACACCCAACAGCATATTATACCCTCCATTTGAGATTTGGTTTATGAAAATCGGTTCAGTCATCACCGAGTAATCGATGTGACTAATTCTGGAATATGTCCAGGAACCCGAAAATTCTGGAGCTGACAATAGTGGAAATTATATTCAAAATATCTTTGATGGGCCATCAGTGATCTAGACTTGCAAATAGAAATGGATTTTTATCCTTTGAAGTATTACCATTTTACCGGTTTATATGGGAAATTCCTATGTGGTCGCAATAAACAACCTGTAACTCCGGAACCAAATGTCAGATACGAATTAAATTCAATAACACTCCATGGGAGTATTCTATCTTTCATTTGAAACCAAGTTTATGAAAATCGGTCAAGAATTCTATGAGAAAAAGGTGTGAGATTAACTTACGAACTTGGAAAGTACCCGGGGCATCAAGAACCGTCATAGGTGGCCAATGTGGTCAAAGCTGTTTAGAATGATCATTAGTGGTATAGACCCGCAAATTCGAGTTATGTTGCACCCTTTTTAATATGTATTACACCATTTGGACATCATGGTGTTACCATTTTATATGGGAACTTGCTGGGTGACCGCACTCTCCAACCCGTAACTCCGGAACCAGAAGTCCGATCGACAAAAAATTCAATAACAGCTTATGGGAGAGTTATACCTTTCATTTGAAATCAAGTTTGAGTGATTAAGTTCAGCCATCTCTGAGAAAAGTGAGTGAGTTTTGAAAACAAACATACACACATACACACACATACAGACATTTGTCAATTTCGACGAACTGAGTCGAATGGTATATGAGACTCGGCCCTCCGGGCCTCGGTTTAAAAGTCTGTTTTCATTTATTCACCTTCGCTTAACGCTTAAGCGAGGTTTAAACGTACTGATGAACCTGGTTTCAAAGTTAAAGGAGGGTGAAAAAATCGGCTCTAAAAGCTGCGTTTTTCCGAGAGAAATCTTTTGATCGTACTGAACCCCAGAATTTTCGACGAAACATATAACTATAACACATTAAATTGGGGTAGAATTTTCTGAGGAATCTGATAGTATGTTAGATCTGAATGCTGGTCGCAGTGGTTCGTCTCCTATAAAGAACCTCGTGTGAAAATAAAGACGACGCCGATGGTTGAGTGGTAAGCGTGACTGCCACTCATTCCAGTTATCCTGGGTTCAATTCCAGCCGAGGTCGCTGAGATTTTTCTGAGGTGAAAAAATCTGTGGTCACGTCTTCCTTCGGAAGGGAAGTAAAGCCGTTGGTTCCCGGTTCATGAGTTGATGAATCGATATCTCGTCCAGATAGTGAAGTCACCTCTCTGGCGTCGGTAAAGAAGAAGTAGAATCCAACTTCTATACTTACTAACAAATATCCTCCTCCCGTGATACTTGTGGAGTGCGCAGTAGTATATATGGCCTCTAGCAAAAGCAAGTATCGGACTAACAATTCCTTCCCTTTCCTTCCGCGATCTACGTTCGGGCCTGGCCGGCGCCGGTATTGATCAATAAACACTTTAGGATTACCAGGAGTTGCACATTGAAAGATGTTTCGCTACTCCCAAGCATAATTATCTACTGTTTCCCTATGCAACTTCAGCTAGTTCAGATCGATAACGGGGTAGTAGCAGCCAGGGGTGATCGCACAAGCTCAAGCTCAAACTAAAGCACCTCATAGTGAAAATAAGCTTTGAAAACATGAAGTTTCTGAAAAAAAGATGGGTAGGTAATGTCAAAGACATAACCGAAGTGAAGTAGAATACACATAAGCTGTTAATTCGAATGCTGCAATTTTTGCTACCTTCTGCATTGAAATCAGCTATTTCGATATTTGATATGATGTATTATGTCCCGTTGTTGTGCATTTTACCCCTGCACAGGGTGTATTTTATCCTATCTACCTCTACATACGCTTGCATTACATTCACATAAATCACTTGCGACGCGTTTGTGCAAATGGAATCTTGATCATACCTCGAAAATTTCAAACGTGCACCCGAGACACATGCGTGGCAAAATTCAAATGTTAGGTTTGTTCCAAAGTTTCGAGTGGATAATTACTAGGGTTTTGGTACCGGTAATACCGGTACCGAAAATCCCGGGAATACCGACCCATTTTTGGTACCGTAATACCGGTACTGACCAAAGGCCAGTACCGGTATTTTCGGTACTATACAATTTTTTATGACAAATATGTTAACTCTGCAGGGGGATCTGCTTCAAAATATCGGTCTGCAAGATAGCGTTTAATTATATTAATTTGCCTTCTAAATAAATCGTTGAGATAACACCTTTGTGTGGAAATGAGGTGGGGTCATCATCATAATAATTCTAGAAGTTAAAGTTTTATTAGCGACATTCAGATTGGTTTCCATTACTCACTGGGTGGCGCGTAATAAGGCTATGGTCTAAGTCATGTCTGTATTTAGTTTGCTCTTAAACCTTTATCTATAAAAGAACGAACAGCGATTTAGTAGCTAACAGTTTTAGACTTGGTGAACTGCTTCAAATGGGGCGATTGGTAATTATTGGTGATCGGAAAATTCAGCAAAACTCCATAGTTTACAAGAAAGCAAGGAGCCTTGATGTGCATTAGAGAATAGTAGGCAAACGACATAAAGGTCGGAACCAATTTTCAGAAAAGCAAGAGAGGAAATGCGATTAACCTGCTCGGATTTACTGCCAATCTCGCTTTGATTTACTTTTGTATATAGGGTTTCATACATTTATCATCTGTTCAAATCGACGAAAGTCGCACAACTTAGCAGTTATTGATTTCAAAGTGGCCTAGATTTCGAAATAAAAGAAGTTGCCCTATATGAAAAATATCTTCTGTGAAATAAGTCTTGCCATTCCGAAGCAATTAAAAACAATAAACATGTTTTTTGATCAGCACAAATCAATCATCTGAGAATAAGATCATCAGTTTGAGCATTCAATTTCAGTTTGAGGCTTTTTTCGAATTTAAAAAAAAAAATATTCGAGTACCGGTACTTTACCGGTACTACCGGTACTGAGGGCCTCCGTACCGTAGTACCGGTTCTCGCCAAAAAGGGTCGGTACTGCGAACCCTAATAATTATCAACTCGATTATTTTCAAGTGGATAGTGCTACCTTTTAACTACTCGCATTACCCACCGGCCCTGATTATTGAATATTTCATTACACATATGTATAGTGGGATCAAAATACATTCGTCTTGGTGAATATTTTTATAAATAGGCCACTTTAAAGTATGACATGTACAAATAAAGTAAATTAAGGACCAAATCGGATAAAAAAAAGTTTTTGGACTTACTGTAAATTGTACTTACTCTACAGTTAATAGCCAGCAGAAGGGCATTTGCGCGTGGAATGTCAGCATTAGAGAGTTAAGGCGAATGCCGTATACATAATATGTTCAAACCTTCACCAAGCAGGTTTCTTAGCGCGGAGTTTTCGCAATAAGCCTGCAATTGCCACGTATGATAATATCCCACAACGAATGTAGTGCCAAGCAGCGATGCCACATGTTTTTATGAAATGTCTGTAGAAGAATTATTAAAATGTCTGTAAATGTCTCTAGATGGTTGAGTAAATCCTAGTTACACTAGAATATTAATTTAAAAATTGATTGAAATTAGAATACTATTAATGAAGGAATCACTCGTAGACGAATACAGTTATTCTAGTTCAATTTTGCTAAATACTATTACTCTTTTAAAAGTCTGTAGATTTCTAACTACGTCTGTAGGAGGCTATCAAAAGTCTGTAGAATTCCTGTTCCTTATTACTGAAATGTCTGTAAATCTGGTATCGCTGGTGCCAGGACATTACTTTTAATGGAGCATTTCACTAGTTGAACTGCGAAATAAGTGTAAAATCATTTAGCTGAACATAAAATAAACCGATCTTAATGTGGATGTACAAATCCCGTCATACATGCAGCAGTTATACAATTAAACTGTGTTTATAACAGCATATACATAGATGATATGTAAAAAGTTATCCCAGGTTGCCCCAAATGAACGGCAGAAACATATTGTATCAGTATCCAATAAGCCAACATCATCTCCTTGACACAACAACCAATGCTATTAAAATCGTCATCGTCAATCGTACTACCGCTTACCAAAAGAAAATTAAACAAATGATGAATTTATCTGAGCCCGCCACGCATAATTTAAAGAGCATAAGAGAGCGCAGTCTTTCGCACTCAACCACCCCTTCACACGCGCACACTTGCAATCCGCGTATTGAACTCCGAAAAAAGAGCGTTCTGCCTTTTCTGCGATGTGCGCTGATCATTGTATGATCATTGCATTGGATGGAACGATGCCTGGAGGCAGTCATTGAATATATTCCAACCGAAGAGTTTGAGCTGACACAAAACGTAGCAGCTACTACGAGGTCAGAAAGCAAACTGACGAATTTTCTCTTATGTGCCGTTTTTATACCTGGCGAAGTTCATTTCGTAAAAAAGAGGCAGTGCTAGCAACGCTCGCTGCTTGGTTGAATTGTATGGACCAATCAGCGCAGATAATTACCACCTTTACAAATTACATTATTTTCGTTATCTATAATAGACGTACATTTTACGGGTTCAAATACAATATACGTGCACATATTACCGATCGGATAGTGCAAAAATATAGCGATTTCGATCAGTACAACGGAAGTTATTTGCATTTGAAAACTGGGAAAATATCTCAGCAGAAATTTTTGAAAAGGGACCCCCATATTGAAACGTTAGAAGTATTCTACTTCAAAATGTAATATTTTACGAATTTCAAGATACCCCAAGAAGCTATTACCACAAGATTTTAAGCATATTGCTTAAGTTTAAATTCCATTGACAGAATACATTGTCATTCATAATGAGTCTATCTGGAAAATTTGAGATCAATCCTGTGCATGGAAGTTGGATTAGACGACTGTCGGACGGTTCGATTAAATACGATTCTTTGCACTGATAGGCCATTAGGTTTAATTTTTCTGAAAACTAACACCTTAAGATTATTCTCAGGTTGCTTCTAACTATGTAGGATGGAAAAAGGAGGTTAAAAAAATTTCCCGATTTTATCAACTTCCCCTTTTTGCCAACCAAAATTTTTCGGTAGGTTGATAAAAATGGGTCATTACTGTATTACTTGTATCTATGCCAGATACGCGTATTCCACAACACCACGTGTGTGACTGTAGCAAAAGTCTAATATTTCAGTAATTTTATTCTCAATCACCAATATTCGCAATTTGTCAATGAAATTAGCTAGACAAATTAGCTTGGTGAACTAATTTATGGTTACATCTAACGTTTTCCTTGTTTGCTACGACAAGCTCATAAAATCAAAACATTATCAACGTACCCAATAATCATTTTCCAGAGTAGGATATCCACAAAAGCTTTCCACTCCATAACATCAAATCTGCCAAAGTCTGCAGCCAAACCAGACGGCGACGGATACCCCCTAATCATGCTTTCGCTAACCCATATTCACGCTTAACCCAAACCATATGATCAACAACAGCCAAGGCCCCGTCAAAACTGCAAGTGCAATCCCAAGACCGGCGCTCCTACTGCTGCTGCTGGTCGGTCAGAAATACTTTCGCTCCGTTCACCATCATAACTTTCGCGTCGAATGTTCGCCGTGCACCGTACAGTCCAAGAATTGCATCGCTCTATTATTATCGGCAAAAATTGCAATCATTTAATCATTATTTTTTCCCCCGTTTTATTTTTTTGCCCTCGTGTCGAAGACCACATCCACAAGTCAGGAAACCGATAGGCTATATTTTGTAGTTTGCTGCATTTTTTTTGCTTTGCTTTGCTTTGCTGCCCGCAATGACCCCAATCATTTGATACAAAAATAAATACTTGGCGGGCTTTTTGCCTTTTCTCGCTTCTTCGGGCGGCCAGCGAGGGTGATCTGCAACTGTTGCATGCATGGATTCTTGCATGCACGCAAACAACTGTTACCTCTTCTCAGAGGGCGCTCGTGAAAAAAGAGTCCCATCACCGGCGGTTGCAGAGGCCACACGGAATGAATCGGAATCCGTGCTCCGTGCACTGACGGTCAATCTCGCAAATCAAAACAAACGGATTGCGAAAGGTACCGGGTCGGGTAGGTACTTGAAGTCTCACACGCATGTGAAAGTCCCCACAAGAGTTAGCCCTCGGCCCGTTACTTACTCGAAAGCAAACCGCGGACGGGTAATTGTCCCGAACTAATTATTTTTCCACGGGGTCTCTCACTGACTGACTGACTGACTGTCAGGTTTGACCGAGGCCATGCAGTTATGTGTTTGTTCTGCCGATTCGATAGACGCCATATTATGTGAAAGAGTTTTGTATAACTGTTCATATAAGTGGACTGATTCCGATGGTTAATTCAGCATTTTATGCTGGAATTTGAGAAATTGATCGAACCTGACAGAATGTTTGTTATTGATCGTTGAGTTGAATAAAATAAATGCTTTCAAGAACTTAACCAACTACGTTTATAAATTTCAAAATCAATCTTGATCAAATTGCAGTCTGATTAATGTTGTTAATTCCTCGGCACCCAAAGGTGCTACCGACCTCCAAATATTTTGATTGACATTCGAAGTCATCCAATACCGCGAGAGCAGTTCTCAATGTAAACTCACAATATGTTCGAGCATCCGTTCCTAAATATGCCCCCGTGATGAATCCATCCAAATTTAATCCCCAAGGGTGTTCGTATGCAGAACTGAACAAAGCATCCTTCCCCCGTTGTGAGGAGTAAATACATGCAGACAAAAAAAAACTTCAAAACGCATTCAAGCGTTCAAACTAAGGTCCTGAAACGTGCAACCTTTCGTGGAGCGGTCTAATCTAATCCGACAAGAACATGCATGCAAAATCTGGCACCGTAGCGAAGGGGGAAACAGCAGGCTCAGACAGAATCAAAGTCAATAGATCACATGCGGTGAGGTTGCACGATTTTTGTCCCGCTGCTGGGTCTCCACGGCGGCGGACCACGGAAACCCCCCTAATACTGCTGCCTTCGGTGGTGGTGGTGGCGCAGTCTGAGCTCAAAAGTAATTTACTCGTCGTTCGATCGGGTTTCCTTGCAGAAGGGTTGTCCGCCCGCGCCTACTGAACTGGAAATATATAGTTTGTCGACATCGGACCAGAATCGGCGAAGTAGGCTGCGAGTGGGGGGGGGGGGATTGGCAGAAATACGATACACGCAGCGCTACCTTGCTTCACCCCGTCGCTGCTCTTTAATGTCAAAGTCGCGTCCAGAGCAACTTTCCATGCACAAAGCACGGGCTGGTCTGAACGAGGACCCCACAAACGATCACACAAACTGACGGACAGACCGGACCGTATAGGCAAATAAGAAGCCGCCAAGCTGCCGCAGATATGTGCGGTATGTTACCCGCCCGCAATTGACAGCTACGGCGACTGCGAAATGCGTTCACGCTTCCTTACTCCGTATGCTGCCCTCGGCGAGTTAACACTCGCGTAGTTACTCATGTCCTCGATCGTTTGAACACGGGCTCTTAAATCACAATCAAGGGGTGCTTAATCGTGTGTTTTCCATGGCTGTCGAGAGCAGGAAAAATGACATAATAAATTCTTTTGGGATGAGTGCGGAGAAAATTTTAACCTTTGATTTGCAATTTGTATAATATTTTAGAAAGATAGAATCGTTTGGAAGAATCGCTTCGTGGAATGTCGGGTCCCATTGAAAGCACTAACAAACAAGCTATCAATCTGCGCGCGCGGAAAACCGGTACAGTCCATCCCGATTCGAGTCGACTGTCGCCCGAACCACGTTCCTTTCCAGAATTAATGCTCATTAAAACTGACATGACTTACAATTACAAATTGTCTTCGATAAATCTTCCACCCACCCCACCCCATCCGAAAGGGAGCGACCATCCGCGAAGGCTTAAGGATCACGATCGATCTCGATCGGGATTGGAACCTACTTTAATCCGACTCCTACTCGGTTCCGACGACGGAGGTCTTCAGTCCATGAAAAGGTCCCCCATTCAATGAACACCAGATTGATGAAATCCGATAATTGTGAATGAGATTGATGAGTACGGGAATAAATAAACATTCGTACCCACACACACACACGGTCGATGCAGGAGGGGCCGCAACTGTCACGGGATTGTCCTGTCCTGCTATTGAGAGACGGTTAATTCAGTGTGATCTTAGCAGGCTGATAACGTGACGTGCTTACCGTTCAGCTATTATAGGCAGCCTGTCTGCCATTTCAAGTTCGTCCTACCGCGTGCGCGCACAGTCTCAGTAGGCCCTAGGGTTATAATTATATCAACGCGATTGTCGGTAGTCGTCGTCGTCGTCGTCGTCGATGGAAACCGAATAGGCAACAAAAAGTGACTGCTCATCAATCTCAGTGGGTCCATAGGCCTGCCTGCCGGCCCTATCGACCATCGACCGCGAATCGCATCGTTTGGCACAAGTGATTTACGATCTGCATCTGGATCGGTTTTTTTTGCGGGGATCTCCTTCTGGACACTTGAGGTATTATTACCGATTACTGTGTGATGACCGAAGCTTAATTAGTGCAAATGATGGTCGGCATTAAATGTAGACCTGTGCATTCTCGCCATAGGCTACATCGGAGGACGACTGACGACAGAAAGTGAACCGAGCGTCAGTGAGTGCTAATTGATCTAGATCAATTCTGTGTAATTAGCTCGCGGTTGTAAAATTGGCACCACCTTCTTTTATACCAGAAAAGTAATTCGATTCGGTTCTGAGAAGTGAATGTAAAAGTTGGAATAATTAGGAGACCGGTTTACCTCAGGGTTGAAGCATTTTTATTTCAATTGTGTTGTGCTCAGATAAGTCTAGGTGTTTTTGACTCTTGCACAAATTGTATTTTCCTTAGAAACCCTACATAACGTTTTACGCCTAGTTTGGCTCTATTAGGGATGGTGCCGTATTATTTTATTAAATAGGTGACCTACAGTCGCTGGAATACGTAAAAAATGACATCAGCATCTTTCCTTCGTTCCTTGGAATTTATAAAACTTCAAAAATTACCTGAGAATGGTGAAATACGTCTTTTTGGGCACACCGAAATGTCGAATCGGTTGCCTCATCTATCGCACTACCATTTGAGTATCACATAAGTATCCCAATCCCAACCACTTTCCTAATTCCAATTCCAATAAAAATCTCAATCCAATGTCAGCCCCAATCTTAATCTCAATCCTGATCCCAATCCTGATTCCATTCTCAATTCATAATCATAGCTCAATCCAAACTCCGCCACAAGTCTACTCGCAATTTCAGTTCCAATCCCAATCGAAATCCTGACTTCAATTGCAATTCATAACCCAATCTCATTCCCATTCCTCTTCACATTCCCATTTACATTCACATTCACATTCACATTCACATTCACATTCACATTCACATTCACATTCACATTCACATTCACATTCACATTCACATTCACATTCACATTCCCATTCCCATTCCCATTCCCATTCCCATTCCCATTCCCATTCCCATTCCCATTCCCATTCCCATTCACATTCACATTCACATTCACATTCACATTCACATTCACATTCACATTCACATTCACATTCACATTCACATTCACATTCACATTCACATTCACATTCACATTCACATTCACATTCACATTCACATTCACATTCACATTCACATTCACATTCACATTCACATTCACATTCACATTCACATTCACATTCACATTCACATTCACATTCACATTCACATTCACATTCACATTCACATTCACATTCACATTCACATTCACATTCACATTCACATTCACATTCACATTCACATTCACATTCACATTCACATTCACATTCACATTCACATTCACATTCACATTCACATTCACATTCACATTCACATTCACATTCACATTCACATTCACATTCACATTCACATTCACATTCACATTCACATTCACATTCACATTCACATTCACATTCACATTCACATTCACATTCACATTCACATTCACATTCACATTCACATTCACATTCACATTCACATTCACATTCACATTCACATTCACATTCACATTCACATTCACATTCACATTCACATTCACATTCACATTCACATTCACATTCACATTCACATTCACATTCACATTCACATTCACATTCACATTCACATTCACATTCACATTCACATTCACAATCCAAATACCAATCCAAATCCCAATTAATTTAATTATATTATATTCTATTTTCTATTCTAACCCTTACATAGCGAGTATTGAAAAGCATCCTGTAAAACATTACAGTTATTCTGAAGTGTTTTTCTTGTCAACATTAACCAATTCATGCCCATATTGTTTGTTGACAACAACGTTTTTAAACAGCTTTAACTTATGATTGAGGCAAGATTTTCTTACAAAAACAAGTAACGCTAATTAACGTGATTATTGCCTTCCATTTGAGTATTAACAGTTACAGGGATCAGCTCTAGAACTGAAGTTATTGCAATTAATCTGATTGGATTCCGATGAAGCAGTGCTGCCAGTGCTACGTTGACGACGTAAAATGAATTTTTCATATATCTTCGTTATGTTGCAATATTATTGAAAACCGATAAAACTTATCAATTTAGACTTTCTTTTGCTACGTTTTCCACGCAACTGGATTGCCGTAAATATTCTAGGAGAAGTGCATTGAGCATTGGAAGGTAAAAATTGACCAGCTTCTGGCACTGCGAGGATAGCACCTATCTTTATGAAAAAAGGCTTTTCGTATTTCTTGAGCCCACCGTTTTCAAGGAAAAAAAGTTTTGAAACTCTACTTGAACTGGAAAAAAAGTTGGGCATGAAAGGGTTAATATTTGAAGTATATTTTCATATGTCGCATATATTGAAACGGCCAGGCCAACTGTGCAGATTTGAATTTGTACATGTTTCAAAATTATACGGCAATTAATTTATTCATTTAAAGAATAATTTCCCTAACGAATTGTTTTGATTCTTGAAGGAGGGAAAAAAACAAGGACAACCGTACCGACCGTTTCAATTTATAGGGGGTTAGGATATATCGTTGGGAGTGACTTGGCCAAGAAAGTTAATGTCATTCCTTTGGTCCCTTTGGATGGGACAGAGGTATTTACACCTTGGCTAATAAGCCTAGGTAAAAGCGCATTTTCTCGTCCTAAAACCGCATCGACATCGCCCATTCCTAATTCCCACACCGGGTATTGAATTCGGGTCTTCTGGGTGAAAGCCAGATATCCTAGCCACTAGACCATATGGGATGTCCCGAATCCCAATTTATTTAATTATTTCTTTGCTTTTTAACAAAATTCAATTAGCTGGAGATTACTGACTCGGGAAAGTACTCAATTTTATTACTTCGTATTACAGATGTAGACTATTATTTCTTCCAGTATAAAAATAATTTTAATTTATTTCTGGACATAGTAGGGTAATGTTCAAAATTTTGGTTATGTTGACGGATCATTCGATTGACCGGACCGTTTTCTGCATAATTTGTTTTAACAGGTGTTTCTTAAGATGCTTTACGAGCTCTTAAATCGTCGCTGTTGTGCTATCTTATGACAAGCGCCATTTTGCACATTTCGAGAAAAACGGTTTTCAATGATTGAGATTGAATATCTTGAAACTTATAAATGCCCCATCCCAAAGGACCAAAGGAGTGACCTTAACCTTTTACCCAAGTCACTCCCAACGATATATCCTAACCCCGTAAAAATTGAAACGGTCGGTACGGTTGTCCTCGTTTGTTCCTCATTCAAGATTCAAAACAATTGGTTAGTAAAATTATTCAATAAATAAATAAATTAATTGCCGTGTAATTTTGCCAAAAATGTAAATAAAAATCGCAGTCACACGTGTATTGATGACATAATATGTATGACATGTAACCGTGCATGGAAAATTCTCTACACAAATAAAGCATCCCTTCCCAAGTAGCATATATCTCATATACACTTACAATCTCTCTCATTCGAAACGTACAAGCGCTCGTGGCCTTCGCGATAACACACACCTGGTCACAAACTCGAACATGCAATTGCAATCATCCTTATGCCCGCGATTTCGCCAACAGTGAAACAGTCCGGTAATTAAGTGAACGTGTTAGTACCTATACATTCATTCTGAAGCAATAACCCTTCGCTCGCGTGATCATGGCTCACGTCACGTCCGGAAATACCTACCCCCGATCCTAGCAGCTTAGCCTAATGCCTTCAGTTGGACCATTAAAAAATAACGCTCATATTTACTAGACAACACGTTCCATGGCGACATGAACGGTAACTCTAGTGATATGGAAGAACTCACTCTTTTCTAGCATCTGACCCGTACACCGAAAATTAAGTGTCAGGATCCGCGCGCGATCATCCAAGAACGCACGCGAATATGCGAATCTGCATACGGTTATAAAATCGAATTTATACACGCGAATTTGCGTCCAAGCTAGCACAAGCGACAAACAATACGTTAACGTACAAACGCTCGAGTTCTTCACGATGATACAAGCGATTATGAAGTCTGTACGCTCGCACATATCTGAACCCTACAAATGGCCCGCTGTAATTGGTCCTAGTCAGTGTTTTAGTGGGTGACATTTCCCGTATCGTCTGCAAATTGTAGTGAGTGATTCTGACGGGATGCCCTTCCAAGACCCTAGCTCTAGAGCTGCAGTAGGAAAACTCCAAAAAAAAAAAGGATTATTGGCTATTGAGATCATTTTTGCCGTTTTGATAGTTGTGAAATTCGGCACGGACCATATGATCTTTTCTACGGGCTATGTGGTGTTTGTACCCATATTGGTAACAGCACAGGGACGTGGAAAAAATCTTCATCAAAGCTGTATTACGGTTCGCCTCTTTCCACTAACCTAGTGAGGATAGGTGACATCTTCTCGAAACGACGAGTGGGTTAATGGTACTGCAACCCGTATCATTTAAATTTTCATAGGACTCTTAGTACGCTCTAATCAGTAGCCGGTAGAAGTAGGATCAGTTCAACATTCATGATTAGCGCAGATCCGTCTCTGGGTACCGTAGACTGCAGCAGGGAAAGGAGGAAATGCTAGTCCGACACTTGTTTTTGCGAGTTTGCCGTATATACTATTGCACACTCCACAAGTGTTAGGCGAGGACGGGAATCGTTAGTAGAGGTAGGGATTCAATTTAAAATTGTATTTCAGTTCGCGCGTGATTCAAGATTTTGCTAGTCTTTGAGTGCACGGCCACCAGGAGATTCATTAGCAGCCTTTAATGACGTTTCAGGAATAGCGTAATGGCGAATAGTGAGAAAATGTCTAGAAACTAATTTGATTTAAATACTATTTTACAGAAAAATTAGCAAAATGAAAAGCACCAAAAGTTTCGAAAAAATTAAGAGTACTATGCAAACTGAGGCTATTACCAAAAAACTATCTATTGTTGTCGCTATGAAAATGTGAAATAATTTTGAGCGGCCCAAAATTAGCATTAACTGCACCAAAAACTTGCATGACGGAATTACTAACAATTTCCCGCGGACGTGTTTTATTATTATTCTATCCACTAGAAAGAGAAGCAATCGGGTTTATCACGAATAAAATAAGAATAATTTAGTATAAATTATTAGAAAGTCTTGAAAATTATGGAAATGAAAAACAGGACATCGGAATCAAATGACCTCTAGCCTGGGTTTTTTCCGGAGCAAGATAATACTGGTAACACCCTCTTAGTGGACATTAGCCCCGCGGAGACCGTAGCGACCACAAGCGATGCCAGATCGCTAGGACGCTAAGGGAAGTTAGGGTTTGAGGTGCTCATACCAAAATCGAACAATGCTGTAATCCAAGCTCCACGAGAACGTAGAAAGCAAGAGCAACGTGCACAATCCGCTCAAGGATCTAGTGATCAGTATCAAATCGGTTAAGGATATTGCGTTTTGACTTCGTCTCATCAACTAATTTTGTTATAGGTTTTGTGTCTATAACGCGCAAATGTGGTTTTAAAGAATTTTCTCCTTAATGGAGAAACATAATTTTTATCTAATTTTTTCTCCCCTAAGTAGTAATAAGCATAGTGCATCTCGTATAAGTGTGCCATTTCCAGGTGCATTATTCGAAATGAGAAAAAAACCCAATTTAAACACCAAAAGACGCAAAACTCCATCAAAGACCACGCTACGGCCCTGTCAATCCTATTCTAATTTATTCACAATAATTGGTGTTGTTCTCAAACAATGTAAGCAATACTCCCCGTAGTTGGCTATCTGGAGTTCAAGTTGTTTATTTAGTCAATCGTATTAATACAACAAAAACAAAAATTTCACAAATTCTCGGCAATCGGCTGCCCAGAGCAATTATTGCATGATAACACTATTGACATATTTACTAACAATATTTTCCCTTCCCGTGATTCATGTGGAGATGCGGAGATCTTCTCGCTATGGAGAAGCAACATGTATCGGACTAACATACCTTCCATCCCCAGCAGAACTGCATTCGAGCGTGCCTGCAGGGATCAATATAAATTGCACATTGTGGCTCATCGTGTTAGTCCAAAGCATGTTGTTCCAATAAACGTTAGCCTTTACAAGGAACCTCAGTCGCAGGGAAACTCTAAGCTTGCTCATATGACCCTATTCCACGCTTTTCTAATTTTTTTCCTTCAACTCTTTGCTCTCCCTTGAGTACTATGGGTATTAATATTGAAAAATATACTTCACCTTCCAGTCCCTCGCTAATTAAATGCCGTTACAACAGTTAAAAAATTAACTCAATAGGTCGTTAACAAAAAAGGGAAAAAAATCTCTTCTGCCTGTAATTTTTAGAAGCAGTAAATGATATCTTTGTTGAAAACCACTGCTATATAGGGATCGTCAGAGTCACAATCTTCCTGAACCAAGAAAGTATAGCTAATGATTTGTCATGGTGAGTTGCGTGGCTTTTTTTTTTTAAATTTAGCAAAAGAGTGTTCAGAGCGTATTTTGAGGGGACGCTTCAGATTCCTCGCCGTTTGTACGCGTGGCATGGATCATGTGAACTCTCTCCACAATTGACGCACTTTTCAACTTCCCATAACAAAATCCAACTCATGATTCTCAACGCAATTGTCACACCGAGCCTCTCTCGCTACAGTGGCCACTTGTTTGTCTTTGGTGCAATGCATGACACGATGTTAAAACAGACGAACATCAGACAATCCTTGTCGAAGAAACGCAACCCACCAAAGATCACCTGATACGTATTCGAACACAATTTAATTTCGTCCAGTGCAATTGTCATTCAAAATCTTCACTCGCTGGAGCAAGGGACCCCGTTCATTAATAGACATATAGACGTGACAAACTCGAAACGGGTGACCACATCGTTGATCTCAACTTTGTGAGCGGGCATGTAGACGCGATAGTGGTTCATAAAGGATTTGTCGCCAGTAACGTCATTTGCTTTCTTTAGATAGAAGACAACAATTACGAGCTTATCTGGTCGAACTTTCGATCTCTAATACGGCTGAATGTTTATGCGGCAGTTCTATCGAAATATTTAAAATACTTGATTGATTATCTATGATACGAAAAAAATATCATATTGCGTATGATTTTAAAAGAGATGTAAGAGTTATTGAGGACGAATCTATATATGTCAATATATGCAGGGCGTAAAGTAAAAACTTAAGGAATTCGAAGGAAGAGCCAGAATTTACGAGAGATATAATAGATTGAAAGATAAGTCAGGAAGGGGTAATATCTGGGTCAATCGGGATGGCACTGTGTTAAATCTAATGCTATACACCATAATCAACAATCTTCTCGGCATACTGGTCTTGATATACAGTCTCCAGAATAGATGCTCCTTTTGTCGCCTTTAGTATCCTAGCGGTAATTGAAGTCGCTAAAATACAGTTGCACATACATAACAATCCTTTGTCTGTTACCTTCAAATACCAATGAAACAAGGTTAAAAATGCTCCGTCCGTCACCTTAAAACACCTGACTTCGAATGATATTACAGTGGAGCACCGAAAAATTTGAGTGTTATGTCTTTGCTTCATATTGATGGCTTTGCCTGAAATAGGCTGAAAAATGTCGGTTATCCGAGTCGGTTATCCGAATCGGTTGGGAAAGATCTTCTGAAAGGGGGCGGGCATAGCGTAGTTGGTAAATCGATTCCCTTGTAGCTCACCTGGGTTCGATTCCCAACCCCGCACATAGGGTTAGAAATTTTTCTAAAGAGATGTTTCTAACCCGAAAAGAGACGCATGACCATAAGGTTAAAACCTCTATAATCGAAATAAAAAAATTGGAAATCAACTTCCGCATTTTTTAAAACAATATGCATACTTCGAAATGTAATAAAACATTGGTTAAAAGTTCTCCGATTGAAGTGTTAATTCTGTCCAATTTTCGAACGCTGAAATCTTGAACTGCTTCATAAACTCAATGAGGATGAACCATAAAATAAGTCACGATAAGTGTGTCATTCCCACGTACACACGAAATTGTTGCTCAAAGTTGAACTAAAAAAAGCTAGAGAAAACACTAAAAAGGCCCAACACTGGAACTTCGCCAAGGGCGCCAAATAATGACGCTAGTGCCCTGGTGATAGGTAACGGAAATTGATAATTAAAGAGGGTAGTCGGCAGATGATAAAAATTGATAATTGACGCCACTTTGAAATCCAAGATGCTGGTTTTCCGTTACCACAGAACTCCGAAAACCTCCATCAATATGGATATAATTTAAAAGGGGTTGGTCAATACATCAGTTAAATTGATGATGGAATTAATTTTGTAATTTAAAATAGCGATATTTGGTTATTATAAAACAGTGGAAACCACCGTCAACATGGTCATGATTTGGGAGGTTATAGTCTTGCGATGACCAGCTTTATGAAACAAGAGGGTTTTTTTGAAGAGAAGAAAGCAGATGACGAACATCGATGTTTAAAGTAATTTTGACTGTCAAGATGACGACTTCCGCTTATCATCCGTGAACGTATAGTTCTCTACAACTTTTTTGATTTATCCGCTCTGGTCAATACTTAGATAAAAAATCTATTGAAATGAACAACAAATTACTTCGATTCGCAGGCACCACTGATGGCAAATCGAAGTTTCTTGGAATATATTGCCCACAATCAAAATATTTTAACATGAAGACAACATTGAACTCACGCTGATTAAGGTAATTAAATATTACATTTTTGTTTGTTTCAAGTGTGTCAGCGTTGACATGCTGCTCATCAGGTTCGTGACAGCCGTGCATCACTTACCAAGTATAATAAAAATGTTTAAGACATTTCCACAATGTTATATTGAACGTAACCAGCTAATAAATTATAGTTTGGATAAATGAGAAAGGGTCGTACCACAAGGTGAATGAAAACAAGTTTTTCTTGAAAAAATAGGTGGACGGAGGGGGTAAGGAGCTCCTTTAAAATAATATCCTTTACGTTTTTGTACGTCTTTTTCTTCTTGCATAAATGAGCCATTTTGTGCGGCCAAATTCTAAATGGAACAGACTTTGTAAATTACCTACTCGTGTACCACAAGTAAGCCACTTTGGACAATTGATCTTTTAGTTGCTCATCATCGGTCATTATGTAATATCATTAAACCTGCACATTTGTTTTGTGTTTATGACTTGAAAATATCTCGAAAATATATATTGATTCGAAGCATCAATTCAATATAATAACGTCAATATTATTATTATTATTATTAAGGTGGCCATGCAAAAAGTTTTTAAGTGACAGCAACCCGCCTACTAAAAGTAGTTGCGATTCATTGAAATAAAGGGCGAACACGAAATTATTGCGACACCGAAAATGTCAAGCCAATTTTCTTATGTTTAAAATCAAACCAAAATTTTACGGTAGTTTTATACATATATTTACTTCAAAAATCAAAAGAAAAGTTAATCGATGGAGCCTTGAGTGTAAAATTGAACGCATTTTCGCTTGATGCCCTCCATCAAAGTCTTTATAGTGTCATCCGGTACCAGTTTCTCAGTTTTTTTTTCATTTTCTTAACATGTCCTTCGCGTCTTTGACTGTCTTCTTGCTCTTCCGAAGTTCCCGCTTCATCATTGCCCAGTACTGCTCCACCGGGCGCAGCTCCGGACAGTTTGGCGGATTCATGTTCTTTGGAACAAAATGGACAGAATTGGCCTCATACCACTCCAGGACACTTTTAGAATAGTGGCATGATGCCAAATCTGGCCAAAATAGCGGAGCTTCGTCGTGCTGCTGCAAGAACGGCAAAAGGCGCTTCTCGAGGCACTCAGATTTGTAGATCTCGCCATTTACTGTGCCCTTTGTCACGAAAGGCTCACTCCTCAGTCCGCAAGAGCAGACGGTCTGCCAAATGAGATATTTGGAGGCGAACTTCGACATTTTCTTCTTCTTAAATTTGTCGTCCCCATAGAACTTGCTCTTGCCGGTGAAAAACTCCAACCCCGGAATTTGCTTTAAATCGGCTTTTATATACGTTTCGTCGTCCATCACACATCAGCCATATTTTGTCAGCATCTTCTCGTAGAGCTTCCGTGCCCGAGTTTTAGCCGTCGATTGTTGCCGCTCATCGCGGTTTGGGAAGTTCTGTACCTTGTATGTATGTAGTCCAGCTCTCTTCTTTGCATTCTGGACGTAGCTCTGCGACATGCCGATCTTTTTAGCCAAATCACGGCTTGAGACGTTGGGATTTGCTTTAATCATCCGCTTCACCTTTCCCTCCATCTTTTTGTTCTCCGGTCCCGATTTTCTACCAGCTCCTTTCCCGTGGTCCAACGTCAACCGCTCCTGAAACCGCTTCAACACTCTGGAGACGGTTGAATGGCGAATGTTCAACATTTTTCCCAACTGCCGGTGCGACAGGTCAGGAAATTCCAGGTGTTTGGAAAGAATTTGTTCTCTCGACTCGCGTTGGTTCACCTCCATTTTCGTTGAATCGAAAAACACGACTTCGAGTTTGACAGCATGTAAACAATACACATCAATGAGAAAGTGTGCAAAATTTGGTTGATTTTTACCCAATGGTAAAAAAGTTATGCCCTGTTGAATGTGTCGCAATAATTTCGTGTTCGCCCTTTACATTCTACTTTCAAGAAAATCCTTTGCTTGCTTATTTTTTTCATCTTTCTATAAAATCCTCTTGTGTATGAAAATACTCGTTTTTCGAATTGAATAGCATCCAATCTTTTTAATATTGGCAGATGCTTTGATTCCAAAAAAATGAAACAAATCATCGTTCGCGCTTTACCCCTGTTGAATAATTTAAATTGAATTTCCACGAATCCATGCAATGGCGAGACTAAGGGGAACAAACCATTGGACATTGGTGCAAAACCTTGCTCGCCTCTCGATGGCGTTAGTAGCTTTTTCTTGGCTGGCAACTCCGCTCGCGTTCAACGGTGTGGATCGTGCAGGGCTCAACCGAGGTTATCGGAGCTAAAGACAACGCGAATCACGCACACACATACACTTTTTTTTTAAAGCAAACATTCATTTCCAATTTCCATCGGAGTTTGTATAGCACAATCGGACTGGCGAATGGCTGCTGCTGTTGGTTAGTACAGCTGCCGCCGGAGAATTACGTGTCGGGAAAGGGATCGGACGAGCGAGGGACACAGCCACACTTTCTAGCGATGTTGGAGATTTTCTCATTTTCCACCTTTTTTCCACGCGAACCAGCAAGCAAACGCAATCCATCTCGGATCAGGCGGATCGCGCTCGAGTGAATGAAGGGTGATGGAGGAAAATAAAATAAATTTAATTTAAATGAATCTTGATAAGGGCGAGAAAATTGGATGCCTGTTGCACTTTCCACATGGTGTGATGTCTGCATAGAGTGCAGTGATGCTTTTTTTTCTCTTCTTCATCGGTACTCCTACCGAGGCAGGTTCATGGCATATGGAAGCCGTGAAGGCTGTCTTGACTTGATAACATTAGTTTAGTGTTATGCTCGAAAAGCTACATGGACAGCATGGCTACTTACTTCGCCGTATGTTTTGTGTCTAGCTTGTAACGGGGGATCGGGACGGTAGGGAAGCTTATCTGTCCCAGCAGGCGGGGAAGTAATTAAAATTTAGCGGCTTTCGGACGATTATCAGTTGATTGCTTTGGGATGTACCCGGGGAAAGTCTATTCTGTAGAACTGAAAGGTTTTAATTAAGGATCGAAATAGGACCGAAGACAGGTTTAATTAGCTTGTTCAAACAAACATCTTTGACAGTCGACAGTCTGCCATTTTGCTGTAATTCGCTTAACTTTGTTGCAAACACGACTCGAACGAATTTTAGCATCAAAGTAGCCTCGACCAGATTCCAGTCGATGCTTAGCTATTGAGTGTCTAAAGTCCAACCACCGTAACCAAGTCCGCCTCAAGCTCCGTAGTGCAAAAGCCACGCCTTTCAACGTGTGTTTATTTATTTTCAGTTCTTGCATAAATTTAAACCAAACGCAACCGAGGTAGACAGAGAGAGAACCGAAGGAAAATGTTCCGTATAGAAATCAATCGGATTTAAATTAATTTGTATCCCGTGCTTGCTTCGAACCCGCCTTCCTATTTCGCCCGTCGACTTTGTCAGCCGAGTCGGCTGTTGGCTGGCTCGACGTCGACGATAATTGTCTGGCTGAAATCTGAAACTGGAACCAATTACCCTACAATAACTCGATTCGCGCCCGGCTGAAATTGAATTGTTTCGCAATTGAACAGAGCACGAGTGGTGCCTCTGTACGATTTCGATCCGCGATAAGAATCAATGTTTTTTTTTTGTCCGCTGATGGCGAAACGCCTCCTTCGTTTGGTTCGGGTACTCGGTGCAGAAGGATACGTTTCAATTCGGATTTTCTAAACCAGATATGACAGTTAGACTTGGTCAACCTATTTCATGCGATTTCCTTTTCTGTTCCGAATTGGGCCATTCTATACCTATTCTCTTCTCTTCAAAAAAAGGTTGAACAACTGATTATCCGATTTTTTGATAACTTAGTTTCATTTTAAACTTCAAAAACTTTCGAATATTTTAATTTCCAATTCTTCAAATTTTTACATTTTTGAATTTTTGAGTTTTTGAATTTACGAATATACCAAATTATGAGTTTGCGAACTTACAAAGTAATCATGAATTTTTGAATTAATGAATTTCAAACTTTTGACTTTTCGAAACTCCGAATTTTCAAAAATACTTATTTTCGAATTTTTGAATTTTCACATATTCATGTTCTCGAATTTTCAAATTCTTGTGCATTCGAATTTTTGATTCTTAGAAATTTTGAATTTTAGAGATATCGATTATAAAATTTTCTGATTTCCAAATTTCTAAATTTTTGATTTTTCGAATTTTTAAATATCTGAATTTTCGAATTTTCGGATTCCTGAATTTTCGAATTGAATTTTTAAAATCTCGAATTTTGGAATGTTCGAACTTATGAAATGTTGAACTTTCGTATTTTCGAATATCGAATTTTCGAATCGTTGAATTTTTGAATTTTCTAATTTTTGAATTATCGGAACGAATTGTTTTAATTTTCATATTAATATTATTTGCTAAATTGACAAATTTTAAATTTTGGAATATTCTAATTCTCGAATTCTTGAACTTTTAAATTTTAGAAGTTTGGAATAATCGAATTTCCCAGCTTTTAAATTTTGGAGATTTTGGAATATTGGAATCCTCGGATTTTTGAATACTTCAATTTTTGAATTTTCGAATGTTTCGAATTCACGAATATACGGGTTTATCAGCTAACGAATCTAAGAATTTACAAAATAAATTTATTTATTTGGGAATTTTCAAATTTCAGAAATTTCGAATTCTTGAATTTTCTAATAATTGTTTTCTCGAATTTTCGATTTTTCAAATGTGTATATTCTAGAATTTTCTAATTCGTGTTTATTCGAATTGTCGATTTATAAAAATTTCGATTGTCTAGAATCTTCAAACGACCGAAAAATCAAAAAATCGAAAAATCAAAAAATCGAAAAATCGAAAAATCGAAATATCGAAAAATAGAAATAACGTAAAATCGAAAAAAAAGTTCGTCTTTCGCAAAATCGAAAAAAGAAAATCGATCATCGAAAAGCGAAAATCGAAAAATCTAAGAATCAAAAAATCGAAAACTCGAAAAATCGAAAAAACAAAAAATAATCAAAAAATTAAAAAATCCGAAAAATCGAAAAAAAAGTTCGTCTTTCGCAAAATTGAAAATAGAAAATCGATTATCAAAAATCGAAAAGCGAAAATCGAAAATCGAAAATCGAAAATCGAAAATCGAAAATCGAAAATCGAAAATCGAAAATCGAAAATCGAAAATCGAAAATCGAAAATCGAAAATCGAAAATCGAAAATCGAAAATCGAAAATCGAAAATCGAAAATCGAAAATCGAAAATCGAAAATCGAAAATCGAAAATCGAAAATCGAAAATCGAAAATCGAAAATCGAAAATCGAAAATCGAAAATCGAAAATCGAAAATCGAAAATCGAAAATCGAAAATCGAAAATCGAAAATCGAAAATCGAAAATCGAAAATCGAAAATCGAAAATCGAAAATCGAAAATCGAAAATCGAAAATCGAAAATCGAAAATCGAAAATCGAAAATCGAAAATCGAAAATCGAAAATCGAAAATCGAAAATCGAAAATCTAAAATCGAAAATCGAAAATCGAAAATCGAAAATCGAAAATCGAAAATCGAAAATCGAAAATCGAAAATCGAAAATCGAAAATCGAAAATCGAAAATCGAAAATCGAAAATCGAAAATCGAAAATCGAAAATCGAAAATCGAAAATCGAAAATCGAAAATCGAAAATCGAAAATCGAAAATCGAAAATCGAAAATCGAAAATCGAAAATCGAAAATCGAAAATCGAAAATCGAAAATCGAAAATCGAAAATCGAAAATCGAAAATCGAAAATCGAAAATCGAAAATCGAAAATCGAAAATCGAAAATCGAAAATCGAAAATCGAAAATCGAAAATCGAAAATCGAAAATCGAAAATCGAAAATCGAAAATCGAAAATCGAAAATCGAAAATCGAAAATCGAAAATCGAAAATCGAAAATCGAAAATCGAAAATCGAAAATCGAAAATCGAAAATCGAAAATCGAAAATCGAAAATCGAAAATCGAAAATCGAAAATCGAAAATCGAAAATCGAAATTCGAAATTCGAAATTCGAAATTCGAAAATCGAAAATCGAAAATCGAAAATCGAAAATCGAAAATCGAAAATCGAAAATCGAAAATCGAAAATCGAAAATCGAAAATCGAAAATCGAAAATCGAAAATCGAAAATCGAAAATCGAAAATCGAATATCGAAAATCGAAAATCGAAAATCGAAAATCGAAAATCGAAAATCGAAAATCGAAAATCGAAAATCGAAAATCGAAAATCGAAAATCGAAAATCGAAAATCGAAAATCGAAAATCGAAAATCGAAAATCGAAAATCGAAAATCGAAAATCGAAAATCGAAAATCGAAAATCGAAAATCGAAAATCGAAAATCGAAAATCGAAAATCGAAAATCGAAAATCGAAAATCGAAAATCGAAAATCGAAAATCGAAAATCGAAAATCGAAAATCGAAAATCGAAAATCGAAAATCGAAAATCGAAAATCGAAAATCGAAAATCGAAAATCGAAAATCGAAAATCGAAAATCGAAAATCGAAAATCGAAAATCGAAAATCGAAAATCGAAAATCGAAAATCGAAAATCGAAAATCGAAAATCGAAAATCGAAAATCGAAAATCGAAAATCGAAAATCGAAAATCGAAAATCGAAAATCGAAAATCGAAAATCGAAAATCGAAAATCGAAAATCGAAAATCGAAAATCGAAAATCGAAAATCGAAAATCGAAAATCGAAAATCGAAAATCGAAAATCGAAAATCGAAAATCGAAAATCGAAAATCGAAAATCGAAAATCGAAAATCGAAAATCGAAAATCGAAAATCGAAAATCGAAAATCGAAAATCGAAAATCGAAAATCGAAAATCGAAAATCGAAAATCGAAAATCGAAAATCGAAAATCGAAAATCGAAAATCGAAAATCGAAAATCGAAAATCGAAAATCGAAAATCGAAAATCGAAAATCGAAAATCGAAAATCGAAAATCGAAAATCGAAAATCGAAAATCGAAAATCGAAAATCGAAAATCGAAAATCAAAAATCGAAAATCGAAATTCGAAAATTAAAAATCGAAAAATCGAAAAATCGAAAAATCGAAAAATCGAAAAATCGAAAAATCGAAAAATCGAAAAATCGAAAAATCGAAAAATCGTAAAATCGAAAAATCGTAAAATCGAAAAATCGAAAAATCGAAAAATCGAGAAATCGAAAAATCGAAAAATCGAAAAATCGAAAAATCGAAAAATCGAAAAATCGAAAAATCGAAAAATCGAAAAATCGAAAAATCGAAAAATCGAAAAATCGAAAAATCGAAAAATCGAAAAATCGAAAAATCGAAAAATCGAAAAATCGAAAAATCGAAAAATCGAAAAATCGAAAAATCGAAAAATTGAAAAATCGAAAAATCGAAAAATCAAAAAATCGAAAAATCGAAAAATCGAAATATCGAAAAATAGAAATAACGTAAAATCGAAAAAAAAGTTCGTCTTTCGCAAAATCGAAAAAAGAAAATCGATCATCGAAAAGCGAAAATCGAAAAATCTAAGAATCAAAAAATCGAAAACTCGAAAAATCGAAAAAACAAAAAATAATCAAAAAATTAAAAAATCCGAAAAATCGAAAAAAAAGTTCGTCTTTCGCAAAATTGAAAATAGAAAATCGATTATCAAAAATCGAAAAGCGAAAATCGAAAATCGAAAATCGAAAATCGAAAATCGAAAATCGAAAATCGAAAATCGAAAATCGAAAATCGAAAATCGAAAATCGAAAATCGAAAATCGAAAATCGAAAATCGAAAATCGAAAATCGAAAATCGAAAATCGAAAATCGAAAATCGAAAATCGAAAATCGAAAATCGAAAATCGAAAATCGAAAATCGAAAATCGAAAATCGAAAATCGAAAATCGAAAATCGAAAATCGAAAATCGAAAATCGAAAATCGAAAATCGAAAATCGAAAATCGAAAATCGAAAATCGAAAATCGAAAATCGAAAATCGAAAATCGAAAATCGAAAATCGAAAATCGAAAATCGAAAATCGAAAATCGAAAATCGAAAATCGAAAATCGAAAATCGAAAATCGAAAATCGAAAATCGAAAATCGAAAATCGAAAATCGAAAATCGAAAATCGAAAATCGATAATCGAAAATCGAAAATCGAAAATCGAAAATCGAAAATCGAAAATCGAAAATCGAAAATCGAAAATCGAAAATCGAAAATCGAAAATCGAAAATCGAAAATCGAAAATCGAAAATCGAAAATCGAAAATCGAAAATCGAAAATCGAAAATCGAAAATCGAAAATCGAAAATCGAAAATCGAAAATCGAAAATCGAAAATCGAAAATCGAAAATCGAAAATCGAAAATCGAAAAATCGAAAAATCGAAAAATCGAAAAATCGAAAAATCGAAAAATCGAAAAATCGAAAAATCGAAAAATCGAAAAATCGAAAAATCGAAAAATCGAAAAATCGAAAAATCGAAAAATCGAAAAATCGAAAAATCGAAAAATCGAAAAATCGAAAAATCGAAAAATCGAAAAATCGAAAAATCGAAAAATCGAAAAATCGAAAAATCGAAAAATCGAAAAATCGAAAAATCGAAAAATCGAAAAATCGAAAAATCGAAAAATCGAAAAATCGAAAAATCGAAAAATCGAAAAATCGAAAAATCGAAAAATCGAAAAATCGAAAAATCGAAAAATCGAAAAATCGAAAAATCGAAAAATCGAAAAATCGAAAAATCGAAAAATCGAAAAATCGAAAAATCGAAAAATCGAAAAATCGAAAAATCGAAAAATCGAAAAATCGAAAAATCGAAAAATCGAAAAATCGAAAAATCGAAAAATCGAAAAATCGAAAAATCGAAAAATCGAAAAATCGAAAAATCGAAAAATCGAAAAATCGAAAAATCGAAAAATCGAAAAATCGAAAAATCGAAAAATCGAAAAATCGAAAAATCGAAAAATCGAAAAATCGAAAAATCGAAAAATCGAAAAATCGAAAAATCGAAAAATCGAAAAATCGAAAAATCGAAAAATCGAAAAATCGAAAAATCGAAAAATCGAAAAATCGAAAAATCGAAAAATCGAAAAATCGAAAAATCGAAAAATCGAAAAATCGAAAAATCGAAAAATCGAAAAATCGAAAAATCGAAAAATCGAAAAATCGAAAAATCGAAAAATCGAAAAATCGAAAAATCGAAAAATCGAAAAATCGAAAAATCGAAAAATTGAAAATTTTCGATTTTACAATGTTAGAAATTTAGAATTTTGCAATTTTCTATTTTTTTTGGAAAATTCGATTTTTTGGATTTGCGAGTTTTCGAATTCTAGATTTCTAGAATTTTCGAACTTTCGTGTTTTGGATATTCGGAATTTTTCAATTTTTGAATATTCGATAACTGGGATTTCCGAATTTTTAAATTTTCGAACTTTCACCTTTTCGAATTTTAGAATATTTGAAATTTTGAATTTACTATTGTTCAAATTATCAAATTTTCCTAAATTGAAATTTTCGAAGCATAAACCCTCTATTTGAAATTTTGGAATATTGGAATTTTCGAAATTTTGAATTTTACGTTATTTGAACTGCTGAATTTTTGGATACTCAAATTCAAAAATTTCAAATTTTTGCTTTCACGAACTGTCGTATTTTCAAACTTCCTAACCTTCGAATTTTCGAATATTGTAATTCATGAATTTTGGATTTTCCAAATCTCCGATTTTTTTAATCATTTGAAGATGATCTTCAAATTTTTGAATTCTAGAATTATCGTATTTGGAAATCGACTTCTGAATCTCGATTCTCGAATCTCAAGTCTTGATACTCGCATCTCTAAAATCAAAAATCTTAACGTGATACGTGAAACTTGAAACATGAAACTTGAGACGTGAAACACAAAACTTGAAACTTGTACTTAGAAACTCGACAATTCAAAATCGAAAGCATAAAATCCTCTATCTGACTTTGTCTCGTCAGTATCTGGCAGGTCGATTTGACCACCAGATAGAAACTGAATCTAAAACGGAACGCTACCTGTGTTCACTAGTAAACAAATGGACAGAGATGATGTCCCGCAAGTACACAAGTCCAGATTTGCTGATTGGATCCTGGCGAGGATTCAAATTCTTGTCTCATGCAGTGTATTATTAACATCTGCTTGACATAAATACCAAAGCAGCTAATCCACAGGGAGGCAACATCGAACATTTATATTTTTAATCAACATCAACGATATCACAGAACAGAAACAATAGGAGAAAATAGGATTGTTTTTGGTTTTTCAGTTAAAAATTATGAAAATAATGCTCAGTCATCGTTCCTTATATATTCTTTATGTATTATTGATAGTATTTTTTTCAGAATAACCAACACTAACATCAAAATTTTCTTTCTCGTTTCAGGTAAACCCAATGTGACACTCAACTCAAACGACGAATAATGCTATTTGGTAAGCAAAAAAGAGAACTTTCCCAAGGCGATCAGCGAATGTCTCGCATGCATCGCTGCCTTCCCTTTTAGCGCGTCCCTTTAACTCACCCCGGGTTACTGACCTAAGTCAATCTCTCCTAGCTGGCACGCATCGCCAGAAGAATGTAAGCGAAATTATTCCTCATTTTGAAATGTAATTAAAGCGTAAATTACCGGCGCAACGATGCATAATTTTCCGCTTACCTTCTCCCCGTCCCATTCAGACACAAACAGCTGCTAGCTTTATATGTGCATTGCATATGTGGAGTTCCTTTCCGGCATCCGACGCGCTACAGCAGCAGCGGTCGGATTTGGTTCTTCCAGTCCCTGGGTTTGATATCAATTACTGCAACATGCGACCGACTGAGGAAGTGACCTCACAGATAAGATAGACTTGAAACTTTTTCAGTCTAACGATTTGGATTATTTTCTTCGATTCAATTCTTATTTGATTGATCTAAAAGATTTTTCTGCTCTTTCCTTGATTTTTAAAATAAATTAACTTGCATTTGCAGTGCTAATAACAGGCAGAAGACTGCCAAACAGAATCTTAAAAGTCATGGTATCCTGTTTTTGCTATTTGAGACCTCAGAAATTTGGTAGCTTTCGGTACGAAACTGAAAAAATGGAAAACAATATTAATCAAATAACAATGCTTATGTCGTATCAGCTTTTTTTTAAATTGAAAATTTATGATTGCATTGTGTACTGAAGAGCAAGATCTTACCGACAAGGAACTTGCAGAGAAGTAGCTAGGTGGAAGTTCCCCGGATGAAACGTTAATCGGCTGAAGTGTTCGGCTCTCAGCTCATAATTGCACATTCGGTTTCGATTCAAATGCGGCTCGGTTTGCGTTCTTCCCCGCTGTCGGAGATTATAAAATATGAATTTCAAATTATTACATATTACACGACGACGTATGTGCTAATTTATTCCCGCTACCATTGTGAAATTTGTGCCTAGGCTATGCAGACTTGTGCACCCAAAATTTAACGAGCAAAATCTTTATTAATTTTTGATCTGATTTTGCTTTTAATTGTTGTCTTTTTTTTATATGATAACAAACAAACGCAGATCGATTTTTGAAATTAACCTAATTTGGAAAAAAATATAAACTATGGAATGACAAACTATAAAAATGTGTTTCATATTTAATATGAATTCGATAAAATGATGGCCATTTCTTTGATTCTGGCAACCTTTGAGTGTCTGCGACCATCTTGAAAAACTAGTTCAAACGGAGTCAAACAAAAGATTTGCTCTTTCGTAGTTTACGTGAGTTTTTTGTATATAACACACTCATTGAATTAAAAAAATATTTTAAATTAAATAAAGTGTTTTTTGTTCAAATTATTGTGCACACAAGAATGTTAGATATTTGTCCCTTAAATATTAAGATCCAGTTTTGGGTGTACGAACATATCTACCTACCCGTCTAGCAATAACCGGATAAGGGATTGTGTACATCCGTCGTTAATCCCACTCATCCAAGGGGGGGGGGGGGGGTCGCCAGAAGCGAAGAGAGTGGGTGGTTACTGTGCGTGCGATTTTTACACTGCACTTTCACGTGCAGCCGCGAACACATGCAGTTTGACACGAACCGGGCGGCTGGCTGGCTATAATGGTTAGGAGCGGATGGTGTGGAAGCATTTATGATTGCAAACTGATGAAATTGATTACACTTCTCGGATGAGGGTGATGAAAATAGTCAAGTGCCGTTGCTTGCTAGCTAGCTAGGAGAAAAAAGAGCGGAAACATTAAACTTTTATTGTTCACTATTGGGGTTTTTCATTGAAAAACCCCGGGGCGGTGGATTGCACTGGTGTTGCATTTTCTAGCAGAAGAGCAGGCAACTAGACGTGTTTCATTCCCACTTCTGCAAGAAAGTGCAAAACCAGTGCAATCTACTGCCCCAGTGTTTTTCAATGAAAAACGACATATGTTTTAATCAAATAGAAAATAAATAACAGTTGCGCCGATTTAGTCATGGCCGACTGCTTTAAAATTTGAAACCAAACAGATAACTTTAAAATTGTGTAAAATCTACTATTATTCTAATTAGTTAAAAGCCCGATTTAGCTCAAACGGGTTTCTTTTGATAATTTATTAAGTGGGTTTATACTTACCGTTCAATGAGACCAATGCATGCTTTTCTCCACTCTCAGACATGCACAATAAATAATAATTCGTGCATTAAATTACAAGTCATAATGTTCAAAGTAGTTATACTTTTTTTAAACAGTTCGGAAAGATTGCTTGTAGTACATAATACTTCAAAATTATTGTGCTTTCAGGAAATTAATGTCTCGTTAGTATAGCCTCAAGCCATACTACACGTGTTTTTAATGATAGGTAGGTCTAAAGGTAGCGTTTGACTACCCGAGCAAACGAAAAGCCCATAATACCCCCTTGGTCATGGGGTTTGACATGGGTGTTTGAAATGGGTTCAGGCCATGAAAACACCATCACCATGGTCCGGTAGATCCCACATAAGACACCATATGTTGGTGTATTTATGGATTATTGAGACCATTTTATGGTGTCTTGATGGTTGTGAATTTTGTCACGGACCATGTTTAAGGTCTTTTGAAGGGGCTATGTGGTGTTTGAACCCATGAGTATTTGCTCGGGTATTTAGGGTCCGTCATGTAAATTATGGATGTCTCAGAATTATCAACAATTCAAAAACACGGGTACTTTGTTGATAATTCACATCACTTCAGTTTTTGATTTTTCAAATATATTGCACTTTATATTCGTAAATCTTGAACTTTAGAGCCACCCTACGTGTCCAAATCTTGAGTTAAAAAGTATTAAAAAACAACGAATATTGATTCTGCGTCCTAAAATATAATTTCCATCTTTTTATAGTTTATCCAACTTTGGTATGGAGCGGTATAGGCACTGCGTTATTTACTTATAGTTAATACACCTGCCTCATAAATCAGATACGTCGGGATACGTCAGTCGCATCTTCATCACAGGAAAGCTGCTGGGAATGCCAATGAAAAAGCTTCTTCGAGTATCGTTTGTAATGGATTCCATTTCTCTGTATTTCATTGGGAATCTTTTAGTGTTGTCTGGACTAATGCACGGTGCCAGATCGTGTAGGTGTACTTCAATTTTATCCTCATCCTAATATACAAAGATCTTGGTTCTACTGTTGTTCTATTTGACGCCGTGTTGTTGTTGCTGTTCGTCGCTATTAAATTTCATTGGGTTGGTTAAACTCTAACGGTTTGTTTGCGAGTTTATTCAAGGGGAGGCTCTCATTCAAATGACCAAAAGTAAGAAAAATTTGGAATTTTTTTGTGGACCAATGAAAAAACATAGAATAAACAGCTTATGTCCTCATTTACAATTTTTTTAGAGACGAAAAAATGATGCCTGTGGTGACGTTCTGTCTAAGGTTAGGTGCGCGTGGAATTCCAAAACTGCGTACAGCCTACTGCCTCAGGATCAATCTGCAACACAAAACTAACTATATCTCTAGGAAACTAAATTTATTGGATTAATGACCTAAGTGCGAAAAAAAACTTCAAATTTGACGTAGTGTTGCGATCTCAAACTTTGAGATCGATTTTTTAGCTCTTTCTACACTTTAAGGTTTCACTAAAAATAGTACACACCAAAATTTGGTTGTCGTTTTCAACTAAATTTTGCCGGATTTTCTTCAGCTGAAAGTTTCAGCAATTTAATATGCTGAAATTTCAGCAATTTGAGTTTAATCTATTTGACAGATTCAATTTGCTGATAATTCAGATATTCAAATTGTGAAATTGACAGCGCGAGTACCGAATTCATGCAGCCTGAAATACTGAGAAGTTGGTGATTTTGCTGTCAATTTGACAATCTCAATTGCGGATGTTCGGCAAAGTGAATCTTTCAAATGGATTCAATACAAATTGCTGAACTTTCAGCCTATTAGATTACTGAAACTTTCAGCTGATGAAAATTCAGCAAAATTATGCTGACTTTCGGCGAAAAAAATTTGGTGTGTAAATACAAAAAATTTGTAGATTTTATTAATCATTCCTCCAATGAAAAATATTTTCTTTCCAGAGGTCAAAATGAAGTCTTTAAATTGACCCCTTTTCAAATGAGATTGATGAATTATTCATGGTAGAATGTCAATACATATTTTATAACAATTACATGGAGTTATGAGTTTTGGACATCGCTGTTTACGTCAATTTTCATCTGATCTCGTTTTGTTTTGGTTTGTCGTATTGCACTTGCGATTTATGGTAGTGGGATTTAATGAGAGGGCAACAAATATCTATGTCGGAGGAAGGAGAAGGTAGCACAATAATGTGTGTGATGCATTACGTTTGAAGGACTGTAACCGGTTTGGGTATTTAGAGTTGGAGTCTAGAAAGGTGCATGCTAATCGGGTCCAATTAGTTCGTCTAAATTCTAACAGGAAAGATGATTGGTACATCGAAAAATCTATGCTTCCAAGTTCAACATATAACATTCTTTTGTGTTCTTTCTATTGCCTTTCTCATATTCATCTCTTTTATGCAATCCCCGGAAAACTTTACTGTTGAACTAAAACCCAGAAGGACCGAATCCAGCATTTGGCCGAATTCTATTTAGCTGAACGCCATTTAGCCGATGCAATGCGAAATGTCAGGTCATAACCAGTCGATCCTGAATTTTCCTAGATATTTGGAACCTGAACACGTTGTTCTGGAAAATGGGCATGTTGTTCCACCATATTTATTTTTTTGACATTAAAAATGTCTTACTCCACTATCTGGGGCTAGGTGTCATTCTAAAATCTAAACTATCTCCCATGTAACGAAACTATGTAAGGTTTGCACGCTTATAACTCCGATATTACTAGATGGATTTTAATCATTCATACACCAACCGATTCAGAAACACCTAACTTAAATATTGGTAATAATTTAATATCTCCCCAATAAAAGTAGACTTTTGGAAATTGGTAAAATTAAAAAGTTCACAAAAAACGGGAAAAATACCATTCGTGAGGCAGATTTCTCAGACACAGCCGTCAAAAGAGGGCAGCTTAGTTGCTCAATGAAACACGAAAAGTCATAAATAGAAGCAACGCATGTCCGTTTAAATCAGTTGTTGTTTTTATCCCACACGAGCAACGTCGTCTCCGGGCGATGCAATAAGCGCTATCGATTTTCGGTAACGTTGGCATTTGCACACACTCGCACCTAAGTGACTAAACCATATACGGTTAGTTTATAAATAGAGGTGACGCGTACCCGTTTGAATCAGTTTTTGTTCTTATGTCGAACGGGTAAGATCATGGCTGCAGCGTCTGGGCACTACAATAAGCGGTAGACGCTATGCATTTTCGGCAGCGGTGGCCGTGTGCGGATTTTTCGGGTACCAGCACGGTGTCACAGAATGATTTGCAAAGTGGGTGGGTGGGGTGGTTTGGATTTAATTCAATACGGTGTGTGCTGCTTAAGAGTGTTGCGTTTGAATAAAATATATTTATTTTTATGCATGCGTGTGCGTTGTAACTTGTTAATCCATGTTTACGGCGCTTTGTAGCTGCGTAGGGTAAAGAGCCAATTGGTTTTCATGTTTCATATTTCGGTTATATGTTTTTTATCAGTAAGGCATCTGACAACGTGCTTCTGTAGTTATTGCACTGTTCAGCAGCGTAGTATTTTATATAGGAGAGTACACTCAGGTTTTTTACGCGGATTTTGAAATTTACGCGGTTTTCATTAACGCGTTTTTTTTTAAATTTACGCGGTTTTCATTTACACGGCCTGTATCCCCTGCGTGAAAAATCTGAGTGTAATTGCATCGGAAACAATCACATTCCCAGCAGAACTTTTTGTTTTCTAATTTCAAACACTTTTGTTTCGTACTGCACACAACGGAAAATTTTAAAACAGAACTTACCGTCCCAGCAGCAGTTGAAGCGGGTGTTCTTTTTCGATTCAAATTCAAGCCATGTCTTAAGCGTTACTGGACTTAAAATTGTTTTCCCAGTTTAACCAGTCAGAATATCTGTCCTACCCTATGTATTTAAAACACAGTTCTAATTGCGTTTTAAGGTATGCAACAAATACGGTTGGGTATACTAATTTAAATTTTAAAATAAATCTTTTTTAAATTATGAAACAAACCGCTGTACTGAAGATATAATTATGTCAGTCCTATTACCACATAAAACACCTATATAACATAAAACGCTGCAGAATTGGTTTAATAATACAATGTTTACACTACAGAGTTATAACACGTTTTAATAATTAGCAACAAGAAAAATGTCACCAAGATAGCATAAAAACCCGTTTTAACTGGTAGTGCGAACGTTGCATAACAATGTAATTTATCAAATAATTTCATTTTTCCACCACTAATCGATCAAGAAATACTTACACTTAAGATTGTTTACTTAAGTTCATTAGTACATTATTGAAAATTTGAATATTTCATGGAGAATCTGTATATTTCCGTTGGCGGGCGTGGGCTTCCTCATCACAGCTCTCAATATGGAACTTTTCTTTTGAATATATTTTCTGGACAGACCATTTTTACTAGATGGATCAGCCAAATAATGCCAATCACCTAGTGAGATACTTGATTAATTAATAGATTACCGTTAAAAGACCTTCAATAAATTATGTTTTAATGGGGAGGGTATATAGCAAATTGTAACATATGAAAACAGGCGAGTGAACAAGAACGTGTGTCGATATGTGTGATAGATAAAAAAGCTATATTTTTAATGTCACCGTGGTCGTGTCCTGTACACAACCCTTTAATTTTTTCATTTAAAATATTTGTAATTATTAGTATAAGCATTTTTAGATGTATATTCCTTCTTTTTAACATGAGCTGATATTTCCGAACCTTTTTATACTGTTCTAATACTATTTCTTTGAAACGATTCAAAGATATTGATACTAATTTAAAAAAAAAATGTATCGATTGTAGGTCGAGTGATTGATGAAACAGTCCTAGCTTGACAAGCTATGATTTCAGTTTTGAAAGAGAGAAGTATCGATTAACGGTCTATTTAAAGTATTGTATTATTATTCATTCCTTAAACTACACTGCTGGCCAATAAAATAGGTGTGTGATAGATTATTTTGTTTTTCTCTCAATTACGCATACCAAGTTGCAGCAGTCTCAATCACACCTACCGCACACAGAAGCCTTGGGATCTGTCAAGTTACTAGTGAGTTGTTGGCGCAGATTATATTTGCAATCTTTGTCAAGGTGCAAAACAAGACTACCGCAGGCTTTTTCGTGTGGTCAATATAATAGGTGTGTGAAATATATTAACGTGTTATTATTTTACATGATTCCATTATACGTTTTATTTGGTGAAGTTTGAATTCTGCGTGTTAATAAATGTATTCAAATGTTGAATTAGTCAAAGATTTGTTATAGAATGGGTCGAGCATCTCACTGTACTCAAGTGGAACGAAGTACAGTGCTAAGAAATTTTGTTCAAGAAGATAAGACGTAAAAATAAATCGCGAATACACTGCGGCGTTCCGAAAACTTCGTTACAAATGCCTTAAAACCTTTGAAAAAAGGAAACACGCAAAAAACCCAAGAAAACATCTACAGCAGCTGACCATCGTATTGCAATTTTAGCGAAATCTGATCCATTCGCGTCATCCAAAACCAATTCAGCACAAATTGGAAAAGTGGCAGGTCCGAGAACAATTCGCTGTAGGCCGTAAAATTCCAATCTTCCAGAAAGAATTGCTAAGAAGGTTCCACTATTTCGAAGCCAAAGCCTTTGAAGAAAAATGCAATTTGCTTTTCAACAGCGTTAATAGGCCTGGTTCAAAAGGAATCAAAAAATGGCGACATATCCTTCGGAGGGACAAATCAAAGGTAAACCTGTTTTCCTCCGATGCACAACGAAACGTTAAACGTCCAAAGTGCAAACAGTTTGATCTGCGACACACGCAAAATATGGTAAAGCACGGAGGCGAGAACAATGAGGTTTGGAGCTTGCTTCTCGTGGAATTGCGCAGGTCCTATTCTTCGCAACGCCACTATAATGGCAAGATTCGAATGCAAGGCTAAAGGATGGACATCCTAAAGGATGTCATGCAGTCCTATGCCAAGGATAACGTGCCTTTACATGACAGTTTCTGCAAGATATTGACCAACAAAACACACATCGAAGTATGTAAAGGAATGATTTCGGGATAGTAAAGTGACTATAATTTCGGACCATGCCAATCTCCTGTCATCAATCCCGTAGAAAATTTACGGAATGTACTTAAAAAGAAGTTATTCGATCGAAATTTCACAAATAAGGATCGTTTGTGGGAAGCAGCTTAAAAGGAATGCTACCCTATACCAACGGAAACTTATCAGCGTTTGAATGACTCAATGTCAAGACAAATGGATAAAATTTGGTTGAATAAGGGGCTTACACAGGTTACTAGTTGCTAAAAATGTTGAAGTCTTAAAATCATTGGATTTGAAAAAAATTAATGCAATGGATTACAATACACCTATTTCATTGACCAGGTACTTTTTTGGATTTCATAGAGAAGAAAGAGTTACGATAAAGCATAACATTTAATTTACAAATAAAAGTGTTCTTTTTCATATTTACGACTGTGCTTAACTATAAAATATTTGAATATATAAATATTTTTAGAGAAAACTCAAAATTTCATGTATTTTTATCTCACACCTATTTTATTGACCAGCAGTGTATGTTTTATAATAACCCTTAAAAAATCAAGTAGTTTGAGAGGCTCAGTCAATCACAACTTTTAATTAGAAATACATATGGAGCGTTTTTGAGCTTTCAATTTTTTACCAATAAAATGGCAAAAAGAGGCTCTTAATTTTACTTTCCTTTTTAAAACTTTCAATGCGAGCATTCCTGGCTGTCTTGGTGTATGAAGTGTCAAATTGAAGAATACGTAGTTTGCTACACTGATGGTGGGCCGAGCCGGTGCTGTTATCGTGACATGAAATTAGACCAATCCCATTGGTTTGTTGTATACCATATTGCAAGCAAAAATCTTCGCGATTCTTTATCGGCACATGGACAGGAAATTTACGGTAAAGAATTCATTTTTGTTAGATCAAAATTAGTAAGGACATGTCGAACTCGAATTGAAGAACTTAGATTGGAATTGGAAATTTGGGCAGATGAATTGACTAGAGCGGGCGCAGCGACTGACTTCGTTGGTCCGGAACCAATTCTACCACTGTCGATAAGTTGGATAAAATACAAGATTCGCTGTTAGGCTGCATCTAAACATTCCAACCATTGGTGTGGTTTTCAGATTAGAAACACATAACACAAACATTTGAAAACTATATCTCGCGCTGTTACTTGTTATAAATTTCTGTTTTTTTCACTACCAATGAGGTCAAATTCCGAACACAGCTTACTACGAAAATTACCTTTTTGTTATAATCTATAATTTGATTCTAATCGGGTTGCGTTCTAACCAAAACTTTTTCTGCCGGATGTGAGTCCGAAAATGTCAAAGCATTTGTTGCAATTTCCCAAGCGCTATTGAAGTATTCTAGTCGGGGCCTGACTGGATATTGCAAACTCAATTGTCACAAGGCTCCTCTTCAGCATACTGAGCGTTATTCAGGTGATCTTTGTGAATCCGATTACTAAACTTCATACTGGCCGAAATTACCGATCCAATATGGCGTAATAAAATAAATCAATAAAAAATTAGTGATATTTTATTCAAAATCGAGATAAAAAAGGTTTTGTAATTTATAAACACGAATTTGGGTTAACATGTATGAAAATCTAAAAAATAAAAATGGCGATTCCAATATAATGGAAATAAATGTGATTAACAATGTTGACCATTTTTTCGTCTTTCGCCGTTTTCTGTGGTTGTTTGATAACTCATGATTAGTCTGCGATGTCTCTACAGATCAAGCCGTGAAATATGTTCTCGAGATCTGTACACGTGTACAGTGCAACGCGAAGCATTCTGAGAACGTGCATAATGCCATGAAGAGGTTTCTACCTGAGCCACGCGTCTCAAACCGAGAGCATCCTATGGTGGCCAGGATGCCGTTTCTGGCCTGTAGAAACTTTTTTGATACTTGGATCCTGTTTAACAGAATATGATAGACACTTATATTTTTCAAAAACAGCAAAGAAAAAACAAATTTTTGAAAATTTTTGATAGGAACCTTCCCTTCAAGTCAATCGAAATAATGTTTTCCTGCAAATGGGGCACTTGTTTCTTCTGTGGCTCTACCATTTCACTGCCCAGCCGGAATGTTTGTTCAATTGATAAGCAACAAAGCGGTCGATTGCGTTGGTTATTCGCTTTACTAATAGCTACAGCGGAGCAATTTTTTGCTTCTGGGAGATGGCATAATAGACTGATTTTTAAATTTATAAAAACAAATATAATTAATTACTTGTTGGGATTCGACCTAAGTATAGGGTTACCAAATGGACAGAGAACAAATTAAGGACATCCCTGCCAAATGTTATGCCAGTTATGTCACTTGAGCCAGAATTCTGAAAAAACAGTCGGAATTCTGGGTAATTTTCCAGCGATTGAACTGGGACGTTGAATCTCAATCGAGACAAATTAGAATGGTGTAGTGCCAATACCGAACGAAGATACCAGTTTGGTTACTTCTGAGTAAAACAAATTTTGGTTGCCATGAGTCGCAAAAAAATCGCTGGAAGGAATTGAAATTGATTCTCTTGGAATAAAGTTGATCTGAATAATTTAATACAGCGCGATTCGTCATGACGTTTTTTAAGGGGAGGTAAAGGTTTCAACGTAAAAAAATCAGTTCTTTTGTCAATTTTTTTTAGAAAGTTGGGTGAAGCGAATTGATTGAAACATTTGTACATTAAATTACATCATTTCAATAACATTCTGTAATTTTTTCATGCAAAAATATCTACAAGCGCTTCAGTGGCGATGCTTTTTGTGGAACGTGTCTGGAAAAACACGATTTGCGGTGTTCACCGCCATTCAAAAACTACTTGACCGATTTATTTCAAACTTTGCATACATATTCTAAGTTAAAAATACATAACCCCTACGTTTAGTTTTCAGGATAATTTTTCAATTAAGGGGGCTTTCTACTGATAAAACGGCGGAATTTCTCTTGAAAAATAGCAATTCCGCCATTTTATAAGCAAAAAAAACCCCTTAATTGAAAAAAATATCTCAAAAACTCAACGTAGGGGCTAGGTATTTTTAATTTTTAAGTATTATTTGTAATTTTCATATTAGGCAATTAAGGGCGATTATATGGTGCGTTCACTGGGCGAGATTTAAGGGCGGGTAGGGCGGCAAAAAAATTACGGCGGCAAATCGCCCAAATGTTGCATTTGAAATAGCCTCCTAATTGCCAGCAATTTACTGCCAAATTGAAGGGCAATTAGCGCATCCGAGTTGGCAAATAGCCCCCCGTTAGCCAGTAACTTGTCCTTTTTGACTGGGGTTATGCTCACCATTGACCTTTCTATTCCCATTATAAAATAAAAGACGGCAAATTATTTCGTGACGAGAACAAACCAAGCTCCTTTACTTTGAGTTTGCATCTGTGGTTGTAAATAAGCTGTCAGAAATCTTAATTGTATTGAATACTTTACGGTGACACCATAAATGAACTCGAGTTTTGACAGTTTGCTTGTACTGTTTACATGCACTTAGAATTTTTTTTTGCGATTTGCTTCGAGCGAATCCAGTCGTCCATAAAGTTTTTTTTTAAGTTCATGTAAACAGTACTAGTGAATTGTCAAGAAAATTGAGGTTAACTGTGTCAGTAAAGAATCTAATGTTCTATCGTACATTTTTGCTGTCAAATTCGTTTGTTCTTGTTTTTGTGAGCGATTTCGTCCAGTCGGGTTAGCAAATTTGTATTGCACGTTTGTGCATAAATGTTTGGGTTTATGTAGGTTCCACAATAGTTTTATTTTGCGAAGTGTACATGTGCGACGGAAAAATTCTCCATCGAAAGTAGCCGTGGGCCAGATACTTAAAAATTGTGTTGTGCTGGATCGTTGAACTGGGGCAATTGAGTGTCATGTAATTTTCACTTCACCTGCTAACCAGGAACCAAGGATCCGTAGGATCCGCCTCTACTCGCTGTGGAGGGTAAACCGAACAAACCAATCTCTTTTCCACAGCTAACAGTCAATAAGAGGGAAGCAGACAGGACAGTGTCTCCCCTTGGGAAGAATGCTGCAGTCTTTTACGGGATTTCCTGCGGGAAGTATGGGAGTCATGTGATTCGTTGGCACCGTCGTCATGAAGGTACCTGCAAAACTAGCAGCCAAGGTCATGCAAACTTTAAGCTAATCATGCAAGCTTGGGAGACAGGGAAACGAATAGTAAAAATTGTTGGCTACGCCCGTAACTAGAACCTCAACGGGAATGTTTTCCCATCTTGTAAATAGAATTGTATCCCTAGTTTTAAAACACCGGTGAAATTTTTCATAAATATTTGTTCCCCCTTTTGTGTACCAAACTATATTGTTAGTTTTAAGATAACTGTAAATATTTCCTAAAAAACTATTACTATTGAATTCCTTGTTTTAAAATTTTTCATAAAAAAATCTTTTGCCCCCTCTGTTGTATATAGAATCTTATTTCTAGTCTTAAGATAGCTGTAAAATTTTTCTCTTTTATAAAAAAAATATTTCAACATTGTAACCTCCTAGTTTTAAAATATCCAAAATGTAAAAAAAAAGAATTTGGCACCGCCAAGTTAACGCATTTGTGCCTATCAAATAAACGAAATAAATAAAAAAACGGGAATGTTTTAGAATTAAACTCTGAAAACGTTTAGACTACAAGCCTCAACTGTACTTAACCTAAAAATCCAAATTTGTAAACTCCTGGTACATGCTAAATCATCTGAAAAAAACCTTCGAAAAAGGCATTATGATAATGTTAGCTTTCCATTTTAGTTTCAACAAGTGGTTCACGGAACCACACCATCTGAAGGCATACAGCACTTAACCAATCACGTGCTTCCAGTCATGGCTACCGTGTCATGTTTGTGTACGCCAGGATCGACGTTTATCCGCGTGTACCAATAAATAACTGGGCGAATAGAAACCAGCAAAATTAAGGTGTGGCGTTTTGTGCTATGTTAGTTCCGTGACCGTTACCTACCTACCTTTGGACTTCGACTATATATATACAGACAAGGCGCAGTATGCCTTGTGGTGTATGTTTTCCTATCAACAGAGGAAAATAGAATCGTTCGGCTGCTGTTTGCTGCCATCTAGTAGGCCATCGGGATTTAATTTTTTCTCCAGCTGCAAGATTAATTACCGGCAGGCTGCTCACGCCCTTTTCGATCGTCGGGCACTGCGCTGAACCTGGCATTGCTCGAAAGAAGAAAAAAAAATCCTCGATACAGATTGTAACCTTCATTTCACCACGGTTCCAATGTAGTGACGGTAGGGGGAGGTGAAACGCAACGAGACTCAACCACCATTTGAAATTCAATTCAGACTGGCCGTTCTCTTTTTGCAAACCGTTATCTGTTCCCTCAGATCAGCCAGTTATTTTTTTTTATTAAATAAACAATCATGAGCCCCGTTCTGCAATGCCAGAGCGCGATAATTAACCAACAACATGCAACGTGATCCTGGCGGACTGGTCCTGTGTGTGTATGTGTGTACGGGACCCATGGTCATTGGGCCGCCCGGTGAACTAGATCGACTGGATACGATATCGGACGGAGTTTCAAGGCTTGCTCTTATCACGATCGTGCAGGTCGGTGCATAAAGTACGCATAAATTTAAGCTTCGTGGTATCTGCTCTCTTCAAAAGCAGGTTTAGCCCCGGGATCGGCCAATCGAAATGGGAATCTTTGCGGATCCGTTCGGTTTGATCTGCGCGAGTCTAAGCCGGGAGCCGAGAGCCATTCAGATCAGATGGTCAGTTGCCGGTAGCCGATCGCTTTTAACTTTTTGCACGATCTTATGTTTATTGATGTGGACTAATTAGTGGCTGGAACTTGTCCGTTTCGATAACCGTTGATAGTGAAGCGATGGGAACTGGAATGCTGATGGGTGTTCGGCTAGATCAGTTCTGAAGAAATGCAAATATTTGAGCTGGGGAAAAATAGCGTGACCAGGAGAGCTAGTTTCTAAATCAGAATTAGCGCGAATTTGATCAAAATCAACTCCATTTGACATTATCTTAGTTCATCAAACCCATGAACAACAGGTCATAGAACCGAAACTTATCCGTTCCAGTCGTTAAAAAGTCGTTTTCCGATCTTCCTGTGTCGCAATCGTTGCTCGCTTTCTGGGAAAAGAATAAAAGCAAATTAACTTTATTGCCCCCGTGCGGGACCCCAAACGCAACTATTCGGCCCAAAAACCAACCAGGCCTGCTGTGTGTGATTTAAATGTTCTCGAGACGGGTAGAGAGACAACGAATAAAAAACAAAACCAACAAACCACAAACTAGTGCTTTCAAGATAGTTAATATAAAACTGATCTTACCAGAGGGGGTAACAATGGCGTAAGCTAATTAAACGCAGGGGAAACGATAAAAAGCGTGTTACTTTATAGTTTTTTGAAACGTGTCAAATTACTCAACCATAAAACACCGCCCGTTTCCCGTGTTAGTTTAATTTTCCGAATCAAGAGGCACTATTGTAAAAGGGTTCGATAATTCAATCGGGTTTAATCATCGGGGACTGATTTTTACGAGAGGCGCCCAGATTTACTATCGATGCTTCACACGCTTTCCAATCAGCGTTAAATATCTAGAAGTAGAAAAGCATCATTCCATGTTTTATCCGGGAGTCTCGTAGATTACCGACGTAAAAGTTGACAGACCCTGACAGAGTACCTACTTCAATTTCACGTTCTGCACAGCAATCAATTTCGCTACGGTAGCTTTACGGCCGTGCCGCCAGGAAATTTCCTTTTCCAGCAATGCTGGGACCAATTGAACCATGTACTAATTCAATTCGATTTACGTCGGGATCAATTCGTATAATTACCGACAATCGCACATGGGTAGCTTTTTCGAAGTCAAAGCAATCAAGGCTCGAATGTGTGATGGCGATCGGTTTGAAAAATCCGTTTATTCCGATGAACAAACGATGCGATGTTGTTCTGAGTTCCGACAACGTTTCTGGCGCGTTACGTTGGTGCAGTGAAGATGCTACCATGACCGATAGGACGCGTTGTACAAACGCCTACCTAGATGTACATCAATCCGCGTTAATGACACTTTCAGTCGTGCGTTTCGGTCGAGTGTGGAAAATAGCAATAAATAGGTAGGGGAACTTTGGGTAAGACGGACACATGGTTATTTTAGGCATATAACATATAAAGTTAAATTGAATTATATGAGTACTCTCTCTTCATGGATATCCTTGAATTATGAAGCACTCAGTAGGCCTTGAATATTGTTGAAAGCGATAAATTTAAGTAAACATTGACAATCAGTAGTGCATCTTCGTGCGGATGTAATTTTTACGTCTCTGATTTTAAGGTTTATCGAGGAAAAAAAATTTTGCGGATTTTTTCTTGTATTTCGATAATGTAACTCTTAAATGACATCTTCGTGGAAAATAACAGGTATGTTCTTATACGAGTAAATAAGTGCAAGCGTTTAAAAAATATGTGTACTGGTGGGGCAAGACGGCCAGTCTTGATTAATTCTATTGATTCATCCTTATATGAATGTCTCGTGTGTAGAAACGAAATTCTAGCAGTCAAACGTGGAGAACCATCCAGTTAGCTGAAGTCTCACATGTAGTAGACCGCAAGATGTACGTTAATGTGACCGAGGCTGAATACGGAATTCCTAGGACCTGGAAAAGGTAGAAGACTTTGTGCAGGTCCCATATTCTGGCTATGTGTAATCGAGGAACTGATGTTACCAATTGCGTAATTAATATGTAACTTTCCAGTTTTGCATAAATGATTTGTCTGATCATTGGAAGTGATTGTATAGCTCTCTTTATGACAACTGAAAAAACGATATTAGAAAATACATCATTTGCTTCAACTTTAAATTGAACCCCAAAACGTTATTTTTCACCTCGAATTGAGAATATATATTAAGATGAACCACAAACTATCCAAAACATCCGTTAGAAACAGTAAATTTTAATATTTTGTATTGTGATCATCCTTTCGGCGACATGTCCGTCTTACCCCCACCATATGTCCGTTTCACCCGCAGTCTGGAAAAAGTTCAGATATTTCTTTGTTTTCTATTTCTTTCAAAAAAGATACTTGTTGATTTTTGTAACATAATCCCTCTGGGCACTCGAAAGCCAGCATATGGAGCTACAACATAGAGTATTTCATGTTGACAAAAACATGCTTTTACTATGTTTTATTTGAGTATAACCTTAACATGTCCGTCTTACCCCCAGTTCCCCTAACTGAGATTAAAACGGACTCTACGTTGCTGTCCTGGGTTCGCCATGTATAGTCGGCATGAAAAATAATTTCAAAACTAAAAACTTTCTTTTACTAGTTAATATTTACCCCAGCTCGCCTCACACCGCACAGTGGCGGGTCTTCAAACAAAAGTCGGACAAAACCTCGAATGTTACCGAATTTGGCTGAAAATCTCAATTTAAGCTAATTTTGAGGTGCTGAGCTCATTTTTGATGTCAAAAGTCGTAAAATATTAAATGCATTTTTCCATGCAGTGTCATTGAACCTTTCTTATAACTATGATTCCGTTTTCATGATAGATTTTCCGTTACTGTTCACCAATGTCAGCAATACCATAAAAAATGAAGATCATTACTTTAAATCCATTGTATAACGCGTTGGTTTACTGTAGATTGTCTAAATATTTTAGACAAAACACCATGCGCCTCCATATCAGCAACAAAGCTTCAAAATCTCCTTAAACCTTTTTGCGCACCTAGGCGCAGAACGAGACCATGATATTCGAAAAGTAGAGGTTATTTCCCATAGAATGTATACTATGTGACCGTTCCGAAATGATTCCGAAATTTGTACAGAATATATTAGTGAAGAAAGTATTTTTGATCTGGCCACCTCAAAAATATTTAAACGAAAAAGTCATAGTTCCAATCAAATTTACCAAATGTATTTTATTCACTATCCAAGTTCTTTTGTTCCTCTACACAATGAAACAAGTTTTGCTAAAATCGGATCAAAATCAAAAGAGCAACATGTATTTGAAGTGAACAGATCAATGGTGGTTTCTGAAATGAAAATTATTAAAAAGTCCGGACTTTGCTACCTTTATACTCATGTTAAAAATCGTGTTCTTATCCAATGATCATAAAATTTTGAATATACGTCATTCAATACATGAGAAATTGAGAAAAAATGAAAAAAAATATATCAATATTTCAAATATAAATTTTTGAGGTTTTGGCCAGCCTCCAGCCACTGTGCACCGTGTAATCGTCACCGTCGTGTCACTATTCATCCTTTCACAAACTGCACTCATTTTGTTCCGTTCCACACACTCATTAGCATCACAACTTGCAGCAGCCGTGTCGGTTGATTATTATGTGCAACGAACGTGGCGACATACACTTTTCCGCGATTGGGTATTTATTTAACCGGCACGGAGCGTAGTTCATGCCGATGTCAGGTGAGAGTGCCGCGTGTTCCTATCTGCACTTTATAAATAAAGGAAACACCGGATCATGCATTTCACCTGCACGGTAGACGAATTTCGCGCCAAATCGTATTCGGAGTTGGCAGCACCCTCTCAGATTTTAATGAAACTTTCCGCACATGAAGACGTTATCACAAAAAACCACTTTGCATACTTTGTTTTTCCAAAAATGATCTAGACTGTCTTTTGAAAAGGGCCAACCTTTTTTACCATTTTTTTTTTCAAATGGCTGAATCTACTACAATCTATTGTTTTTGGCCTATAAAAAAACATTCGAATAAGGTCCAGGGTTCGAGTACAAATCGTAATTCTGGCATCCTAATGGCATGCTGTATAAACAACGAATTTCACTATTGTTTCGTCCGTTTCGCGCTTCAAATTCACCGAATGAAACTCGAGACGAAGCTAAAATACACCGCAAATTGAGCTTCATTGAAACAAATTGTTCCAGCCTCGGATGAACTGCAGACGGATTTGCTGATTTATATCATTCTAAATTGCGTTTAATTAAAATTGATTCAAGCAAGCAAAGGGACGCCAGAATCGGCACAGTCATTCAGGGTGGGTTGAATGGCAATACAACAAACGGTCAAACTAACGTTGCTGATCGCAGTAGCCATTGACTTCTTTGACATCTAGGACACTAACACAGCTTTAATGTGTATAGACAGCATACATATAACGCGATGTTTACAATTCGCCATCTGATTTAACCTCAATTGGCAAAAATTTCACCCGATTTAACCTCAATCTCGCACTAACACAACTGCACATGGATTAGTCAACTGTCGTCGGAATTCTCTTTTAGCTTCTACGCCAAAATATGGAAACCTGTGTGAGCCCTCCAACTTCAGATTGTGCGGTCAATAAATCAAACAACCGCGCACTTTTCACAAACATATCATTTCTCACCTTCCGCCTACTGCTGCCTGAACGTCGCAATTGAACACAATCCCGAGTCATAGGAGAAATTTGATACATTTTGAAAGAAAACCGATTCCCGTTCGGATAATTAGGCATCAGTGAGCATCATTTCAAACGGAAAGCTAATCGTGCCTATGTCATCTGAACGACTGCTCACAATTAATCACACACACACACCCGTCCGACCGAGTAAGTCAAACAATTATCTACGATCGGGAGGGACACATTCCTATTTAGCTCCCCGCAAGTGTGAGAGGTAACTTACTCGTGCTTGGAAAGAGAACGCCAGAAAACACGTCCGCTTATCTTGAGCCTAATGGACAATAAGTGCGTTTCCGTCAGTCACATTTCACAAAATTCGACATACCGCGGGGAAAGGTAAGAAAGAACATTGTTTGCATTATCGAAGTAAAAATAAAACCTTCCGGTAAGAGTGAAAGGCAGATTAGGGGGCCCATTTTGAGAGCCATACACAAAAAAGCTGATGGTTTTATTCGTGGCCAGCGAACGAACGAACGAACGAACGTGTGATAATAATGTTGTTAGACATTATTGTGACACCGCTTCCGAGCATTCCTCTGCTTTCTTGGCTTTATACCTTCGTTACATTCAGATATTTAAGCTTCTTTGGGTATTATTTGTTTAAGAAAGGAACTCTCGCGCACATAACCTCAACCTCACTCGATCGAAATTTTCGGGATCATGTTCGTGAGTAACGCTTTTGTTCGAGCTTACGCATTTTGCTTCGGCGAGCAGAACAGCGAACAAAGAAGGCGGCCGTTTTTGACGTTTCCGATTCCTGTCAGATTGTGCCTCCGCGTGGTATGAATGGATTACGAAAAAGAGGTGTTTTCGCGCGTTCTCATCTGACGCACGGTAAGCTGATTAAAACGGTTTTTTTTCTCCAGTGCGTGTCCGTTTTAACGATTGCTTTAGTTTAAGTTACAGATAACATTACCAGTCGTAAGAAAACTACTCCAGTTCGGGTGATTGACAGGACCACTCGGATTGATTGAGGTAATCGACTTGATTAAATATTGCTACGCGTGACTGGGGCAAAAAAGCCTTCGCAATTATTATGAACCTAAATTAAATATTCAAATCCATCCCGTCGCAGGCATTCTTCGGATTGTTTTGATTTCCAAACTCGATAGAGCGTTAAAACCAACCGTGTTTTAACGTCGCTCGTCGTCGTCATCTCCGTCACCCGATTCGCTCTGGCACTTCATTAAAGCGATCTGTCATGTTTGTCTTATAAATGATCGAGCATTAGATTCTGAAGCTCGGGTCATTTTTCTGCTCGTCGCATCGCAGAACCAATCTCTGCATTTGCGCCGATCAAGCTAAGTCAACCAATCAAAACGAGGCGAGGCGAGGTGCGGCGGGAGATTCTATCGCGGGGAACAAGTTCAGAACCATCGACTTCCACCAACCTACCCACGGGCATCGAATTTTTCTGACAAATCGAGTTAATGCGATGGCGAAGGAAAAAAATACGCAGACTAAAAATGATATAAATTAATACTTGTGATAAATTTGACACTTGCTGGAGGAATTTTTAGCCGCGATATCTTCATCAGCTTCGACAGACGCCCACATGTTTGCTGTGTTGTTGTGCTTTTCACCGAAGATTAGCATGCGACGGAATCAATTCAAAATAGCGAAAGAATTGAAAATATACCCTGTTAGCTCCATCCGCCCAGTTTAGAACAAACATCTAGCAATATATAGGCCCTGTTGGTCAGGTATCGGACGGTCATGAATTGACAGTTCATGGATTTATTCACCGCTTCACTACTTGTTGAGCGAAAATCGGAAATTATTTGTTACTATTTTTTGGTACCCATTTAATTTACTGGCACACTAAAGTCTTTTTGATTCCTAGCTCGATTCCTTTGCATCCTCCTAAGTTTTTCCTTGGTTCAAGACCAATAGTCGCTCGAACACTTCATATAAAAATCAATTCAAATTACATTTTTGTAGCCTTGCGGAATTGAAAAGGTTAAATCTTGAAAGTGGCGGTTTCGCAATCTTGTCTGTGATACTACTCACAGACATGAGTGTCAAATCAATCATGTCTGTGATACTGTTTTGTTTATTCAAACTGAACTGTAACAACTTCGTTTTGCAAAAATAAACCTAACAAATGAATTCGTTAGGAATTGGATAGTATCAAACTGCAGCCGACAAGAAAACGCAAATCCTATCTGATTAAGTGTTTGGTTTGTTTTTAGCAATGTTTTTTATCATCCAAGTAGAGGTAATTTGGTGAGTTATCTAAAACAACGTAGCAGGCTATGAATTTTAGCACCATGATTTGTTTAGCAATATTAAAAAAGTGGCAGCACTGCCAAATCGCTCGGACGTGTCTTTGTGTTCAGCCAATATTTTTCAAAGTTTCCCAGTGGTATACACTTATTGAATACTTTACGCTGACGTAACAAATGAATTCGATGTTCATTTTTGACAGTTCGCTTGTACTGTTTACATGGACTTAGAAAAATTCTTTGCGATTTGCTTTGAGCGAATCTAGTCGTCCACAAAATTTTTCTAAGTCCATGTAAACAGTACAAGTGAACTGTTAAGAAAGGTGAGGTTAACTGTGTCAGTAAAGAACCTAATACAGTGTGTTTGACGGGAAATCGAAGTTAATCGTTCACTCGGTCGTTTTCCCTGTCGATGTGCGTGTTAATAGGTTAAAATTTCCTGAGAATAGTAAGAGACGACGCCGGTGGTTGAGCGGTAAGCGTGACGGCCACTCATTCCAGTTGGCCTGGGTTAAATTTTTCTGATATGAAAAAATCTGTGGTCACGTCTTCCTTCGGAAGGGAAGTAAAGCCGTTGGTCCCCGGTCTATGAGTTTGGTGGATCGATATCTAGTCCAGATAGTGAAGTCTCCTCTGTGGCGTCGGTAAAGAAGAAGTAGATCCAACTTCTATACTCTTACTAACAAAATTATTCTCCTCCTGTGATACTTGTGGAGTGCGCAGTAGTATATACGGCCTCTAGCAAAAGCAAGTATCGGACCAACCATTCCTTCCCTTTCCTTCCGTGATCTACGTTCGGGCTTGGCCGGCACCGGTATTGATCAATAAACATTTTAGGATTACCAGGAGTTGCATATTGAAAGATGTTTCACTACTCCCAAGTATAATTATCTACTTATTCTCTGTGCAGCTCAAGCTCAAATTTCCTAAGAATAGTAAGACTTTCTGTAGTGATTTTATCGTCACATTCTAATAACTTTGCTGGACATGCTTGTGAATCTAACCGTCAAAAATACACCTGTTCGTTCCACCTAACGCCATCTGAATATGACTAGTTGATGTAACGAACTCACTGATTGATGATGGAGAATTCTTGCACCCTTATTAACACTCGGAATACCAAGGGGGTAAAAAAAATGGGAACGCTTATTTTGACCGGTCATATCTCAGCTGTTACATAATCGATTTTAAATCTGTCTTCACCAATATAAAGGTATGTCTTTTGTGAACACGTCGAATTAAAAAAATAGAAGAATAGAGTTGTCTCCCGTAAGTTATAGTAAAAAGAGTATAACAAAGTCAGTGAGAAAAAAATGGGAACGCTTCTTTGACTTGCCATATCTTAGCTGTTTGCTCACCAATTTTAATTCTTTCTTCACCATTGGATAGATAAATCTTTTATAAAAACAGTGAATAAAGAATGATGGAAAACAAATTTGTGTATCTGAAGTAATTGTAAAAACAGTAATTGAGAGTCAGTACAGACGAAATGAGTTTTTCTGTTCAAACAATCGTATCACGACCGTTTGTCAACCAATTTCAATTTTCCTTACACCAATGCAACCCTTAGAGCTTCTAGACTTGTAATATATGCAATAAATAGTAGATTTTCAAAAATTACCGTTGCACGGACGTGGAGAAACACATTATTGTATGTAAGTTACTAAATAATAGAGTGTGTTAGGACGATTCAGTAAATACGAAGAAGTTCAGAATTTTAAAATATTCGTCATATAACTTTAAATTTGAAGCGATGACCTATACATTTTAATACACCAGTCGATTGTAATTGATGGCGGCTACAATTTTTGAAAGAATACATTTTTATATTTTCTCAAAAAATAGACAAAATACGTAGAAGTACGGAAATTTGATGTAGTTGGCAAATAAGGTCAAATTCAAAGTGATGGCCTACACTTTTATATATATATACTAATCGATTGTAATTGATTTCGGCTACAATTGTTGCAAGATAAACTTTTCATATTTTCCCAAAAAAAACGACAACAATACGTAGAAGTACAGAAATTTAGTCTGATTGTAAATATTAAAATTAAACAATCGTGGATAGTGGACCGAAAACTCTGTTGGATACAGGATGTCATGAAGACATCCGAAGCAGTTTCAAGACTTCCTGACGTGAATGTAGCCAACAAACTCGATGTTATTCGCAGTACAATTCGAAATACAAGCATTCGGTACGGTCTCTTCAAGTATTTTTCAAGTTAGTAAACATCCTAAACTAAACCCTACGGCCAAAATGTGGGGCCGAAAGCTGCACAGAAAAAAATATTTTGTGATTTTACATTTATTTTCATGCACATATTTTGAGCATGAATATAAATGTAAAATTAAGTTCGTGCTTTTTTCAGCGATATTTATCGAAATTTTACACGTTGATTGGAAATTACAGTTTCATTAAACGGCAAACCAATGCTCTTGAATGTATTTTTAATCCCATTTTGCTGTAAAATAAATAACATGTAATATTTCAGGAACGAAAGTGTAAAATCACATGCTTTCTGATGCTCTCATTGAGTGCATCGTATTCTACTTTATTTTCAATCAAATTTTTGATTAAAGCTTTGTATATTTACATTCGTATTGATTTACATGTCGTTTAATTTTCATTATTTTTTGGTGTGTGTATGACCAAACTCAATAGCCGTATCCGTATGGACAATGAAACGTATGTCAAATACAGAAGTTTTATATTACCAGGGGTCCCGCCCCAAGAAACAGTAATTCATTTTTGCGGGCGAGTTTGTCGGTAAGCATGTCATTGCATTGCATTGGAAGGGATTGTTTTCTTCCCGCGGGGTGCGTGTAAGTGTCTCCGCTTGCGGGCCCGCCCAGCCCTTTTTGATTTTCCTAACCCTAAATTTGCATGTTGGTTGTGATGGCATTGCATGTCACCACAACCCGCGCTCGTTAGGTCCCGTCAGGGAACTGTCAAGCTTTGACTAGATTTGGCTAGTTGCCAATCCAGTAAGATTGCGCAACAGTGGTATCTCAATAAAGATGTGACGTCATTGAGAAAAGAGATGAATCCCATAAACTGTCCGAAATTCCGAAAGTCGAAGTGTATCTTCAAAGCTTAACTAAATTGAAGAGAGGAGAAATGGCTAGGGATGCTATTTTAATGATCAACTACTGGGAAATAGTAGCCGATGAGCTTGACCAAGGGATTATGCAGAAGTTGATGGCACGTATTAAGCCAAAAGTTCGAGTTTTCGTACGAGAAGAATAAAAATCGCAAAGCCCGTAAGAGGGTGAGTTCATATTTATTGTTATACTTTCAAACTTGCGTATTTTTCGTACTTAACCGAAATTAATCAAATTTTGCCTAGTTTCTCTATAGAGTGTTTTGTTTACATCCGCTCAATTTTGCAGCAAAGGCGTTGTTTATGTTTAAAGGTTCGCCGACAGTGCAGCCAAATCTACCTATTAAACATGTAAACAAAGATTCTTCTTTCGGAGAACATGCAAGAGTATTAGTGTTGATAGAAATGATATTATGGTAAAATATTTCAAACGACTAAACAAGACATGGAAGTGTATTATAAATAAAGTGCTGTGCCATGCATCAGTAAGTTTACACTTCACTCCTTATGAATTCATTGTGAAACTCGTTTGAAGTCACTCAAAGTTACAGCAAAAACTGTGGTTGCCAGAAACAAAGAAATAGTCATTATTTTATGCAGGATTGTGTATTCCTCTATGCCGGACTCTATAATACACATAATGTATTGTGCAGTTTTCAGTGAGATTTCGGTTGAGATAAAAGAAAATAAACCATTTGCGAAAGAATTTTGTTCACCTACATTCAAAATCCTGAATTGTCGCATTGCCCGTTTGGAAAACATGTATATACATCATTCGACTGTCTCAAAGATGCTTCAAATATTCCAGCAACGAATGACATTGAACGACAAGCCAGGAAATCTGGAACAACGTGGAAAAAGCCAAGAGTGCGCTGATTTCACATTTCAAGCGGAATCCAACCACTTCGACGCAAGACTTGAAGTTTCGCAATGTTTTCGGGTTGAAAATGTAGTACTTCTCAAATCAGAACGAAATACCTAACGAACAAAACGAAATAGCGACATTATTGTTGAGACTTACAGTAAAGCGGATGACAAGCAATTGCCAGGACAGGAATATTTCACGAGTAAGGACAAAGTTGCAGTGGCTGACAGTTTCAAACGGAAGAAGCTGTCGCAAATTCTTTAGAATTGGCCATATCCACATGGGGCAAACGTAGTTAACCATTAGTGAGCAAAGGCATCACAATCGTTAATATCTACAAAACTGAGTACCTCCAAAAGCGGCTTTTGCCGTTTTTGAGACAGCACAATCAAAAACCATTGCTTTTGTTAAATTTGGCATCATGTCACTACTTTAAACCCGTGCAGGAGTAGTATGTAGCTAATTCGGTGGATTTTGTGCCGGAAGACATAAACCCACTAAATCCAACATATACATACAGATTTAAATGGCAATATAAGACCTAACGAATATGATTTGTTTGTCTTCAATTGAATACTATTGACCTATTCTTGTATTTACAAGATTCGTAATTGGTCTAAAGGTTCTGTGGATGTTTTCCATCTTTTTAACATGAGCTGTTCTTTCTATACATTTCTACAACCATCGATTTTTTAACACAACGTTCGATAAACGAATCCTATCAAAAAACGATAATGTCAGTTGACTGGTTCGTTCTTGTGATTTTACGGCCTTTGATTTTTTGTGACGGTACGTTAAGCCTCTCGTCCACACCGACAAACGGCAAGAAACTGAGGTTGAGCCAGAGGCCATCATTGAATGCGTTATGCACGAAATTTATCCTGTATGCAAAACAAGCGCCATTTCAGTGAATCGCAACCTTTTAAAAAAGAATCGTGATTTATTTGGCAACACATCACGAAAATAAAATATCATTGTTTGGTCAAGTGTAATTTCTGTAGTTTTACTATGTGAAATTCAAAAATTTCAAGCCTTTGCTCCAGCCCATATTGTTGAACCTGAAGGCTGGAGTTAAACTAAAGGCCGACTACTGTTGTTCGCAACTGGTAGCGGAGGGGGTCCCGTATGCACGGAAGTTATACAATTTTTTTGAGCGACTTAGTGGAATGTCACAATAAATCCTCTTAAGGGGAGCTTCTCATTCAAATAACCAAAAAGTAAGCAATATTTGGAATTCTTTAGTGGGCCAATGAAAAAACATAGAAGGAAACGGTTTTAGTATTCAAAAAGCTTATATTTTCGTCTTCATTTACCTTTTTTTCAAGACAAAAAATAAAACTTTTAGACTTACTAAAATAGTGAATACAAAGCATTTGTAGATTTTATAGGTCATTCATCCAATGAAGAAGGTTTTCTTTCGAGAGGTCAAAAGATAGTCTTCAAATTGAAACGCATTTAAAGTTTTGAGAACACTTTCGATGAATCATTCGTAGTAGAATGTCAATATTCTGTAACAATTACGTGGAATTATGGATTTTGGACATCGTATTTGAATTACGTATTTGAAGTCGGTTTTTCGAAATTCAAAATGGCCGATTCAATATGGTGGATTCCCACTAATAAATAAGTGGTATGCCCGCCAAAATCGAGAAAAAAAGGTTTTGTAATTTATAAACTCGAATGTGAGTTAATATGTATCAAAACAAAAAAATATAGCGATTCAAATATGACGGACTAAAATGTGACTGTAACCATTTTGACCACAATTCTTCGTTTTTTAGCGTTTTCTGTGGTTGTTTGATAACTCCCGATTAGTCTGCGATGTCATCCGCTGCAGCAGTGGTGCCCTCTACAGATCAAGCCGTGAAATACGTCGTCGAGACCTGTACTTGTGTACAGTGCAGGGCGAAGCATTCTGTAAACGTCCATAATTCCATGACAAGGCTTTTACCTGCGCGTCTCGAGTCGAGAGCGTCCCATGGCGGCCTGGACTCCGCTTGGAATAATGGCCTGTAGAAACTTTTTTGATGCGCAGATCGAAAAACTCGTTTAACACAATATAGTTGACACATACCTTTCAAAAAGTGCAAAGAAAAAAATCAAATTTTTGAATGAGAACTGTATGAGTTGACACCGTCACTCGTAGTTTGGAAGACAAAAAGTTCACGACAAGGAAGACATAGAGGAACGTACCTAATCAATTGGGTTGAATGTCGTAAATTCGACCGTTACTGTTCATGTCATTTGGGTTCCAAAGTGTCCACCAATACTGCAGTATGGAGCGTACTCTAGAGCAGTAGTGTACTTGTTAAAGGTTTGAATACTGAAGGCAACAACCTTCCTTTATTAGGTCTTCTACTAGCTACCTACTAGTTAGCTGACTTAACGAGAGATACCTATGCATTGGTTGTGTTTCTACTATCAATATCTACAGACATGGTGTGCTAGCGATGGTTATTACATTGCACTGAAGTTTTCCCTTACTCTACTACCTGGCCAGACGGCTGCTCTGCAACGAAAAGAGAATCTACTCATGTTCTCTCTCTCTCTCTCTCTCTCTCTCTCTCTCTCTCTCTCTCTCTCGATTCTGCCTTACACTGTCGTATCATTGCATTTGAAATCTTCGTACAAAAGTATTGATCACAAGTATTATTACATTAAAATTGCAATGCTTTATCTCAACAGTACTAGACAGTAGGCTTTTGAAACAGGCTCTAAAGGAGTTGGCCACGTGAAAAAAGCAGCTCAGGCTTCGCTATGCTTTACCGACTACGTACAAAATGTGATTCATGGATGTTTCGTATATTACATCACTCGTTGATCCTGAAATAATCGTTTTAAAAGTTTGAAGTATGTACGCATGCACTTCAGTGGTAGTGTGTTATCAAGAGATGCAATTTCTGTTCTAGTTCTCAGATACTTATGGAAATTCTAGTGAATTAGGATTGAGGATAAGTTCTTCAAAAATACGTTATATTTTTCGGCTTTTCGGGGACCAGCACAACGTATATTATTTAAGGAAATTTCAGTTTTTCCACACATAATGCATTGAAGAGCTTAGTTATTTAATTCACAAAGTATTAGTAATAAATCGGTCTCGTTTAAATGCCATTTTCTTTCGCTTTACTATTGATTTGACTCGTTTGGGATTTCTCGCTGTCCCATACTGATTTGATCGTATCTCTTGGACCCGTCACTGTCCCATGTAATCAAAAAATGGAAACACATCATGCTCTCAATCTATATAATGTCCGAAGAAAGAGCTATAAGAGTTATAGGAAAGGTCTCGTGACATTGTTAGGTGGATCAAAAATATTTTGACGAAGGACTACGTCTTTGTTTTCGACATGGGGGTGCACATTGCAAATTCAACAAAATTGTTATGGAACAAAAAGTAGTCAGGTTTTAAGCGTTTATAATTCAGCCTTCTCACGATAAATTTTCAAAAATTTTGCGCATATAGCTCAGAATTGTTTCTAAGAGCAGATTCCAATAGATAAACCAAAAGATTTTCGATATGACGGCATTAAAAAATTAAATTATATATAACAAGTCAAAATACCACGCATTTGCACACAGAAGGCTGCGCTTCTCTAGCCTGGCACGACAGAAAAACTTCTATCAAAGAAAAATTTATGAATGAAGTCATCATCGACTATTTGAAGAACTGATTTGGTTAGACAAGTTGCCTGTTGAACGGCAGGCAGAGCAGAGCACTGCGCTGCGTGTTTCCACAGCCAGTGTAGCAGACTGATAAGCCCATTACACTGGCCGTGGGGGTACGCTACGCAGTGCAGTTCAACAGGCGACTGAGTTTGTCCGATCAAACACCATGCTTTCTCTAGTGTTCTGTTCGTTTCAAGCACACATTTCATATACAATCTCGAAAGCGTTAATTCGTATAAAACTCGTGCACAAATTCGCTTGTACAGTCGAGCTCCATGTGCGAACAAGGTTAACATAGCGTCGTGGTTTGTCTTCAATTGAATACTATTGACCTATTCTTGTATTTACAAGATTCGTAATTGGTCTAAAGGTTCTGTGGATATTTTCCATCTTTTTAACATGAGCTGTTCTTTCTATACATTTCTTTTTATCTGTCTACAGGATAAATTTCGTGCATATCGCATTCAATGATGGCCTCTGGCTCAATCTCAGTTTCTTGCCGTTTGTCGATGTGGACGAGAGGCTTAACGTCCACACCTAGAAAAAATAGTGTAAATTCACGTCCCCTGACCATGACATTTACGAGCATCAAAAATGACATAGTTTTACGTTTGATTTTAATTTTATATGTCGTTGAATTTTGCGACTCACGTAATTTTACTCCACATGTGGCGTTTGTTTAAAATGTTGAAGAGTGTAATTTTATGGCACTTTGCATGGAAAGTACGTCTTTCATGTAAAATCAAACAGAACACGGTTATGTTTTGTCATTTCGTCAAATACGGTTTGTTAGATTGTGGCAAGTTTGGAATTAGGTCAACGACAAAATTCAGATTTTTTTGGTGTGTACCGTCACAAAAAATCAACGGCTGTAAAATCACAAGAACGAACCAGTCAACTGACATTATCGTTTTTTTATTAATTCAAATGTAATAAGAAATAAAATATTTCACGTATTGCAGTCCTACGTCTACAGTTCGTACAACCTCATAGGGCTGTCCCTTGCAGTTTTTTGATAGATTGAAGAATTTTTCACGGCGGGCTTAGCGTAGTTGGTAAATTGATTGCCTAGTACGCAGCTCACCTGGGTTCAACCCCGCACATAAGGTTAAACATTTTTCCAAAAACAGGTTTTTCTAACCCGAATAAGAGGCGAGTGGCCCCAAGGTTCAAACCTCTATAATAGAAAAAAAGTTTTATTTTAGATAACATTTAAGTATTCACGATTGTCTGTGAATTGGAAAGGGCAAAAATGCGTCGTTCACAGTTTATCAAATACAACCGTTATGTCGTAAATACTAACACTTTCGTGTTATCACTTAGTTACGTTTGTTTGATATTTTGGAATTTTTTAGAATTCAATTGGTATTATTTAATGAAGTGACCCATAATTGGACCAAGTCAGAAAAATCACTAGAAAGCTTATTTGTAACAGCTGTATCTAGCATTTGTCCTCAAGTTTGTTGACATATTGCAATTTTGGAACACCATAGTGTACAAACGACGCGATGAAACAGCAGAGGGATATCGATTGGTAATAGCGACTAAAACGTTGCGACTGGCTGAATCTTTGAGCTATCCGTGTGAACTTAGCCTTATAAAACAATGCTACGTCCCGAAGCGGAAGCATTGCCACCCATTGTTCGGATTGCACATCTCTTTTAGTGGGTACCGTAAACCAGGGTGACATTGATCACTTTTCGAATTAATCATTGCATATTTTTAGACGCAACACATTTTTTTCAAGTTTAATATTTCTAAACCATGTACTGATATATGGAGAACAAGATTGGATGGTTTTACTTAAAATTGTCCGCTTACAGCTATTTTTCCAAAAATGATTTAAAAATGAAGTCCGTTTTCGTATTCCGGGGTGATTTTGATAACCTTCATGTTCACCCACATTAAGTTATTGATGTCAATGTTTTTCATTCAAATGTTTGTTTAAACTAATTCTGGAAAGATGCTCATTGTTAAATAGATGTTAATTGGTATTATACAGAGTATTTCAATGTACTGCAAAATTCGAGTAACCAAAATTTATAATCGTATAATTTGTGTTCAATAAAATAAATAAAAGATTCTGAAAACCTTTAAAACTGCTAAAATTGTTTTATTTCAGTGCTTTATCAATGTACAAAAAGTTTCATCCATTTTAATACGTTGGAATATTGAACAATAAAAAAATGTTGCGAATTTTAGCTTAAAATAATTTGAAATAATTGCCAACTAGTTTCACAAAAAAGTATTTAAAATAAACCAACTCTTAAAACTAAATTTTGCGCATCCTAATCTGAAGAAAAATAAAAACTCACTTGTAATTTATTACTCTTGCTCAAATCTGAGATTTATTTGTTTTATAAAAAATAGACACTATACGAAGCTTTGTAAAAATACGATAAAGTCAAATTTCGATTTTTAGGAGTTTTTGTACTCAAAAACCGAACAATATACTCAAAAAGTATAACAAATCAGTATTTTATAAGTTTAGAGTAAAAATCATTTCAAATTAAAATGATTCGGTAGACTATTCTGGTTTAATAAGCGATCTACAAAAAAAGTTTCGAGTGATCAAAGTCACCCCGGTTTACGGTATTCTGGAAACGTTCTGGGAATGCAGAACATTAATTAATAATCGTTTTTGTGTTCATACTGTCTATAACGACTATTACCTTCTTATCTTTATAATAACCCACAATTTGGCGAAGCAGCAGTGAATTTGGTGGGTTCTTTTCATTAGCTACAAATTTAGCCTTATACCAATCCAACACGTTTCGGACTTTGCTTCAGGTTGCCAGGACAAGTCAAATCAGAGCTAAATCGCTGCGCTTCATTTATGGCTTTATCTGACAAATCGACTTGGTCGACAGGTAGACGGTAAATTTTTTTTTTTGTAAAAACATTTATTTGGAAACTTTATTTACATGAGTGTTACATAATTACGGTGAGATGCAATGTAAAGCAAACTCGAGGGCTCCTACTGTCATATCACTATCATCTAAAATAAAATTTATGTAAGAACTAAATAATTTTAGAATCTTCGTCCTTTTGTTAGCGCAAATACCCTTGAGCTCTGGGATCGCTAATTGATTGAAATTTATCCTCGATCCTAAAATGGTTTCCAATTTTAGTTGAAGAGTGTTCCACAGGTGTTGAGGGCACTGGTGAAATTTATGCTCTAAGGTTTCCACAACGTTCCTACAAACTCCACAATTTGGATTTGGAAGTCGTCCTATGTTGTGTAAAAGTTTCGCATGGGGTATTTTGTTGTTGACGAACAGGAATAATGAAGATCTTTCTGTGGGATGCAATTGTTTAGAGTCTATGTTTTTCCATACTCTTGGACACGCGATCGTTGGGTTTTCTTCCATAACCTTCGGTGTTTTTAGAGCATCTAGTAAATGTATCTCAATGCTGATAGAAGAGCAGCTCAACGTTAGCTGCTGGGGTAGATTCCGGATGATGTTCCATGCTGCTCGTAGACACGGGTATGTTGATGGTATTGTTGCTCCATTCACTGCCTGACTGTACAGGGAAGCAGCAAAGGGTGTTTCTTGAGCGCTAAGCAGGAACCGATTGGCTAACAAAGCCTTGCACTTGTACATCGGAAGGTGTAAGTTCAGTCCTCCCTTCAAAACCGATTGAGTCAACTGCTCCATGGCTACTCTTGGTCGCCGATCCCACACAAAGTAGCCAATTTGTTTGGTGATCCTAGCCACGTCTTGATTTCGGATGCTTAATACTGATGATACGTACCACAGCTTTGAAGTTATGTTCACATTTAAAACTGTAATCTTTTGATGGAGAGATAAATTCCGCGATTTATACATCCACATTAACCTTGCGGTCTTTCTGATTGTCTGGTCCCAGTTGAATTGGATCATCGTTTTGGGATTGTCAATGAAGTAGATTCCCAAGATCTTCACACGCGTTTGTACCGACGGCCAAATAATTTGGTTATTGCTCGTGCCAATTTGCGTTGCAACTGTTTTATCCAGGTTTAGTACTGCTCCAGAGAAGCGTCCAAATTCAAAAAATATTTGCTTGAGTAGCGGTATTTTGGTGCTGTCTGTGACGATCACCGAGATGACATCAGCGTATGCAACTGAAAGGTCCAATTGAACGTTGCAGAGAGTGTTAATCCTCACCAATAAAGGGTGTAAATATAGTATAAAAAGATGGGTGCTCATGGGATCTCCTTGCCTTACCGATCGGTGTATTGTGAGTTCCGGAGATAAGTGCCCGTTGACTAAGATGCGAGAGCGTGAGTGGCTCATGATCGTACGAAGGAGAGTGATTAACTCGGAATTAAATCCCATGTCTGCCATTACACGAAACAAAAATGAGTGTTCGACTCGATCATACGCATGATCAAGGTCGAAAGAAACAAGTATCCCTTGTCGCTTCACGTGTTTGATGTGTGTTATTCGGTCCTTTATGGACAGTAGTGCTTCGAAAATGTTTCTTCTCGCGTTTGAGCATTTTTGGGAGGACGTCAAGATGTTATGACAGGTCATGACTTTCTCAATTCGAACTTTGAGGACGCGGCTCAAGATTTTATAGTCGAAATTTAGCTCATTAAAGGTCGATACGATTTGATTGTGTTGTTGCCACCCTTTTTGTGACATAGCACCACTACTCCTTCAGCGAGTTTCGGTGGCACGTTTCCGCGAAGCGCTTCGTTTATTATCAGATTCAGTTGTCGATGAATGATGTGAAAGGTCTTGATGTAAAATTCCTTGGGAATTCCATCAATCCCTGGTGATTTACGAGACGCGCTAGTTTTAATAATGTTATACAGCTCTTCGGTTGTTATTTCATCCATCGCGTGTAGATTTGGGTCCGAGTCAGGTGGAATTATTCGATTGCATGTGGCACCAGCATGAACTTCTATATCACTAGCAGAGTATAGGGTCTGGAAAAATTGATGTACGTGTGATTCTATAGCTCCCGCTTCTGTGATCTGTATTTGGTGTTCATTGGTGATTTTGTCGATGAAAGAATTTTTTTTGCGCTTCATTCTCGCTCCGAGCTGGTACGACGAGATGTTTTCCCCGGTGATCATGGGCTCATTGGGCCGTATAAAGTTTTTTGAGAAATTGTGTTGCAATATCAGCATTTTTCCCTTAATATGATTCACTTCAGCTATAGCATTGTTGTTTTGATACAAGTGGTCGTATGCGTCTCTAAACCGCGCGTAAAGAAATTGATTTTCGGCATGAAATACGCGGAAAGCTTCGTTTGTCTTACGTTTAAAATATGTTTTGATCCGCGGTTTTGCATACTCTAGCCACCAAGTGATCCAATTGTTGTAGTTCCTTCGTTGTCTGGTCCACCAATTCCATTTTTGCTCAAACTCTACAATGTTCTCTTCAGTCAATACATGTCCTCGCATGGCCCAATACCCTCTACCAGAAGCTTTCCCCAGATCAGGTAAGCAAAGTCTTATTTGGTAGACTTTATGGTCTGAAAAAGAGTTCACATGAAACGATGTGGTGCGGATTTGGGAGTGTAAGTTCGACGAGACATAAATTCTATCTAAACGTGACATTGAATTTGAGCGGATAAAACTGAACTCTGTGCGATTCCCGTTTTTGATCTCCCAAGTGTCCTTCAAGTTCATATTTTGCACCAACGTTCTCAAAGCAATGCTTTGATTATTGGTTCCAGTCGCATCTTTTGCAGATATGACGCAATTGAAATCACCTCCAACAAGAACATGTTCCGCTGCATTTTTTAGGTAGAATGGCAAAGATTCGTTAAACATGCTTTCGCGAGACTGGTAGCTTTGAACACCAGAGGGTGCGTAAATGTTGCATATCGTTACACAGCTGTTTACTTTCAATGTAATAATTCTGCTATCGAGACTGCGTTGTACGTTGCTCACGGGTATGTGTTGTTTAACAGCTATTGCTGTTCCTCGTTTCGTCTCATTTACATTCGTGTACGTATTGAATCCAGCTAAAAATATATGGTTGCTCTCGACCTCTTGTAGTAACACTATATCGAGATCAAGCAGCCGAAATAACGTACGTAGAGCGTTAAGTTTGTTTTCGTTTGAGATTGCATTGGTGTTGATGCTGGCTTTTTTCGGCCTTCCTCTTTTTCGTTTCACGTTCTGACTATCTTCATTATCAGTTTTGTCTGTCATGTGTGTGTCAGAGGTATCCGTGTCGTTATCAATACTTTTATCTACGTCGCTTCCGGAGAAGTCCATCGTTTCTTCCCGAAGTGCTCGAGAGAGAGGTCGGGGCACTTTGAAATCCAATCGTTCGGTGAGATCCAGCATCGCGTGACTCAGAGATTCTTCGGGGATGCTCAGGTGGTTCCGTTTAGGAGGGATATTCGCCGAACTCGTGCTGTCAGTGCTGTTCGTTGTTTCCATCGGAATGTGTTGGCCTTTTCCCATAGTCGTGTCTATGTCTTCGTTTGACTTTCGCGTGAGGTCGATCGATCTTGGGAGTTCATCCGTGGACACTACCATAGAGGAGGTATTTTGGCTGGTAGCAATATCAGCCACACTGTTAGCAGGAGTGGTGGCAGCGAGTGTAGGCATGATAGTTGTACTAGTGGTACTTGTTGGAGTCAGCGATGTGTTTCCAATGTCTTCATCCAGCGTAGGGTTCACAACAACAGAACTATCGGTACGTTGTGGGAAGTTCATCCTAATGAGATTTTGTATGGCACTAGGTACGTTTGAGCCTGAGAAAGTTGGCATCAACGCAGTCGCAGCCTCCTCTCCACGCTGTCGTTCCTTTTGTCCCTGCAAGGTTGATGTAGATCCACTCGTCACTTCTGCGTAGCTTTGTGCTTGCTTCAGTCGATTGTTCAGGCCTTGCTTTTGTGTCATGAGTCTTTTGTTCTCTGCACATGGCATACCGGGGTGTAAAGCGTTGGTACAGTGCTTGCAAGTTGCTGGTTGCCCGAAGTATGAAACATAAGTCTTTTCTCCTTGGATCATGACGTATGACTTGATGTGTTTGCGAAGCAACATTTTTATAACCCTGACACCGGTCGGGATTCCTTTGTAAATGAAGTTTTCACCCCACATAAGCTCTTTCACCGATATTACTTCACCGTATTGCTTCAAAAATTCACTGATTTGCTCACTGTTCACATTTTCTGATAGATCGTGGATTTTTATCTCCACTCCTCCATCATCCATGCTTAATTTTATTTTAAACTTCTGTTTGTTCATTTCCAGCTCATGTTTTCCATTATGCCGAATCACTGTCTTTTGTGCGATCCTTAATTCGCTGCATTTCACTTGTGCGCAATTGAGGGCGTGATTCACTTGCAAACGTTTCACGGTTTCGAGGCTCAGTCCCAAAGTATGGTGTACGAAAGCGTGAGCTTCTTCATATGTCATTCGTTTGGGAAGATTAGAAAAATCGACCCGGAATGTGTTTTCACGGGATTTGATTGAAGACATAGTGGTTGTGCATTCAGAATGCCATGTTTCAAAAGTCGTCAGGTTTAACCTGACGCGGTAGAGAAAAAAAACGAAAATCACTCGTGAGTTTCCACTGGCGTATCAAACACGTCTATTCGGCGCAGCGGTTAAACGCAAACTGTAAATTTAAAAAAACAACGCTGTGCTTTCAAGCCAAGTTCTGTGCTTGCGGGACATCATCCGAACTAGACGATTGCTCTTGCTTGTGAACGCATGTATTGTCAAGTTTTGGATTAACCGACTAACTGATGGCCAAGATGATTTGCCAGATATTGATGAGACGAACTTGACTTTCTAAAGAACGCAGTCTAAAATGAGGTGATATTGTAGAGTTATAAAGAAGCTGTGAAAATGAAAATTGCGTACAAAGAAGCGCAGAAATAGTGAAGAAATAAAAAGAGTTACAGAGAAATGAAAAAATGACGTAAGTAAAACTGTTGAAGAAACTAAAGTAAAACCACCGGAGGCATAAAGAGCAATGCAGAGGAATAAAGAAAAAGAACCAAAATAGTAAAAATAGTTACTAATAAGTGTGTAATTGAAATCGAGACTGTATGCAAAAGGATGTATGAAATGACGGAAGCAAAAGAAAGAGCGGAGGAAACAGTGAAGTAGAGTAAATGGAAAGTAAAACTTTTTAACTGAAATATTTTTAACCGTAAGGTGCATTCGATATACAGTGTCGATAAAAAGCAAATTAAAGTCGTTCGAGTCAAAAGACAACCTTTGATTTTTTTGGAATAATTTTATTATCAAATTTTTTGAGATTATTTCCTGAAAGTGGCTTCGAAGATATACCTTTAATTTGCCATCCGTTTCTGAACCATGGAATACATAAAATCGCTTTTCCCGGGAAACCTCCGGCAATGTGACCCTTGCTCTTGTGGCATTTGACCTCAGCACCATCGTCTGCAGGCTGCAATCATCAACGGCTCGCTCGCATAAAACAACCTTACAGCCAGTCAACTTTCTTCCCTCTCCGTTCACAGCGACGCCGGGACTAATGGATTAAATTGATCTTAATTAGTGAATACCGCAAATTCCCGCAACAACCAAAATAATCGTTGTCGGTCGGGAACGCAGGATTTCTGTGTTTTTTTTTCGCTTGATCAAGTGTTGTATCGCCGGGGCGCGCGTAGTGAAGCTGCTCAACACTCCGGTACGCGTTAAAATATGCAAGAAACTACACGATCTGTCGGTTTTTTGGCGACGAAGGGAAGGGTGGCGGAAGGTAGTGATCGTATGTTGCAACTTCGAAGCCGCCCGGGATCAAGATCGGAATCTGGCGATCTTCGAAACCGAGAGAGCGAGAGAACTGCAAACAACCGAACCGAACTTACATTGCGCGCGCAAAAGGATCAGTTACCGAGCAACGAACACGTCCATGCTTCTTCCAATTAAAAGCGCAAAATTCGCGGGCGCGTGTTTTTACATCGCTGTGCACCCGCTGTCCGATAAATTCATTTTAATTAATGCAAATTTTTTGCCGCCCTTGCTTGCACTGCGTGTCCGTGGTTTTCCGTGTCCCCCCACCCCAAAAACCAGCATGTTCTGATTAAGAAAACATTTTCTTTCTGTATCACTTGGCTCACCCCTTAATTGACTGGATCGGGAGGTTGGACGGTTTTTTTTCGGCAAGTTTAGATTACTTTCGACGATTGCCACCCAGTAGAACGAATGTCACTCAGTCGCGACCACGGGAATCTACATAACCTCAAAAAGCGTGAGGTGATGGGATTTGTCGATTTTCCACGCACATACGATTCAGTTCTCGCTTCCTCCCGGGCGGGTTCGATCTAGGCACAAAAAATTCATGACCATTTCCAATCTGATCCAATGTAATGGTAATTAATTTGGAAGATTTTATACACGTGATAGCTTTTTTTCTGCTTCGATTCGGATCTACCGAAGACCCCACCCCTCGCAGAGATGGTCGATTATTAGATTAATCTGCTGCTAGGAACGGTGCTACGGGATGACGGGAAAGAAGCGCACAGTAATTCGTCCCGCCACTTGGAAGCGGGTACTTTTTTATGGTTCCGCCACCGGATCACAGCTTTCTGCATGATCATCGCTGTTAATCAATCAATCGATCGGCTGATGATGGGAACCTTGCTGCTGACTGCGTGCGGCTGCCGATCGAAGATGGCGTCGCCAGCTGTCAAATGGATTCGGGAATTGTTTTTCGGTTTTAGTTAAAATGTTTTGATTTCTGCGCGAACGCGCCTCAAAATTCTACATGTCGGGAGCGAACGGAATAAATCTGTCCCGTCTGGTGGACGAAGCCGTGTCACCAGGTTGCGCGATAAATAATGATAATCTGCATAAGCTGCTGCACGTGATAGTGCACAATTTGCAGCCACCGAAGCAAATCCAGATGGACTACAAGTGCGGTGCGGCGGGGACTAGTTCCGGTAAAAACAAATCCGCCAGTGGAAAAAGTTCCGAGAATGTTGTCCAAATCCACACCAAGGTAAGAGAGCTGGCGGATCTTTCGGAAAAACAAACCAAAATGCTGACGGAGTTGGACACGAAACTCAAAAGTCTCGAAAGTGAATTGAATAGAGTCTCGGTTGACGCATCGCGTCCAGGAGTCTGCAGTAAATGCGGGAAGTCGGTTTCTAAATCAGGTAAACTGAGCAAAACTCCATCGAAGCGTTCACTAACATCCAAGTCCCCAAAGGATTATAAATCCCATTCCTGTCTACCGAGTAATGCATCAAGCGAATGGACCACAAGAGATCATCCAGGAAAATCTAGCAAACCGCCCGGAAGAATCAAATCGACCGCCAATATAACACTGAAATCGACCACGAACGTAACGGCGAAGAAACCATCCAACGGCGTCCAGATCCCGGAGCTAACGAAATGGATTGACACCAAGCTGCGAAGTGCACCGCAACCGGAAGATCTTCGCCAGCGGATCGAAACCATGGTCCACGATAAGCTCGGTAAAACGGTCGTTCCCGATCTGAAGCGGATGGTCGAAGCCATGATCAAGGAAACCATTAAGGACACTAAGATAGCGGCCGGTTCCGATGCCATTCCGCTGTGCATGTCCTGCCAGAAGGCGGCCAATGATCCCGCTTCCCAGGTGGACAGTCAGGATTGTCTGTGTGTGATCAAGCGAAAATTGAAAAATGCCTCAAAGATGACCAATAAAAAATAAGTAAGAAAAAAATTAATCGTGGTAGGCGATCAAACTTTGACTGACACAGCTTCGAATTTGTGCGTTCCAAATCACAGACCTGCCTAAAATGTCCGATTTAGACCTTCACGCCATGGTGAACCGTGCCATTGGAGTCCCGGACGGGGTGATCAATTGTTGTAAGCTGCATCAACTGCTGCATCTGCTGGTGCGATCAATGGATGAAATACAGCAGGAAATGGTCGACGAGAGTGACGCGCTGGCGGACGGTAGTGCCACGGAGCTGGATGCTGGCAGTATCCGGGAGCAGTGCAATATCGTTATAGAAACGGTGCGGGGGTATACCGAACAATTGCAGGGATTCGAGAACGATCTCAAATCGTTGGAGGAACGGCTGAGGAAATGTTGCGAGAAATCGAAGGATATCGGAATTTCGGGCGAGGACGAGCGTCGGAGCGGATCAGCGACGGAAGAAAGACTGGAAGGGCAATTGATTGGAGAAGCGGGGGAGCAAGCGATGAACGAAGCTACCGATGAGCAGCAGAAAGATCAGGAGCCAAGATTCCTGGATATGTTGACTTGTATTCAGGATCTGATGAAGGCAGGTCAAGAACAAATGGAGAACAAGCTCAAAACGCTGGAAGATCGATTGGCTGACGTGTTGAAGATGCTGGAGGGGGCAGGTCTTGTCCCAACTGAAACTTCAGGCGATGATCCGAAAGCGATCCCGTTACAATACACTCACGAAATGGTTCGAAACTGTACCGATGAACTCGAATCGCTGAAAGCCCAAATAAATGCACTGATCGAACAGCGAGCCCAAACGGACGAAATAATCAAACGGATGGCAGAAGAAGAAGATAATCTACACAAAGAAATGACCAAGCTGTCCGAAGAAAAGAATGAAATGAGTGCCCTAGTTGAAAAACTTGCCCAGCGAGCGGGACTTACCGCGGGAGGCCAACAACCGGCCGAAGCATCTGGAACTACTCATCGCTACCTGGGGGATCTGAATTGCATCGTATGCGAAACGGATGTGATACAACGTGACCGGGACAATCTTCCGATAGCGCAACCGGGAAAAGGTAGACCGAGAAGAGCCATTCGAAAAGCTCCAAGAGATCCATCGATTCAGTTGCACACCCGCGCGAAACGTTCTGCCGGTGGATCGCACACAATCGTCAAACCGGTCGAGCGTGTGCTGCGTTCTACCAGCACCGACCTCTGCCGTTGTTCGACTTCATCTAGTAGTCCACGGGAGGAAAATAATTGACAGACAGATCACCTTGCAATCTATTCCAAATCGGATGTAACTAGCCCATGAGCTCCAAGAAAATGAACATCGTGCTTTGTCCGGACTGGGTCCCACCAAGAATTACCAGAGTCGGCCAGAAGATGAAGAAGGTGGAAGTCCAACGTGGAAGAAAATGTGGTCGATTGTGCGGCGGACAGCACACCGTCACCAAACCGGAGGAGAAAGTATTCCGCAACCAAAAACTGCTGGAAACAATTTGTGTCATTCCGAAACAGCTAATGAGGCGTAAATAAATTCATTGTTTTCAAATTAACACTGAGATTGTGTGTTTTATTACTACTATTAGAATAAACGTCGTTTGAATCATTTAAACAATCTACTAATTCACCTCTCCTAATTCTTACCCCTTTTTTGCAGATGGTGGTGCCATTTCGATGACGACAACTACGTGAACGTGCCCCGGCTGGTGCGGCTACTGGACGAGTACAGCCCCACCCAAGACTGGTACCTGGGGAAGCCCAGCATCTCCTCGCCGTTGGAGATTTTTCTAGATAATGTAAGTTGATATTTTCTTTACATTCTCAGTTCAGCTCCTCCGTCTGTCTTGCGCAACTTGATAATCTTAAAAACCGAGAGACATTCGTCAAAATAAATGGTTGTGTGCGTTCTGACTGAAGCTCGCCATCATTCACGCGTCCGTTGTCCGGTGCTGTCAAATTCAGACCACATTATCATCGGTAACTGCTTGTGCGGGGCGAGATGATGATCTTGTTTGGCCGCAGCTTCATCACGTAGTACCGCCTAGACAAGGCAGCGTGTGCCACGAATCGTTGGAAGCGGTAATGCTCACACGCAATCTAGCACATAAAAAATGCCTTCCAGATAAGTCAGCAGAGATTTAAATAATAATGATAATTAAAAACAATCATTATTAGGTAGCTGGATTCGCAGGAAAACAATTTTTTCCCCTTGTGTGTGTATCTTGTTTTTGCGATCAGCAGCGGACAGGACGCGAGCGTTTCCACCTGCTGTGTTTATTGTCATTATGTCGCCATTTAATGAAGTTCGTAAATTCAACCGCGGAACCGACTGGTGAGCGTTAGAAACCACTCTTTTGTGCCTGCGGTTTTTTTACCATCATCAACAATAACAACAACATTTGATCGAACTCGGCGATTGTCTCTTTGGCGATATGGCGCGCTCGGTCAGGTAGACGTTGGTTCGCTATTAATTCAACCGGTCTGTCATAAATCTTTTCCATAACTTTTGACTGTCTGTGCTGGCCGTGACGTTCTTAAGCGTTTGACAGTTCGACAAAAAAATCTTATTAGTCATAAACCGAACGGATTCGATCTACAATCATAATTTAATTATCGTAAATAAAACCTGTTGCTTTAACTATATCTGAGGTAAATATATGTATTTGAAATTGGATCCGTCTCCTTGAATACTGCAATATATGTTTATCTCATAATTACATGCTTATGATTTACTACTAATGTTGAAACTTCGTCATTAATTCGATGTTGGGGTCGCAATTAAATGTTTCCTACTGCTTGGTGGGGTTTTGACATCAAATTGGCTTGCGTCTTCATTTTTAGGGTTTATGGAAATATTTTACGCAACGCGGTCTCTCGATGGGAGAGTTGGAAATGATTGATAAGAATGGTTGAAGCTTTCACTAGATTCCAAGAACGACTGCGTTTTTACAGCTAAAAAAATATTGCAAATGTACAATTTATGAAGCTTAAGCCTATATAGTATGGTTGTACTTATTTCTTTTGCTTTGATCTGAGTCTGTTTAATTTGTCTATGCCAGGGCCGGCGTAACATTCCGTGCGGTCTCTATTTGTTCATTTGTTTATTTGTTCCAACAGACCCCTTGGCCCTTACGGTGGTTACTTAAACTAATTATATTTCAGAATGCACATTATTTTAGTTTTTATCGAGGCGCCCATAGTTAGTTCTGAACGGGACTCGCAGAAGAGAGTTATTGCGCAGAGCTCGAACGCGAGCTTGAAGATCGAGGCGTCCGAGGATTGTAGGGCAATCCACCCTGGCAGACAGTAAGTCCGAGACGAACAGGGCTCGAGAGCAGTCCCTCCGGATGCTTAGAGTATCGAGCTGTATTAACTGACAACGGTTTTCGTAGCTTGGCAGCTGAAATCTGGTTTGCCAAGGAAGATGTCGGAGGGTAAAGCGTATGAACCGGCATTGGACGGCTTCGATTCTGTTGACACCGTTCTGGTAGTTAGGGTTCCAAACAGCAGAACAATATTCCAGTGTTGAGCGAACCAGCGCGCAATAGAGAGATTTTTTTTTCCTTAAAGTTTTTCGCTATTCGGAAGATGAACCCAAGCTGTCTTGAAGCCTTATCCACAATGGATGATGTATGTGGTTTGAACGTTAGTGCCGAATCCATGATGACTCCGAGATCCTTGACGTTAGAGTGTCTTGGAATACTCGAGTCGAAGAGATGGTAGTTAAACTGAATCGGATGGCGTTTCCGCGTAAACTTAACGATTGAGTATTTGCTTGGGTTTAAAACCATTCTGTTTAGATCACACCGCGAACTAAAGCTCTCCAGTTCACTCTGAAGAAACTCGGCATTGGTTTTATCCCGTATTTGTCGAAACATTTTCATGTCGTCGGCAAAAGAAAGGCGGGGTCCTTGTAATTTGATGTTGACGTCATTAAAGTAAAGGAGGAATATCGCTGGACCGAGATGGCTTCCTTGTGGGATGCCGGATGTAGCGAAGAATGGTGCAGACAGTCCTTAATGCTGATTTGGAGTTGCCTTCCATCGAGTTAGGAACGAAACCAGCGCAGAAGTTGTCCATGTATGCCGAGTGTGGTACCTATCACACAACGTAAGTATAGTAGTAGTATAGTGTACTCGTGGTAGTATTGGTTGCAGTTAGGGGTTCAGCGGTACATCGGATGAACACTGAGACTCACTCTTAGATACACTGTAGCGTACATCGGTCATCACATATTGGCGACGAGGTGAAAATTACCGATAAAAGTAAAAAGTTGTGTAGAGTGAAAAACGGAAAATATTTTTGGAAATTTTAATTTACCGTCCACGTTTTGAAGAGAAGAAACGGTAATTTCGGATGGGGTGTTTCCTGGAATATGCAGTAGAAAAAAAAGCCGTTCTCAACTGGGTGGCGTGTTTTATATCGGCCATATTGGCATCGTGATTGTGCATTAATGGAAAAAAGAGAGGTGCAATAATAGAAAAAAAATAAATAAAATAAACCGTTAGATTCTGTGCCAAAACCCATTTGCCAGTTAAAAATCACGGGCTCAAAAAAAAAAAATGTGCAAGAAAAAATTATGTGAAAGTTGGATAAGAAAAAAATGGTGATAAGTATGAATGCCTGTAATGGAATGTTTGATTGAAGATGCGTGTTGAACTTTCCCCCGCAACTCAGGTATGTACGTAAATTTTCCTTTATTTTGAGACACTGCTGCCCTTGATTGATTTCTAGATAAATCAAGAAAAATTGCAATCTACCTTGGTATATCTCCAAGCAAAGTAATCTTAATTCAAAATGGAGAATTTATTCAGTGTTAGTGACTTTGATTCCCTTGTTTTATACATGTGCATGCTTAGATTCATTCTTTCCAATTGGAAATGTGGATTGTGCTAAGGGAAGTAAACATCTACGCACGAAATTAACCGAACTATCCTACTCAGACTTGTGCATAATGAATAACTTTGGCATTAGTATGAATGAATTATGTTGAGCTGGATTGGCGCCACGCTGTTAGGTAGCGTGTATACCAAGCATGCCAAGAGACGTGAGGCGACCGAAGTTAAGAACGAGAGTGAAAAACCAACATTGTAGTGTTGAGTGACCATTAAGCATTATGTACGTCACCCTTCTTACATGCAGCAGGAAATGAGCGTCAATCAATTTTTGCTTACTTTATGGTTGATCTTTTCCTATGGCGAAATGGAATGGCATTGGTTATTGTTTTTTCATTCTCGTGTTAATTTTGATTCTTGCAGTAACTGAAAAAAAGTTATTCTAATAATTTAAAAAACTTAGATTGGCGAGATGAAGCATATATATATACTAATACTTCCAGTCCTTGTTACTGAAGCGGTTAACACTTAACAGACGAGCGAGAGTAACAGCGAAATAGATGAGCGAGAGAACATCTCAGACTCAGCTGTCGTATGCGTAAAGTGGGGTGCATTGGCGGTTGCGTTTGACCTGCCGGGCGGCGAGCTTGAGAATGAACGGCTGCGATGTTTTCCGATGGCAATGGTACCAAACAACCACAGGCACAGCTAGATGTGATTCAATACACTATAGAATTGAACGAAGCCATTGGGAAAGAGTTGAATGGGGGAATGAGAGACTGGTAGTGGTGTGATTCAATTCACTGAAGGGTGATGTTCAATATTTGTATGAATGAGTTGAGAGTAAAAGTGTGATTTAATTCACTTGAACACGAGAGAAAGGAAGGCGTTTTTGTCGAGCCAGTGTGGCCAAAACTGTCGGATGAGCAATAATGTGATTAAATTCACTATATTAGAGAATGAAAGTATGAAGCGAAACAGAAACGTGATTAAATTCACTGTCGGAAAACAAATTGAACGAATGTTGCACAAAGCACATGTGATTAAATTCACTGTAATAAAGTTCTAAATAAAACAAAATGCCTACCAGTTGAGAACCGGCCAAATGTTGGGAGAGGTTTTATATAAAACTGAAACATAAAAAAAATCTTCCTATAGGCAAAAAAAAATGGAACATGCTGAAGCAGCAATAGTCCAGTCTGTATCGTTTTTTAGTCCTGCGTCGTACAACTTACCGCAGTTTAAGTTTGCACACCTGCCATCATCGGAGGTCAGAAATGCTTGGATCGGCTGGATTCGATGGTTTGAGAATGTGATGGTCGCGACCAACATAACAGACGGTAGAAATCGCAAGGCACAACTTCTTGCGATGGGCGGTATTGAGCTACAAGGAGTGTTCTATGGAATACCTGGAGCAGACGTTGACGGTCTGGATGGAAGTGATCCATACGTTATTGCCAAAAGTAAGCTCACAGAACACTTCTCCTCTAAACAACACGAAAGTTTCGAAAGGTTTCAGTTTTGGACAATGACAATGGATAAAGACGAAACGATTGAAAAATTCTTGCTGAGAATCCAACTGAAAGCGGAGAAATGTACTTTTGGTAGCAATGAATATGAATGCCGTCAAATTGCTGTGATTGACAAGGTCATACAAAATGCTCCCGAAGATCTTCGTCGGAAACTATTGGAGAAGGAACAACTAAAACTTGATGATGTATCAAAACTCATCAATGCCCACCAATCAATCAAACATCAAGCGTCTCAAATGACTTCTCGACCGAATTCGGTTGACGTAAATCGTCTGATTGTCAAGAAATCAGGAGTTCCATTGTACAAAGATACTGGGATACCTGCATTCAAAGCAAGATGTTCACGCTGCGGTAGACTACAACATCAGGAACGGGAAAAATGTCCTGCAGTGGATAAAATTTGTCATCGATGCCGGCGAATTGGCCATTTCCAAATGATGTGTAAAGCTAAAGTGGAAAAAGAAGTAAGTTTGACGGTAGTGCATTTAATTTCCAGTGATTTTAATTTAGATTTTTCATTAGCCAACGAGAGGGTATAAGCGGACACATTCACCGCAAAGAGTAGGTCATACGAAAAGATACAAATATGTACGACATGTTGACTCGTACGAGGAAAATGGAGACATAAAGGAGGAAGAACTATCAGTATATAAGATCGCCGACGAAGATGATGAATATATCTCTTGTCGCGTAGGGGGGGTTGACATAGATATGCTAATCGATTCTGGCTCAACTTACAACCTCATCGATGACACCACGTGGGAACTTCTAAAACTCAAACAAAAAAAATTTAATTCTTAAAGATTTGATTCCTCCAAACGATTTCTTGCATATGGTCGAGTACCACTGAAGCTCCTCACAGTGTTTGACGCAAAACTCGAAATCAGGGATGGATCCGACGTAATAGTGACAAATACAACCTTTTATGTAATAAAAGGAGGTCAGCAGTCATTGTTGGGAAAGATCACAGCACGAAAATTAGGATTGCTTCGGGTTGGATTACCGAGTACTATAATGGGTGGTGTGAATCGTATTGAAGGGACAAAAGCTTTCCCTAAAATAAAAGATTTCAAGTTGGTTCTTCCTATAGATCGAACCGTGCCTCCTGTCATCCAACCACTGCGGCGGTGCCCAATTCCGATTCTTGAACAGGTTAAGATAAAACTGGACGAGCTGCTAGCAATGGGCATTATTGAGCGAGTAACTAAACCAACGTCCTGGGTATCTCCTTTGGTACCTATATTGAAAGATAATGGTGACCTGAGATTGTGTGTAGACATGCGACGCGCGAACCAGGCGATCCAAAGGTTAAATCATCCCCTACCTGTATTTGAAGATATGGTTGCAAAGTTTAGAGGAGCAAAATATTTTACCACGTTGGACATTCAACAAGCCTTTCATCAAGTTGAACTCGCCGAAGAAAGTAGGGACATCACCACATTCATAACGAACTGGGGATTGTTTCGTTATACACGTCTTCTATTCGGAGTTAATTATGCACCAGAGTTTTTCCAAAATCTCATGGAAAGCATACTTGCTGAATGTAAGAACACGGTAGTGTTCATCGATGATATTTTCATCTGGGGCTCTTCAGAAACAGAACACGATGAAGCAGTCAGGAAGACACTGTCTGTATTGGCCTGTCATGGGTTGTTGCTTAACATTAACAAGTGTAAATTCAAAAGGCAAGAGACCGAATTTCTCGGCCATAAGCTGTCAAAAGACGGAGTTCTTCCTTCGGAGTCAAAAGTAAATTCTTTACTGCAGTGCCGTGCCCCACGGAACAAAGAAGAGTTGCGCAGTTTTTTGGGCCTGGTTACTTATGTTTCTCGATTTCTTCCGGATCTTGCAACCCTAAGTCATCCGTTAAGAGAGCTGTTGAAGGGCTCGATTCCGTTCTGTTGGCTTTCGGAACATCAACAGTCATTCGAGTCACTTAAAAAGCAACTAGGACGTATTGATCATCTTGGATATTATGATCCTAAAGATCACACTCTCCTGGTAACAGATGCCTCAGGAGTCGGCTTCGGGGCCGTATTGGTACAAATCCACCAGAACAGAGCTCGTATAATAAGTTACGCATCACGCAGTTTATCGGCGACAGAACAACGCTACCCTCCGATAGAAAAAGAAGCACTCGCTATTGTGTGGGGAGTTGAACGGTTTAAAATATATCTATTGGGAATCTCGTTTATTCTTGAAACTGATCACCGCCCTTTAGAAGTACTATTTACGGCAAAGTCTCGTCCGAGAGCGCGTATCGAGCGTTGGATGCTGCGACTGCAAGCCTTCAGATTTAAAGTTGTCTACAGAAAAGGGTCGTCTAATATTGCTGACACTCTCTCACGCCTTGCGTCCCACGTAAATGACCCTTCCTGGCAAGAGGATTCTGAGGTGTATATCCGAAGGACTGCTGCTAATGCCTTAGCAATACTGCAACATGAGCCACCGAGCTCTGATTTCGACAAGGATACCGAAGTTGCTATTCGGGCTATTCAAGAAACTGCGGCGATTGATATAACAGAGGTAATTGAAGCAACCAAGACTGACGGACAATTACAAGCTGTATCGCTATCTATCATGGAAGAAGATTGGACTTCGAGTGAGGTCAAGCAATATTTTCCATTTCGAAGTGAACTTTCATTTGCTAACGGCTTGGTCATGCGAGGATCAAAATTGGTAGTTCCGACGATTCTTAGGGAGAGAATGCTACTACTCGCCCATGAAGGACACCCTGGACAAACATGTATGAAGCGCCGCCTGAGAGATCGTTGTTGGTGGCCAAGTAAGGACCAAGAGGTAGTCAAACTCTGCGAGAAATGTGGAGGATGTCGTCTTGTTCAAATGCCTGATCCCCCGGAGCCTATGGCACGCAGACCCCTACCAGACAACCCATGGATTGACATCGCGATTGATTTTCTTGGACCATTGCCAACCGGAGAGTATATTTTGGTTATTGTCGATTATTTTAGCAGACATGTCGATTTGGAAATCATGACGATTATAACAGCCAAAGAAACAATCAAACGTTTGACAAAAATCTTTGGATTTTGGGGTGTACCACGAACAATCACACTAGATAATGGGAAGCAATTCGTGGCTACTGAATTTGAAGAATTCTGCAAAGTTAAGGGAATACATTTGAACCACACAACGCCGTACTGGCCACAAGCCAACGGAGAAGTAGAGCGTCAAAATCGATCATTGCTAAAACGTTTAAAAATCGCGAATGCTCTCTATGGCGACTGGAGATCGGAAATGGCACATTATCTGGAAATGTACAACAATACACCTCATTCAACTATTGGAAAATCTCCAAACGAACTGTTACAAAATCGGCGACTTCGATTCAAGTTTCCGGAGATAGACGATATATCGACAGCCATCACATCATCAGAATACAGAGACAGGGATACTATCCAAAAGTCGTTGGGAAAGGAGAGAGAGGATGTCAAACGCAGATCCAAACCCAGTGAGATAACCATTGATGATGTAGTACTCATGCGTAATCTACATCCAACCAATAAGCTCTCAACCAACTTCTTGAAGGAGAAGTTCCTGGTTGTAGACCGAAATAGATCAAACGTACGAGTCCAATCGATGGATACAGGTAAATTGTACATCTATCACTGAACAGAAAATATGTAAACTCCTTATATTAATTTCTCCAGGCAAAGAGTATGACAGGAATGTTTCTCACTTGAAAAAGATTCCAGGTACAGCAGCTGAACACCGATGTAACGATACATCAGGCGCATCAGATATACAAGCAGAACCGGTGGTTCTTCGCCGCTCTGAGCGAATTCGTAAGCCACCTGTTTGCTTCGATTGATATCCTGTTCATATGACAAATGACATTCTAATAATAAATAATTCTAATTTATAGATGAAGAGTTTTAATCCGTTATAATAATAAACAATTTTATTTATGGAAAGGGGGATGTGGTACCTATCACACAACGTAAGTATAGTAGTAGTATAGTGTACTCGTGATAGTATTGGTTGCAGTTAGGGGTTCAGCGGTACATCGGATGAACACTGACACTCACTCTTAGATACACTGTAGCGTACATCGGTCATCACACCGAGTTTGTCCAGCTTCGCTATTGCGATATCATGATTGATTTTGTGGAAGGCCGCAGATAAATCCATGTAAATAGCATCGGTTTGCAATCCGTCAGCGAATCTATCGAGTACATATGTTGTGAACGAGAGCAGATTAGTCGTTGTCGATCGTTTAGACATAAAACCGTGTTGATCGTCCGCAATGTAGTGTTTACAGTGAAAGAAAAGAGGGTCTAAGACTCGAGGCTCGAACAGTTTTAATACGGCACTTAAACACGAGATTCCCCGATAATTGTCAATGTTCGATTTGTTTCCTTTTTTGTGAACTGGAAACATGTGCGCTGCTTCCCAGTAGGAAGGGAATGTTCCAGTATTGAGTGATAGCACAAAGACTCGCCGAAGTGGTTCAAGAAGCCCGCTTATGCACTTTTTGACAAAAATCGAGCGAACGCCATCTGGGCCCGGGGAATTTGTTGCAATAATGGCAGCATTATCGGCACAAATTCGGTTGATGGTTCGTCCTAGAGAAGGAGTTAGATTTGAAGTGGCAGCGACTTGTTGTGGGGAAAGGTTCTCGGCGGAAAAAACGCTTGAAAATTTGTCGGAGAACAGTTGGCAAATTTCCTTAGTGTCGGTGCCTAAAACTCCATTAAACGACATACAAGGTGGCAAACCGGATTCCTTTCGCTGCTCGTTAACATACTTCCAGAACGACTTGGGCTTGGATTTCAGTTGACGCTCGACGTTTCGCTGGTGTCTAAAAAAGGCGCGTCTGCTTTGTTGTTTGTATTCGTGGTTGAGTTGAAAGTAGTGATTTCGTAATGCAAGTGTCTTATGCTTCGAGAATTTTTTAAATGCAGCTCGTTTGGCAGATTTTAAACGTCTTAGGACGGTTGATTGCCAGGGAGGGTGTTCATCGGTACTAATTGTTCGTTTTGGTACATGGCGGTCGATAAGGTAGTTAAGAATACTAGAAAACGTCATCGCTGCTTCGTTCGCGTCATCATTGTTAAGATTTTCGTCCCAGTTTATATCCAACAGCGTGCTAACGATGCTGTCGTAGTCAGCGTTTTTAAAATCGTAGACGATAGAGCTTGAGACGTCTTCAAAATTCACTCCTAAGTTACCAGCGAATACAAGATGTAGTGGGGGATGATGACGCACCTGCTTGACTAAAGGAGTCGGTGCAGTGCAGCAGTACGGAGCTTAGTCCCGGGCACTTACAAAGCAGAGGTCCAATGTGCGTCCATTCTCGTTGGTGACATTATTAATTTGCCGAAGAGTTGCACTGCTGTAGTTGTCCAAAATACAACTGGCATTGTTAATAAGCGCAGAATTTTCGATATCCAATCGTAGAAAACCATTACTTGCTTGGCACCACGTCAAGCCAGGTAAGTTGAAGTCGCCCAGTATAACAATTTCATCAGACGGGGCATCGATGGAGATGATGAAAGAAATGGAGGAAAGATGTACATCGATCAGGTTGGAATCACGAATTCGGTCAGGTGGAAAATACACGACACACAGGAAGAGATTGCGATCGGCAAGTTTCACTGATATCCACAATTGCTCGGAGCTCGCCCACCGCTCATCGTTGATGACTCGGGCTTTTATACCATGGCGAACGGCGATGAGTACACCACCACCTGATGTCTTGTGGCTGTTGAGGGCATTGCGATCACAGCGGAAGACATCAAATGTTGACCCAAACACCTGGCGAGACAGAGTACGGTTGTCGAGCCACGTCTCGGTTAATGCGATGACGTTATAACAGCAGCCCGTGGTCGCGAGCAAATAGCTGTCCGTTGATGAATTTAAGCCACCAACATTCTGGTAGTAAATCTCGATGTTATTGGATGACGGATCAGGTTCTGCAGAGAGCGAATCAACTGCATCGCGCCACAGAATGTGGCGATCATCATCGGCGAGAGAAATGGTTGACATCTGGTCAAAAGATGTTAGTGCAAAAGTCAAATTACTGGAAGCGAAGAATACATCAGCGCTTGAAGTGTTCGGATCAGATGTATACTTGCCATTTGTGGCGGGTCGGAAGACCCTTTCACCCATCCCACACACAGGACCGGGACGACTGCTGAACGCTGGCTGCAAGGGCTCGACTGTGGCGGGGGGATCGAGGGTTTCCATAGTGCCAACTGCGGTGCGTCCCAGTATGCGTTGAACCCTGATGGTGATATGCGGAGGGCGGGAACGGGACGGTAGTAGCTTACGGCGAGAGTTGGACGATGAACTAGAAGCGTGAATCGGTTCAACCGTTGTATCGTTACAATTTGTATAATACTTGCCGAGAAAGGCGGCTTGGAAGACCCCTTCTCCACCCACACATATAGGATCGGGACGACTGCTGATCGCTGGCTGCAATTGCTCGAGTGTGGCGGGGGGATCGAGGGCTTCCATTGTACCAACTGCGTTGCGTCCCAGCATGCGATCAGCGTCGACACTCCTTCACAATGGTGGTGTACCTTGGTATAGTGGCATTGCCAATCGTTGCGGAGTCCTCCGTAGGGCTGATGGGCCGGGTTACATTAGCGGAATACATGCGGCTTCCGAGGACGGAGGAAAATCAGTCGGTGGGCCCCAAATGTTCTAGGTACGGCTATCCTCAAATTCCCTGAACAATATACCTTGCGACCATGTGTCAGGGTTAAGAGCTGCTTCACGGTACTTTGGGTGAACTCCAACTTTGAAGGATGTGAAGTTCAGAGTACTGACGTCTATGCCTTTTTTAATAAGTGGAATAACCTTTATTTCCTCGTTGCAGTGTAGTCCTTTTTTGGACATTTTTTCGACAGTCTCCTTGCTAACGCTGGGATGAAAGCGGGAAAGATACATCCAGAGCAACGGAGTGGCAGGTGGAACCGTGAGAATGTTGCTATTATCGACTAGCTTTCGACCGCCGACAAGAATACTGCTTGGATCAGGGCCATCCTCGCGACGACGTTTCTGAGGTGGTCGAGAGGTACCGGAATTTGGCCGGACTGGAGTGGCTGTTGAAACCTTTCTGGCGAGGTACGAAATTTGCTGGTTATTTTTTGATATCTGCCTTTTGTTCAGCACAGACGTCAAGCGAGGAAACGGTGTCGCGAAAGCGAGCAAACTTCATCAACTTGTACTCATTCATTGCACATCCAAAATAAATTTGGGTTTTCGGAAAGTTTTTTCAAGAACGGCTTGTTGAGTTGTTTACCGCACTGCATAGGCACCACATTTTTGCAAAATCCCATGCATTCGATAAAGTCATCGTCCGATTTGACGGTTTTCGCGCAGTGATCGCATGCACTTGTCATAATGCCGATTTTCTACCCGCCCTAGATCTGACTTTTCGTCTTCGTCTCACTGTGCGCCAAGTTGTGATGTGGGAAATACTTTCCTCTACCCGCGTGCAGGTGGCGAAGTGAGCACGTGAACACACAGGTCCGGTGATGTAAACAATCTCGATTTTCACTGGATTTTTCACGACACAAAAAAAAATTTGTAGAAAACACTTTAAAACTTCACAATATTAAGGGCGCAAACAAAATTTAGAATCGACTGATACGATAAACGATGAATAAACGGCACAAATCACGTCAAATATTAAAAAAATAACTGGAGCGATCAACACAAACAGCTAATCGGTGAAAATACACTGAACCAAAAAAACCTAACTACAATCGTCCGTGTTCTCGCGATCATGAATCGGTCGCGGCCAGAAATCATTACTCTCAGTCTTAGCAATTTAGGTCCATACATTCGGTTCAGGACCAATCTACGCTCTACGATCAACTTCCTTTAACGTCCACGTTTCATGGCCGTACAAGGCAACCGGAACTATCAATGTCTTGCACAACGTGACTTTTGTCTTCGTCTGCAAACTACGGGACTTCAGCTGGCTACGAAGTCCGTAAAAAGCCCTAGTTGCTGTTGCAAGACGCCTTTTCACCTCGCGGGTAACATCATTATCGCACGTCACTAGAGTTCCAAGGTACACAAATTCTTCCACTACTTCAAATATATCACCACTTCACCACCAACATCACTATTGGACCAACGTTTTCTTCCAGCTATCACGTACTTCGTCTTGCTGGTGTTGATTGTGAGACCAATTCTTACTGTCTCCCTTTTAAAAGGCACGAATGCCTCTTCCACGGCTCGGTGGTCGATTCCAATGATATCAATATCGTCCGCAAATCCTAGGAGCATATGCGACCGAGTGACGATGGTACCGTTCCTTTGCACGCCTGCTCTCCTGATGGCACCTTCAAGAGTAATGTTGAACAGCAAGTTTGACAGTGCATCACCCTGCTTCCATCCGTCTAAGGTTCCGAAGGACGTCGAAATCTCATCCGCAACCCGAACACTTGATTTCGATCCATCCAGCGTTACACGAATCAGCCTAATCAGTTTCGTCGGAAAACCATGTTCTACCATTATCTGCCATAACTCGTTTCTTTTCACTGAATCGTACGCCGCTTTGAAATCACTAAACAGATGGTGTGTCTGCAAGTTGTATTCCCGGAATTTATGTAGGATCTGTTGCAGGGTAAACATTTGATCCGTTGTTGGTCGGTCTTCACGAAAACCACCTGGGTATTCGCCGACGAAAGACTCCTCCAACGGCCTCAACCTGTTGAACAGAATACGTGACATAATTTTATACGCCGAATTGAGGAGCGATATTCCTCGATAATTGCCGCACTCCAGTCTGTGTCCCTTTTTGTATATGGGACAAATGAGGCCCTCTAGCCAGTCAGCAGGTAGTTCTTCTGCCTTCAAAAGAGTACGGTGAAGTATTTCGTGCAGCTGCTCACTACCGCGTTTGAAAAGTTCGGCCGGGAGCTCGTCCTTTCCAGCAGCCTTACAGATTTTCAGCTCTTTGATTGCCTTTTTCACCTCTTCTAGCGTCGGAGGCTCCACAGCTTATCCATCGTCACTTATCCTTATTCTGTTCGTTGACGCGCTAACATTCTCTCCATTCAACAATGTCTCGAAGTGCTCTCTCCACCTGGCTGCTACCATAGTTTTATCTGTCAGCAAGTTACCTTCACGGTCATTGCACATGACGGGAGACGGCGTTGTTTTCCCCCGTACGCCATTGACAGTTTCATAGAATTTCCGTATATCATTTTGTTCCATACTGTTTTGCGCCTCAGTAATGACGTTCTCCTCATACTGCTTTTTCTTTCTTCGGTGAGTTCTTTTTTGGGCTCCTCTTGCTTCCTTGTACCGCTCTCTGTTCTGCAGGGTACCAGACACTAACAACAGTTTCTGGGTCGTCTCTGAGCAGTACCTATTACTTCTCGCGCTGCTGTGCTCACCGCTCCGTGGATTGACTCCTACAGATTGTTGAGGTTTTCGTCTACGTTGATTCCCCTTATCCGCTCATCAAGCTTCTGGCGGTACTCGTCCGTCACAGCGCTGGATATTGAAACGCAACGGTCGCTGAACAAGGTTACCATATTCACAGATTTTTCTGCAATGTCACAGATTTTTTTCACAATTTTTGGTCACAGATTATTTTTTACAGATGACAGATTTTTGGCATTTTGATGCAAATTTCACAGATTTTTGGAAATATTGTGATTTTTCACAGATTTTTTGGAAATTTATTACAGATTTTCGCAGATTTTTTTGCTGTTTTATTCATTACAGATGGCAAAAATATTTTTTTGACCGAAACAAAGATTTCAATGTGGCATCCCTGTCGCTGAGTTCTTGAGTTCGCTACAGTTGATAACCATGCTCGAATCTTACTGACAACGAGATAGTGATCAGAGTCGATGTTTGTGCTCACCTTTTTCATTTCTTGCTAGGCTTACTTTTGTGCTAGCCTCTAATATACCATGTGAGACTGACTTGGATGCTCACCCTTTCACTCCTCCTCCACGCCACGAGGCATCTATAGCTAAGTCCCAACAAACTACGCTACGACCCTCCCATCTTGGCATGAGACAGTCGACATATACGCCTAAACACTCGCTCTTCTGCCTTGCTTCGGGTTGCCCTTAGGCTGGGTTTACCCCTTACGCGGTTGCCAGTCGCTGCGCCAAACCTGCCTCAGCGTAAACAGACCATTCACTCACTTTTCTGCGCTCGGCCTTTTTCGCTCCAACTAACCAATCACTAGTTAGTCGGGCCCGTCGTCTGTTGTTCGGTTCGCCAAATTCCCTGTAGCCTACAGACAATCTGGGTGGTTGCAGTCGAGACTGCGTTCCACTTCTCCACCGATTGACACATCCGATGAATAAGGGTATCAGGGGTTGTGTCCCAGCCACAGACGTCAAGCATTGCTCTTCTTTCGACGTTGAAACGAGGACATACGAACAGTATGTGTTCGGCAGTTTCGTCTACACCTGGGCAGTCAGGGCAGGCGGGGACCTTCGCGTGCCCGAACCTGTGGAGGTACTGTCGGAAACAGTCATGGCCTGACAGGAATTGTGTCAGATGGAAGTGAACTTCCCCATGGGGTCTTCCCACCCAGCTCGATATGTTATGTATCAGCCGGTGGGTCCACCTACCTTTCGAGGAGTTATCCGAATCACACTGCCATCTGGCGACCAAGGTCACCCTGGTGCGCTCGCGGGCTCCTCTATTTCCACGTAGCTCGAAGCACTCCTCATCTTCCCGAATGACCATCCCGACTGGCATCATGCTCGCCATTACGCAGGATGCATCGTGTGATACCGTGCGATAGACAGATATCACTCTGAGGCACATCACGCGGTAGGTGCTCTCCAGTTTCTGTAGGTAACTGGTTACCCTCAGTGCTCTTGACCATGACGGGCCGCCGTACCTGAGGATAGATACGGCAACGCCTGCCAGTAACCTACGTCTACCTTTGAGCTGTTGGACATCATCCTCGATAGAGCCGCAACAGCAGTCGACGCTCTCTTGCATGTATAGTCGACATGGCTTCCGAAGGTCAGCTTGCCATCTATAATGACTCCGAGAGACTTCAGACTTCGCTGTGAAGTGATCGCGACTTCTCCCACATGGATAACTGCATGTTGTGCCGACTTGCGGTTGTTAACGATAACTACCTCCGTCTTATGATGAGCGAGCTCCAGGCCTCTCGCGCTCATCCATTCCTCCACCGTGTTAGTCGCGTGTTCTGCAGTTAGTTCTACCTCAGAGATTGACTCCCCGTAGACCTCCAAGGTTACGTGGTCGGCAAGCCGACGATCTTGACCCCAGGAGGGAACTTCAGTCTCAGAACCGCGTCATACATGAGGTTCCATAGCACCGGGTCTAGGATCGAGCCCTGCGGGACTCCGGCGGTATCGGAACCCTTTTCTGACCTGCATTGGTCTCATATAGCAGTACGCGGATCTGGAAGTAGCTTTCCAGGATCCGGTACAGGCCCACCGGTAGGCTAAGCCGGTGTAACGAGAGCGCGATGGCATCCCAGCTTGCGCTGTTGAATGCGTTCTTCACGTCAAGTGTCACTAACGCACAGTATCGAATACCTCGCCTTTTTCGTTGGATCACTATCTCGGCAGTCTTTATCACTGAGTTGCTTGCGTCCACCGTGGACTTACCCTTCCGAAAGCCAAAATGGTTGCTTGACAGACCGTCCGTACCTTCTGCGTACGGGGTTAGCCTGTTGAGGATGATCCTCTCAAGCAATTTGCCAGTCGTGTCGATCAGACAGATTGGTCTGTACGCCAATGGGTCGCCTGGCGGCTTCCCGGGCTTCGGCAACAACACCAATTTCTGTCTTTTCCATCTATCGGGGAAACGGCACTCGTCAAGGCATCTCTGCATAGCTAGCCTGAACATGTGCGGGTTCGCTATGATCGCTGCCTTGAGAACGCTGTTTGGAACTCCATCCGGCCCTGGAGCTTTGTTCATTGCTAGGGAATTAGCCACTGCGAGTAGTTCTTCATTCGTCACCGGAGCCACCATTTCGGCCGTGCCCGCACTGTCTCGTAGTGCGAGACGGGAAGAGTACTTCGATAATCGTCGCCAACCGGTCCGGAGACCGTTCTGGGGATGAAGAGCCCTCTTTGGTATTGGCCATCACGATTCTGTAGGCGTCACCCCACGGATTCGCGTTGGAACTCTCACACAGGTTTTCGAAACACACTCTCTTGCTGCTTTTAATGGCCTTGTTAAGGGTCAAATTCGCAGCTCGAAACACTTCACGGCGGTTCTCTCTTGCATCCTCGGTACGGGATCTTTGCATCTTACGTCTAGCTCTGAGGTAGGCGGATCGTAGAGCTGCAATCTCAGCACTCCACCATGGCCCTTACTCTGGCTGCAGCGAAGGTCACTAGTATCAGGCCGTTGTCATTGGTTACAGAGTGAAGGCTCTCCTTACCAATGATTGGACGGAAAAAGTCCTCTCTACCGACCTGAGCGTTGGCGTCCCCGATAACAATTTTTACGTCATGCTTTGGGCACTCTCCGTAGGTTTTGTCGAGACACTCGTAAAACGCGTCCTTCACGTCATCGGGTTTATCGTTTGTCGGTGCACAGATGTTGATCAAGCTGTAGTTGAAGAATTTGCCCCGTACGCTCAATACACAGATTCGCTCGCTAACCGGTTTCCACCTTATAACACGCTTCATCTGCTTGCCGATCACTATAAAACCGACTCCATGTTCTGCCTTTTTGCCGCCGCTATAGTAGATGTTGTATTTGATGGAAGCGTTGGCGATGGGATTCATCGCCCTGAATTCACGTTCTCCATTTCTAGGCCACCGCACCTCCTGAATCGCAGCCACGCTCACTCCAACCGTCTGCAGTTCGCGAGCCAAAAGACTCACTCGTTCTATAAACACTCATAGTAATAGACTCGCGAATGTAAAAACCGCAAAACTGGCAAACTAGAAAAACAAGCATGTTAAACTGGCATCACCTAAAAATGTGCAAGCTCGAACGTGCTCGACTGTATTCGATCATCTGTTTTTATGAAAATAATTTTTCAAGTGGCTCAATATATGAATCAAAAGAGAAGTTATATGTTTGATACTGAGCAACAAGAAATTGAGAAAAGAAAGGAAAAAATCCAATTTCTTCAGAAACACAAAGTTGATGAAAAAGAGCATAAGTAAAATACTTTTTGTGTAGTTATATTGAACAAAATAAATATCTTTCTAAATAACATTGTGAAATACTAATACGAACACGAAAAATGAAGCCTACTGTGAATAACAAAATATATTTTTTTAAATAAAATCGCAATACTTGTTCTGCTTGTTTGCATTGAATGACGTCATGCTCGTTTGGCTCCGGATTTTGACAGTTCGTTTGGCTCGATAAAAGTACCTTCGCTGGTCTATTACTATGAGTGTCTATAACTCGTTCGGGTTCATTCAAAGTCCTGACATTCCATGTTCTGAGTTTCCAATCATTGTCCTTATTTCGTAGCCGGGTTGGTTGCCGAAAGTATCGTTCGTTTTTCTTTTCTTCTTCATTTTTCATGGTAAGTGGGAGGCTTCGGTAGGCTACCTTACCAGGGTCGCGCTACCTACATCGGACGCTCGGGACGTATCTCCTCAATCTAGCTGAAGTCAGAAGGACAACAGTGCCCAGGCTGCACTACCAGCTAAGCACACAACTCTTAGCTGGCGGCCGTTGTAATCATATGACCCGGGGAAGCATAAGGTAGGGACTTGTGAGAACCAGAGCTATGTTAGACGCTCCTTCCAGGTTGTCGACTCACCGTTTTGCACCCTCCCTTCCCTCTCCCTCCCAATACTCCTTTCGATATGCTATCTCCATACACATCAGCTATGTAGTGCCGTTTTATCAGCTGACTATTTTCCTTCGCGTGATCACAAACACTTATAGCAGAAAGCTTGTAATTTTTCTCTATCTCCTCGAAAGTACCTTTTGTATGCATACGACGATACAGCAATTCACATAACCACACTGATACATTCGAGACTTGCCAGAAAAACCACTAATACTTTCTAATAGAAAACTTAGAACTATTTAATTTTACACACGCCTGATGGTTTCAGCTGACGTAGACTGCGTAACAGTAACCAAGTATTGGGGGCAAACGATAGCATCAACACCACCACAGCCAGCAAAGAGCTCGTGTAATGGCCACATATTCTTCCAAATATAATTGTTGTTATTATGACAAAATCTCACGGACACAACGTGTACTTCATTTAATTCGGATTGTATTCACACTTCACGTCACAATTATGCAGCTTCTATAGATAAATTTCGCAAAAAGACACCCGAAAATTGAATTTTTTGTAGGCAACAAAAACACGCGTACAACCCGCGACAACCGTGCTGCCGTTTTTTTCAGGTCAACTAAGACAACTCTCGAAAAATAACTATTCATATTGCCCTCTAACAGAAAGTTACTTTAAGAGTCTGGTTGCAATACGCCAACGTAGCGGTGCATCGAGGAGGCCGGGAAGGCTTATTGAACGTTTATGTTGTATGTTTTTCCTAACCCTTAAAGGAGCAAATCATTTTTGACGTAGGAATACGTCTTTGTTTTCGATATGGGGGTGCACATTGCAAATTCTACAAAAATGGTGCGTAACGAAAAGTGGTCCAATTTTAAACGCATATAATTCAGCCATCTCACGATAAATTTTCTAATTTTCTGCACATATCGCCCCGAGATACTTCTAAGAATAGATTCCAATAGATAAACCCAAAGATTTTTGAAATCATGGCATTAAAAATTTAAATAATGTACTACCTAGTCAAAATATCGCGCATTTACACACAGAAGATAGCGCTTCCCAAGTCCGGCACGACAGATTTGTGTACCTAGCGCGCTACGTTTCTATGAATGACGTCATCATCGACTATTTAATGAACGGATTTGGCTGGACAAGCTCAGTTGCCTGGCGAACGGCAGGCGGAGCAGAACACTGCGCTGTGTATTTTCACAGCCAGTGTAGCTGAGTTAGAAGTCCGTTACACTAGTTGTGCAGATACGCTACCCAGTGTCGTCCAACACGCGACTGAGCTTGTCAGTGCAAACACTTTCTTTTGTGTTGTTCTCGTTTCCAGCACATTTTTATGTACAATCTCGAACACAAATATTCGTACACAAAATCGCTTGTACAGTCAAGCTCCATTTGCAAACACGGTTAACATAGTGTCGTGGTACTAGTTGTCTCTTTCGCTCTATCCATCATCATCGGCGTTGACTCATTTTGCTTTGTGCACTTGGGTTCAATGTTTGAGGTGAATGTGTAGGTAGGTACATCTAATTTGTGAGCAGGGTTACCATATTCACAGATTTTTCTGTAATGTCACAGATTTTTTTACACTTTTTGACCACAGATTCTTTTTTACAGATGGTAGATTTTTGACATTTTGATGAAAATTTCACAGATTTTTGAAAAAATATTGTGATTTTTCACAGATTTTTCGGAAATTTACCATAAATTTATTTTCCTGTTCCAGTTATCACAGATGGTAAAAAGATATTTTTGACCGAAATACAGATTTCAATGTAGGATCCCTGTTTATTAGCGGTTGCATGTGGGTAGCCTGCATGATAGCAATCTGTGCTTTCGTTGCGTAAAGACGAAGTCTTTCTTTGCAACAAATTTACGCGGATCTATGGAAAGCACATCGAAAATTAATTATTTATGTTCGATCAATTCATTGGTTTATTTCCACTTCACGTGATTCATTTCCACTCAGCCTATCCTATTTTTATTCTGCTAATAGGTCATATTAGAAAGCATATTACAAAAGCTGATCTTGTGCTATAAAGATTTAGTTGCAGATATTAGTTCGGTCACGGTTTTCTGTCTTCTTTCTTCAGATCTTCTCAAATAAGTTTAATCGTATTCGATCACCTACTGCAAATGAAATGACCTGATAACCAAGAAGGTTTGGTTCAATATGTTACATTAGATGTAGATTGGTTGTGCTTAAACTATACGTAAGAAATATATTTGATTTATTATTACTCTAAATGTACTAAGAAAATAAATATTTTACATTAAGTAGTATAGTCCTACGTCTACAGTTCGTGCAACCCCATAGGGCTGCCCCTTGTAGTTTTTTTTTTTTCTAATTTTATGAACATTGTCTCATAGTTTCAATGCGTTACTGTGATAATTTTGGGATGATCATCGCAATGTCGTTTTAATACAACATTGCACATTTAAGTGCTAAACATTATATTTCTATTCTTAGATTTGTATGGTGTTTGGAATAGTAATATTAATTTTCTCATATGCTATGTTTTTATCTTTCTCACCTTTCATTTCAATTATTTTTTCCATTTCGCATATGATTATTACAATGTCTTTCTCTAACATATTATAGTATGAGTCGTACGTCCATCTAACTTTTACTGAATGAATATCTTCTGCCTTTCTCGGCGACACTCAAAAGCACATGGTTATGCACAGACGATCACACGGTTGTGAGCATGCTTCAGTATACGCGGAATTACAAACGCGCTAGCATACGTGACATACAAACGCTCAATTCTTGCGCGATAATACAAACTAAATCGTAAACGCGATCATTCACGCATACCAATGCCCATGATCTCGGAATCATAAAAGCGTCTCGGTGATTAAGTCAACGTGGTAGCACTTCCGAATAAATGCGATCTCATCTGCCAACAAACCAACGCCCGCCCTCCCAAGATTATAATCATACTCATCCGGGAGCTCCCATTCAAAAATACGCAACTTTTATACACTAGACAACAAGTCTCAGGGCGTCATAGTTGGAGACTCCAGTGGGATGGGGGGAGCTCACTTTCTGTCTTCATCTGAGCCGTACAATCAAAATTAAACGTTAGCATAACGGCCCGTGCGAACATGTAAATGCGAATGGCGAATCAAATGGCTGCTCGGTTATACAAACCAAATCAAACACGCGACGTTCTACACACGCTAGCGTACGCGACCTGAAAATGGTACCACAAACAATTACATTAACATAGAAACGCTTGTACCCTTCGCGACAATATAAATCTAGCCAGGCATGCGAACACGCAATCGGGATCATTTGCGCACACCTACGGCCGCGATCTCTTACATGAAAACGCTCGGGTGGTCAAATCAATATGCTAGCATATACGAATATATGAACGCGGAATCGAGTGCGATTATACTAACACCCATTCCCACGTGAACCTGAACTTAAATCAATAACGTATGGAAGGAACCCAGGTTCACGCCTTCAATATTCGTCTAAAAAACATTAGTTACAGGGCACTATGGCCGGATATACTAGTAATATGGGAAAACTCGCGCCTCTCCTATCTGAACTATTCACTGAAATCCACAATTCGCGCAACATTCAAAAGCGAACACGAATATGCAAGGAGTTCCACGGATGTATAAAAGAATTTATATTCGCCTAGTTACATACACGCGACACCCACACATACCCTCGCGATCAAACTCATTATCGTATAGTCGCTCGAGTTTCGCGCGATAATGTAACCCTGCTCACAAACGCGAACACGCTAGCCACATAACCGGGTACTCACTCTCTTTGAATATCTGAACCGCACACTGAAAAGTAAACATCAGAATCATGGTCTCCGCGATCATCCAAGAACACGCTCGAATGACCACATGATTATACAATCGAATTTACACGCGCGAAGTCACATCCACGCTAGCAAACGCGACAAACACGTTAACATACAAACGCTTGAGCCCTTCTCCCGCGAATATAAAAACACCCCGATAATTAAGTGAACTTTTCAGCACTTATAAATTTACTAAAGCGGTCTCAAGCGCGAATCTACTATTGGGCCATACCCGTTATATATTTTGAGCTTGATAAGAAATTCAGTAAGATAAGATAGGGTAATGCGCCTATTGGGGCGATAGAGCCTATCGTGAATCACCTTCTTGAAATATCTGCTAATTCGCCTCATCCACATAGTAAACCGAAATAGTACGCAACGGCACTTAACTAAATTATGTGCTATGAACCGGCAATTACTACCTCATATATTATTTTAGCAGAATTCATTTTTTATTAATTCACTACAAAAGCACTCGCTAAACGCTAAACTCGGATAAACATAGTGTTAAAAAGCGTGATTCATGGTAGCACATATTATTGCCATGCTTTCTTCAGATACACTACCACAATCAAAACAATTTTTTACATCCAGCACAGAGGAAGGAACCACTAGTGCGGCCAAACTAAAACATAATCTAGAAAATATATTTTTAATCCACTTTCTGGTATAAATAATCAAGTATTTAAAGTTACTCAACTGATTGCTAATTGCAGAGATTTTATTTTCATCTAAACATAAAACTTGGCTCGGGACAATGCAATGTTTGATGTGAAACTAGTCATCACCATTAAAATTTCGTTGCATGAATTTCCCATTTCTTTCGATAAAATCTTCTTCTCGCTGGTAATAAAGCCCGCATGGTACCGTTGGCCAATGGAAAGACAACTCGTGCGATCGATATTTCTTTAGGCTGATTAGAATATTTGAACGTTTCTCTGTATGGCAAAAATAATGCTGATAAGTCTTCTTCTCGACTCCTGGATAGCCAGTTAAAATCATCGATGTATCGCCTAATCTAACTGAACAATGCAATATGATCGACCTTGAACAGGCAAATATCATTGCTCTCTGCGAGCCTTTTACGAAGGAGTAGCTTGTCTGCGTACCCGCACGGGAAGTACAGATTGATGGTGTAATCTCCGACATGCGACATTAATTGCAAAGACCTCCTGAAGTATGGGATTTACTCCGTCAAGAACCCTTTGCTTCAGTCAGTGAAAATTCTGAATTCCAAGGAATTTCGTCCAACAAAAATCGAAGAATATAAGAAAACAACTTATTTTCCATCAGCCTCATTTCGGGCCTTTCGCCGGATCTGCTCTTCCAAATTTTCTTCTTTTGAACTGGGTTCGTTTAACCGTCCACCTTTTTGCCACGGGACATGAACTGCCGTCGTTGCAAACAATTCACAGTGGTCCAGATCGCTAATTTAGGAGGAATTTTTACTTTCTGACAAACCTGTATAATTTAGCCGTATCATGTCTTAGGATGAATTTGTGTACTTTAGAAGATACTTCTTTTTATTGGAATAGTTTTTAGGGTGGTTCTAATTTATCTAAAATACGAAAATAAACTTTTTACTGATGAAAGATAGAGCTCCACAGTCTTCCACAAAGTTGTAAAGTAACTTATTTTGAATAAATTTGTTGAACATATTAAAGCTCTATCTCTTTTAGTTTTTGTTATACAAGAAATTTAAAAAAAAAGATTAGGGTGTTCCTGAAAAAAACGTTTTTTTAGTATAACTTTCGTATCTTTTACTTTTTGTTTACACAACCTTTGAACAGCTTATTGAAAACTTCAAGCCGAGTATTTTTCTCCAAGACACCGAAGGTCTAACTTTTTTCTTTAAAAAGTTATGGACACTTTTCGTTAAAAAAATAGCCTATTTCAAGGCTCAATATCGCTGATGCGGGCACCTAAAATTGAATTCTGTTTCCACCACATGAAAGACCATACTTATTAGTATATTTGAGCAAAAATTGGCGAATACGATATTTTTTTAAAATTTGCAATTTAGATTTAAAGTTTGTAGTTTTGCAGGTTCAACGCATTAAAGCATTTACACACATATCGTTGTATTATGAAAAAAGCCACTTTCAAATATCATTTTCTCATCGCAGCAAGCTTTGCATAAGTGAAACGACTGTCAAAAAAGGTTTCTGATTTTATTCGTTTTAAATAAAATTAGTAAATATGGATATTAGTCGAAGAGAGTTGGCGAATTTGCTTATTGCTGGTAAAAAGACAGATGAACTGCTTAAGTTCATTACAAGTAGTAATCCAAATGTAAAATTGAGACTTGTTAGTGCTCGGAAGAAAATAAAAATCTTCATGTTGGAATTTAGAAGGTTGTGGATTCGAAGTAAGCGCACGCAAATTCGGTTTGAGCTGGAAAATTTTGTGTGGCTTGAAGGAAAGCTAAGATTCGAAGTCGAAGGTAAAGGTAAAGGCCGAAAGAGGAAACCATTTTCCGAAATATGTCGCAGAGCCAAAATAAAAAGATTAGGAAAGTTGCGCGATAAGTATTCCACGGAAGAACTTGGTTTAGCGTCAGCCGTCAACGCTAATTCTACTGGTTTCCGTTTAGTTGGCAGACAAATCGAACGATTGTCGAAAAGTCCCGTCAGATCTACCGTAGAGAATTTAGGATCTATGGCTGTCCCGATTGCAGAAGCGTTTACTGCGGAGGAGGCACTTAGATTTATTTGTGAAAATGATTTTTCTAAGGCGCAGTACCAAAACATACGCAGCTCAGTTATGCAGAAGGGTTTGGACATTTATCCCGCGTATAATAAAATAGTAGAAGAAAAGAAACTATGCTATCCGATCGGTATGTACTATTCTCAAAGATTCGTCCCTGAATCAACAATTTTTTTCAGGAATTTCTGTTCAGCCTTCTTGTGCGTATGTTCCCCTTCAAGCTCTTGTTAACCATACCGTGGAACGACTCATCTCGTTTCTGAATATTGGAGTTCTACCACTGCATCCTGAGGATAATACGTTTGTTATCTTTAAGTGGGGCTGCGATGGAAGCAGCAACCATTCCCGGTAGGCAACATTATTTTTCTTCTAAACTTTGACTGACAGTCTCTTTTCCACTTGAACATAGATACAAGCAAATGTGCGTTGACGAAGATGAAAATGGAGAACTATTCGAGTATAACGATTCGCATATATTTGCTCTATCTATAGTACCTTTACGTGTAGTTAGTCGCTGGAAAGATGAGTCAAGAGATTGCATTCTTTGGAATAATGATTTTCCATCTTCAGTATCCCTGTGCCGACCAGTAAAATTAATTTTCAAGAAGGAAAATCCTGAACTAACAAAGGATGAAGTTGCCGCGATGAACAAGCAAATCGATGAATTAGTCCCGACTATAGTAAATGTTAATATGCGCAAGATTCCGATTAGTTCAAGCTTCATATTTTCCATGGTTGATACGAAGGTAGTGAATGACGTAACAGGCACACCGTCTCAAGCGTGTTATATATGCAAACGCTCCGGAAAGCGATTGAATGATCCTTTACTGGAAGCCAGCGATCCACCGGATAGTTTATATGTTTTTTCACCTTTACATGCATTAATACGAGCAATGGAGTTACTATTGAATATTGCTTACCGTTTAGCTCTAGCAAAACCGCGTTGGCGCGTAGGCAAAAATACCAGCGAGCTTAAGGAACGACAAATAAAAATTCGACAAGCGTTACGTGACTGTTTAGGTCTTCGTATTAGCGAACCTTTGCCAGGTGGCGGAAATTCTAACGATGGTAACACAGCTCGAAAATTTTTCAGAAACCGAGATGTCGTTGCAGAAGAAACCGGGTTGGACGAAATGTTGCTAGAACGTATGTATGTGCTATTAACAATCATCAACAGCAAATTGGGAATTAACGCGGATGCTTACCGGAGTTACGCCGAAGATACACGATTGCTTTATGTACGCCTGTATGGTTGGTACGCTCTCTCACCAACCGTGCATAAACTCCTGGTCCATGGAGGAAGCATTATTCAACATAACATGCTGCCAGTAGGTATGTGCAGTGAAGAAGTTCAAGAAACCAGGAATAAAAGTATTCGCAGATTCCGAGAATTCCACGCACGCAAATTCGATCGACTCGTCAATCTTGATGACGTTTTCAAGAGACTTCTTGTTTCATCAGATCCTATAATTTCTCTTAAATGTAAACGTCGAATTCAACGAGCACCGCTGGATATACCTGAAAATGCAATGCATCTACTTTTGAATTAATTGGCATTGAATAAATTCTCCTTATATAAATCATAAATTGTTGTCATAGCCAAATTATTTTTAATGAACACATTCTGTATTGTTGATATGTAAGCAAAACAGAAAAGGAAATACAAAGGCTTTAGGCAATTTCTTTTATGTCGCAATGCGATAAAATTTAAAACTTTGGTTAGTAAATTTAAAATTACATGCTTAAAAAAATAATATTTTCCAATTTTTGCTCAAATATACTTAAAAGTATGTTCTTTTCTATGGTTCAATCCGAACTTACTTTTATTTGCCCCAATCAGAGATAATGACATTTGAAAAAGGGCTATTTATGAGCGAAAAGTTTCCATAACTTTTGAAAGTATAAAGTTAGACTTTCAGAGTTATGAAAAAACGTGGATTGAAGTTTTCTAAAAGCTGTTCAAAGGTTGTTTTAACAAAATATAAAATTTCTTTCGAACATTAACAAGTCTCAATTTTACATTTGGATTACTACTTGTAATGAACTTAAGCAGTTCATCTGTCTTTTTACCAGCAATAAGCAAATTCGCCAACTCTCTTCGACTAATATCCATATTTACTAGTTTTATTTAAAACGAATAAAATCAGAAACCTTTTTACATTTCTTATAAAAGAAATGTATAGAATTCGCTCAAACTTTCAAGAATTTTTCCGAGGCCCGGAGGGCCGAGTCTTATATATCAATCGACTCAGCTCGACGATTTGGGACAATGTCTGTGTGTGTGTGTGTGTGTGTGTGTCTGTGTGTGTGTGTGTGTATGTAACGGACAGATTCTCATTCGTGTTTCTCAGCAATGGCTGAACCGATCTTATCCAAATCAATTTTAAATGAAAGAACTAAAAAACAGTATGAACGCTATTAATTTTTTTTTGATTCTGATGTTTAGTTTCCAAGATATGAATGCTTGAATGCGTAAAAATGGTGTTTTTTTCAGTTTTTTTTAAATTATCTACCGAAATTGACAACATAGATTAACAATTTATATGTTTTTAGACAGCTTTAACGAATACCTTTCGAACAAGCTATAGATTGTTGAAATCGGACTATTATCCAAAGAGATATTTAACATTAAATGCGGACGAAAGATTTTTATCATTTCCCATTGCCAGAAATATGACCAAAAACATGTAATCTATTATTAACTCCAAAACGGCTTATTTTAGGTCAATAGTATTTTCGAAGAATTTAATGGAGGTAATATGCCCTTTCTTTTGGTATTGTACTTTTGCTGATTAATCCCCCTATGAGTGAGATATTTTCACAAATTTTCTTGGAAGTGATTATATCGAAATGATGTCTTCAGCAAATTTGTAGCTCTTACTTTTGCAAATTACTTTACTGAAGACTTCAAATATCTATTTTGAATACTTTAAAAGTTATAGCTTGTTGTTTGTTGATTACTCTTTGTCGCCTATTTATTGTTCAATATAGTAATAATCCATTGAAATAAGCTAAACATTATTTCGATAAAACTAATTTTGTATTTCATTTTACTATCTACAATCGCTAGAAATAATCACCGAACACTTCCAAGTTGTCTGGAAGGAACTTGATAACTTATCAGTACAAAAATGTTCATTTGTGCGAACCTTCTAACTGCAATTTTTCTAACTTAAAACCATCGGATCGATCTGAAACATATCGGAAAATGGAAAGCGAAATAAATAACTCCAAGCAACGGCGTAGCCAAGAGAAGGTTTTGGGGTATAACACCATACAACCCCCCACCCCCCCACCACACCCAAAAAAATATTGGATTTAAGTTGAAAATTTATTGATTCAGACTGATTTAATTCAATATTACAATAACAATTATCTGATCCGTAGATTGATAACCTGTTGTTGTAAACGTCATGAGGAGTTTTGATAAATTGTCGGAATGGGGCCCTGATATGTAACTGATCTATTGGTCTTGATTTCAAAGTTGTCTAATAGCATCAATATCAAATTCCTGCCTGAAAACATTCCAATAGAAAATTCCAGAGTTCTGTAATCAATCATAATCCTCAGATTTATTTTCAAATTGAGCTCGTTTTTGTAGAAACGCACTGTAATAAGGGTCTTTATTTAATAGGAAGCGAAGTTAAAATTGATTTAATGTCTATGAAACATAGAACTGCTCACCAAGAAAAATGCATAACTTTCAACATTTGCTAAAAATGTTTTTGCCTTTCTCATTCACTCTAAAATTCGTCAATCTTATCCCGATCCGGAGGGCTGAGTGTCATATGCCAATCGACTGAGTTCGTCGAGATCGAAAAATGTCTGTGTGTGTATGTATGTGTGTATGTGTGTATGTGTGTATGTAGAAAAAAATGTGACCTCTGTTTCTCAGAGATGGCTGGACCGATTTGCACAAAGTTAGTCTCAAATGAAAGGTACAACCTTCCCATCGGCTGCTATTGATTTTTTTTTTATTGATTGGACTTCCGGTTCCGGAGTTACGAGTTGAAGAGTGCAATCACACAGAAAATTCCCATATAAACTGAAATGAAAAATTTTCAAAATCAAATTTATATTTTTGATGCCAAATGACTTTAAAATGCATGAAACATTGAGATGTTTGACAAAAATTGACTTCTTTGGACTTTGGTACATTTTTGCCTTTCTCATATAGAAAGGTTATGCAATCACTCTAAAAATCGTCAATCATACCGGCCCGGAGGGAGTATGCAGTGAGGGGTTGCTACTTTAAAATTAAAACTAGTTTAAAATTCCTTAACAAGTTGAAAATTTTCGACAGGACCTGGACCTCCCGGATCTTTCTCTATGTTCCGCCGCTGGTTTCAAGCGATGTTTCAGTATCACATAGCATCTCAAGATCGTGGCTGTCGATTCATTGTATGTATGTGTAAATCTTACTGAACATGTAATATTCATTTCCACCATTGTATTGAACATAACCAGGAATCGTAGTCTGGACAAATGAGACAAGCACAATTGCACCACTAGGTGGATTAAAACAGGTTTTTATTTTGGGAATGCGTCGAGTTGAGACGAAAACGTAATATGATTAATAACGAGGATAACACTTTCCGAATGTAGAGAGAAATTTATGAAAAATGACGATTTCCATTCGACTCTAGCAGGTTCTGATCGATTTTGATGAGTATTTGATTTTTGTTATATGCCAATTATAGGTCAAGATAGCATCATTTTGAAACCGCCAATTTCGGAGGTTTAGTATCTTCGATATGTTTTACAAACGTTAAACAGCGCATCATTTGATAAAATAATTTTGACGGTATATCGTCCAAGAAGTATTTATGGTGAATTTTCTAAGGTTAATATTCATGACTACAATAAAGTCTCAACAAATTCGCTAAAGACACGAACTCTGTTACTATTTTCTGAAAAATTAATTCTGCATAATTTTAAAACTTCAAAAATTACGGTTTCGGAATTATGCCATTTGGACAGTATGATCGATTTTCACCAAACCGAATTTCTGGCTACGCCGCTGATTTCAAGTAAGTAGAAACAAAGTCGTTCTACACTCGTTCAAAAGAAAGTTCTTCGAATGCTGAATATCTAATATAACACATTGAAACCCCGATTTTATCAGCCAAATATGAACATATGTTTGATGGGCTCTAGCAGACGAACAAGACTGAATTCGAGTAAATCCTTTCTTGAGCATGTTTTCCTTATCATGAAGATATGCGAAATATGCGAAAATAAAAAGTTCATCATAATCAGAAATAGTTATCAGACTACATCAAGGGACGAGAATAATATTTTAACAGCTTCAGTTTATTATAAAGAAAAAAAATGCCCGATTTAGTCAATGTCCCCATTTTGTCAGCCTAAAATACACCATGAGACTGATAAAAATGGGTCTTTATTGTATCGCTGTGTTTCACATTAATAGGTACATTTCTTTTTTGGAGATTTTTTTATTGCATCGAACTACAACAATTTTTAGGTAGTTTTCAAGGGGTTATTTTATAGACTTCTTCCAAAATTTGGCGAACCTATTCCAATTCATAGACCAATTAATTGGTATAGTTAAGGGTTTATTTGATGCAGATATAGAAAATACTGAAATTTTCAGTTTTTTTCCTACACAATATTACGAAAGCTTATTAAAACATTTTTCCTAATAAGTTTGTGAAAATTATAAACTATTTGAAATTTTTTAATAGTTTAATTTTTTATTTAACCGTGATTTTTTAATAAATAGTGACCATCGCTTCACAACGTAGTCTATTTTTCATGGCTTGCGGTGAGCACGATCTCTCGAATTGCTGAACTGAAAATTATGGAATAGAAATTAATTTTTAGTATTCTTTACAGACCCGCTGGTGCCCTAAGACGATTTCGCTAGATTTTCAGAGCACTGTGCACCCATTGCATTAACGCAAGTGACGGAAGGTTATCGAAAAGTTTCGTGAAAATGAAAATTCCAGTAATTATGATGATTTTTCCAAACGGTTCGTTTTCGTGGGGTTTTTATTTGTTCTTTGGCATTAGGATTAGCGATAATAATTCAAATCAAGGATACTACTGGAAAGTCACCTTTAGAAAAAGTCGATTTTTTCGCTTTCCCATTGATTTGGTTTGAGATTTCTAGCACTGATGTTGTCCTATGCTGATTTGAGCGATTCTCTGAGTCCTGCCACTATCCCATGTAGTATGTGTTATCAAAAACATCGCGAAGCATCAAGTTCTAAATGTTCTCAAACGATATAATATCCGAAGAGAGTGATAAGAGTTATAAGAAATGTCTCATCACACTGTTAGGTGGATTAAAAACGTTTTTGACAGTCGTTTCACTTATGCAAAGCTTGCTGCGATGAGAAAATGATATTTGAAAGTGGCTTTTTTCATAATACAACGATATGTGTGTAAATGCTTTAATGCGTTGAACCTGCAAAACTACAAACTTTAAATCTAAATTGCAAATTTTAAAAAAATATCGTATTCGCCAATTTTTGCTCAAATATACTAATAAGTATGGTCTTTCATGTGGTGGAAACAGAATTCAATTTTAGGTGCCCGCATCAGCGATATTGAGCCTTGAAATAGGCTATTTTTTTAACGAAAAGTGTCCATAACTTTTTAAAGAAAAAAGTTAGACCTTCGGTGTCTTGGAGAAAAATACTCGGCTTGAAGTTTTCAATAAGCTGTTCAAAGGTTGTGTTAACAAAAAGTAAAAGATACGAAAGTTATACTAAAAAAACGTTTTTTTCAGGAACACCCTAATCTTTTTTTTTTAAATTTCTTGTATAACAAAAACTAAAAGAGATAGAGCTTTAATATGTTCAACAAATTTATTCAAAATAAGTTACTTTACAACTTTGTGGAAGACTGTGGAGCTCTATCTTTCATCAGTAAAAAGTTTATTTTCGTATTTTAGATAAATTAGAACCACCCTAATAACTATTCCAATAAAAAGAAGCATCTTCTAAAGTACACAAATTCATCCTAAGACATGATACGGCTAAATTATACAGGTTTGTCAGAAAGTAAAAATTCCTCCTAAATTAGCGATCTGGACCACTGTGCAATTGGGCCATACAGTTACCCTTTGTAGAAACTAGGTAAGGTGTGTAAAATACTAAGAGAATTATGAAAATGATTCTTGCGATGGGGATGCTGAAAAGTCTTCCTACTGTAGAAAGACTCCGTATGATCTCTCGATGTATTCCGCGTACAAATAATTACAAATATTCTTTTAACGAAACGCTCAGAGAAGCAATACCAGAGAGGCCACGCCACCGGTCACCGCTAATTTCTACGCTCCCTTGATCACTAAAGACTAAAGTCTGGCAATCCCGTTGAGGGAACATTTCCCAATAAGCCAATATATTTTCAAAAGAGGAAATTATTTCCTCTCCAAAGCTTCCTAGTAAAGGCCTGAAGGTGTCCCTTGATTAACCTTCAAATCTAATATCTCGAGGAAGTGCTGTTACAAAACCGAAGTAAGTGGCTTCTGCACTCGGAAATTTTAGAAACGGCTTGAAATTTGCAACAATTTTAATATGACCATCTTGAACAAGGGTAGATACGGCCTGAATTCCTACTTCACCAGCGCATTATATTCTTTTATTTATTTATTAGAATAATTTATCTGAAAAAAATAGTCTTAATGAATAGCAGGAGTGAAGTCATAAATCTAAGTTGTAGTTGGCGCTCTTATGGAGACACGGGCTGGTGCTGGTATCTACTGTCGTGAAATGAGATTGAAACAATCTCACTCGACAGATAGATACTGTACTATATGCCAAAGAGAAATTTTCGCGATTATGTGCCGGGTAGAATCAGCCCTCCAACAGAGTAGCGCAATTGTGATTTCGAGTTTTCGGCCGTCCTTACATAGACGACACCGTGTTTGGCATGTTGATTGAAACTCTGAAACATACTGAAGATTCTTATTCAATGTGGTAAAGAGCTTCAGGCTTTCTTGCAGGCGATTTGAACTACTTGTGAGTTTAACTTACCTGCTGTTTGTTTTGGGCTATTATTTTTCTCACTCCTTCAATTGTACTTCCTTCCGCTCTGGAAATGATGAGAAGACATGGCAAGGCCCAAATCCCCGACTACAAACAGGGAACGTGCTATTTGAGCGAATATATTTGCTGATTCCTGATTCCAGGTAGCTTCAGTTTAACGAACAGCTGTTCAAGCGAATTCTTCACGGGTGTTGCATCGATAAAACTGTTTAATATATGAATGATACAGCGATGAGTACACCCCCACCGTGAGATTTGCCGCTGTTCTTATAACTGCGATCGTTTCTATAAACAGCATTTAAATCTCCAAAAAGTTGTCGAGAATGAATCCTATCATCTAACTAGGTCTCGGTGAGCACGATTGTGTCGTAATGAGAGGTAGAGATAGACAGAAAAAGTTCATCGATTTTTGTGCAGAGCCCTCGGATGTTTTGGTAATAAATAGCCAGTTTGTCAACTGAGTCTGCATCGCAAGTTTACTCCTCAGATTCCGTCACGTCAATCCAAGCATGATCGTCGGGTGATCCGTGCGCTTGGGACGTGTCATTATGATCAGACAAAGGGATGTGTGGCTGAAAGGTGGCATTACTCGAAAGGCGAGCAGTGCCATTTGAAGCTTCAGCAGGACATATACTGCTTCTTATGTCTCCTGGCGAAAATAATCTACAAGCAGGAAGAAACTTTTGTATCCCGCTGGCGGAAGTTGAGCATATTTAAAACAGGCGAAGAATGCTATTGGTACTGTTTTAGTTTTGGAATTGTTTTTTAAGAACATTTTAAAAATTTTCTTCAGGTTTTTGAGACTATCCTTAATTATCAGAATTTATACATATATGAATTAATTTTAAAGCCCCTCACGAAGCAAAATCCTTGCTACGGGCCTGCGTTGAGTAACTCTTGAATGTTGTTGAAGGTATCCCATTTCAGAGTAGCTTTCCCGTAGTGAAAGGAAGCTAGGTCTCACCAGAACAGCAACAATTTACAAACATTACTTGACGTAAATATCTTAATTCACAAAGTCCATTGTTACGAAAATTTCACTTTTCAAACCACATGTGTAAATCGCCTGCCAAACCAAGTATTTTTTTCCGAAACTATGACAACTTTTATTGTTTGTATTTATCTTGAACCTTTACTTTTCCAGTTCCTTTAAAAAGAAGAAGCGTTTTGATTTTCGCAGGTATACAGCTATTCAACATACTATTTTTGATCCTTCCATTTCAGACCAAGTCATCGGCGGAGGTGAACAAAAAGGTCACCTTTTGGTTCGCTACTGGTGGAGCCGGATTCTGCATTAGCCGGGCGCTGGCACTGAAAATGTTACCGATAGCTAGCAGCGGCAAGTTCATGGCCATAGGCGATAAGATTCGCTTCCCCGATGACGTCACCATGGGTTTCATCATCGGTAAGTGACTCTTCAGTAACTGTCAAGACCCGAACCGAATGATCCGTTATTGAAAAACTGTCGAAGCCTACTTAGAAAGAATATGTCTAGCTATGGCTTACTTCCTGTAGCGAACGATCAGTCAGTAACGGATCAGGCTGTATTATTAAACGTGTTTTTAAACGAACATTTCTTTAACTCAATTCCAGAGCACATCCTGAATGTTCCTTTAACCGTGGTGGATGCGTTCCATTCCCACCTAGAACCAATGGAGTTCATCCGACCGGAAACGTTTCACGATCAGGTAATATCCACAACCAATCAATAAGATCAATAACTAAAGGTACTCTTTTTTCCTCCTACTCCCAGGTCTCCTTCAGCTACGCCCGGATGAAGAACGAGTGGAACGTGGTCAAGGTGGACGGGTTCGATCTGAAAACGGACCCGAAACGGATCTACTCCCTGCACTGTCATCTCTATCCGTTCTTCAGTATATGTCCGAAAACGATCAAACGAAGATGATGAGAACGACGGTAGCTACGCCACCGAGCAACCGCGGGGCCCTGGGTCCCCTCGCGGAACCGACCTCTGTACAGATAGCGATAGGGGAGCGCAAAACCAAAATGTTTCGTCGTGTGTCACGGTCGTTTATGAAACCACGCGACGCGGGGGAAAGAATAGGAACGGCTTTCGTCCCGGTTCGGACGAAAACAAAACTACATTCTGTCTGTGATTAAACTATTAAGTTTTATGGTAAGAATAATGCGGAAAAGGGAAAGCGAATTCATTCGAAAATCATGTGAACATGTGAATAAGGGCCTACCTAAAAGTGTAGGTCATCTAGTCTCACTTAAACTCGAACGTGTGTATGAAAGAATTAGGAAGACAGATTATTAACTGAAGAAAATAATAAAACTAGATACGAGCAGTTGCACTGTCCTGTAACAATAAGTGGTAGCTTGAAAATCAAGTTCTTCCTGTTAGCTCTTAGGGATGCAAAAACTACTGTGCAAAAGCTAATGAAGTGTAAATAGTAATTCGAAAAATAAGCGTACTAAAATGGTCCTCGAAACGATGTGCTCTAATAGAAGTTATATGTGTATAAAGTTAATGCAGCAATAATCCTAGAATCAACCTGTAAATTTGACGACGAAAGTAGCATTTTTGTTTTTATATTGTATGCAACGATTGATTATTGTTAACGTAAAGCGAAATTGTGTTAATAAACTAGTAATTGAGAAATACGCGCGTTCTGTTATCTGTGCATCCGAACGGTCTGTCCAATGTTGATGACTTGGTTCCTCCGGTTTTACAAGTGTCAAGGTTGGATTGCGAAGCAGTCCTCCCAATAATACAATTTCAATGGAAATAGCATCATTTTATTACCCAATTCTCTGCTCTGGATTGACACACGAACTATGCCAGTAAGAGCAATGATGCTCCGAAATCCACTTGAAAATGAAGGAAATGAGAAATATCACCTGTCGTAATTGGGCAGTCATATAGAGCGGTTTCGTCTATTCTCGCTACTGACGTTGTTCCGGTTCGTTAAAAAACCTATTTGTCATTATTAAAGTTCCGATTGTGACCAACTGAAGATACTGCTCAAACTAGGCAACGCCGGTTTCGATTAGAACTGGGTGATGGTTGAGGAAGGTGTGCAAGAAAAATAATATCTAAAGAGCCCAATGTCTACGATTTTCTGTGGGAAACGGACGCTTAACGAGGTGCGCAGCCGGTAACGGTAGATGTTGCGACGAACGCGACGAGTGTGAGAGATGGCTGATTAACAATGGTTCCCATTTTCGTAATCAATAAATCATCGAAAATTATTGGTCAGCCGGAACTTTCAATGCTTTAGTCGGCCCTAGCCTCCATCGGACTTTTTTTTACTGGAGGTTCTCACAAAGAGAAAATTTCAAGATGAGCCAAGTTTCAGGTTATTGTGATAGGATTTGAATTAGACCTTGAATTTAATTTTTGCCATGTGACTTATCAGCTTGGAAAAGTATTGGAACCGAGATTGAAACTTCTATCGTCTAATTGAAGCTTTAGCCAATTTAGAATCGTAAGTCCCTGCCAGGTCTGTGTGCAAGGGGGGGGGGGGGGAGGTTGGGGGTTCAAACTCCCCATGAAGGTTTTGAATTACTTTTAAAAATGTATAAACTTCCTGTTCAGGAAAAAAAATATACTGCAAACTGTTTTGACAAATAAAATGTCATTTGAATTCGGTCACTCTAGAAACAAGTCAATGAAGAAACTTTGTGAGGGTGGCTGGAAAGGAATGTATGTCAAGTTGGACGGCTACTCTGAAGGATCGGTTCACGTTTCGACAAGCTTCGATACAGGCACATAGCCAGAGAGGGGGGGGGGGCTAGGGGGCTAAAGGCTCTCTCGAAATTTGTGGCTCATTTGGTTTGAACAAATTATTGAGAAAAAGTTGAAGAAGGCTATTGGCGAATCAAAGCGTGATTGACTCACAGATGGCACTATGTAACAATGATGATGGGAAATTTGACATCCGTCAAAATACGATGAATTTTTGGTGTTCAAGAAAAATTCTCTAATATCTTCAACTGGAAATCCAAAATGGCAAGAAAAACGTTAGGTTAGTTATAGAAATCTATCAAATATAACTACAAAAATCTGACGTTACTTAAATAGTTTTATAATCGCTGACATTGGTTATATTTCAGAAATGAAAAAATGTGTTGTTTCCGCATGCCTGAGCTATTTTGGTGCAACCGGAAGTTTTACCTGTGGTTTTACCACCTTTTTCAAAGTTCCCTATCCAGTGGTACATAAATGAACGCAGCTCTTGCACTTATCCGGTAAGCGCCGAAATTATATGTTCAACTCATTTTACGTCGCACAGTGGCGGATTTCCCTAAAAACCTGGCCAAAAGTCGAAAATGGTTTTGATTGATCTACAAAGGTACATACCACGGTTTTTTGGGGCGCAGATTACGATTTTGATGTCAGATTTTCGAAATTCAAAAAGGGCGGATAGAAAATGGCCGGCATTTTAATATAAATATAATTAAATTTTCACGAATGAATGGTTTTGATGGTTTCCATTGTATGCCAATACCGTTTATAATGTATCGAATTTCAAATGGTGTATAGTTAAATGATATAATTTGTTGATTTGTACGCAATAAGATATTTGGGTGTCTAGATGATGTAGCTTTTATGAGAATTGATGTTATTAGTCATTTCAATCTATGTATTTTGAAATATTATACAACATAGTTATAAAACTGTTCAACTCTCTGTACGATTATTATTCAATTGCAGTCCCATGCACATATTTCTCAAAGAACAAAAAATAGTATTTTTTAAAATTATAGAAAATAAGCCGATTATGCAACGAGATGCATGGATTGAAAATTGACAACAAGTTAGCATGCAAATTGTAGTAACTAAAAAATGAATATGACAAAAATACGAAGACAAGTGAAATTCCCTAAGATTCATAGCTTTATTTAAATTATTAGACCGAGGATTTGTCCAAAGTCCATTTTTATGATGAAGCGTCTATTTAAATGCATGCGTTATGCTTGGTTAGAACATGCTTGTACTGCTTCCTGGTATAGTTGTGAGCAACTACGTTTTGTTGTCATGCTTGCTGACATACTACGACTGATAGCCTTCTCACAAACAAATTCGCCAAGCTGGAGTGTACGCCAAAGTGAGATTTTTAACCAAATTCACGGCCGGAGATCCCAGTATTCTTTTGCACTACTCTACTGATTTTCGCTCGTAAAATCTAGTCATATATTTCACTTCTAGATTTGTTTTGCATTGCATGATCAAACGTCATAGTTTCCCGGTAACTTTTAACCATGATATTCGCAATCGATTTTTGAAATTTGGGACCTTTGGCGTTTATTTCTTTTGACCTCTTTGGTTTTCAATATGAACGACCAAAATTATTTACGTTTCTTGCGTTCCACTTTTGATAACTTTTGAAAATGTTTATGAATATCGATGAAATTTTCACTACTATATACTCAATTCTTCCTGTTCAAAACGCAGTATTGTGCGACTCGCTATTTCAACCGGAGGTGCAGCAGTAATTAAAAGTACGAGTCTAAATTGTAAACTGAAAATCATATAATCCGTCTCCACTTAATCAAAGATTACTAAAAAACGGGCAAATTCGGGCAAGAGTTCGATTGATTTCCAAATAGAGAATCGTTCAAGGAACACAAATTGCCTTGAAACATAGTGGACATACGTGGACAAAAAAAGTATTTCAATAATTTAGCAAAAATGTTTGCTGAAACCGTCTGCTACAAAATCGTGAAAGTTATTGACGTTTTCTATAAACAAACAAAATAATATCTTTTGACATCAATACATATAAATAAAGCACATTCCATTTTGTAGCCTGTCGGCTGTTCCAGAATATTTTGTAAAACGGTTTTCGGCGATTCAGTCAAATAATGCAGCACAAACGACGTATGTTTATGTTATCCAACGTTTCGACAATTTATTTTGTCTTCTTCACAGGAATCTGGTAAAGTTTGTTACATATAAGAAATAATTTCCGTTAGGAGCACTTTGAATGATTTGTTGGAAATACTTACAATAGGTTACGTTTGTTTGTCTAGTATGTGTTTGTGTGAACAGCGTAAGTGTCTTATTTTTAGAGCGGAAAGTATCGTCCTATTTTAATTTGATAATGTAAATTGAAATCTTTTTGTAAAAGTTATGAAAAGTAAGTGACTTACAGCATTTGTATTATCATCACTTTCCTAAAACTGCTTTTTTGAATATAAATTTGTTTGTCTTATTTTGCGGAGCGTCTTTTTGACGGTTGGTTCAAGTATACTGTGGTTTTTATACAAGTGTAGATTGAAGACGTCAAATGAAATTGTCAGCATTTATGTTTTTTGCCTTTCTCAATAGAAAGGTATTGCAATTGCTCTGAAGACCGACTTTTTAACGGAGGCCCGGAGGGCCTAGTGACATATACCATTCGATTCAGTTCGTCGAGTTCGGCAAATGTCTGTGTGTGTATGTATGTGTGTATGTATGTGTGTGTGTGTATGTGCGTATGTGTGTGTGTATGTGACCAAAAATGTCACTCATTTTTCTCAGAGATGGCTGAACCGATTTTGACAAACTTAGTCTCAAATGAAAGGTGCAACGTTCCCATAGGCTGCTATTGAATTTCTAATGGATCCGATTTCCGGTTCCGGAATTACAGGGTGATAAGTACGAACACGCAGAAAATGTCGATTTTAATAAATTCTGCAATGAACGTATAAAGGTGAAATTTTTTCCAAAATATGACCACAACTGCTTCGATTTGTAGTATTAGGTCACTAACATCCATTCAAAGTCTATTTGGCCACATTGGCCACCATCCTCGGTTCCGGAAGCCCCGGCGGAAGTATCTAAATTCAGAATAACAGTCACATCGGTTTCTCGGAGATGGCTAGACCGATTCGACTAAACTTGGCCTCAAATGAAAGGTATTGCGTCCCCGTAAATGGCTATTTAATTTCATCCCGATCCGACTTCCGGTTCCGGAGTTACAGGTTGTGGCGTGCGATCACATAGCAAATTGCGATTCAAACCGATACTCCGATGAAAGCAAAAAAGGTAAAAATTTCGCTAAAATGTCTCTCAAACTACTTAAATTTGCTGTTCTAGGTCACCGACGGCCAACCAAACTTTCGTTGACTACATTGACCACCATAGACGGTTCCGGAAGTGCCCGGGAAAAGCGGCCATCTTTCAAAATTTACGAACTCACATCAGTTTCCCGGAAATGGTTGGCCCGATTTTCACAAACTTAGTCCCAAATGATAGCGATTTCGCACCTTTTTGCCTTTCTCATATAAAGAAAGGCTATACAATCACTGTAAAAATCGACTTTTTAACCGAGGCCCGGAGGGCCGAGTATCATACACCATTCGATTCAGTTCGTCGAGATCGGCAAATGTCTGTGTGTATGTATGTGTGTGTGCGTGTATGTGTGTGTGTGTCATTTAAACTCACACAATTTTCTCAGAGATGGCTGAACCGATTTTTGCAAACTTAGTTTCATCTGAAAGGTATAACGCTCCCATAAGCTGCTATTGAATTTTTAGTTGATCCGACTTCCGGTTCCGGAGTTACGGGTTGAAGAGTGCGGTCACACAGCAAATTCCCATATAAAATGGTACCACCATGATGATGATGTAAAACATATTAAAATTGATGTAACATTACTCTGGTTTGCGGGTCTGGATCACTAATGGTCAATCAAAGCAGCTTTGACCACATTGGCCACCTATGACGGTTCATGACGCCCCCGGGGAACCCGCCAAGTTCCTAAGCTAATATCACACCCATTCCCCAACGAATTCTCTACCGATTTTTACAAACTTGATTTCAAATGAAAGATGCAGTAATACCAGTGACTGCTGCTGAATTTCATTCGGTTCTGACTCTTGCTTCCGGAGTTACAGGGGTGTTAGTAAGGATACACTGGAATTTCCCATATAAATCGGTACAATCGTAATACCTCAGAGGCTAAAAACTATTAAAATGGTCACCAAATTACTTCTAATCGCAGATCTAGATTACTGATTGCCAATCAAACATTCTTTGAATATATTGTCCACTATCGACGATTCCGGAAGTCCGGAATTCCGGGCATATTCCACAATTAAAGTCACATCGGTTCATCGGGGATGACTGAACCGATTTTCTCAAACCAAGTCTCAAATGGACGGCAAAATATGCAGTTGAGTATTGCGTCGCCGCCCCTCCCCCCCCCCCCCGCCTTGCCCGGACAACTCCCTCCTTCATCACTCCCCTCCCCTTGGACCACCCTCACGCCCGCATTTCCTTCATCCACCCTGTATACCGAAATAAGATGAAGGATTTCTGACGCATCCTCCACTCCCACTCTACCCATTCCCTGCACTTTCAAACCCATTCCACCAACATTTCAAAATATAATCACAGGAAGATAACATTGAACTCATGCTGATTAAGCTAATTAAATATTATTCTTTTGCCTTTCTTATATAGAAAGTTTATGCAATTGCTCCAAAAACCGACTTTCTAACCGAGGCCCGGAGGGCCGAGTCTCATATAACATTCGACTCAGTTCGCCGAGATCGCAAAATATCTGTGTGTATGTATGTGTGTATGTATGTATGTATGTATGTATGTGTGTATGTGCAGATTTGTTAACAAAATGTCCACATCGGTTTCTCGGAAATGGCTGAACGGATTTTTACAAACTAAGATTCAGATGAAAGGTATAATATTCCCAGATGAAAGGTATTGTTATTGAATTTCATTTTCAACCGACATCTTGTTCCGGATTACGAGTTGAATAATATGGTTACAAAACAAAATTTGTTGATTTGTCCACATCGGTTTCTCGGAATTTTCTGAACCGATTTTGACAAACTTGATTTTAAATGAAAGGTCCATCAGCTGCTGTTGAATTTTGTGTGGATCCGAGTTCTGGTTCCTGAATTACAGGGTGATACGTACGATCACGCAGCAAATTCCGACTCTAACGAATTCTGCGATGAATGTAAAAAGGTGATTTTTTTCCAAAATGAAAACACAACTGTTGAATTTGTAGATCTAGGTCACCAACAGTCATTCAAAGTCTCTTTGGCCACACTGGCCACCATCGACGGATCCAGAAGCATCCACATTCAGAATAACGGTTATATTGGTTTCTCGAAAATGGCTAGACCGATTTGATCAACTTAGTCTCAAATGAAAGGTGTTGCGTCCCCGGAAACTGATATTAAATTCCATCTTCATCCGACTTCCGGCTCCGGAGTTACGGGTTGTGGAGTGCGGTCACATAGAAAACTCCGATTCAAACCGATACCTCGATGAATGCAAAAAGGTGCTCTTATATATACTTACCAAGTGTAATAAGAATGAAAGACATTTCCATAATATTATATTGTACGAACCAGCTATTAAATCATAGTTTGGAGAAATGAGAAAGGCACAATTGCACCTCTAGGTGGATTAAAACAGGTTTTTCTATATAAAAATCCATTTAACTAATTTTCTATTGTGATTAGTGCTATGTTCACTTGTTTAAACATGTTAAGATATGTCTAATGAACAACCTTTGATGATATGTGAGCATGTAGGGTCTATTATATTAGAGTGTAAGGGATCTTCCTATGGAAACATAGCAAAAACACGATTTTTGATTGGAGACACCTCTAAATCATGTCCAAATAACGTCATTTTTGGTGAAAGTTCTAAAATTCACACCTAGAACAAAAATCTGAGCTGACCCATGTATATTTAAAAACTTTTTCAAAATGTGGAAAGGTCTAATGGCCATCTGTTTACACCCTAGGATTTCACCATGTTAGACATAGGGCGCTGATTATGTTTCAGATCATCAATCTAGTAGAAGCGTTTGTTTCGCGAAACGAAATATACCGTTGGATGTGGATGTGTCAGTACCGTCGTGCGGGGCTACTTTGGATATTTACTAACAGACGCGCCTTTATTAGTTTTATTATACCTTTGACATTCATAGAGCCATGTCGTCTAAACATGTTGCATATGCATTTTGTCATTTTTCTTAACGCTGTTTGCTAAAACAAACAAAACACTTCAAGGGTCGATAAAAGTGATTGGAGGCTCGTAAAATAAGACTGCTCAACAAAACAGAAAATCTTAAGTGTACCGAGACCACATACTTTTTTTCGGAAAGAAGAAGAAAAACCTGTTTTAATCCACCGAGCGGTGCAGTTGTGCCTTTCTCAATCATGAACACGAGAATTTTTTAGTTGCTTATATTTATTAAAAGCTTTCAAATGTATACATTACAATTTTATTATACATGATTTGACAACTATATACACGGAACCGTCTATGGTGGTCAATGTAGTCAACGAAAGTTTGGTTGGCCGTCGGTGACCTAGAACAGCAAATTTAAGTAGTTTGAGAGACATTTTAGCGAAATTTTTACCTTTTTTGCTTTCATCGGAGTATCGGTTTGTATCACAATTTGCTATGTGATCACACGCCACAACCTGTAACTCCGGAACCGGAAGTCGGATCGGGATGAAATTAAATAGCCATTTACGGGGACGCAATACCTTTCATTTGAGACCAAGTTTAGTTGAATCGGTCTAGCCCAGAGTCAAAAAAACTCATTTTCATCTCCCAAAATATACCACAAGTGAGATAAAATTCCATTCACCACCAGTTTACCCTGACGAAGCTGAAGTGAACTAACATTTGCCTGCACTGCATTCGATTTTCCAGTGTTTGAATGCGTTTTTTATGTTGCCTTCTACTAGAGATGGGCCATTCGTTCGCGAACGGTTCAAGTGAACTGGTTCTTCGAAGAGAATGAGCGAACGGAAGTTCTTTTTAAAAGAACGGTAGTTCTCAATTCTCTTCAAAGCGAATGAACTGAACCTGACCTAAAGCCGTTTGGCGAGTTTCTCGGACCGATTTTTAGGCGAACGAATGAAAATGAACCGACTTGCCGTCCCACAATCCGCTCTCTGTGCTCTCCCAGAATGGAACCGGCGAAGAACGACTCATCACATTCTCTATTTCTCTAGTTATACATCATGAAGAAATCGCTACCCTTGATGAACTTGTTAAGCATACAGGGGTATAATAGTTTGGGCAGCATCTGTTTGGTTCCTCTCCAAGAATCGAATGTTTTGAGAGACATTCGCTAGATACAAGTAAATTATCAGCTGAACGGAAGAACGGTTCATCTGAACTAGTTCTTTTTACAGAACTGTTCAGTCGGGAATGGTTCTTCGAAGTGAACTGTTTCGCCCATCTCTACCTTCTACATTCATTCGTTCATGCATGCAGTGAATGTAAACAAACACCTAAAAATCCTTTCAGTTCAATTGAACTGAAATGAATGTAAGGAATCTTCGTACATTTTTACGACCGATGGAGAGAAATTTCTCAATATGCATCTCCAAGAAAAAAGTTGCGTGCCATGATGATCGATATTGTTGATTATTTCTGCAAGTGTATTAAAGTGTAGCATTGGTTTTGTACTTCTAAGCTTTAAGTTGAAATACTGGCAATATTTTAAATTATGTAAAAGAACAAAAGGTTTGTTGCAGTATTCACAAAAACTTGCAAGTACTCCAGAGCTAGCAGGGAGAGAGTAGTTTCTTTACTAATTTAATGTGGTTTTTCGTGGTATGTTACTATACTGATCAAATCAACTCTGATACCGAATCTAACCCCACGTTTGTTGGTCTTTAGTAGTCGCAAAACTGCATTGCGAGTTCAGACTAAAAAATATATTAACGGGGGGTTTGATTTTGCAGTATACTACACTGGTCGTTATGACCGCTCAAGCTTGAAGCTAATGAGACTTTTCATCTCAGTACAGTCAGTGGCGTAGCCAGGGGGAGGTTTTGGGGGTTAAGCCCCCCCCCCCCAAACCAAAATTAATTGGATAGAAAAAAAATTGATGCTGACGAATTTAATTTAATATTCCACAAAATATTTTTGGAAAAATATTCTCTGATCACTACATTGATAACTGTGTTTAGAGCGTCATGAGAACTTTTGGAAAATTATGGGAAGGGGATCTTGTAACTTATCTCTTAGCCAAAATCCCATAGTTGTCAAATTTCTTCAATGTAAAATAAAATAACTGTCTGAATTATTATGAGCTCATTTTTGGAAAGATGCTTCAAAATATGGATTAGAGACAATTTTTCGAATGGGAATCTAAATTTGAATTGGTTGATTGCATATAAAACATAAGCTTGTTTACCGAAAACTTACATACATTTCAACATTTGCTGAAAATGTATTTTTTTAGATTGTGTAGAGTTTAGACAAGAATTCAATATGGGTTACAACAAGAATAACATTTCAGAAACTAGTTGAAAGCTGATGTAATTTTGTCTCTAGCAGGTCAGGATCGGTTTTATGAGCATTGGATTGTTGTTGTATTATCAACTATATGAATAGCCTCTTAGCAGGATGCAATGAATGGCGTACTAAAATTTTGTGTACTACGTTCTAGTACTGCAAGTTGTGAGGTTGACTAATAAAGAAAAGTAAAATTAATGCTCGATAAATTTTTAACGGTCACGATCACATTCATTCGAAACTGCCAAATTTCGATGTTAAGTAACATTGAAGAATTTCAAAACGTAAAACTGTTCATCTGCTGATAGAAAAATTTTGACGGTTAATCCTCCTAGAAGTAATTATAGACAAGAATTACTCTTGAACCAAGTTTGGGTCGAGACTTAATGTCTCCACCAAAGTTTTCGAAAGTGCTATTTCAAACAACTTTGTCAAAGACATAAATATCCCACATATTCAGAGTATCGAAATATAGTAGTAGAAAACCTTTACAACAAGCTATTCTGAAATTACTGTATTTGATAAATCTCTTCTGCGGTAATTAAATATTAAATTCACATTGCGTTCAAGGTGCCTTTGAAGCTTACAAAAAAAATAAGGGAATTGAATATAAAACAAATAATTCCCAGATATTAAAAGGACTCAAAAACACAAAGAGTGATTCCATTTTCAGGAGCTAGCATCAATTCGGCGCAAGCTTAGTCCGCCCACCAAGTTAGTGTCGGATTCTGATGAGATGAAGTCGAAACGCAAGTTTCAGTTCCATCCATCCATAATGTAGTTATAGGTTTTGTGTTGTTTCAAACAATTTTATCCGTAGCGCTGAAAAAAATAGTTTTCACCTAAATTTTTATTCACTAAGAAGAAATATAGCAGGCCCAGTCCATTTAAATCCCTATATGTTGAATTCATGTAGCCTTCATATTTTCAACAAAATTGTTTGAAATGACATTATCAAAAACTTTGCTGAAGGCACCATGTCTCTTAATATTTTTGAAAAATTAATTCACCATAATTACCTCTATGAGAGTTAATCACTAAAATTTCTATATCAAAGCAGGCGCTGTTTTATGTTGATAACTTCCCGAAGTTGTCAAACCTTCAAAGTCAAGGATTATTATATTAGGTGATCTTGAACGTTGAAATTTTTTTAGATCATTTATCCCACTTTAAAAGATCGCAATTTTTGACTTCATTGGCATATTATACAAGAAAATAATCTATAGAGGTTTGAAAACTGTTCCATGTTGATCCTTCTTGTTTGTAGACTGGAATTACATCTGTTAGACTTCTTATGTTTTGAGTTTTCAATAATTTATCAAACTCATATTAAATTTTAGCATTTTTTCAAAAAAATTGCGATTTTCATCAAAACCCCCTCCAAACCAAATTTCTGGCTACGCCACTGAGTACACTGTATCTATTGTTTATGCCCAGTTTACATTAGTGCTGGTTGCCATCTGCTGGTGTCAGCATGCTGGCAACCAGCATGCTACCAGCATAATGTCAACGCTTGTCAGCAGCTGGTACCAGCAGATGGCATACGTTTACATTATGCTGGTAGCGTACTGGTTGCCAGCATGATGGCACCAGTAGGGGAACGCGGGGCAAGTCCGACACCTTAAGCGCAATAATTTTTCTAAAATTCCACAAAGTTCCTAAAATTGTATATTCTGTGCATAATCCTTGTTTAGGTGGTTCTTAACAAAATATAATTTTTTCAGCGTTTCAAAAAATTGAATTCATTAAAAATTATTGGTTGCCAAAAAATGGAGAAAAATGTCATTTTAAAAACGCTGCGGGTAAGACCGACACCCCAAAGGGGCAAGAGCGACCCCCTTTTGATCTTTCTTTCTGTCTAATTGTTTCCAATGTATTGTGTATGTGTGATAACGTGCAATTATGTGTATATGAGTATGTGTGATGCAAACGCATACTTTCTGTAGTTTCATCGCGTAGCAAGAGGAAGAGCATTCGAATGCGTGGTGTTATGAATAAATAATGTTTAACGCATGGTTTATATTATGGTACAGGTTTTCTCAAGTAATTCTTTCGAGCTTTATTGCCACTTGTATAGCCATTCTAACGAGGAAAAGCTATTCTGCAAGCAGATTATATACGCTGTTACTAGGACTCATTCACTTAGAAGTGACGCACGCTTCGTAGTAAGCTATCCGGTTCGTGTTGTGATTTTTCGGAACATTGTTGATCAACAATCCGACGGTCAATGAAATTTTTTCATCAATATCATTTCAAAATCTCATATTAGATTATACTTTTCGTTTCTTTTTGTAATATTATTATGAATCACGTTCAATTAATTTTTAATTTTTTTGGTCGGCTTGAGACAATACTGATAAATAAATGCAAAAAACATAGTTTCCGTGTATTTCAATTATTAACATGACGTAATTATAGTATTATTGAACACAACAAATATACCCAGTCGTTTGTATCGAATCAAAAACGAACCCAATTATCTAAACACCGTGTCGGTCTTACCCCACCCAAAACTGTCGGTCTTACCCCAACAGCGCCCATTTTTGTTAAATGCTCAATTAACAGTATTGAAATACTCAAACTTATCTTCAATACATACAAATAACGATATGGAGAGTAGAATAGAATGTGTGACAAAAAAACTGTTCATTTTCAAAGCTTTTGTGTTATTAAAACCTTAAAATGTATCAACTAAAAATAACATCCAAAAGCGCATCAACTTTGCTTTCGCTTGTTTTGTTTATTTTGTTGACGTTTATGAACCCATATGGCATCGATATGTATCGAAATTCCAAAAATAATGGTACTAATAATATCCTGTCATTATTGTATGATTTAAAATTTGATATCTGGGAAAAGTCGTGGGGTGTCGGGCTTACCCAGGGTGTCGGGCTTCCCCCCAGTTCCCCTAGATGGCAACCAGCACTAATGTCAACCCTACATTAACACCTGAGTTGAGCTCTGAAAGCAGCATTGCAACGATAAATTTAATTTTTGGGTCTAGTAGGCTTTATTCATCTTTGACACTCAGAAGCATTACAACAGTAGGACGTCAAGTTGATTCTTTTCTTGAGGCTGTATTTACTACGGCTCCAGCTTGAGATAAGAAGACCCAACAGTCAACTGTACACATTGAAATCAAAAAAGGGTAATCTTGACAGTCACATATTGTACTCAAAATTACATATTTTTTAGATAAAACTTTTCTGGAAAGTTATAATGAGGAAAAACTAATAATTTCAGTTTCAGTTTAATCCAAATTGAATGTAAGTAAAATTCAATAGTAATTCTTCAAAAGGGCTAATGAGACTTTTGTAAACAAACTTATTTCGCTCATTATTCCGCTACCGAGTTGAATTTCATGAAAAATACACATAAATCAACATCTTTATCCTTGGTAGAATCAATTTCAAATGTTTTCTGTGTTGAAATGATAACAAATTAGGAGAAATCAGCAAAACAAAAGTTTGTTTACAAATCTTATTAGCCCTATTCAAATGTTGATATGGAATTTGTCTCTATCAACACAATAAGTACTCGATACAATGCGTAATTCACTTAGGACCGATTGCTTCACCCTCGCTTAACTTTTAAACCAGGTTTACCGGTGCTTTGAACCAACTTTAAAAGTTATGTGTGTGTGTGTGTGTTTGTGTTTGTGTGTATGTGTACGTGTGTGAAGAAATCGTTTTGTAGGGTTGATTTCTTCACCCCCGCTTGTCTTTCAAACCAGGTTTAACGCACTGGGAACTATGGTTTGAAAGTTAAGGGAGGGTGATGAAATCGACTCTAAGTAAACACGCTGTTGGAGGTCTTTCCTAAAACAAAAATTTTCTGTTTTTCATAAACCACTTTGGGTAATAGGATCGCCATTTCTCGGCACAATGAAAAGGATGGTTAAGCCCATCCTGACTAAAAATGATGTTAAGCAAATCTAACTTCAAAGAACGTTTGCTCATTCCATTTACATTTGCTCTTTTTTGAATTGTCAGCTAAAAAGTATTATGTAGTATCAATAGGTATCCAATAGTGTTTTTACTAGCGATACGCTCACCTTCACATGGGTGTATAACCGTTTTGGTTGGCCATGGTGCAAAACTATTTTCACTCAAGTTTGAATGAATGTAGTCGCTGCCACACCATGGTAGAATATTGTCGAAAACGAAAATACTCTTTCACTCTTATTCTATGGTGTTACATCAACAAAAACCGAATGCGATTGATTTTTACACGTTTAATTCGATTCCAAAAATGCGCCAGCATCAGCGGCCTAAAAATACCTCGCGCTAATAGCATAGTTCTCCTGCCGAAGGGTATTACCGCAATGATTGTCTGGTTAGCTATGGTCAAGTACCTTCTAATTTGGAATAATTAGAAATGTAAGAATTTGATCGCATACAGTTTTAAATTTCAGTTAACGTCGGGGATAGATTTAAGGTTGCACAGAGAATGCGCAAAATTCGCAAACGAAAAAAGCAGTTTTTTTCCACACCGTATGTCAGATCTTCATAAAAATCAATCAGCAGTACTGTAACAACATTCTACATACGCTGATTGATTTTTATGAAGATCTGACATACGGTGTGGAAAAAAACTGTTTTTTTCGATTGCGAATTTCGCGCATTCTCTGTGCAACCTTAAATAAATGGTTCATTCCTTGATTAATATATGAAAGCTTCAAATAATTATTTGTACACGTGATTTGCTTTGAGTGTACGAAAATAATACCCGTGTATTGTTCATTTGTTTTATTCCATTGTATTTGTACTCCTTTGGCATTTAACAATAAAAATATAGATTTAGAAGTATAAAGAATCCAGAAAAGCAAAAAGATTAGAAAATAAAATTAAACTAACATTATAGAAAATGAAAATAAATTAAATTATGTACATGAAACATTCTTAAATTAAAGTCTATTACTTTAGTTAAATGGAAATATCTGGTTCTTTCCAGTTATATAAATTTGGCATCGCTTGGTCAAAGAGCTCTCTGTTAAGTTTAACCAGGAGTATGTTGGCAAGGGTGTCTTCTGCAAGCCAGGTACGACGATTAGATAGAACCAGTCCAAGAGCACTGAAAGCTCTCTCTACTGAGACTTGATTCGATGGAACCGCCAAAACAACCATTGCAACTCTGGAGAGTTCCTGGTGTGTTTGCATTCGGTTAATCCAATGCTGGAATAAGTCATAGTTGTGACTTTGTCGTGGCTCCACTTCCAGAGCCTTCAGCTGTTGTAAAAATTTGGAATGCTTTTGACCAGACTCGACTGGCATTGAACCCCTAAATAAACTGGTGAGAAATTGATCAAACTCATCATTTTTAGCCTCTGCTTCTGGTTCATTAGTTCGGCTTGAGCTTGGAAATGGATCAAGTTCAGCAAGCCGGTTCCAGGTGTCAATCATGTATTCCTGCAGAGATAGAAACAATCGTTAATAACGAATAATAAAAATAAGAAAGTTTGATGCACACCTGAACATGCACTTTTTCATCGCACGTAAATATGTTAGATCCCAAATAGTTATATCTAGGATCTAAATAGAGCGACATTTTAAATGCTCGGGAGTCACGAAGGTTACTCAACCGACTCGTCAACACTTCTACCAGCTCCAAAGCAAAAGGATTGTTTCCAATTTTTTGAACCTCACTGATAGCCAGCAACCATGCCATGTAGAAGTCAGGGAGGGAAACATTGCCAACCTGCATATTTTTTGTGCAAATATGTACAGGTTTGAACGCGTCGACATAGTTCTCTATAAATTCCCAGCTATTATTGAGATCTAGAAAAGGAATAGCTCATTCCAAAAGACACATTTTCACCAAACTAGAAGAACAGCTAATGATATACAAGTTAATATGGGAAAACTTACCAAGCTCTGGGAATTGCTCAGAAAGTTCAGTAATGAACTTTTTCTGTTCTCTGAACGACTCGAGCATTTTGTAAATCCCACCCCAGCGAGTTTGACTCCAAACTGGTGGATATTGGGCGTTCCGAAGCTCAAAATGTGTCTTGTATCTGGTAAGCTTGCATTTTTTTGCCACTCCAGTAACCTTCTTGACAGATTCGTCACTTCTTTTGACCACATCCAATATGGCCAGCTGAACTCAGTGCATAGTTCATCTGTTAGGTCGCGTTGTTCTGTGTCGTCATTATCTTCTTCGAATTCTTCCAACAACGTTTGCTCTAATTCTGTCTTTAGCAATCGAACGGCCGCCAACATGTTAGCACCGTTGTCGGAAGTTATGGAGAATATCTGCTGGATAGGCACTCCGAAACTACGCAATGTTTCCAAGATCTTTACTTTCAAAAAAGCGGCAGTTTGGCTTTCCTTAACTTCAATCATAGCTGAAAAGTAAAAACTCGTTTGTTTTGAGGTGATAATTTTTTGCAGTATTATTGACTTACCAAGAGTTCTTATAACAACTTTGCTGTTGAGCACGTATTGTGCATTGATGCCGAGAATGTGTCGATGGAAGCGTGAGGCTGAATCAATTTTTACCGAAACCAACTTATTCTTCATCTCTTCTATTAAAAGGTCTCCGATTCTGTGTGCGATGTTTTGCATGTGTACCTTTATGTTGGTTGGATTTATTTTACATCCAACTGCAGCTCCTATGGGTTCAAAAATTTGTCGGATTCCTTGCCATTCAAAACATGCTAGCGGCAGCTGGTGATATGATACCATTTTTATAGCGGAATCGAGGAGTAAAGGCTTGTCGATAGAAATAGGGCGCTTTGCGATAAGCCTCGGCTTTTTCGACGATGGATCATACTCTTTCAGCAGGCCAACTGCGTTTGCCCTCGCCGCATGCCGAGCTCGGAAATGGCGAATAAAGTTTCCAACATCGTATTTGACCTGCATGTACGAACAATCGCTTCCAGCATCTATCTTGCAGAAAAGCTTTCTCTCCATATTGAACCACAAATTCAGCAGCAATATCAGCATTGGAGCGCTTGTTACCAGCTCGTCTTTTGGCATCTTTAACCGTCGTCAAAGTATTTTCTTCCGCCATTTTCGGGTATGTTTCGCCAGTCGCAAAAAAACAAAAAAATTCAGTCAATGTAAATGAAACGGATTTTTTCCACAACATTCAGATCACCAACACGAAAATGAATTGAATGCGTCAAGTTAGTGCTGATAAAACAAACGACACCGACTGACGTTAAAATGAACTATTCGCATTACACGAACGACTTCGTTGAAATCCAGAAGGAATGAATAAATGAACGCATGAATCGTCGTAGCTCAGAATGGATGGTTTGACAGGTTTAGAATAATAATAGAAGGGGAAATTTTATACACTTAATGCATCCCACATTCATCATTCATATGGGGGTGTCAATTTTTTCGAACTCCGGTCTAGCCTTCTCCGAGAAACCGATGTGACTGTTATTCTGAATTTAGATACTTCCGACGTGGCTTCCGGAACCGATGATGGTGGCCAATGTGGCCAAATAGACTTTGAATGGATGTTAGTGACCTAATACTACAAATCGAAGCAGTTGTGGTCATATTTTGGAAAAAAATTCACCTTTATACATTCATTGCAGAATTTATTAAAATCGACATTTTCTGCGTGTTCGTACTCATCACCCTGTAATTCCGGAACTGGAAGTCGGATCCATTAGAAATTCAATGGCAGCCTATGGGAACGTTGCATTTTTCATTTGAGACTAAGTTTGTCAAAATCGGTTCAGCCATCTCTGAGAAAAATGAGTGACATTTTTGGTCACATACACACACATTCATACATGCACACGCACAAACATTTGCCGTACTCGACGAACTGAATCGAATGGTATATGTCACTCGGCCCTCCATTAAAAAGTCGGTTTTCAGAGCAATTGCAATACCTTTCTATTGAGAAAGGTAATAAAATAAATCCACGAAGGAATGAAAAAATGGAAAAAAATATGAGAAACTTGGATCAAATTTCCAATAAGGGATTTGGTTGGATTTTACGTTATGCTGGTTTCGAAAACATTCATAATCCTATAAAAACATGAATTATTCTTTTATTTGTGTTGATGTGTTAGCACACCTTAAAATATTTTACAAGAATGTTGTAACTGATTTTTAGAAAATAGTTAAAAAATAAAAGTAAAATCGTTACGTTCAGGAAGCGACGTTCAAAATCTCACGCTCACTGCCAGTCAGTATAAAAAGTTTTTTTTAGTTTGATCGTAGTAAGCCATGCCTAATTTTGATTTTTATCAGATTTTTGGGAAATATTCTGACAAACAATTCGTCCAAAGATACCTTGTGAATATATTCGATGTAAGTAGTGGTTTGCCCACTACTTGGGTTCTGATTGCCTGGCGAACCCTTCTTTTCAGGGCGACCTAGGTGCCTTTACAGAATTTAGAATTTTTATAACAACAAAAAAGAGAACAAATAAATAAATTACCCACAAACCATAGCCAAAGACAATAATACACAAAAAGACAAATAGCACCCAAAAAATTTTTACCAAGCCATTTTATCCGCCAGATTGTTTCCAAAAGAACCTCAGGAGAGAGATAATTTATTTTGTAAGCTAGTGATTTTTATACAAAAGTTCAATTTTAAATCTACTATAACTATTTTAGGATGAAAAACTACTCGCTAAATTCCTATGACAAGCTAGTGCAAAAAAAAATTAAAAATTGTATACGAACTATATTATTGTAAGTAACCCTTTGTGTTCGATGTTTAAAGTTAAGTTAATGCATGTAACTATGTTACCCATAGCTTCCCCTGAAGATGGCGCTATACAGTGCCGAAACGTCGGATAAATAAAATCGAAGTTCAAAAATAGTAAATCACTGCTTAGCCGAAATAAATCCAACAAGAATATATTACAAAACAGTCGAGCTCTTACCAAGAAGATAAATAAATTACTTTTACCGTGCATTCTTCCTCAACAACTTCACTGGTCGTTTCTTACGGTCCGCTGCTGTTGACGATGGCGGGAAGGCGGACGGTTGCTTCCGACCGGCCGGGACTACAACGACCGCGTTCTCCTGTGGTCGTTGGTTGCTCCGGCAGCGGTCCTTAACAATTAGCCAGGGAGGTGAGCTTTGCTCCTTTCTCGGAACCTTCCTAGTGACGGTGGTGACGAATCACCGGATTTTTTGCTCCCCGCAAAGAATCCCGCACGACACCGCAGTGTTCTTCCCAGGGGGAGCCGCTGTCCACCCTGCTTCGCCCTCCTTGGCTATTAGCTGGGAAGGAGAGCAAGGCTCTTTCGGCTTATCCTTCCCAGCGAGGGCGGAATGGAGGTTAGCCGGGGAATTGAATTTGAGTAGAAGTTACCCAAAATTTGGAAAAGTCCACATTTAATTGAATTTGAGTAGAAATTACCAAAAATTTGAGCTTATTTGATGATAGCCCCGCATACAACGAGTTATCTTCTTTTTACCACCTCTGACGGCGTAGTTATCTACTAATTTTACAACCAATTTCTCTAAATGCTCAATCAAAAAAATTATCTTTAACTTTTGGCATATACGATCATTATATACTAAAACCCTTTACTTTTTCGAACGATCGCATCAAACCACACATTTTCCAATGAAAAACAGCCTTCCTTCTAGGGGACCTCCGCGGCGATCAATCCGGACCCAAATCATTCATGATGTGGTAGCCGCAATGGATCCTTCTTCTGGTGCCGCAATCTTCCACGATGAACATGAGGTTCGAATTTGGACGAAGCGATAGCCAGAGACAGATAACGGTTACTTGGTGGTTCCGAATTTTGTTCTTTTTTTTTGCGGTGGCAACTTGTAGCATCCGCGCTTCCTTCATTCAGATCGAGTTTGGTGCTGAAGAGTATCCTGTTGAATTATTCATTTCGAGTCGTTGTTTCGGAACATTTTCAAGTACCCTCCACCCATCGCTTACGAAAGTAGTTTATTCATCATAATTCGGGCAATGGTCTTTTTTATCTTCGGGATGATTCGAAATCGTGTTTTTTCTGCACTAAGTTATTTATTGGCATTCCATTCCGATTCTGACATAATTTGGTGCACATAATTTAGCCGTTTATGTGAAACTTCACCGCATTTCGATTCTCGTTCATATCGAACCAATCGGACTGGGAACCTGACAGCTGCGCTGCCGAATCCCATACTGCCGCGTGGTTTTGTGGGTCATTTATCAAAAATGGAAGATCGCAATCCCGCTCTCCCGCTGTGAATAAATTGAGAGTCGAATGGATATCGTGGCGTGGCGTGGTGTGACTTTAATGGGATTCATCATAGATCAATTTTTGAATATCTGATGCTACCTACCTACCTTGACACCGGCAGCATCCAGAATGAAGGTGGAACAAGTTACATTTTTTTTATGTTTTGTGTTAGTTCCACAATTTTTAACGTATCACAACAAAGACGTCACAACTGTTTGCCACAGCAAAAGTGACAGGTTTAAAATGTGAGGACGCGAGACAAAGCATGCGGGTTAATTTGTCCACGTTCTCCCTCTTTGGTGTTTCAAACACGTGTTTCCTTTGTGCTGCTGCTGACCGCACCGTGACAGTGCTGCTCACGCAAATGGCCTTTTCTGCATCCAGGCACCAGGAGGGTTTGCAAACAGAAACAATCACGAAAGTATTGTAATTTTGTCTCCTGCCACCGCCTTGCGAAAGGTATAATTTGCTCGTTGTTGTCTTTGCCTGCTATCTCCGTTTGGCCATCTGAATCGTTTTGGGCATTTCGCGGGGCCATTTATATTCACAGTTTTGGGGTTTGGCTTGGGTGGTTGGAACTTTGCCGACAGTAGCGTGACGGTCAAATGTGATAATCATACATCATCGCTGCACCATTGCTGCTTTGGTCGGTGAGTTTGTGCGAGGAAGTGGACACGATGTTCGAGTCCAGAACATATGTCCACCCAAGTAGGCAGAGCTTAGTGTTTGTGCGAATGACATAACCTCAACTTGTGTGGAATGATAAAGCTCACCAAAACAGTCCGTTGATTGCAGCCGACGATGATTATTATCGAACGGTAGTTGGAATTAATAATCGCCAGAACGAAGGATGACAATCCTGAAACAAAATCAGATAGGTTCTTATTATTATTGATGAATTAAATTTATCTCTTCATCGGAATGGTATGTATTGTAAGTGCGGGAGAAAAAAGCTTAATTCCATTTATTATTGCCGTCTTTCCTCTCACCTATTCGAACCGTTGTAGGTGAACGTTCGTCACGCGGATTTTACGTTTTTCGCTCTGTCATCGCACGTGATTGCTGCCTGAATTGTCTCGTTGAATCGTAGTTTGCCGTAATAATTGAATTAATCTACGGTAGCAGTGGCGTCTTCTGCGGGAACTTTCGGTCCTAACCGTAAACACTTCAACTTTATTCGGAGGTGCCTTCCGGTGGTCATCAAAATTCTAATTAAGGCAATCGAAGAGAACTGCATCTGATTGTGATGGCAGCCAATTAAACAAAACAAAATCTTGATCGCGGCTTTCTCTCAATCGCCGGAGCCGGTCGGGTATCGCAGGAAATGACTGATTTAGCGCGTTATAAACGAGTTTGGTGATCGAAAAGATTTGAAACACCTTCCGGGCGCATTCGCATGATGAAGAAAGCCGCTCTGTTTGTTTTGTGACTGATTAGTTAGATGATGGACTACTGCTGCGGTGAAGTAGCATTTCGATAATTGGACTTTTATTGGGTTTTATATTACCTTTGAGTGATTGATTCATCGCTAAGTTGCATTTCGGAAACCACAATCACTGAATGGTATTTGTTAGAAGCAGAGCCGAATGAATTAACACAATTTCAAATCTGGAGACCCTTGCGACTCGTGCAACTATCGTCCGATATCAACAGTCTCAGTTTTCTACAAAGTTCTTGAAAAACTGTTGATCTCTCGATTACTAAAATTTTTAAACAAACACAAGATAATATATAACTTCCAGTACGGCTTCAAGCAGGGTTGTAGTACCTTGATTGCATTAACTGAATTAATCGATTCTATTGCAAAAGAAATTGACGAAAAAAAAGTTGTTGGCGCCCTTTTCCTGGATTTAATAAAAAGCGTTTGATACACTAGATCACTCTATTTTGTTAGGAAAGTTAGAATGTTATGAAGGGATTCCATGAGAAACCGGCCGACCGCAAAATATGACCATCGTCGATTCGAACGAAACTTTGCAGGTGTGTTCGCTGTATTAATCTCCATGATATTCTCTGGCAATTGGAATATTTTGATACAAGACTAATGTTTCAAAAGGGCGTAAACGTTTCTACGTGTATAAATTTCAAATTTTTTTGTTTGATTACTGTATTTTATACAGCAAAACTATCTGAGAACAAGTTACAGGGAATGAATACTTCTATCAGAAAAAAATATACACTGAAAAAAATGTTGCGTCATTTTTCAAAAAAAAAAACTAAAATTTAAGTTAAAAATTCCAATTGCGAAAAAACCCATTTTTTTAAATTCTTTATATTTTGGAAACAAAAACCAAAAGAGAAAAGAAACATTTTGAATGTGATTGCATGATGGAGAAAAAATCTGTAAAAAAGTTTTTCTAACAATAACTTCGTACATGTTTTTAAATTTCATACTAATTGACATACAAAATTGTAATTTTATTTCAGAATATAATTCTAAGCACCATTTAAAGTCAAAATGCATTTAACAAAAATCTTCCAAAATGCGATAGTTTTCGAGATATTTGGAATTTTGCTTCATCAAAAACAATTATTTCATGTAATTATGCCCTTTTTAAAAGTTATTCGCGTTACCCTATCATAAAATGACAATAAATTAATGTCTATCGTTTTAAAGACGTAAAAGCAACTTTTTAGTGTATTTGGATCATGGAGAAGTGTTCAATAAAAAAGTTTTCCTAACAACAACTTTTGACATATTTTTATAATTTATACTATTTGCAGTCAAAAATACAATTTTCTTTTTGAATATGATTCCAAACACCATTTTAAATCAAAATACTCATAACAATATTTTTCTGAAATGTAATAGTTCACGAGATATTTTAACTTTTGTTTTAACAACACAATTATTTTGTTTTATTACGACCTTTTCATAAGTTATTCACGTTTATCCATCAACAATAATAGGTTTTTCAAAAGGTCCATAAAATTTCCTGTAACTTTCTCTTTGACATTAAGGCGATAATGTGAAACATTTTAAAGTTACATGAAAACAACCAAAATATGATTCAGCTATATAGTTTAATCAACAGACCCTATGGTTGAAATATATTTTGGTTGCTTTCATGTAACTTTCAAATGGTTTACAATATCGCCTTGATGTCAAAGGGAAAGTTGCAGGAATATTTACGGGCCTTTTGAAAAACCTATTATTGTTGATGGAGAAAAGCGAATAACTCATGAAAAGGTCGTAATAAAACAAAATAATTGTGCTGTTAAAACAAAAGTTAAAATATCTCGAGAACTACTACATTTCAGAAAATTTTTGTTGAGAGCATTTCGATTTAAAATGGCGTTTGGAATCATATTCAAAAAGAAAATTGTATTTTTGACTGCAAATAGTATAAATTATAGAAATATGTCAAAAGTTGTTGTTAGGAAAACTTTTTTATTGAAAGCTTCTCCATGATCCAAATACACTAAAAAAGTAGCTTTTACGTCTTTAAAATGATAAACATTAAAATTTTGACATTTTATGATGGGGTAACGCGTATAACTTTTAAAAAGAGCATAATTAGACGAATTAATTGTTTTTGAAGGAGCAAAATTTCAAATATCTCGAAAACTATCGCATTTTGGAAGATTTTTGTTAAATGCATTTTGATTTTAAATGTTGCTTAGAATATATTCTGTAATAAAATTACAATTTTGTATGTCAATTAGTATGAAATTTAAAAACATGTACGAAGTTATTGTTAGAAAAACTTTTTTAGCGATTTTTTCTCCATCATGCAATCACATTCAAAATGTTTTTCTCTCTTTAGGTTTTTATTTCTAAAATATAAAAAATTTAAAAAAATGGGTTTTTTCGCGATTTAAATTTTTATTATAAATTTTTGTTTTTTTGGAAAATGACACATTTTTTTCAGTGTAAATTTTTTTCGGCCAGAAGTATTCATTCCCTGTAACTCGTTCTCAGATAGTTTTGCTGTATAAAATACAATATCCGAACAAAAAAAATTCGAAATTCATACACGTAGAAACGTTTACACCCTTTTGAAAAGTTGCTCTTGAGTCAAAATAATCTTATTACCTTTGGAAAATATTTAGTCTTGCATGACGGTGAATCGTGTAAGGTTTCATTGGAATCTAAGATGGTCACGATTTTAAAGATTTTCGGACGGATCTTCGTGGAATTCCTCCCAAGCATTGTAATTGTTGCATCAAACCAAACAAATGTAGAGAAGCCTGGCAGTGCATGAGGCAAATACATTAACAGGATCCAAAATATATTGGGTCCAAACTAGGTTGGTGTCCATTACTATTGAAAACATAAAAAATAATGCGAACAGCTTATTTAACCCCATATTCTGCATACCTAATTTGCCTTGTTCCCTCATATTTTTACACCACTTAGATTAATTTCCTGTGGTGAATACTAAAATAAAGTGCTTTGCTTTGGCCATTTCAGAAGGATCCACCTGACTTTCTTCTGAACGTTTGATTAGCAAGAACAGTTCAAAATCCTGAGCACAAATCTGAAAGGGTTAGAAATATTACGTTAAAATAAAGAACAAAAAATTTTCCAGAATTCTGAACAGGGTTTTCATAAAAATATTTGACAGAATTTCACGATAGAAACAAGAGCATGATTCCATCAATATTCTGAGCAAATCATAATATTTATTGTCTTCAACAGCACTCTAAGAAGCTTTTCTTCATAAAATACTACCAGAATCGATCGGAATTCTCAGCAGCATATCATCCGAAACTTGAGTAAGATTCTAATAGAATTTTGAACGAGTTCCGAACAAGTAAATATAGAGGAATTCCACGGGGAAGTGGCCGACCATAAAAATCCACCATCTCCGATTTTAACAAAAATTTGCAGCTATGTTTGGTTTATCAGTCTCCATGACTTCCCCAGGTTATTAGACCATTTTGACTCAAGAGCTTTTTTTAAAAGTGCGTATGTGTTTTTTCATGCACAATGAACAAACAATAATAATACCAAAACCATAATTTGTTCAGTAAAACTATTCGAGAATGAGTTGCGGGGCATTCATTAATCTACGTAAAAAAATATACACTGAGAAAAAATGTGCCGATTTTCAAAAAATTTATAATTTATATTAAAAATTGGACTTAAAAAAACCCATTTTTTAAATTTTTTTTTGCCAGCGAAAACCTAAATAAAAAATAAATATTTTAAGTCTAATTTTATGATGGAGAAGTTATCAATAAAAAAGTTTTTCTAACAACAAATTTGTACATGTTTTTCAATTCTATACTATGTTACAGACAAAAATATGTTTTTTTATAGAATGTGATTCCCAATGTCATTTCGAATCAAAATGCTCTTCACAAAAATCTTCAAAAATGTAGTCGTTTACAAGATATTTTAAATTTTGTTTAGACAAAAAGTAATAATTCGATAAATTACGCCCTTTTCATAAGTTATTCGCATTTCTCCATCAACAATCGTACGATTTTCATAATAGTCACGATAAGTTCTACAACTTACCTTTTGACACCAAGATGATAAGAGGATAATGTTGCAAGTTATAGGTCCGATTTTTAAAATCACTATCGGTCATTTTTTATACAAAAATTTATTTCTTCCTATTATATACAATTCCTATCTTCTATATACACCTTAACACGTTGTTCGTTTATATATGCTAAAAATACTTGGTGTTTCGTCATTCGAAAACAGTTTCGCGGCAATTTTTTATTTTCTGAAATAGGAACAAGAGTGATATTTCTGTGTACCTGGAATCATTTTTGCCTTCTGATACAGGCTACTCCATTCAGCTGCTCCCTGTTCGTATTCTTCTTGTGATACATAACAAAACGAAATTTTTGTTAATTGTTCATTACTTTGCTGGTTAGCAAATTTATATAACTCTTCTGCATTTGTGATTGGATGTTCGTGTGCTATTGCTAAGCTAACATTTCTTGCCATTCGTTTCAATGCCCCGCCAATTGCGTCACAGGGTCCTTTTCCATGAGAAGTTGCAAAAAAGTGCCACTCAGCATCAATGTTATAATTAGTTTTATATTTACAAAGACTAGCAAAAAAATTCTATTTTTGTATTTAGAAGCAGCTCCATCAGACATAAATATAGTCTTCTTTAATTGCATTTTTGGTTTTAGAAAAGTTAGTAACTTTGAAATGAATACCTGCACCGCGATTGTATCATGTTTTAGAACTTCGGATATTATTACAAAACTTAAATTTTTTATTATTCCAGAGTCCATATAATAAATAACAAACGGATGAATTGTAGCTTGATCATTGTTCCAATAACTACTCTGAGAAGCATCCTGCAAAACAAATGAATAATTCTCAGAAAATCACAAATTATTAAAACTTCGCCTATTTTTAAAGACGATTTTGATTCATTTAAAAAAATAGACTGTTGATTTTTTATATAATCATGAGTTATCAATTTTTCCAAATTCTCACCAAAATATGTTACAAACTCATCAACTGATTTGACGAGTGTTTCTAGATTACATCTATCGGTAGCAACCCATTGTTCGAAAGCTATTTCTCCAACACAACGTTCCTCCAATTCTTCCGAAAAATTGTGTTCAAACATTGAAAGATTTAGGCAGCGGTCACATTCACGAAGATAACAATCTTTTGATCTTGACGATGCACTACACAACATTTTTTCGAAATACAACTTGTAATCTTTTTCGAAAGAATATTTTTGTAGACTATGGAGCATTAAAATAATATTCTTGTGAATCGTACAAACACAAATGTTATGAGAACCTGAACTTCTTAATAGCTTGCAATTCTTCGGTCTCAATGATGCAAATGAACTAAATCCAATAGTAAATTCACTAATTTCCTTAAACCTATTAAAAGCCTCTTTCAATGAACAAATTAACAGACGTTTTTGTACATGTTGACGCTTACCATCCTTTTTCACAGAAACATAGTCGTTTAGCCCAGGCATGGCTCTGCTAATCTGGTCGCTATCATAGAACTCCAACACCGTGTTTTTTGTTTATGAATTAAAAGTATGAACCATCTTTTCGTTGTTGTTGTTCTTGTTGTTGTGATGTTTTCCTTCTGCTAACAACCTAGCTTGCGATACAATGTGTTTGTTTGCATGAAATTCATCCATTATCTTTTGATTTGACCAAGATTTTGGTAAAATAGACAATAACCTCACTTGATCGTTTCTTGAGCATCCTGAATCTGCAAATCTCTCTTTCAGTTGAGAAATTATATCATCAAGGTCAGCAGCTTTCGTTTTTAATAACTCCAGCTCATCATTTTCTACATTAAACCCGAATAAATGTTTTCGTATTCCATGTGAAATATTCGAATATTTACTATTGGAATAATTGACTTGTTGAAGCTTGTTTATTGCTATTGGTGAAACGTTGATTCCCAGATATTTGATATTTCAATGTTATGTATTCTGGAATAATCCTGCACATCGCTTTCCTGAGTAGATGCTGAGAAGATTGATGTAACCGATGGTATGTCTACTGGATCATATCCTGAAGGTGATGATTGTGGTTCTGTAGTGTAGATGCTCGGTAACTGCAGATATTTTATATTGTCAGAATTGCATGCCTGCAACCTGCAAGTATCACATATAAAAACAGACTCATCCAATTGAATTTTACACCCTGTGGACTTTAAAATTTCAATAATTTTTTGCGTTACTTTGCGAAGCTTCGATGAACACCGTTTACTAGGGAATGGCTTACAACATCTTACTTTATTGATATCCATAATAATTTGCTCTTGTTGACACCAAAACACCGTACTGACTAAGTCTCTTTAATGTGTTAACCTATTTCAATGTAAAATATAGGTAAGTTTTAATACATGGTTCATACAGGTATCAACTATTTTGCTTCAGAAAACATTAGCAGGTAAAATCTATGTCCTCCTATGGTTTCTCCAGAATAAAGAGTAATTCTCAAATGTGCGACTTAAATAACGTACAAATTGAACTATAATCCGAATATTATCACCTTGGCGCTGAAAACATTTTTAGAGAATTCAATTTCTATGTAGTCAAATAAATTTTTTATTATTTTCCTGTAGTTTTTTAATGGTTCGTTATACCGTCATGGCGTAAAGAGAAAAGTTATAGAATGTATTATGACTATTATGAAAATCGTACGATTGTTGATGGAGAAACACGAATAACTTATGAAAAGGGCGCAATTTAACGAATTATTACTTTTTGTCGAAACAAACTTTAAAATATCTTGAAAACGACTACATTTTCGAAGATTTCTGTAAAGAGCATTTTCATTTGAAATGACATTTAGAATCACAATCGATAAAAAAAAATATTTTTGTCTGTAAAATAGTACAGAATTGAAAAACATGTACAAAGTTATTGTTAGAAAAACTTTTTTATTGATAACTTCTCCAACATGAAATTAGACTTAAAATGTTTCTTTTTTATTTAAGTTTTCGCTGGCAAAAAAAAATTAAAAAAAATGGTTTTTTTTCAATTTCAATTTTTAATATAAATTATAATTTTTTTGAAAATCGGTGCATTTTTTTCAGTGTATATTTTTTTTAAAAAGATTAATGAATGCCCTGCAACGCATTCTCGAATAGTTTTGCTGTACAAATTATGGTTCTTGAACAATATTTTTTAGAAAGTAGTGCACGCAAAAACACATACGGCCTTTTAAAAAATTGCCCTTGAGACAAAATGATTTGATTATCTCTTGAATATACTTAATTTCCCACATAGGCGCAACGTAAAAAGTTTCATCAAAATTGAAGATGGTCGGTCACGATTTTTTACAAAATTGGACGGCTCTTCGTGGAATTCCTAGACTTACGGCTAACCCTAGAACGGTTTTGTGGGCTACATTTGTACCGCAGAGCTATTTACAATCCCTGTTATTCCGTTACGGTTTAACTACAAGTAATCTTTATCATAAATCAATTTGATTATTAAATTTTCATAAAAGCTGGTACAACATATTTCTTTCACTTGATCAACAGTGCCCACTTAAAGTTTGTCAAACCACGTAATCATTGCACGTACCTGTATTTACTAGTGATTTTTCCTGTGGTATCAGCCAGAGAACTGCTCCCACAACAGAGAAAAAAGTTGTTAAAAAAGTAGTTTTTTAAAGAGCAACAAATCTTCAAAATTTCTCGTTTTTTCCAAAAGTTCGTCGACTTTGTGTCTAATTTCAAGTTATGAACTACTCAAACTTAAGAGTTGCTCTCGGTCAGCCATTTTGTTTTTTTTCTTGTCAGACTTCATTCCCCAAACCAGTAGCAATGAGATAACTAAGATCAACTTGAATATGCTATTCTAATTTTATTCATATTGACCGCGCAAGATTCAAACTTATTGGATATCACTGAGTTTTAACATGAACTTTTAGTAACATTTATATAGGTTCATATAAATTTTACATCACTAAGCGAGTTGCGATCTATATGAGAAATCTAATGAATACAAAAGACATTTTCATTTCAGTGTAGACTGCCTGTTGCGGCGCAACGTTATTGTTGTACGCTCCCCTACCCTACGACTAAAATCCCTCTGTAACGTATAGCATCAGCAGGTAGAGGCAGCTGATAGACATGTGTGTGTCGAAATAAGATGATGATGTGCATATATTGAAATGAACGCTTCTTAGAATAAAATTATCCAGTCCAAGAAAGACCACCGCCACGGGCGGTTGGTCCAGCAATCACATAGTTTTCTATTTCTCACCCTGAAATCGGCCTTTCACCCATATCTGGAAGTGACCAGTAAATTCGCCGCGTACTTACGTATTCTTCGTCGATCTGTGAGCTTAAAATGTGGAAAATATCTGAATCTGGTGTCCTTTCTACCGACAGCCGCACAAAACACAACGTAGGGACCTATCACTGGCGCGATCATAATGATCCTGGTCACGGCAGAATGGCATTTTGTTGCACCATCCCATGGAAAAGGACCCTGTGATGCTATTGCTGGCACTCTCAAGCAAATGGCAAAAAAGCTAGTCTTGCTCTCGACTATGGAAATACCATAACAAGTCCCCAAGAGTTATGTAACTGGACAGTTGAACAAATTGATAAAAATATCACAAAATTAATTTTCTGCTACATATTCACTGAACAGCACAACAAAATGCCAGAAGAACTCTAAGAGCTGTATAATAACGCCAAAACAATACCTGGAACTCAAAAATTCCACAGTTTTGTGCGTATTCCTGGGGGCAAAGTAGAGACGAAAAGGTATTCTAATTCAGAAGATGAACCAAAAATATTTTCCTTGTATAGAAATACTACAAAATAGCATGCTTTCCCAGCAAACAATTTAGCTGAATAATTGCTTAAATTGCTGCTTCTTTTCAACTTTCGATCTATTTCTTTGATCTTTATAAAGATTTGGGAAACCATTCGCAAGGAGTTGTACTTTCAGATAAAGTAATAAAAAAATTGCGATTCCATGAAAAATGAAAAAGTAGTTAGTGCTAAATAGTTGCTAAATAAGACAATATCTTCTCACAAACTGAGTTTTATTGGATTCTGAGATAATCATGACTTTCATTGGTTTAGTTTTCGATAAAAATACACTGAAAAAAAATTCAGTTTGGACAAGGTAAATTTTTTTCCAAATGACCTTGTTTCGCATTATGTATTTCGAACCGAGCTCGAAAGTAAATTTTCGTTCGAGTGCTATTATTTCAAACGTAGTTGAATCATAACGACACCTAAGTTGCATGTGCATTTAATAATTTATCTCTCACCGAACTTCCTCGTCGTAAAACAGAACGGCACCGGCCTTTCTCTGCCACTCGGTCATTTTTCATACTAAACCACTTCGAAATCGTTTCCTTTTCACGTGTTATCCATTGTTTACCACCGCCCCCGTACCTGCTTAAACCGGTGTGCAATGTAAAGCCGTAGCACGCGCCCAACAGCCAGCCAGCCAGCTTCTAGCCAGCACAGATTTTGAACCGAATTAAAAGGGTTAAGTAAGGATGGGGGTGGAGTACGTGGTAAGAGGAAAAGCCTCCGGGTGTTGAAATTAGGGTTCGTCGCGGTGCGGATGTGGGCGGTAAATGGATTGTCCGCACCGCAACCGCAAAAAAATAATAAAACCGCACCGCTTACCGCAACCGCACTTTATTTACCGCACCGCACCGCGCGGTAATGCGGTAAATGCGGTAAAATTTTTCTATTTTTAAAAATAGTGTTGAAAAATTGTACATTTGTGTAACCATATATAATAAAATGTTATTCTTATTCACACGAAATTTAACTTTAAGAGACTCCTCAGAATTTAATGTTTATGAAAAAAATCAACTTTTGCATTTTCTATTAATAAAATTCCGTAGATTTAAGGCAAACATTATACATTCAAAAACGTTCTACTGCAGTAATAGGAAAACTTTTATTTTAGCAACCCTTCAGTTAATTGAAAAATGTGGAATAAAAATGTAGTAAGAAATGAAGTTGCATATTTTTTTCTTTAAATTTTCATATTTTCAATGTTTTTGACATATGAAAATGAAATGGATGATTTTCACCGGCACAGAATTATTGAACATTAGAAAAACTGCAAAAAATGTATGATTTGTAGCATACAGCAGAAATGATTTTTAAAAATAGGGAGTTTTACGGACAAAATATCCCAAAACTCTAACTTCCGCATTTTTCAAGAAACAGATATATTATCATTCAAAAACTAAGATTGCTCCCTTTAAAAATGAATGAGGTGTAATTTTCTAAAGGCTAGTTTGAAAGTTCTAGCATTTAGTATATTTTCCTCTAATATTTTCCCAATGAGCCAATGGCAGAAACTTCAATTGAAGTGAACGGGAGTCAAACTATGTGGTATTTGGCAACAAAAGCTTCAAAAAAGCTACAAAATAGTCTTAACTGAAAAATATTAGGACTTAATTTGATAGAAAATTATAGTAAATTTGAATGGAAGTACGCGAAAAAAAAGTTATGTAGCATACTTTTTTAGAAAGAGTCCAATAACTGCAGACTGCAGACAAATTCACATTGAATTTACACAGCAATCAAAGAAGATAAAAATACGATGTTGATGAACGGATGATAGAATAGTCATCCTAATTTGGACCTCCTCATTTTGGACGCTTTCATACATTTATATCCTATACTGCCAATTACTCCAAATAAGTTTGGTTTGATGAAGATAATTATATTCTTTGTGTTGTGCTTAAGTCCCAGCATAATTAGTTCATCTCTGATTCCTTTAAATTAGTCAAAATTCACAGTTGAAAAATTGATATCGAAAACGATTCATAATTCCACGATTTCCAACAGAAATCGAGAGAAGTGATGCACTTTTAAATTGGATTTAAGAGTAAAAATTTATTGTTTTCAAATGATCTAATAATTTTGTCTCTATTTGGATCTTGCTTTTTATGTATTTGAAATGGTTAGTTTGTGAAGTTATACTTAGAAGTATCAAATAACTAGTCAAAAATATGTCGTAAAATAATAGCGTCAAAATATTTCGGACACAGCTAGGTTTTTTTCATAATAGCAGTCTGTTTATCAATTTAGAATAATCAAAATTATCACTTCATCAATTTTTTTTTGCGGTGCGGTTGCGGTAAAACCGCGCGGTAAAAGCTATTTCCCGCACCGCATCTGCGGGAAAAAGTGTCTCACCGCACCGCAGATTTTGCGGTGCGGGTGCGGTAAATACCGCGCGGTTGCGGTAATTACCGCAACCGCGACGAACCCTAGTTGAAATCTCCGCTGTTCAATCGGCGCGGTTCTGGAACTGATTGCACTTTCCTTAGGTGATGCACGCGCTGTGAGACGGAAGGAAACGATCGAAGGGTCGTGAGTTTGAGTATAATAATGCAATCAGGTTTCGATAACCGTTTTCCAGTTTACCGTAATGCTTCGAAATCCGGGCACCTAAGGGTGATGTCTGACTTTAATTGCTCGTAAATTTTTTAATGGACTCTGCTTTGGTAATTGGTATATCCTGGTTAATCATGTTCTTTTTAGAAGACATCAATGAAACTTTTTCGAACAGTACTAAGTTAAACTGGTTTCTACCTTAAAACCTACTCATGGTTGGGTAAGAACTAAGAAAGCTTACAATTTTCAACTAACTAATTAGAAGTTGATATATTCTTACTGAGAGTATATCAAGATTTTATTGGAGGTCAGCACGCCGAAATAATCGGTCAACGTACTCCTGATACATTCAAACATATTTACATCTTTAGTCCTTCTAAACTACCAACTAGGTGGACAAAAATACTGAAATTTAAACATCAAGTAAAACTTAATGAGAGTTTCATCTCCTGTTCATCTTCTTATAGCCATTCTGTAAGTTGCCTTAGATTCATTTTTTTTGAAATATGAACTATTATAAAATGATAGCCAAATGACCGGATTTCGAGACCGAACGGTCAAGCTAGTGAATGAATGGGTCATTCGATCGGTCGGTGATCCGGGTTTGAACGGTTTGAACTAATCTGGCTCGTGGCACAGCACTGATGCTATTTGGCGAGGTTCATGATCTGGATCAAAGATCTTCACTGAGGCTGGTGATAGTGCAGAGAGATTTTTCTTTTTCATTTGAGAACATTTCCACAGTTTCCTCAATCTTTAAGAAACATAAATAGAAGTTGTTGAAAAAATAATGAATTGTGTTAAATTGTTCAGCTCATTAGACAAACCTGAGCCGATTTGCTGCAAAAGAAACTGTCGAGAGTAAAGTTTATAGCATTTCGATTGTTTTAAGTGTACTGGTATAACTACTTGAAACAGTAATTTGTTGAAGTAAATTTATTGCAAAAATTCAAATCGGAAGTTCCGGAATTAGATTCCCAAAGATTACACGAATGATAACTCAGCATTTTGGAAGAACTTTTTGACCGATTGTCGTGTGCGGGGCAGGAGCTTGAGTATGTAAGATCCGTCCGTCCGGGAGGTGGACCAGTAGAGCAGGAACAGCTTCCGTAGATGCAGGAACCACTTGGGAAGAACCGAGGAAAGGAGAAAGGGAATTCTTTTCCTAAGATTAAATAACACTACTTTTCACTTTCGATTCACGTACTGCAAAAAGAGACTGACGTCGCGAATGCAGATGTTTTTATTTTGCTTTCTGTAAAGGTAGGTACGCCAAAAGAGCGTAACCTAATAATTCAGTGTTGTACTAAATTATACTCATTTTTGGGTACACACCACTTAGGAAGAAAATTATACAATTTTCGAAAAGATATCACAATATCTAATATTTACAAACATTTAAAAACTTTCTAATCAAACTATTCTAAACGAAAAATCGACAGCAATCGACATGACAAATTCTAAGTCACAAAATCATTGAAACTTTTTGGAATCTTAAATCTCTTGAATCTAGTAGAGAATGCTTCGCACGCATTCATCACTGCCTTGCGTTTCCTCGATCGCTTCTTTGCCGCGGAAGTCTCTTCTGGGAAACCACGGAACAAAGCTGGAGACAAAGCCTCGGCGTCACTCGACGATTCATTTGCCACTGACCAATTAAGCCGCGGAACTTCGATAAGCCGTAAAATCTCCTCTTGCTCCAGCCGTAATTCTTCGTTGCTGCTATTTTCAGCATACTCGTTGACGGTAGCTTTTTCTCGTCCCTCGTCCTGTTTACGCAACCTGGCCGTAGTTAGCGCGTTTGACCGAACCATCAAGTCCAGATTTTCAGAAACTCTAAGCTGTGTATGATGGACGAGAATTGGAATGCTTCCAATTTGAATCTGGGAAGTGTTAATAGAAAATCTTTTTAGACACGGTACTGTACATAGAATACATTTTGTATACCACAGCTTATCTCCCATATATAGGTTGTTTAATAACATTCCAGAAATTACCGGACACTCTTTTTGCTATAATAAATAACGTTGAGTTTTCTTTTTGCTAATTAACAAATCAGTTAACATATTAGGTCTATATGAGAAAACTCTTGCGGATGGAAATATACCATCTTTCGTCAAATAATTAATAAAGTTATATAGCAATAGATTTATCTGGACCTTCAAAGTCAACTCCAAAATACCTGGATTCAGTAAAAACTTTTTTACCATTTCTTCTACCGTTTTTATACATCTCTCCGCTTGGCCATTACTAGCAGGATTATACGGAGGACAGTTAAGAATTTTGATTCTTTGTTTTTCTAAACATAATTTAAAGGAATTGAAAAGCGGGCCAGTGTATAAACTAAAAAAACTGTTTGTCCAAATTTTGCCATAAAAGCAACTAAATATTTTCCAACTTCACTACGATTTCATTTACTATCCATCCCATTTCCACCCCCTTTGAGAAATTATCTATCAATTGTAGAATAGTATTACATGTAATGTGAAACGGTTTTGTAAATTCCTTCCATTTAGAAAAAAGGCTTTGTTTTGGTACTAAGAGTTGCTGTATTGACAATTTACAGTCAAAGTCATGAGATTGGATAGGTATAATATTTTTTTCAATTTCTAATTTTCTAAAAATATTTGTTACTTTTTCTTTTAATATAATAGGTATGTCGTATGCATCTCTAATTGTTGTAGTGTCAGTTTTAGGAATGAATTTAGCATCTAAATTATTTATAGGTGAAATAAAATCTTTAACGTCAATCTTAGCAAAATCTTTGTTTGATTTCAGCCACATTATTTTTTTCATAAGTATTTTTGACTGGAAACTTCATACCAGTTTAAAAAAAATTCCAGTTGGGAATAAAAACGTCCAACCATGTTCGTCCAAGTAACAGATAGAAATCATTTTGGCAATCTATAATCCACAATTTCAAATTTGCTTTGGCTCCCCTAAATTTCACCATAACTTCTACCTCGCCTAATACTTGCAATTCAGTACCATTTACTACGATAAGTTTAGTAGAAGATTTACTAAGGGATTTTGAAAAACGAGATAAGTAAAGACTTATAGGGTAAGGTGGGGCAAATCCGACCGTTGGGTAAACACGACCCCCCTCTGTAACCGAAAATCAGAAGCACTACGCGAACTAATATCAATGTTGTCGTGTAGAGCATCGAAAATAATCATAATGGTGGTATGATAGCATTTTATTAGACTACATGGAGATGCTCATACGACAAAAAGTGTGTTTTTACAACTTTTGATTTGACTTTTGTGCATCATTGACTACAGGATATTTCTGATTGTTAAAATGATTGCATAATAAATGTAAGTGGATTTAAATTCTTTGATTTAAGTCCTACAAAGTGCATAGATGAATTTAGTTCAACCTTTTTCGTATTTTTTTTAATTGCATCGTAATGAAAAATGACGCGATGGGGCAAATCCGACCTCTAAATATTGGGGTAAATCCGACCGTTTTTTTGCAAAGAAAATTTTTATTTATCAATTTTAGATATATTTTTATTGTTATTATTTATTATTTTTATGCGAAATAGTTCATAATTACAAACGAAAGACACAAAAACGTGATGATTATAGTATTCGTCGAGCAATCAGTGGCGGCGCAAGGTGTTTTGCCGCTCGGGGCCAAAAGTTCAATTTGCCGCCCCTTTTATAATGAATTTTTAAGAGTTCAATTTTTTCCCTATATGAAATAAATATGATAAAAGTATTAAAAAATGTCTTCATGAAAATGATTTTATTGTCAATATTATTGTCAATTTTTTAAGGGGGGTAGTGCTGCGCATAAATTTGCTCGCAAAAGGTGATGCTATGACTCCGCTCACATGTATTCGCCGCGCTATTGGTAGATCCTTTATAAAATATAAGATATTAGTTATAATTACCCTAAATATAAAATCAAAGTATAAAATTTAAGCGCAAGATTAATTAATTTTAATATTATATAAAGACAAAAAAATAGCGAAGTTACTAAAAAGTTCCTATTGAATACATCACAATTATTTAAAAAAAATTAACGTGTTTTCAAAACTTACATATTTAAAAACACTGATCAAAGAATGGGACAAATCATGTCTTTTTTTTAATTCTCTAGCCAAACGATCAGAGAAACTTTATATACCTTTAACCGCAATAAACCCATTTCTATCTATAACTATAAGTTTTGGCTAAGGCAAGACTAGCTTATAAAATTAATTGTTGAGATTATTAAATTTCATTTGAGCATATATACGTATTATTCGTAGAACTGAAATAATTGCAATTTATCTGGCTAGATCCCACTGGAGCAGTGCTGCCAAGGACAGTTTCTGTTCAGGGCGTAACATAAATTTTTGTCATATTTATGATGACTCGAATTATTATTAAAAACTGATAAACCCTATCAATTTAGGCTATCTTCTGCTACCTTTTCCATACAAATATTTTAGGGGAATTGTATTGAGCATTGGATGGTAAATTTTGAGTAGCAAGCAGCACTGCGAAAGAAGAACCTAAAACAGGTTTTTCATGCTCCTTGATCCCCACAGTTTTGATGAAAAAATGTTTTGGAACCGTATGTGCGCCAAAGAAAAGTCGGACAAGAATGGATTAATGTATATTATATAAATAATAACTTTTCATACTAAATCATCACAATGTTCACTTTCTTCTTGCCTTTGGAGTATTACAAATAATACGTTGCTATAGTGATTTTGTACTTTTCAAGTGACCTAGAATAGGTTGTAGAACTCATCAAATACAATTCAAAATAATGTATCAAAAATGCTGTATTCCCTCACAATCTTAATATATATTGCAAAAAATTTCGCATTTTCTGGACCTTTGCCGCAAAAAAAAATCTACACTGTCATTTTTAACCGATTTTCAATTTCTGTGTTCTGAATAAAAGACTTTTCCAACGGTATGCTAAGTTAAATTCTTTTGTTTAAAATACTCTGCGGGTTTGGGACAACAATTTGTAAACAATCAATATTTTGCGATTTTTTCATGAAAATTAGTAAAATTACTATACATTCTTATTTTATTAAAAACTTAGAGAGATTTAGTTCTGCATTTAACGATCTGTTTATCTCCAAATTTGGTTGAAAATTATAAAGTTAATTTTTGTTTCTCCAAATTAGACACTTGCTTGCATGAACGCTTAAGGGATTAGTTAGGCATTGCGCGCACTATGGCATTCTATAATCGTAACTTCCGTTGTTTTTCATAATTTTAACTTCAAAGTTCACACACATACTTTTAAATGTATACGCAATCGAGCAAAAAAAATCGATTCGATTTATATGAAACCGTCTCCGTGAAAGTTCATGCGAGCTAGTTTCTAATTTAAAGAAAAGAAATGAATAACACTGCCATTTTTCAACTGATTGTTATGAAAAATACCGCACAATACTTTTAACAAAAGAACATAACAAATGACCGCGTAACTAATTTTTTAGACCCGGGACATAGTTTTTTGCTATAGATCAATATTTTAAGGGTATATTAATTTGATCAAACGTAGGTTTGTATTGTATTTGACCAGAACTGCAACCTTTTCTGAATCACTTGAAAAGTTACATTGAATAGATGTTATCATGACATTTAAAGAGTGTTTTCATCATAAATATTTTAAAAAAATATGTTCCACAAAATTTGTAATAACCCACGAAGTGGCAGATGGCGGCAGCTAGAATTTTGTTTATGACGAGTAGAGACCTTTAACTTTATAACCACGAAGAGAAATAAGTGGGACAAGGTGGGGCTTTTTCTACAGACACATAAAATAAGGAAAAAATAAATAATTCATGTGAAATAAAGTTCGCTTGAAAATTTTTGAGTAATCTAAAAACATGCAAATATTTCCTTGGTTTTGAATTCAAATATGATATTTCGGACTGAGAATAAATTTATAAACTAATTTCTAAAAAAAAAATTATTCAAACGCTGGGTGCGTCTTGTCTTCCCAACGGCCTTATCGTTTTTAAGCTCTCGGATAATCTTCCGTCTAGAAATCAGTGAACAAAAAATGCTGGTTTGTTTACCCCTTGGTAATCGCCGGTTCCAAAAAATTATTCGGTCGATGAACGTATGCTACCGCACGAAACTAACCTTCTATAGAACACTTATTAGACCGGTTGTCTTATCGACTATGCTGGACCACGTTACACGTAACAGGAGAGGGAACACCTTTCCAATGGAATTAAAAGATTGGAAACACAAAGTATACTTTTTGATTTAGAGATATTAAAAGACAAACAAGCTGTTCACGGAAAAAGTTGAATAACTTTGTACCAGTTGAGGTTTGATAGTTTGTGTAGAATGATTTTTGACGCCAAAAATGATTCTCTATCACCCCTCGAGAGATTCTTAACGATGAACCAAACACCCTGTATATGATAGAGCTTCCTGGTTCAATTCCAGCTAATTAGTCTGCATACTCCCACAACTTCAAGTACGCTCGGAAACTCATCTCAGTTGAATCTTTTGAGACTGAGGAATATGTGTATAGTTTTGTTCGATCGCATACGTCAGTCTCGATTCCCTACCTTTTTAATCGTCAACAGACACGAAAATAATGTACATTCAAGCGTTTCACCCGCAGAAGCTCAACGACAATGTGAAGATCGAAGTTATGCTGGCAGATGGATCTACCACAAAATCCGTCGGTATCGGTGAAGGATATGTAAAGTGCCTTAACGTCGACGGTGCAGCACAGCAAATTTTGATCAAAGAAGTCTTGTATATTCCCGATCTTGACAGCGGTCTACTCCGTTCGGAAGCTGACACAAAAGGGGTTAGCTGTGCAATTTGGTGCGTCGAAATGTGAAATCGTTGATCGTGAAGGAACAGTAGTAGCGGATTTGTGTGGAAACCTGTACGTTTTGCGACAGGTAGAGGAAGCCTAAATCAGCAGTGAGAAGAAGCATTTGCAGAACTGCCAGCATACGTGGCACCGACGTTTCGGGCATCGTGACTCGGCGGTGCTGGAACAGATTGTCGTTGAAAACCTTGGCGATGGACTAGTAGTGCAGGATTGCGGATTAAGGATAGTATGTGAACACTGCCTTCAAGGTAAACTGCCTAGAAATTCCTTCCCAAAATCAACTAAGAGTAAAGCCAAACGGGTATTCGATTTGGTTCACACGGACGTATGTGGACCGGTTGTGAACGTAACCCCGGGGGGCTGCCGTTACCTTATGACTCTTATTGACGACTTCAGTCGGTACACGGTAGTCTGCCTATTGAGACAGAAATCCGATGCAGCTCGGTGCATTAAACGGTACGTGGCCCACGTGAAGAATAGATTCGGCAGGGCACCATGTGTTATTCGTTCAGATGGGGATGGCGAGTACGCAAATCAGGAGCTGAAGGAGTTTTATGCGTTAGAAGGGATCCAAGTTTAGTTTACGACAGCGTACTCACCCCAGCAGAATCGCGTGGCCTAACGGAAAAACCGTACCCTGCAGGAGATGGCCACCTGTATGTTGCTGGACGCGGGACTTCCAAAAAGGTATTGGGGCGAGGCAATCATGACTGCGTCGTACGTCCACAATAGGTTACCCTCGCGCTCAGTGGACACGACTCCGTACGAAAAATGGTATGGGGAAAAGCCTTCGCTGAAGCATTTTCGGATTTTCGGAAGCGTCGCTTATGTACATATTCCTGATTTGAAGCGGGCGAAGCTTAGACAACAAGGCACAAAAGTTAGTGTTTGTAGGCTACTGCGAAAACCGCAAGGGCTATAGGTTCCTGGATCCGACATCCGACAGAATCATCATCAGTCGAGATGCTCGGTTCATTGAGCTGCAGAACGGTTCGCTGATGAACGATGATCTTGATGAGAAGAATGAAAAACAGCTGATCGACGTTGCGCCGAAGAAGCCGATAAATGAACGACAGTCATCGATTCAGGAGTAGTTAAGTGACTTGGGAGAAGAGTACTTCGGCTGTGACGAGACTAGTGAAGAAGCCAGTTGTCCCGAGGGTGCCCAGCGACCGACGCGGAGCACGCGTGGTGTTCTTCCGCAATGGCTGAAGGATTACGAAGTTGACGTTGCTATGAGTGCACAGCTTGACCCTACCAGCTACGAGGAGGCGTAGAGCAGTCCGGAGCGATCGTTGTGGCAAGCGGCCATGAAAGATGAGTACGAGTCTTTAAGGTTCAAGTTACCTTTTTTAAGCATGTGTTCGAATTGAACGCTTGGTAGTGTGCGTAGGAAAATTTGTGTTCTGCTTTGCCACCGGATTATCCATTTAAACCTTTTTAAAACTCTAAAAGAAGAATATCAGTCGATTTATTAGATCATCACGATTCAATTCATGCAAAATACCTGCTGGAAAAACCATCGGCTTAGCTAAATGGTGCTTTTGAAAAAGTGGCTGTGGTTTTTTCATTGCGCAGTTGTGTTGCGTACCCCAGCTCGGTGTGGTAGTGTGATAAAAAATCACAGCCACTTTTTCAAAAGCACCATTTAGCTAAGCCGATGGTTTTTCCAGCAGGTATTTTGCATGAATTGAATCGTGATGATCTAATAAATCGACTGATATTCTTCTTTTAGAGTTTTGAAAAGGTTTAAATAGATAATCTGGTGGCAAAGCTGAACACAATTTTTCTTACGCATACTACCAAGCCTTGAGGTAACTTGAGCCTTAATGCAGAATAGAACGTGGTCGTTGGTGGACTTGCCTGCGGGTCGTTCGCCCATCAGATGTAAATGGGTATACAAAAGAAAGGAGGATGCTGAAGGTAACGTAGCACGGTTCAAAACCCGACTAGTTGCTCAAGGCTTCTCGCAACGATATGGCGTCGATTACGATGCGGTATTTGTATCGCTCGCTACGCAGACCACATTAAGGACCCTTCTAACAATAGCGGGACAGAAACGAATGATTGTGCGTCATGTCGACGTGAAGTGTGCATACTCACACGGAAAATTACAAGAGGTGATATTTATGCATCAACCCAAAGGATTTGTGGTCCGCGAAAATGAGAAGCTAGTCTGCAAATTACACGCAGTTTGTACGGTCTGAAACAAGCGGCCAAAGTCTGGCACGACACGATTGACAGAATTTTGTCTGATATGGGGTTCGCCCAAGCGCAGTCCGATCTTTGCTTGTATACAAAGACTTTGTCGCAGGGAGAGGCGATTATTTTGTTGATATACATAGATGATATGATTATTGCGAGTACTAACGAAGCGGAAATCATCAATGTAGAACAAGAGCTACTGAAGAAGATCAAGTTGTCGTCTCTTGGAGCGGTGAATCAGTTGCTAGGTATTCGTGTAACGAAGGACAACAACAGGTATTTCGCACTGGATCAAGAAACGTTTATTCGGAAGATTGCCAGCCGATTCGGTCTTGCAGATGCGAAAGAATCGAAGATACCTCTAGATCCCGGTTACTACAAAAATCGTGTAAGCAGCAAGAAGTTAACGGATAATCAAGATTACTGTAGAGTAAATAATATGTTAGTAGAATAAAAATAAATAAATAAATGAAAAACTTTGAAATAAATTAGCACGATTCAATTTGATTGAAACTTCCCTTGCTTTCGCTGATTGGGACGTTACATTGTTCTTAGTATTTGACTTCTACTTATTCACCCTCTTCCGAACTCGAAGCGAGAGCGAGCACTGCCGCTAGCCATCATCAGAATCCCCTCCCAAAATCGAAACAAGAACGAGTACTACCGCTATATAAGGCGTGCGCGACGAACAAGCGAGTCATTCGCAATTCGGACGCCTAGAAGGAAGGACCAGCATCAGCAACCAGCAGCCTTCAGCAGAATCCCCTCCCAGTGACAAGTAGATGAGTAAGCGAGCCCTCTGTTCTTCGGGAACAGAGTAACTGCAAGCCCTCTGTCGAAAGTCCGCGGCAAATAACGGCCAGCGATTACAATGGCAACGCACAGCAGTGCAACGGCAGCCAATGAGCTGTCTGGGCACAGCAAAACGTCCGGTTACGACAATTACCATAGCCTAGTTGGAGCACTTTTGTACGTGGCAGTGAACACGCGTCCTGACGTGGCTGCAAGCGTGTCAATTCTGAGCAGAAGCGTTAGTGGCCCAACAGAAGTAGACTGGTTGGAGCTCAAGAGAGTAGTCCGGTACCTGTTAAAGACGAATCACTATAAGTTGGTGTTGAAGTCAGACAGGAAGAGTTCTTTGGTACTGCATGGTTTTAGCGACGCCGACTGGAGTAGTGATATCACCGACCGGAAGTCAAAACTGAGAGGAGCTACCATATCTTGGGCTAGTCGAAAGCAAACGTGTGTCTCTCTTTCAAGCATGGAAGCAGAGTACACTGCCCTATCTGAAGCATGCAAATAGTTGATTTGGATCCGAAGACTACTGGAAGATATGAACTGCAAGCAGGAAGAACCAACAATAATGTTTGAAGACAACATAAGCTGCATAAATTTTGTCGAAATCGAGCGTCAGTCACGAAGGTCAAAACATATTGACACTCGAATGCATAGCATTGTGCGTCGGAAGACATGACAGAGGATTTGTTGACTAAGCCCGTTGGAAGTTTGAAACAGGTAAAGTTCTTAGCCGCGATGGGATTAATCAGCAAAAATGGTTAGGCAGCAGATTCGCAGTGAAGTTATCGAGGAGGAGTGTTGGTAGTATAGGTATGAGCGTTATTTTCCCTGCGCCACTGGATTGCAATGACAGCCAACAACGGTTGTCAGCACTGTAGACATAAGTGAAGAAAAATATTTTCCTTTCCTTTTTTTTCCTGTAACGCTATCGATACAATAAAGACGTGTTTTCTATACTTTCGTAATACGTATATATTTCGCGATCACGCGCGTCCGCACTATCCGTCGGTGTTCGGTCTTTCGGCGTACGCTGCATAATCATACACTGAAACGAGTACCATGGTAAAAACTACTATATTAGAGGTTTAAATTAAAAAGGCTGTACCAGTGAATTTTGGTAGACAATATATAATACTTCATTTGAATACCATTCCTGTTATATGTACTATGCCCTTTTCGACATAGAGACAAGGTATTTCTTACTATTTCGTGGTAGATTAATGGTAACCTTTACTATACCTCCAACTTCAATCTAGTTGTCGTAATTACCATATACATGGTTGCTTTGAGAATTTCTAACTAGTTTAAATTACCATTGTTGTTTACCATGTCATAGTAATAGTAGTACAGTATAGGCATACTAGAAATAAGGCATTTCTTTTAATTAAATTAACAAGGGGTTTTTTAATTTTCTTAATATATTCGTCAGCATTATCCTGAAAATTTTTCTAGCCCCCTTTAAACTTCTAATTTTCTACGGAATATTCCAATCTCCATTGATCACATATTTTTCGTCGGAGCCTAGAAGATAGAAAATGCAATAATACAATTTAGAAATATTTTTTATTGCCTTCATTAATTGTTATTTTTCTTACCGATGGTAGATTGTGGGTCAAAAATAAAGAAACCAATTCCACTTGATTCGCCTTCATTTCACTACAACTTGGAAAACAAAATGAAGCTAAAACACTTGTACTTATTATTTTGTATGCAAGCGGGAATGGTTTTTTAGCATGGCATACAGTTATTGTACAAATACTATAAAGCCTCAGAAAATAACCATTTTTGTGGTATTTTCAAAAGTACACCATGTTCAGTTGAAAAACACTGGTAAATCCTTTCATGTTTACCATGTTTGTGGTAAGTTGTTAAAAATTTTAGTATTATCTTCAACCATGGAATCAAGATTAAATCAAATACGCAAAATAGTAAAAAATACTATGGACGTTTCTTCGAACCGAATTGTGGTTCCAAACATTTTATGGTAGTTTATGAATAATTTATTGTAAATATTACTATTTCTTGAAAATGGTACATTCTACTATACATATATAGCTAGAACTACCATGTATTGCTTTTCAGTGTAATCACGCATATGACAGAACATAATCAAATCAGCAACACTTTGCTTCCAGCGCTATCTGTGAGCGGTTTCAACGTAGAATCGCCAATTGAGTTTGCAATATTCAGCCAGGACTGAAAACTGAAAAGGTGTTCGAGAAAATGCAACAGTTCTTTAACACCCGTCAGAAAAGTTTTTGCTTGAATGCAAGTTTACAAGCTGTTCGGATGCAGCCCAAGAGCCAATCTTGTGCTTGATCCATCTCATCGACAGTTGTAGAACTGATTATGGATCAACGAAGTTAGGCGCCAGCCCGGGGACAGCTTGACAGATAGTGCTTGTTTCATATATGTACCACTAATTCAATGGTGGCGCTAGTATGCCTTCTCCGTACGAGTACCACGAACAACGAAACGAAATAGTTTCAAGAGAAAAGCGTGTTTCGTTACGTGTGTTATGCACGCCGTCAATGCAGCAAGAACAACATTTAGAAAAAGCGTATTCCAAAATGTGGATAAAGAAAACAATTATTAGAGAATAAATTTATCCCTAACTGGAAACTGTCAGCAAGGTACATAAATCTTATTATAAATTTAACTGGAAGTCGTTGTTTTTTTTTGTTTTATTGTTGTGTGAAGTGTGTAATCGGTAAATCATTTGTGCTTTTTGCCCGAGAAATATGAATGAAAACCATTTTGGCCAATGAAAGTAAATCACCAAGCCTAACAATTCGTGAACATATGACATCTTGTTTCAAATTAATTTAGAACGTCAAGAATTCTAGAATTTTGGGAATATAAACGAAATATGTAGGATTTTCTACACAGTTAGCAAAATTGGTTTTGGATAGAATTTGTGCGCTTTTACCAGAATTCTGACAGCAAACCGGTAGTGCCCGGTTTTAGAATGCTGCCAGGAATTGGGCCATGCATAAATGACGTAACATTTTGGGGGGTAGGGAGGGTATACCAAATTTGTGACGAAGTGTGACTCGGGGGAGGGTAAGGTCAGAAGTTGTGCGACGTAGCATTAAGTTTAAAACCCATTGTTTAGAGAAAACAATTTAATGATCCTCCATTATTTCCAAGAGAAATAAATTTAAATTCAAACAAGTTACTTTTGATGCGGTTTTTCATGAGGTAAATTTTACGATTCGCGGAATTACAAGTTCACAAAAATACGAAAAGATTTTGTATGCGGATTTAACTTGCTACATTAGTTAGTTAATGTTGCTAACTATTAAACTTAGTTTGGAAGCTGAATTAAATTTTCACTTCGAATTCAACCAAACAAAATTTAGTAATTTAGATGAACGTATGCTTCTTAGAATTATTGGCAGCTGCAGGATTGTGAACTGAGAGAACTTCTCTTTATGCTCCCCTTGACATATAAAATTCCAAACAATACTATCAACACTATATTTGTGATGAAATGGGCTTATTTTGCATGCAATTTGCTGTTATAATGAAAATGTTGATAAAAGTCGTCAAACATTTTGAAAGGACATGTATTTAAAATAATTGAAAAAAAATGTTTTTTTTGTTCCATTCGAGCCGCCATGACATCACCAAATCACCACAAAATTTGCTTATGAGTTCAATATATAGGAGCTGTCAAGTTGTCCCCGGGCTGTTAGGCGCAGTGCACGCTCTAGCTAATTCTTTTGCCAATTCATTTTTAGTGATACCGGAATGACCGGGTACCCATAAAAGACCGATAGCAATTGAAATGCCAAGTTCTTCGATTAAAGTTCGACATGCAATTACTAATGAAGTGCCGATTGTACGCCAGCCAGAATCGCGAAGATTTCTGCTTGGACTACGGTACAGTATCTACCAAGCGAATGCGATTGATCTAATTCCTTTTTCCGACAATAGACACCGGTACAACCCCCAACAAAGAACTATCAGTGTAACAAATTACGTATTCTTCAAGTTATCGCTCCATCTCGCCATACAGTTATTCCTCGTGAGGAGGAAGTCCTAAATTAATAGCGGTAAGCTTCAATCTAGTTGGTACCGGCACACATAGTATTATCTTTGATGTTAGGCCGGAGTTTAGTCTGGTCTAAGACGTTAATACCTGTCATTGCAGAAATGATTGCATCCTGAAGCCAAACGAAAACAGCGTAAAATGCCGCCATATTCCTCTTGCATACATCTCAATAATTTGAATCAACTTTCGACCTTTATGTGCAATATTATGGCTCAGGTGGCACACAAACCATATGAGGGCAAGTAATCAAGTTTTATCCCGTACGAAAAACAGGTTTAATCGAGTTTTAAATGCATTTTTTTTATATTCCTATATCGTCCTATCTGTAAAGTCTCTACACGTAGAGACGTTGCAATGTTAAAATACATCGATACTTAGAGTCGATACTGGTATCGAAGGCAAGTACTGATAGCTTTGATGTCACCGCAGTCGTGGTTACGATACTTGAAGGTATCGCCATTCGATTCCACACCAGATCGAAAATAATCGAAGCTCTTTTTTGACGGCTGAAAATTAACCTGTTGCGACACGTGGTGAATAGAAAAAATATTCATCCAACTATCCATCTTATTCATTCAGTTGAATATCGTACAATATATTCATTACACTAAATATCTAGGAAAATGTTTTCAAATGCCGATAAAGCATATGAAACAACAAGCATCATCGCTTTCATTGTGCCAGGGCCTACTTTGATACGTTTGATTCGTTGCTGCACGGTCGCTTCGTGTTCCACACTATTACAGTATAGTCATCAGTGATGTTTGTCAGCAAATGTTTTGCTCTGCTCTTGCGAAAAGAAAAATCCGTCCGATAAATAAACTTTTGTCCGGTTCGTTTGATGTTGGATCGAGTCGACGATTCTGTAGGACGTTGCGCCCATTCGAGTAACGTCAGAAGAGATCAACAATCAGCTGATCAGAAAGTCTCATGGATTACCTAATAATGTGCAATATGTGCAAACTATTGATCATCTATCGAGTAGATTTTCATCAAATGCTCCAAATTTTTCACCAACTCATATGCAACAACTGATTCCGAAACGGTTGAGTCTGAATCGGTGATTGCATTTGACTCAGAAATCATTCCAAAATCGTTCAGAATTCCGAATCAAATTATTCAACCTAGCGGTGTTTGTTTCGATTGTCTTCGATGTCATAAACATTGTACCGATATCGGTATAGTATCGTGCTTGTGGTATCGATACCAAAAAAGCGGAAACAGAAGTATCGATTCCGTACTAGTATCGCAAGTATCGCAACGTCCCTATACACGCTCATTTCAAAACGTCACATCGAAGGGTTATATTGCAGGCTAGCAGAAGCAGGGCCGGCGGAACACTTTTTTCCCGAGTGGGTAGTAAGTGTTTTGGAATTATTGGGCGTTGGATACCGATGGCAAAAATAATCCTTTTCAAGTCAAACCAAGTCCATTTAATACAACCGGCCCCTGGATGGTATACTTCCGGACCAAAGATAAGCCATTTACCATCATCAATATATCGCGTGATCTAACTAAATAACACTCGGGCGTGTACGAAGAAGTATTTTGTGTACGCACCCGCCCGGGAAGTAGAGATTGTTGGTGTAGTCTCCGAGAGTGGCTTTATTTGGGAAATATGGGGTTGGCTCCTTCCAGAACCCTTCGCTTTAGTCATTGAAAATTCTGGTATGCAAGCAATTGCGCCTACAAACCTGAACGAGCGTCTGTTCTCCAGGCTAGGAGCGGCCCACAGCAGCGTCTGTTCCTCATGTTAGAGGCGGCTGATCATCGTCCGAGTGCCAGCGAGGGACTCTAAGCAAAACTGTGCACAAACAGCGTTTGTTCTGGTATCCAGCAGCTGAACATGAAATGCTCTCCTCGGAGCAACATCCAAGATGGCAGCCCCATCACGGTGTGATAACTAACTAGGCTAACCACCTACTGTTCCCGAAATTCACAAACCGTTCTAGAAACCGAAAAAAGAAAGATTTCAAACTGATTTAAAGGCAACGTCTTTTAGTATGAAACAATGGACACGAATTGGAACTTGGAATGTATTAACCCTAGCCCAACAGGGCAAATTGGCACAACTTGCCATTGAGGCATGCCGGATGAAGCTTGAGATCCTAGGACTGAGCGAAGTTCGTTGGCCGAACTTTGGAGAACACAGATTGCCGTCGGGTCAAATTCTGCTATACTCTGGTCTACGAGGTGAACACGCTCCTCGTCACCGTGGAGTTGGCTTCCTGCTCAGCGCGCACGCCTACATTGTGCTAATGAAGTGGGAGCCTATTAATGAGAGAAAAACCGTTGCCAGATTCAGAACACGGGTTCGAAACCTTACCATGATCCAATGTTACGCGCCAACTGATGCTGCCGAAATGCAAGAAAAGGAAAACTTTTACAGTCAACTGAATGCTGTCGTGGATAAAATTCCGAAAGGTGATATCAAGATCTACATGGGCGACGTCAACGCGAAGGTGGGCTCAGATAACTCGGACTATGAGCACATCATGGCCTCGGAGAAAACGTAGAGCTGCTGGCGGAGTTTTGTGGCAACAATGACATGGTGATCGGGGGATCGCTCTTCCCCCATCGGCCAGTACACAAAGTGACATGGGTTTCCCGTGATGGCTTCACGGAGAATTAAATCGACCACATCTGCATCGGCCGAAAATGGAGAAGGAGCCTCCTTGATGTGCGTAACAAGCGTAGCGCCTCTATAGCGTCCGACCACCATCTCCTAATCGGCGAGATCCGGCTGCTTATTCCAAGGATTCATCGACAGGAGGAGAAGATTGGGCGTCGGTTTAACACACGTCGTCTGGAAGATGCTGCGGTAAGAAGGTCCTTCGTCGAGGAGCTGGAGAACCATGCTGCAGATATTCCGGAAGGTGGAAGCGTAGAAGATCAATGGACCGCCATCAAGAACGCCTTCATCGCCACCGGCGAGAATAATCTGGATGAGCTACGTACTCAAAGAAAACAGTGGATCACAGATGACACCTGGAAGAAGCTAGAGGAACGAAGGGACGCCTAAGCCGCGATTGAGCGAGCTAAAACACGAGGAGCCAAAGCCGCAGCCCGTCAGCGCTATTCGGCTGTAAAGAAGCAAGTGAAACGCTCATGTAGACGGGACAAAAGAGCGTGGACAGACTCCCTAGCCGACGAAAGTGAGAAACCCGCAAACACTGGCGACATCCGTCTCCTCTACGATATCACACGCCGCCTTAGTGGGACAAAGATTAATGCTACGATGCCCGTGAAACACACGTCTGGACAGTTGTTAACCGACCGCGCTGACCAGCTGAAACGCTGGTTCGAACACTTTGAAAACCTTTTTCAAGTGACGGCCACACCACCAACAACTCGGCCTGATCCGCCAAGGGTTCGACGTACTACCCGCGTCAACACCTTAGCTCCATCATTGCAAGGGATAGAAGCAGCCATTCGTAGCATGAAATCGAACAGAGCCCCAGGGGTCGATCGCATATCAGTAGAGATGCTCAAAGCTGACCCCGTAGTATGTGCACAACTGTTGTATCAATTATTCTACAATATCTGGGACACCGCGACTTTTCCGGCCGACTGGATGCAAGGCCTCTCAGTGAAGGTACCCAAAAAGGGTGACTTGACTGTATGCGATAATTGGCGGGGCATCATGTTACTGTGTATCGTTGTCAAAGTTCTCTGCAAAAGTGATCCTGAACCGGATACAGGAGAAGATTGACGCAACGGCAGCAGGCAGGGTTCCGTGTCGGACAATCCTGTGCGAACCATATTGTCACGCTCCGTATCATCCTGGAGCAAGTCAATGAATTCCAAGAGTCTCTCTACTTAGTGTTCGTCGACTACGAAAAAGCTTTCGACCGTCTCAATCATGAAAATATGCCCTGAGACGCAAGGGAGTCCTTGAGAAAATCATCGGTCTAATTGAAACACAGTACGAAGCATTTTCGTGCAGAATATTGCATGATGGTTGCTTATCAGACCCCATCCGGGTCGTGGCTGGAGTTAGGCAAGGATGTATTCTATCACCGCTAGTGTTACTCATCGTAATCGACGAGATCCTGGTAGGAGCGATTGACCGTGAACCAAATCGTGGGTTGCTGTGGCAACCTATTACTATGGAGCATCTGAATGACCTCGAATTGGCTTATGACGTTGCTCTTCTAGCACAACGGCGCTCTGACATGCAGAGTAAGCTTGATGATCTTGCCGATCGCTCCTCAGCGGCAGGTCTTAAAATCAACGTCAACAAGACCAAATCGTAAACACGGTCAACCCTTCCAGCTTTACGGTAGCTGGGCAAGCTGTGGAGAATGTCGAAAGCTTCCAATATCTTGGTAGCCAAATGGCGTCTGATGGAGGCACCAAGATCGAGATAGGAGCACGGATCAAGAAGGCGAGGGCTGCTTTTGCGAGTTTAAGAAATATCTGGAAAAACAATCAGATTAGTCGACGCGCCAAAATCCGAATATTCAACTCGAACGTGAAATCTGTACTACTATATGCCAGTGAAATCTGGTGCGTATCAGTGGAGAACATGCAACGACTGCAGGTTTTCATCAATAGATCGGATCACCCGGATTTTACCGAATATACGCAACGTTGGAAATGCAAATGAAGAACTTGAGGAAGCTGAAAACGCGGTTATTGGCATCGGTTCATCGACGCATTAACGAGACAAACAATATTTCGTCTATCAACCCATCAACGGACATGCTGACATCGTTACAGTTCCAAAGAGGCTCTCCGTTTTATGGACCATGAAAAGCACTTCTTGTTTCTTCTAGGAAAATGGGGAGCTCCTGAGTGCTTTATCTGAAAACCACACGTACCACATTACCAGATACAAATATTAGTTTGAGTTCTTTCACATTGCTCCATTCCGGGTAACGAGAAAGGCGGCACTTATATTAGAATGGTGGACACTTAGAAATAAGAATATGATATTTATGAAAGAATGCGTAGCTTCAACGAATTTTTTCAGTATTTCTTGTCAGAGGACGCTCGAAACTTTCGTAGGGAAGTTTAAGAATCCCAAAGGTATAAACATACCTTGGTTTAAAGGGGATCGATGAAGAGCTTCCTTTGGGTGATATCTCGGGTCATGTCCAAACATTTTACGTTGAATGCGCATCTCCGGCGTATTTGGGTCGTAGAAAGTGGTCTCTACGCTTGTGGTGACGGTTATCGCAACATTAAACATGTTGTCTGGTCGTGCGCCTAGTCTTCTAGCTTCAGATCTCCGGTAAATGAATCCCATCGGCCTCGTTCCAATCCGAGATGTGTTAACTATCTTCGATCGCTTCTATATGCATCTCATATATATATTTTTAAACACGATAGATATCCAAATTATGTTATCCCTTGACATGTTAACAGCTACCTGGAAATATTATCTCAAGAGTTCATAGTGGATCCAAGAAGATCAGTCGGCGATCCTGTTCATGATGTCCTAACAGTGATCTTCCGTTTGTAAAAAACCTGCAAGTTTATTTTTCTTTTTTTCCTGTCATTCTTATCCACAATCTCTTCACAGTATATCGAGTCTAGTTTGGCTCTAAAGAAACAGCCGATTCCGACCCAATCGGTTGATGCATTTTAGCTGGAATCCATACTAATTCCACTCAGAAGTACGAACCGGTTCCGGAATAGTTTGACTGGGTAGAGGTCAAGCTGTCAATTCAGTCTAACTCAGTCACAAAAAACCTCACTACAGTAGCGCACCTGGTGGAGATATACCAACTACCCTCGAAAACGTTAGGGATTTTTACACAAGTTGAAATGCTGAAGATGGATGTCTGTTCTCTGTGATCTAGTCATTAAAATATATCTTACTACATGCTTTAGTCTAAATAAAATTGCATTACTGTGTAGCATTTGGGTAAATTGAAAACATCGATGGCAACTATCATCCGCGGAAATCGTTCTAAACAAAAATTGAGAATTTTTTTTCCTTCTGAATCACTTGACTCATTTTGCAGTAACTTTGTCAAATTTCACTATATTTTGGAGCTGAAAACTTGTTCTTCAAATTACGAACCAATTTCAGAGTCTATAGATTACTTTGACGTTGTGTTATTATGATAAATCTAAAATATCACAATGTCGTTCAGAAATTAAATGTTTCCATACAAATTTAACAAAAGGCTTGGGGATTGTATGACGTTCTGTGGTTGAAATTTGCTGTAATAAAAGTTTAAATTGACAGGAGGTTGATTACATCGATTGCAAAAAACTCATTGAATTGGGTGTGCATAAAAACGTGTCGAAACTGTAAATATTATTTGAGCGACATAGAACGCATACACCGGTGGATTTACATATTTTTCCTAATCCGTTTAAAAAAAATCTTTTGTTATTTTTAGTATATTTTAGAATTTAAGATTGTAAAGTATCCTTTCACCTGTGTGTTTTGAACACATTAGTGACGCACATACTAAATATAAACAAAACAAATCAACTTTATCAGCGAATATGTCATATATTTATATATTATATACATTTTATATATACTTCTACAAATCCATTTGAATATTTTTAACAAGGAATTAATCACCTTGTATAATTGATAGCGATAAATGATTACCCTAAGATTGGTGCAAACAAAATGAAAGTACGATAAAAGATCACGTGAAACGCTACCTGTGTTCCACTGGCAGAACTACTGAAATTGATCGTTTCGCAGCGATTGATCGTTCGGATGGGAAATAACAAACCGCCTACGGTTATGCAGTTGGTGAAGCATCACGATAACATTTATTTCATTATGATCGTTCATGATCGTGCTAATACACATTGTTGGCAATGGATGTGTGGTAAAATTAACTTAGCTCTCTTGAATAGTGTTGTTTCAATAGGAAAATAAAAATACAAAATTTGACGAAAACAACCGTTTTCTAATAAAACATCGTACAGTAGTACAACAGTATAGTATATAATATCGGAACTATGTTTCTACAACCGGTTCAATGTTCAACAACAAGACGATTTTGGCTAGTAAAATGCTTCCTCTAAAATACTTCGTAGTTTAAAATCGTATCGCATCATTGTTATTACAGTAAATGTCCCTTGTATGTTTATTATTGGCAATATTATAAGAGTATGATTGTTTCATTGTATCTCTCGGTTGGTCCCCGATTTGATGTTTCTATCATATTCATTCGTTTAGTGTGCAGTTGGTTATTCTCTCTCTCGTATAGACGTAACAATTTTTTATTAACAACAATTTATCATAAGTTCCAGACCAGACACTTTTACGCTCATTGTATGTTCGTACACAATAAAATTCGGTTGACTTTAAATAACTCTTTCTAAAATAGACAACAGACCGATATCTTCTGATCCTGCCACAAATGGATGAGTTTAAAATTTCCTACACAGGCTACGGTACAACATTTCGTTTCATTGTAAAGTTTAACGCACTTTCTCTCGCTGGGATCGACCCGCTGCTTACTTATTGTTGCACAGAGTTAGGAACTCCTCGCGGGTTTTCGGATCGTCGCGGAATACTCCCAACATCGTGGAAGTAACCGTTTTGCTATTGATCTTCTGGACGCCCCGCATCACCATGCACATGTGTCTGAAGGAAAAGAAAAACAATTAGTTTTTTTTGGGAAGAATAAGTAGGCGAAACAAACAACTTACACTCCTTCGATGATGACGGCAACCCCGGCCGGTTGGACGGCCTGAGTGACGGCTACGGCAATCTGTTTCGTTAGACGTTCCTGAACCTGCAGTCGACGGGAGAAGATTTCCACGATTCTGTGGAGTAATTGGTGAAAGGCAGAAAGAAAATGAAATTACTTTGAGAAACTTTTTCGAACGCCACATTACCTAACGAGGGCTTGGCCTTTCCCGTCACTTTTGTTCAGTAGGTTACAGAGTGTTGGGGGGAAAGGAAGGAATATGGATTTAAGTGCGTTTGTTAGTGGAACTTTGGAGGGCTGGACGGAGTACTTACCTGGCTAGTTTACTTAGGCCAAGAATCTTCTTACAGGGCAGATAGCCGATCGACACCTTGCCGTAGAACGGAACCAGGTGGTGCTCGCACATCGAAAACATTTCAATGTCCTTCACCACTACCATTTCGTCGTGGTCCTCGTCGAACACGGCGCCATTGAGAGCCTCTGGATGGAAAAAGAAGGGAGTAATGGATTAGTATTTGGCAGTGTGCACAAATTTCTTGAGCGACTTTTCAAAAAGACATATCTGCAATGAGTTACTCTCTTTGTTTACTTTCTCTTCTGTTAATAATTCGGTCACTTTAACATTTATCCCTGAACTCTTTGCATAATATGCTAGTTAAAACCACCGTCTTTCGATCTGTACTGTAAAATAAGTGAAGAGTGTTATAGTGACGCCGTAAAAATCGAAAGAGAAAGTAAACAAAGAGAGTAACTCATTGCAGATGTCTTTTTGAAAAAAAAGCTCGAGATTTGTGTTACAAATGTTTAATCGCAGTGAACACAAATGTGTGTGCACAAATTTGTGATGTATTAAATGTTTGCCTAGAAACTGTATACAGGTTGGCATAAACGTTAGCATTCAGGTTTTGGTTATGTTTTGCATAGAAGTTTGCGTACGAGATTGTATAAAAATTTGCGCACCAGTTCACGTACAAATGTGTGCGCACATTGTTGAATACAAGTTAACATACAAATTGAGCAACCGAGAATAAAAGTCGCAAGGATAGAACATGCTTCGTAAAACATGTTTCAAATATATTGGAACACAAATATCGGAATAAAAGCGTAAAAATCGGACAGAGATCCTTCAGCATAAGATTCGCTTAAAAAGTTCTTACCCGTAAAACTCGGCAAGGTTGAATCTCAAGTATAAAAACCGGTTAAAAGCATACGTATATCGCAAGGTTCAAGAGTAAAAGCTGGCTAAAAAACCTACTTTCTAAGAATCGGATATGTTTTTCCGGTTTTTATACTGAAGGTTTTTTATTCGACTCTTACAAAGTCCAAGTCCGATTTTTATACTCGAAGTTAACATCCGGTTTTTATATTCTAGTATATTTGAAGCGGGTTTAACTAAGCATGTTCTGTCCTTGCGACATTTATTTGCGGTCACTCAATTTGCGTATAAATTCACAAATTTTCGTACAACGAGTTTGCATGTACAAACAAATTGTTTAAAAGTCTACCAACAAGTTTATGTACAAGTTTGAGTATTAAGCATACTTTCAAGTTTGTTTACAAATTTGTGTTTCAAGTTTGCGTACAACTTTTCATACAAATTTGCATGCACCCAAAACAAAAAGTCTGGAGCGATAATACATGTGTTTTTTCGCTCTTGAACTGTGATGTAAACAGATTTATCACATCACAGTGATGAAATCAGCAGATTTTATCTTACTTTAAAGATTCCAAAATGGGATATTTTGTAATGGCCATTGAAAGGAAAAGAAAACAATTGAAGGCTAGACATATGCGTTGCGTTTCTTTTAATACCATTCGCATAATTTAATTCGCAGTTAGCAGTACACTGACAGAATTTACAATAGTAATTTGACCTCCTTAATTACATTGCGTTGTTTGAGGATGATGAGTTTCTTGACCAAGAAGGAGGAATATTGGAAGAGAGCAGATTAACCGTAAATCCACCATTCGAATTCTTCGTACTTCATGATGCGTTTATGGCTATTTTCGTCAACAATGCGCTCGGATATTTTTAACTGCGTAAATATTACATTTATTATGTATGCTATTAAATGTCAAAATCTTCTTTCATAGGTGGGCGAACATTACTAGTTTAGAAATCTATCGCTGAAGTATAACACTTTTTGTTACATTAAAACATTTTTTTTTGGTTTCTCACTCTTAATACTATTCATGAAAAAAAATGTACAACAAGTCCTTCTCCAAACGGCTCAGAATAACCAAATTTTGTAGAAACACGATTTAACGTGTAATGTTCAGATTCTGTAAATTTGGTAAAATTTAAATTAGTTTTCTAAATTTGGTGAAATTTCTTTCTATAGATTAAAATAGCCAACAAAAAATTGTCAAGCAAACGTAAGTCAATTCAACTCACACATTGCAAGAATTCTAAATTATCCCATTGCAAACTTAGAAACGACTCGGAGTAGTGAACGCCAACCGTTTCGGTAGTGCTTGATATATCGCTAAAAAATACAAACAATAATTCGAAATTGACCAAGATTTTTTGGTCTGACCAGCAATCTGCAGTTGTGAAAAATTAAGTCAGATTTATGTCACAACCGGGATTATAAACTAGCGCAGGAAACTTGCCACAAAGAGAGACAAGACTGTGATTCTTCGCTGTTTTGGTCTGCTTTGACATTTTATAAAGTCATCAAGATAAATTTTGTTACCAAAGACTGCAATACGTCCAACTGCCTGGAACTTGAGGTAACTCGAAAGATATTAGACAATTACGAAGTAGTAGCTATAAAATCAGATGTTGCTAAAAATGAAATGAAAATGCAATGAAAGTAGAAGAAAGCTGGAAGAGAAGCTACAGAAACTACTGTATAAAAATTTATGAGAGCCAATCAAAACTTTTTTGAAATATTACAAATCACAAACTGAATCCTTTTTTTAATAAGGATAACGAATTAATTTGGGTGCGGGCATACAATAGATGGTAAAGTGATTACCTTGTACGCAGCTCATCTGGGTTCGATTCCCAACCCCGGACATAGGATTAGAAATTTTTGTAAAGAGATTTTTCTATCCATAAGGTTAAAACCTCTATAATCGAAATAAAAAACGAATTAATCTTCGGCCACAGTTTCTACGTAATGCTATTATTTGGAGGACAACCTTTCCTTTTAAAGCTAAAAGAATATCAAAAATACTAGAAGTACATATGATATAAACTACATTACTACCGCTCTGTTTGATACGTTTTACTTCGGACTGAGCTAGTTGAAATCAGAGTTGCATGCGCCGAGGGTTCGTTTGTCTGTTCCATTTGACTATGCATTCTGATGGGACTCATATAACTCTATGACAATGTATGAAAAGCAAGTTACAATGTACAAATAAAATTCAAATTCAGCTTTAAAGCAATTTTGATTTTTTCGCGTGCAAGATTACGCACAATTCTGCACACAAGTATGTGTTACAAGCTTGAATACAAGTATAGTATCGAGTTGGGGTACAAGTTTGCATCCAAGTTCACGTACAAGTTTGTATTCAAATGTGCTTAGAAGATTTTGTTTCAAGTATGCGTGCAAGTTTTTACACCATTTTACGTAAATGATTGTATTTCAAGCTAGCGTTCAAATTCTCATGCACTTGTATGAGTGTTGACTACAATTTTGCCGACTAGGCTGCATCAAAGTTTGCATATAAGTTTGTGTATATATTTGCAAAGAAGTCTACGTTCAAGATTGCATGAAAGTTTGCATACAAGTTGACCTTCTAGTTCGCTAAATACATTTTGTTTATTTAGATTATGGAGTTTTAAACCTCAGGATTATTACAAAAATTTCAAATTATTTGTGGCTTGGGAATCGAGCTCTGGTAAGCTGCTTACAAGATAATCGATTTTCAAACTACGTTATGCTCACTCCCGCGTACAAGTTATGTTGCGTATTAATTTTCGCTTCAAGTTTCTGTTTAAAACGTTCGAGTTAACAAACAATTTAGTTACATACCATAAAATTTATTTTTGTTCGCGTACAAGCAGGCATGTAATGCACCTCACAGCAAATAAAGAGAAGAATAAAAAACGCTCTTTGCACATGCGAACCACCGCTCTTCTCTTTCACAATAATCCTCTTCACTCCTCACTTGTGTGTTGCTCCCATACGTGCATTCTACTCCATGGCTGCACACCTCAAAGAGTAGAAATAAAGAAGCTCTTTAGTGTGAATCTTGGTCCCACGCGCACGGAAGCAGAGAGCACAACCAAAAAACGTTTTAAAAACGTTCTTCCGATTAAACTTTATCTGAATTGTAGTTTGATTCGCCTTCCTAGCTGCTTGCCAGTGAGGGGAGGCACAAAAAACTGGCTCTTCAAGGTGACTCTTTGAACGAAATTGTGCAGCTCTTGGTGCACAGATCTTTTTCTTTTTCGTTTTCAAATTTCACTTTGTGCGGCCGTTCTGCCTATCGCAGTGTTGTTGTGCTGCTTTATTTTTCATCGGTGTATTTTGTTCTTTGTGGCACATTGTGTGAGCAAATAACAAGCCTGCGTACAAGTGTATGTTTCAAGCTTGCTTACAAGATTAGTCTTTATTTGGCGTATAGGTTCAAATGCAAACTTTCATACATTTTTTTAATGAAAGTTTTCGTACAGTTTGCATACAACTCTGCGTCTCCAACTTTTTACATGTCATAATGGTAGTCATTTTATTTTGTTCGTAATGATCAAGCAGTTCATTTTCTGACTTGTTTACGCTACCATAACAGCAATGTCCCGTTAGGAATGAGCCATCCCTTGAACAAACGTCTATCGCATTGGACTAATATGGGCCGACTTTTTTTTACAAGGGGGTTGGAGTAAACGGTTTTTAAATTAAGGGCTCTTAACATATTACGAACACGGCGATATTGTTCATCACTATGGCTTGAGCATGAGGTTGAGCTTTTGCGACCACTTCTGGTTGCTACTCCATTTTCGATCTGGACTAGCTGAAGTTGCACAGATAATTATGCTTGGGAGTAGCGAAACATCTTTCAATGTGCAAACTCCTGGTAATCCCAAAGTGTTTATTGATCACTACCGGCACCGGCCAGGCCCGAACGTAGATCGCGGCAGGAAAGGGAAGGAATGGTTAGTCCGATACTTGCTTTTGCTAGAGGCCGTATATACTACTGCGCACTCCACAAGTATCACGGGAGGAGGATATTTGATATTTGTTAGTAAGTATAGAAGTTGGATTCTACTTCTTCTATACCGACGCCAGAGAGGTGACTCCACTCTTATATGGACTAGATATCGATCCATCAACTCATGGACCGGGGACCAACGGCTTTACTTCCCTTCCGAAGGAAAACGTGGCCACAGATTTTTTCACCTCCGAAAAATCTCAAAGACCTCGACTGGAATTGAACCCAGGCCAACTGGAATGAGTGGCGGTCATGCTTACCACTCAACCACCGGCGCCGTCGACAATATTGTTCGTTACTATGGCGCGTAAAAACTGTATCAAGCTACGCTCAAGTTGGCGAGGATTTTTGCTGGCATAAAATTTGCGAACAAATTTATGTTTCAAGCTTGCATACATGTTTGTGTAAAAGTTTGCGGTTTTCAAAGAAGCTGCAAAGAAGCTTGCAGAAAAGCTTGTATACAAATGTACGTTCAAATTTCTGTACAGGTGTACACACAAGTCGCACATGTTTGTTTCAAACTTGTGTATACAATTTACAAACAAGTTCGTACACAAGTTTGCATTCATGTTTGAGTTTAAGACGTTCAAGATCACTGTACAAACTTGTGCGCCAGATATAGTTTTGAAATAGTTTTGTTGTGTATTTCTGATCGGTACAGGGTTGTGTTTTGCGCTTACATACAAGCTTGCGTTTCCACGGAGCGGTGAGCACAGCAGCGCGAGAAGTAATATGTACTGCTCAGAGACGACCCAGAAACGGTTCAGGAATCAGGAATCAGAATATATTGGCTCAAATGGCACGTTCCCCGTACATAGTCGGGGATTTGTGCCTTGCCGTGTGTTTTCATCATTTCCTGAGCGGAAGGAAAGGACAAGGAGGTGTGGGGAAGTAGAATTGGAAGGGTGGGAAAAATAACAGCACAAAACAAAAATAAACAACAGGTAAGTTAAACTCACAAGTAGTTCAACTTGCCTGCGAATAAGCCTAAAGCTCTTTACCACATTGGATAAGAAACTTTAGTATGTCTCTGAGTTTCAGTCGTTCAAACATGGTTTCGTCTATATAAGGACGGCTGAAAACTCGAAATCGCAATTGCGCTACCGCTGGACAGTTGCATATCAGATGATATGAGGTTCCGTAGTCGGATTCACAAAGATCACATGAAAAAGACTCAGCGCGCTGAATAGTTGCCATGTGATAATTGAGTTCGCAGTGGCCGGTTAAAGCCCTGGTCAGCGTGCCGCAGTGGAGCTTCGAAAAATGTAAGAGATTTTTCGAAACCACTGGGCATGGTTGTTCTAGAAACGCCTTTGTTTGGCGACACGTTTGTAGATTTCTCCAATAATTGCAGTGCTCGGACGAATCCCAAGACCGAATTTTTTCCCTTATCCAACTTGTCGAAATTGGCAGCGCGGGCTCAGGACCAACGAAGTCAATCGCTGAACCTGCCCTGGCCAATTCGTCAGCCCATTCATTTCCAGTAGTACCGGAATATTCGGGTACACAGATAAGGTAGATAGTGTTGACAATGCTTAGTTCGTCGATTTGGGCTCGGCACGCGATCACTAGCTTGGACCGGGATTTGTCTGAACTAAGGGCCTTGATTGCAACCTGACTATAGAAGCAGAAGTTTATAACTCTGCCGGACAAACTCAGTTGAAGGGCCGATGTATCCCGCACATAATCGCAAAGATTTCTGCTTGGAATACAGTACAGTATCTACCTAGTGAGTGAGAACAATGGAACAATCTCATTTCACGACAGTAGACACCAGCACCAGCACGTCCCTCCATCAGAGAACCGTCAGTGTAACAGACCACTTGCGTTTGTTATTGTCTTTCCATAAAGCCAGACAACCACTCTTCTCGAGAGGGAATCTTCACATGGAATGTCCTGTAAGGAAAACTTCGTGTGAGTGTAATATCGCTGGGAGCAAGAATATCTTCACCCCATGTAACCATTTGTGACCACAATCGTGTATGACTGGTGTAGCAAGATCAACATGATTACTGTTCCAAAGCCCAGTAACCTGCAGTCTGTATGCACATGATAGTGTTTCTATTTTTAAGTGTATGTGTAATGGTTTGATATTTAAAAGTGCCTCAAGAGCTGCAGTCGGAGTCGTGGTGAAAGCACCAGTCAACGCCATGAGCGCCATTCTTTGCAGATGGTTTAGCTTTGACTGGACTGTCACCACCTCTCCCCTCTGCCACCACACAAGGCATCCGTATGACAGTATTGGACGTACAATTGTCGTGTAAATCCAATAGATGTATTTAGCTTTGAGACCCCAGGTCTTTCCAAAAGTTTGTCTGCACTGTCCGAAGGCCATGCACGCTTTTTTGACTCTGAACTCAATGTGAGCAAACCAATTCAGTTTGGAATCCAATATGACTCCAACGTATTTGACTTGATCTGCACACAGTAGCTCAGAATCAAAGAACTGCAAGGGACGAACCCCGGTTGTTATTCGCTTCTTCGTGAAAAGAACCATTGAAGTTTTGCTTGAGTTAACTGATAGTTTAACTTGTCGACACCACTGTTCGACAGCTCTTAATGCCTGTTGCATCAAGTCAAAGATTGTTCCGATGCAAAATCCAGTAATTAGTATTTGGTAATCGTCAGCAAACCCGTAGGTTGGAAATCCAAGCTCATTGAGTTTCTTCAACAAGCCGTCAGCTACTAAGTTCCATAACAAAGGTGACAGAACGCCGCCCTGAGGACAACCGCAAATACTCAACTTCCGTATCTCAGCCTGTCGCAGTGACAAGCAAAGTATGCGGTTACTAAGCATTGCGTTTATCCAACCCGAGAGACATGCAGGTATCCCATGACCGCGCGTCGCTTCCAGAATAGACTGGAAGGACACATTGTCAAAAGCACCCTCAATATCTAGGAATACATCCAAGCTAGAATGCTTGAGCGAGAAGGCCTTCTCAATGTTGTAAACAACATCGTGAAGCAGAGTGATCGTGGATTTCCTACACTGATATGCATGTTGCATTTTATGCAGTGGATATTCAACTAAACTAACGTTCCAGATGTGATGATCGATTATCCGTTCCAAAGCTTTCAGAAGAAAAGAACTTAAGCTGATAGGCCTAAAACTCTTGGCTTCTTCATAGCTTGAGCGCCCCCCTTTGGGAATAAATCTAACAGTTATTGATCGCCCTACTTTCGGGATATACCCGGTAGCAAGACTGGAAAGCAAAATTTTTTTCAAGACATGTTTAAGAAAATCAAATCCCTTTTGCAGTAGCACGAGAAGTATTCCATCTTTTCCAGGTGATTTGTATGGAGCAAAGCTGTCAACTGCCCACTTGACCGATACAGTGGAAACCACCCAAGTAGCACTTGCAACATGTTCTAGAAAAACAATAAATGTTATTTGTTGCATTACAATGACAACAGAATTGCAAAAGACAAGACTTTTGCATGTGTGAAACACAGCTGCTGCACGTTACATCTTAGTTATTTATTTGTATTGCTAATGTTTTCTGAAACAATCAACTTTGAAACATATCATGGGTGTTTTTTGCAACGTCTTGGTGACTCTACTGCACAGCTAAAACAATTTTGTTGCGAGCATCATCGCAAAAACTGTAGATAACATTATTATTCAACTTGTCAGCAAACTTTATTCCGGATACACTTATAAAACTTTTACTCAACTTGAGTTTGTAACGTAGTAGACATAAAAACAACCGCCATATTTATTGATTGAATGAATTGTTTCTCAATAAAAGTTGCTTACGAACAGTTTAGATTTTTTGATCAGAACTTAAAATTTTCTTCATTAATATTGATGGCTTTATTCATAATTGTTGATTACTCTCGAAAAAAGCATATTTGAATAGAGTTCTTTGTGTATCATAAATAATTCACACAAGAAGTATAAAATTTATTTAGTTTACATCAACGATGTTTTAAGGCCTTTTAAAAATATCAAAGTATTTTTATAAATTGCTCGATTCATTTTTATTGGTTATACATTTTCACCCACATCAATAATATTGTCATATTCGAATAGACGTGGACATAATATTTATGCTTTCATGAAACACATGAATTTTCATTTCATTCCGACAAAGTTATTTTCAAAGCATTCGCTAGCATTATTGCAACAATCTCTGTTGCTATTATGATTCTTGGTACATCATTCGTAACAAATGAACATGTTGCTTATAAGCTCCACCTCTTGCGCTTTTTTAATTGCATAACAGTTGAATAACGCTTGCTGCACGAATATTTTCACAAATTAATGTTTGACATAGGTGTTGTAAAAACAGCTTATCAACATACCGTGTTGCTTGGGCAATGTGCGTGCTAACGCCCACGAGTCCGAATCACCAGAATGAGATCTGTGAACATTGTTCAACTCCGGATCGATACAACCTGGAAAGTGTGTGTCGAAGAGATACTTAAGAACATCTTTTTCGTTCGTCACATAAACATCATCTCTGGTTTACAAAGAGTTCATTTGAAAATCATTCGATTTGGAGAGACCTGCTATTTAACCTGCTAGCCTCGTTCAGACTAGAGACATTAGTGCATAGGCTTTACCAGCCAGCCCGTTCTGCAAATCTAAGACATTTCTTATATGCACTACGAGCTGACCTGAAAGCCCTGGAGTCATCACGCTGACGCCGGTTCCAAGCTCTTCTCATAACTTTCTTCATTCTTTCAAGTTCAGTCCTCCACCATGGGGTTCCCCTAGTCGATTTAACAGTACGAAGTGGACAAGCTTCTTCGTAGGATGCTAATATGAATGAGTTTGTCGTATCCACGTAATAGGTACTGCTCAGAGACGACCCAGAAATGGTTGGTTCGATGAGAAGTGCCAGAGAGGGACGGATGAGAAAAATGCTGCCAGGAGCCGAATTTCAGTGTCTGGTACCTGGCAGAACAGAGAGCAGTACAAGGAAGCAAGAGGAGCCTAAAAAAGAACTCACCGAAGAAAGAAAAAGCAGTATGAGGAGAACGTCATTACTGAGGCGCAAAACAGTATGGAACAAAATGATATGCGGAAATTTTATGAAACTGTCAATGGCGTACGGAGAAAAACAGCCGCATCTCCCGTCATGTGCAATGACCGTGAAGGTAACTTGCTGACAGATAAAACTATGGTAGCAGCCAGGTGGAGAGAGCACTTCGAGACATTGTTGAATGGAGAGAATGTTAGCGCGTCAACGAACAGAATAACAATAAGTGACGATGGACAAGCCTCCGACGCTAGAAGAGGTGAAAAAGGCAATCAAAGAGCTGAAAAACTGTAAGGCTGCTGGAAAGGACGAGCTCCCGGACGAACTTTTCAAACGCGGTAGTGAGCAGCTGCACGAAATACTGCTCCGTTCTGTTTTGAAGGTATGGGAAGAAGAAGAACTACCTGCTGACTGGCTAGAGGACCTCATTTGTCCCTTATACAAAAAGGAACACATACTTGAGTGCGCCAATTATCGAGGAATATCTGTCCTCAATTCGGCGTACAAAATTATGTCACGTATTCTGTTCAACAGATTGAAGCCGTTGGAGGAGTCTTTCGTCGGCGAATACCAAGGTGGTTTTCGTGAAGACCGATCAACAACGGTTCAAATGTTTACCCTGCGACAGATCCTAGATAAATTCCGGGAATACAACTTGCAGACACACCATATGTTTAGTGATTTCAAAGCGGCGTACGATTCAGTGAAAAGAAACGAGTTATGGCAGATAATGGTAGAACAAGGTTTTCCGACGAAACTGATTAGGCTGATTCGTACTATGCTGGATGGATCGAAATCAAGTGTTCGGGTTGCGGATGAGATTTCGACGTCCTTCGTAATCTTAGACGGATTGAAGCAGGGCGATGCGCTGTCAATCTTGCTGCTCAACATTGCTCTTGAAGGTTCCATCAGGAGAGCAGGCGTGCAAAGGAACGGTACCATCGTCGCTCGATGGCATATGCTCCTAGAATTTGCGGACGATGTAGATATCATTGGAATCGAGAATTGGTCTCACAATCAATACCAGCAAGACGAAGTACATGATAGATGGAAGAATACGTGGGTCAAATAGTGATGTTGGTGGTAAAGTGGTGTTAGGTGGTGATAAATTTGAAGTAGTGGAAGAATTTGTGTACATTGTAACTCTAGTGACTGTTACCCGCGAGGTGAAAAGGCGTCTTGCAGCTGCAAATATGACTTTCTACGGACTTCGTAGCCAGCTGAAGTCCCGTAGTTTGCAGACGAAGACAAAATTCACGTTGTACAAGACATTGATAGTTCCGGTTGTCTTGTACGGTCATGAAACGTGGACGTTAAAGGAAGTTGATCGTAGAGCGTTCGGTGTCTTCGAACAATACTCGGCGGTAAAGAAGATAATGGCATCTAGCGGCGTCGTATGAATCACGAGTTATACCAAGTATATAAAGGAGTGGATATTGTCAAGCTAATAAAAAAACGGCAGGCTGCGGTGGGCTGGTCATGTGGCACGAATGCCGGAAGAACGACAGGCGAAGATAATATTCAGTAGAGAACCGGGAAGAGGCCGACGAGACTCAGTGGCAGGCCGCGTACACGATGGCTGTTTGCAGTGGAAGAAGACCTAAAAGCACTCAATGTCCAGGGCGACTGGAAGAGATTGGCCCAGGACCGGGTCCAGTGGAGGAGAATTCTTCACTCGGCGTAGATACAACGAAGCGAATTGTTGCCCATCAAGTATCAAGTAAGTACGAGCTTGCGCTTCAAGGTAGCGTACAGGTTTGTGTAAATGTTTGGATACAGGTTTGCAGTTTAAACTTGAATACAAGCTTGTGTATTAATTGGTATTGCATACAAGCATACATATTTTTCAAGCTTGCATACAAGTTTGCGTAGAAGCTTTTACTGTAATTTTCGTACTACTTTATATAAAAATTTGCGTACCAGTTTGGATACAAGCAGTTTAAACTTTGCATACAATTTGGGCACAAGTTTGCGTACAAGTTTTACGCACCAGTGAGTACCAGTAGGAATGAACTTCATAGCAAATAAAGAGAAGAATAAAAGCACTATTTGCACTTTTCATGCGAACCACCGCTCTTTTTTTATAATATACATCTTCACTCCGATGTGAGTTACTCCCATATTTACATTCTACTCCGTGGCTGCACACACAAGAGAGTAGATATACAGAGGCTCTTTACTGTGCATCTTGGTCCCACGCGCACGGAAGCTGTGAAGGGAACCAAAATTTTTAGTTTAAATCGCCTTTCTCCCTGTTTGCCAATGAGGAGAGGCTTAAAAAAGTGACTCTTTGTGCGAAAGAGGACAGATCTTTCACTTTTTCGTTTTCAAGTTTCTCGTTGTGCACATCGCAGCGTTTATGTGCAGCTCTTTTTCCATTGGTGTTTTTTACTCTTTTTTCACAATGTGTGAGTTTCAGGTTAGCGAACAAATTTGAATACAAGTTACTTTTGAAGTTAACGAACATGTTGGCATACAAGATCGCGTTCAAATTTTCATTCAAATTTGCATACAAGATTGTGTATACGTATGTATACAAGTTTGCGCACAATTTTTTTTATAAATACAAGTTCGCAAATACATTGTCGTACAACTTAGCGTTTCAGCCGGTTTCACATGATGCGATTTTTTGTGGCGCAACTTTTTAAGGCGATTTTTAATCGCTTACTGTGTTCACATGATAAAACTTTTTGTTCACTACTATTTCATGGTACGGTTTGCGTCCTGGAACTTGTCTACACAATGCCGTCCCGTCAAACATCAATAAATCAAATCAGATAAGTAGCCCATGCTTTTGTGTCTACAAAATAACAATTGTTCATTGTCATTTCTCAATTATTGCAATAATATAAAATGTTTTGTGATAATTCCGAAGAAGAAGGGTTGCTTCTAGTGGCTGCATTGCGACAGAGCAATAAGAAGAAAAGGGCACCTCGGCGGTACTGGGAGCATGAAACTGTTTCAAAAAGGATGCTTCTTGGGGAGTTTCACAATCTTGTACAGGTATGTTCTTTTCGTTGGTAAAGCACATTTACAATCAGGTTTCACCTATCCCAATTTAATGCTAGTGGATCTATCACATTGATTTTCGTTTCTCCAGGAGTATCGTTGCGATGAAGCGCGTTTTAATCAATATTTCCGAATGAGTACATTTGATTTCGACAATATATTGTCACTCATCGGAAAGGAAATTGCTAAACAAGCCACGACGATGCGTGATCCAATTCCACCAGAAGAAAGATTAGGTGTTACTCTTCGGTAGGTTGATACAATAAGGTTTTCCCAATATACCTGTAGTTTTGTTTTTGAAATAGATACTTGGCCCACGGGATCAGCTTTCGCGCACTTTCTCAAAGCTATCGGTTGGGATTGTCTACGATCTCTGGTATTATACCGCAAGTGTGCCAAGCAATCATTGATGTCATAGGACCAAAGGCTTTCCCTGCCATAACTCGACAGTTCTGGATGGACTCAGCGAAGAGTTTCGAAGAGCTTTGGGGATTTCCAAATGCTATTGGAGCCGTTGATGGTCGTCATATGGAAATTATTAAACCATCGCATTCCGGTTCATTGTACTACTGTTACAAACAGTACTACTCCATTGTTTTGATGATAATGTTTGATGCTAAGTAAGTCGTATGTACTGATAATAATGATTATGAGCACTAAAATAGTTTATTCATAGATATAGGCCAATCTTTGCTGACGTAGGAGGTCTTGGAAAAAATAGCGACGGAGCTATTTTTGAAGCATCTGAATTCGGGAAAAAATTGCTACACAATCCGCAGCATCTCAACATTCCTGATACGATCACACTTCCCGGCATAGAAAAAGTTGCAGTTCCTCCTGTTGTGCTAGCTGATGAAACCTTCCAACTCACAAAACACGTAATGCGGCCATACTCAAGTCCTAGGTCGAGGTTTTTGACAAGAAAGCAGCAAATTTTCAATTATCGCCTTTCAAGAGGACGGAATGTTGCAGAAGATGGGTTGGGAATTTTTTACATCAAAATGAACGCCATTTTGATGTAAAAATTCCCAACCCATCTGTTGCAGGGTAAAATGTGTTGCTGTAAAAGTACAGCCACCAAAGTGATCATGGCAGTTATTCTCCACGCTTTCCTAAATCCCCAAGGATTCTCCAAACATCAAGCAAAACACATCTTGAGCAATTCAAGGAACAATCAGTCATCAAAAAAGAAAACATTGAAGCTTTTTCAAGGAAATACAGCGAAAACTGCCCAGCAGGCCAGAGATTATTTGGCGGACTGGTTTGTTTCTCCTGTTGGGGAGTCTTTAGTTCCATGGCTACTTCTTATTAAGCATAGCACGTGTATACAAGCGCTCGACAGCCACGAACCTTATGAGCTACGACACTCAAACCCGTAAAAACGTAAAAATTTCGCGCCAACTCGAACAAATGTTGGCAGCACCCTTTTAGATTTTAATGAAACTTTCTGTACATGAAGACTTTGTCACAAAAAGCCACTTTGCATACTTTGTTTTTCCAAAAATGATCTAGACTGTCTTTTGGAAAGGGCCAAACTTTTGTTACCAATATTTTTAAAATGGCTATAGTCTAAAAATGACAAGTTCTACAAAAAAATGTAGTAGGAGTGATTTTTACAAAATTAGTCAAATTTGTAAATAAAAATATTGAAAAAATTCTTTATTGACTCCTACACTGAAAAAAATCGATGTGAAAATTTTAAAGAGTCGATTAACAAAAAACCATTTTTGATTTGGATGAAATTTGTTTCAAGATAGGTAATTATGTTCCCTACCTACCGTCAAAAATTCAAGTTGGGCACTTTCAAGGAACAAAAGTTATTTGAAAAAAACTTTTCCTTGTCCAAAATGAATCTTTTTCAGAGTATTTTTATCAAAAATTAAACCAATGAAAGTCATAATCATCTCAGAAACCATTTTTCCAGCTGCTAGTTGCCTGATACATGCAAAAAGCATCAGTAACGAATTATATATATATATATATATATATATATATATATATATATATATATATATATATATATATATATATATATATATATATATATATATATATATATATATATATATATATATATATATATATATATATATATATATATATAAATATATATATATGCATAACAAACTTGAATGAAAACTGGAAGACTTGTAGACTGCAGTTCATTTGTTCCTCTCAAAACTGATAAATTTCTAAAATTTATTTTATGTCTGATGGAGCAGCAGCACAATACAAAAATAAAAACTTTGCAAGCTTGTTTAGATTTCAGTCAAAGTATGAGCTAAGCGCAGAATGTCATTTTGTTGCAGCATCCCATGGAAAGGGACCCTGTGGTGCTATTGGTGGCACTCTCAAGCGAATGGAAAAAGAGCCAGTCTTGCTCGCGACAATGGAAATGCCATAACAACTCCCCGAGAGTTATGTAACTGGGCAGTTGAACAAACTGATAAAAATATCAAAAAAATAATTTTCTGCTACATATTCACTGAACAATACAACAAAATGTTAGAAGAACTCGAAAAGCTGTATAATAACTCCAAAACAATATCTGGAACTCAAAAATTCCACTTTTTTGTGCCTATTCCTGGTGGCGAATTTGAGACGAAAAGGTATTCTAATTCAGAAGATGAACCAAAAGTATAAGTTGATATTCTACGCATAATTGTCCCACTAACAAAAATCCCAAAAAAGTGCACAATAAAAGAATAATTACGTAGCGTTTAGTTAAGAAGTACATTACGCTAGATGTCGGGCACTGAAAAAATTGACGGAAAAATACAGGTTCAATAAAAAAGAGATGGCAGTGGCAATATTAATCCCAGCAGTGAGAACAATCCTTTAAAGCTCTTCATTACTATCGTCGCTTGCATAACATGGCGAACGCATCTAGGATGATGAGACTATTTTCGCAATGTTTCTATTATCACGCTACCCATTTGAAGCCGTTGGTTAGTGCATTGTTTGCTATCTTTGTTCAACACATTGGGTCAAATGGTAGAGCGACAATTGGGGCACTCGATTGGAGCTTTTGTTGCGATCAAACACTAGCATTTCATCGTTTTCAGGCCATTTGTGTTATTAGATTGGTTCTTAAGAACGAAGCAAGATTCTGGATGCCAAATTATATGCACTCCATCGAGTGTAGGCAGAGTAATTGATGATTTTGTGAGGTACCCTTCTGTATAGAGTAAAAATAGGTACCCTATTTCCAATTTTGATGAAGCAAAAAATCTCTCGAGTAACAGGAAAACTCACGACATACACTTTTGTAAAAAAAATTAGTTATGAGCATCGTTTACATAGATCGTCATGGGACTGAAATGCGTAGAATTTTCCGGTTTCCGTTCGATTTCTTGGCATAACAGTCCCACTTAACATTTTTCGAAAAAACTAACGTTAATTGGATCTCTATAATGAAAAACTGGACTGATTATATTGGAAACGATTGCTATGAACGTATTTCTAGACAATATAGCTTTATTTGTTACATGCTAATACAATTTTCATCTTCAATCGCGTTTTTCTCAGTTGCCTGTTTTGGAACATGGGACAATTGGGCGTAGAACGGCAGTTTAAGAGAGCAAACCAAATACCGACATGACATAGACCATAGCCTTATTACGCGCCACCCAGTGAATAATGGAAACCAATGTTGCTAATAAAAAAATCAAATAAAATTTTAAGGTCTCTTACGCTAGAAGTGAATATTTTGAAATTTAGCACAAGATTGTTAAAATTTAATTTCGACAAAATAGTGCAGGAATTCAAACAAACCGTTCAGTACACGGGAGCTAGTAATGTTTAACTTCTAGGACTATTATGATGATGGCCCCATCTGTTTCCTCCATAAAGGAATGATTGATCTAGAAAGCAATTAATATAATTAAAAGTCATCTTGCAGTCATTTTGAAACAGATCCCCCTAGAGAGTCCACATATTTTTCATGAAAATTTTGTATATGGTACCGAAAATACCGGTACTGGCCTTTGTTCAGTACCAGTATTAGGGTACCAAAAATGGGTTGGTATTCCCGGGATTTTCGGTATCGGTATTACCGGTACCACAACCCTAGCCTAGAAGCTTTCAATAAATCTCTTGGTTTATATTCAGGGCATCGTTTATCACGTTTCCATTATTTCAATCGAAGCAACCTTGCTATGTACTGCAAACATAATATTTGTTTTGGTTAGTTTGTCAGAAGACATTTTTAATTGGAGTGGATAATTCTGATTAGAATTTGTGCATAACCAACGATGATCAACGATGCGGTAAGTCTTCTATTCAATATAGCACTAGATCAAGCTTCAATACTTCTTCCGTCGTGAGAGGATTACGATTGGACTTCTACAGGCGATGAAGAGGAGATCGAGCTGTCTGACATTAACGCCGTGGGTGTAGAAGATTCGGATGCTGATTTGTTATTCGATAAGAAATTATGCATAATAGAAGCTGTTGCACGGTATGAACAGCTATACAATTTAGGTCATGATGATTATCGCAACAAAACGAAAAGGACACTTGCTTGGAAGAGAATTTGCGAGGAGCTCGTCGAAAAAGGCCACGAGGATCCCAAACCCAAAATAACCCCTGCATACATTTCTACGATTCAAATGACATGGAAAAATATACGTTCGAGTTTCGCGCGTCACAAAAAAGAAATGCGAGGAAAAAGCGGTCAATCAGCGGAAAGGAAAACACCATATAAATACGCCAGATATCTTACGTTTCTTAATCCTTTCATAGGCAAAGGAAAAACGCTATGTACACCAAATGCTATAAGCACAAACGATGAGTCAGAAGTTATTGGAGAAGAGGAAACCGAAGATGTTTTGATGAGAACTGATGGAAAAAGTATATTTTGTATCGGAAAAGTTGAAGTTTTTTATATGTCGATAACTTATTGTTTATAGGTTCACAAAGAAAACGCAAAGGTAATGAGAACTCGGCTACAACAGCAATAATGAATTATTTAGGGAGCAGAAACAACAGAACTCCAGATGAGCTTGATTATTTTTTCATGCATACGTGCGAATCAGTTCGTAAGCTACCACGCCGATCGCAACTAAAAATTAAGCGAAGTATATTTAATATTGTGTTTGAGGCTGAGGACGAGGAACTAGAAGACATATAGAAAAGTTCTATATTAAACTTGCAAAAATTTATTAATAAATAAATTTTCTTTGAACGATATTTTGATCTCTTATTTGAATATGCATAAGAAACATACCAAGGCTACGAGACCAGCCGCTTTGCCATATGGAATGTTTTCAGTTGTATCCGTTGGTTATCAGTTCTTTTAAAAAACGTATTTCAGCTATGAAATTTCCTAAACCTATTACATTTTATAAATTTACAAAAAATCGCATCTCTAATAAAAATAAATAATTTGAACTGTATTTGGGCAGCTATTCACAGGGTTCCAAACATAACTTTTATATGAATAGTACAACAGCTGAAGTTAATTGGACTGGTCCCGTACTGCTAGTCACGCCAATCGCCATCTCCAGAAGACATTCTAGATGGGTAACTTGTTCGTAAATCTATTCCTGCGCATATCCTGTTTGATCAGAATCGGCTTCAAAGTGGGTCGAAATTCCAAAATGGGTTTATAATATCGTAAATTAACACTAGTGAACGGGCAAAAAATAGAAAGAATCTGCGAATCATTGAAAGTTGTTGTTGCTACTGAAAATAATAACATAAGAAACAATTGGTTGCTATGATTGAAATTAATCGAAATGTGTTCATCAAAGACAACAACCAGATGGTTTTTTACATGTCGCGCCAAAATCTTCTTAACATTTTGTCGTGGCGTTTGCTAGGTTGCTCCGTTTGAACAGCTCAATGAAAGTCCTTAGTGAATATTCACAGGCAACAAAAAATCGGCGCTACAATCGCATCGTGTGAAACTGGCTTTCAAGTTAGCGACGAGTTTTCATAGAAACACAAGTATACAAGTTCTCGTACCGTTTGCATGCAATTTGCATTTCAAGTTAGCGTACCAATTTTCATAAAATCACGCATACAAGAGTGTAAGCAATTTTAGACACAAGTAGACCTACAACTTAGAAGGTTTTTTTGTTTTGAAAGTTGTTAATTTCAGGATCATTTGCACCTTTTATCAGGTTAGATGTCTAACACTATGTGCGGGGTTGGGAATAGAATCCAGGATAGCTGCGAACAAGGCAACCAATATACCAACTACGATATGCCCGCTCTGGCGTATAGGTTTATTTGCATACAAGTTCGCATTACATTTGCATTCAAGTATGTGTACAAATTTGCGTTAAGGACGTTCAAGTTTCTATACAAGTTCTATACGAGTTTTAAAGAAATAACATAGCGTACAAGTTTGGATCCAAATTTGCTTAACAATTTGCGTTTCAAATTAGTCTAAAAATTTGCATACTAATTTTATTGAAAATTTGTATACAAGTATACAAGTGCAAGTATGCGCAGTAATTCGAAGGTTTGCATACAAGTTCGTTCGTCTTGTGTTTCCAATTTTCGTACAAATTCGTAAGTGGCCGATCATCACATCTTGTCACAGGTTTACAATGGGGATCTTTGAGGGTTTAATATCTAAGTGCTTATTTAAAGAGCAGATCTATGAGGGTTTCATTTTAAAACAACAACCCGTTTACAACTAGTACTTGATATTGTACATAGTTATGAACGGGTTATCGATGAGTATGATTTTTTTCCCAATTGAAGATGCTTTATGAATCACACGAGAGACAAACACGTGAAAAGAGAAATGAATTTCGTCAATCAAAACAAGGTCCTTCAAGTGAATACTGAGTACAATTGTTTATTCAGTATTTTTAGGAGGCGGGTATAGCATAGTTGGTAAATCGATTGCTTTGTACTCAGCTCACCTGGGTTCAATTCCCAACCCCGAACATAGGGTCAGATTTTTCTAAACAATTTTTTTTTAATTTAACCCAAAAACACATGCGAACGACTTTTACAAACGAAAATAAGTATTTTTACTTTCTTGAGCAGAGGAGATTCAATCATTGGAAAATACTTATGCTAGTCGCCAAAATCTCTTTGAGAACGTCTTAGTTCGTTGCAAATGTAACCACGTAAACAATCCCTAGAAAATTGTTATTACTTTTCGTCATTACACTAGTTTTTGCAAGTCTAACGATATTTGCATTTTGTAAGATGTAAAGCAACAAGATTTTTTCAAACTGCGTATGTAGAATGCCGTCCCGTAATACGAAGCAGAACGCGCACCTGTGCGCTAACCCCTCCGGGTATACAATATCGTTCAAATTTGCAATTCTAGGTTCGCATTCATGAGCAGAGTTAAATCACTCAAAATCCTACACAGTCACTGTCCCATCTCACAGCCACCGGCGGGCGACGATTTTCCCTCGAGGATGCGAACTTTGCATCGATATTCTCGCATCACATCGGGAGTCAGCGAATGAAAGACCACACTTCCGTTTACCGTTTTCACCTCACTGCTATTGCTGTGGAAACGGTTGCAAAACGGAAACACGGAACACTAGAAGGAAGCAGCTATTCACAGAGTAACAATCAAAAAAATTGCTTGCTCGAATGGGTTGCCATTGCCGGCATTGTTGGCCCCACACCTTGGCCCTTCCGTTCGATGATGACTTTAGCTGCCGCAGGTTTAGGGGATGATTATAGATTGTCGTTTGAGATTAGAGAAAAGAAAACATTCTTTATCGTGAAACAAATTTAGCTGCGTATCTCATTTTTAACAACTTCCAACTTTCCTTAGAAAAGTCAGTCGACCTTAACGTAAATTTACTAAGGCTATTTTGTAACACAGAGCAAAAAAAATACTGTAAAAACGAATTTAACATCCGCCCTATTTTTTCATTTTCAATGATAACTCTTTGAGGGAAAGTAATAGATTTTTGAATAAAGTCGTATCAGACGTTTTGGATTATATAACGTATATAAATACTCCGAAAAATGCAGAGTCGTTTACCTAGAGATGGATGCACAGCATCAGGATGAAGATTAATTCGCACTATGGTAACGGATGATGTATTGAGGCAATAAAATCAAAACCCATTCGGATGCATCTTCATGATGATACGATGACTTATACGCGTTTGTTAGACCTCTGCGTATACTAACTCTTGATAAACGGTTCCGTCACCCAAAAAAATAAACGAAATTAGAATGGTTATAGTAAATGAGCGGTATTCCTTATTCGGTTGCTCTTTTTAACAAAGTAGTAGAATAAAAATATCGATTATTTTCTAAAAAGGTTCTGCTTCTATAAACCAGTCTATAGACCAGTTCAAACAATCCTTTTATTACATGCGAGAACGATTAACTATATCTGAAGTGATTAGTTTTGGAGAAACACTTCTATGTCGAAAAATGTTTTTAAAAAATCGACGATTTTCATTTAATATTTTATTTAATTCGACTGTCTACAATAGTTCGACCATAATCAACTGTATCTATCACACGAAATTTTCTTATAGCGAATTCTCTTCGTCAGTAGCGTCAGCCGTATCCGGAAAACCTAAAATTAAACTTAGCAGTAAAAGCAAACTTAAATTTTTCTTCGAATTACTGTCCCACCATCATCTGAGAAAGTCACCACTGCATCACTAGTCGCACATCGGTCATAAAAAAATCCTTCTCTCTATCATCGTCTTGCACTTGGCAACAGCTAGTAAAACTTTCGATCTTGAACAGAACAACGTCCTGGTGGAAGATGCGGTTCAGCACACATTTTAAATCGAGTATAGGTAAATTGACTTCGTTACCCGAAATTGGTACACCATCGTACGACGAAGGCACTGTCCTTGCTTTTCGGAGCAGTGCCCCAGTTGGCAAAAGTTTTCCCCATCAAAAATGAAAATCGATAGCCTGACGAATTTTGGCTTGGAGGAAAAGTTTCCACCAGTTTGTACATAGCTACCGAGGAAATGACTAACGCATGCACTAGTAGGAAGCGTAACAGGTGCCTCTTCTGACGTGATAACTGTTGCGGTTCTTGGCACTAACTCGATTTCCGGCACCAACCTGATGTCGTTCGTTCGTTTCTAGAGTCGTTTTGCATTGAGTTGCTGAACGGTAACGGTTCAGTGCTCGATGGTGCGTTTTAAAACTTGTTAGTGTTGGAATAGGGTAATTTCGGGAGATGTCGCGCCGAGTGAGATGCCCCACTATCTATATTTCTTATATAGGGTCACTTTTATACGGTAATATGATATTGTGAGTTTGTCTTTCGAAGAATTACAACACTGGAGATGTAAAATAATCCATATTATTAACTCACAAAAATTTTATTAATGATTATGTTCGTCCAATTGCATCACGAAGTGCACCATCATCACCGCATTAAAATTTGAATAGCTGAGACCTTTTAGAAGGCATTCTGATCATGAGCACTGTCATTTATAATTTCAGAGGAAAATGTCGTCGTGCGGCATCTCTTCCCTACAATTGGGAGAGATGCCGCATCAAAATTGCGGGTGAGATGCCGCACTCGATTGAGGAGGATGGGTAGCCAAAATGTATTTTTTTCACCTCGGAATGTCATTAAATGATCACACTAGTTTACAAATTTTGGGTTAATTGCATGAAGTTAAGAAAAAAAGGTGTTTTCTAAGTCAATTTTGGATAGCTGAGCACGAAAATCATATCCATTTTCTTTTTCAAAGAACCGTTTTTGGGATTTTTTGAAAAATATGGTTTTGAGCACTTTTTGCAGTTTTTGGTCAATATCTCAGGAACAAATCTTCCGATTAACACAAATGACTCACCATTCGAAAGGTTGTGATGTGCTCATTCAAATGTATAATATGTTAGTGTAAAATATCAAAAATTTAGGGTTAAGAGCAACCAAAGTCAAAAAAGTAGTGTTTGGTAAAATTACTAATTTTTAGTTGATTTTTCATAAAAAAATAAATCATCAAAAAAAATCTTTTAAAATCTTATGTGACAGACACACTTCTCACGTGAATTTTAAGCCTAAGATCACAAAAATCCGACAAAAACTGGTGATGTTATTAAGCACCGAGTGAAAATTGCTCTGTTTTTCACTTATCTCTTTTGGTCTTAAATAAGATTACACTAGTTTACAATAAAAATGAAGTTACGAGAAAAAGTGTTTTCTGGATTAATTTTGGGTCGCTGAATACGAAAATAAAACTCTATTTCTCTTTCAAAGAAGTTCGAGTTTAAAAAAAAGTTTTTCTTTTGCTTCCGCTTTTTGTTTTTGCTCTATTTTTTTATTACAGAAAAATAATTTTTCATATTTTCAGAATCTAATCTAATCTAATCATTTTTTCTTCAAAGAAGCATTTTCAAGATTTCTTTGAAAAAGGTGTTTTGGGCACTATTTTAGTTATTTGTCAATATCTTGTTCAAATAGGATCCGATCGAAACAGTTCGAAGGGTATTGATGTGCCCTTTCCGAAAATGTATAATATGCGTAGATCAAATCTCGACAAACATATGATTACGGCTTAAAAGCCAACTGTCAAAATTCTCTTTGAAAGGAAATTTCAGACAAACTGTCACCCGCCAATCACAGATGTTTATAGTAAACAAAAGAAAAAAGTTTTCTCTTGCATTAACTGCTATGAACTGCAGTTAGCCAGTAACGGTTTGTCCGGAATTTCCTTTTAAAGAGAATTTCGACAGTTGGCTTTTGAGCCGTAATCGTATGGTTGTCGAGAAATGTACATTTATTATGATTACAATCGACCAAAGTAAAAAAAGTCTAATGTTCGAACTTTAAAAAAAATGCATATTTCTAGTAATTTTTTTATAATAAATCAAGGACAGAAGAAAATGCTTTTAAAATCTAATGAGATAAATAATCTTTTTGAATAAATTTTCATCCAATGGTTACAAAAGTCGGATGAAAAATGTAGATGGTATGAAGCACTGAGTGAAAATTGTAACTTTTTGTTTTTCGCACAATCGTACTTTCGGCTGAAATAATCTTCTATACTTGAAAGTTATTGTTTGTGTTGGGTACTGTCTTCTCGAGTTTGCATCCATCCATCCTGCGGCATTTGAATGGTTTTGGATATTTCATTGTACAACTAAGTACTCTTTTTAAAATGTGGAAATATCGTTGGAAAAGTTTTGTTTTGTCTGTAGTGAATACATATTTTACGAATTAAAAGAATTTTCGCCTTCTGCTTCAACAGGCTTCACAGCAGATTCTCAGTTCACAGAATATTACGTGGCTAGTGCTACGATCCCACTGAGACTCCTTCCCGATAGGGACTGGAATATTTGACGACTGGCTTATGAGACCAGTGCTACACCCTCTAAACCGCCGCACCAGGGCAGGATCCGTTAAAATCATAAAATTTACATTTCGATCAATGTGCCATAGCATCAACATTTTCCATCCGATGTTAGTGATATTAGGCTTAAAATTAACGTAAACATATTATCTGTCCTCTTAGATTCTAAAAGGTACCAAAATAAAATTTGTTTTTTTGGTAAAAAAAATGAGTAACTTCAAAAAATGGTCAAAAATGCACTTTTTTTAAACTTTGGTCGCTTGCAGCACTAAAATTTTTACATATGATCGACACTTATTATATGTTTTTGGAAAGGGCATCTCGGCACCTTTCAACCTGCATATTGAATAAATGAATAAATGATTTTGACACGAAATATTGACTAAAAACTACAAAAAGTGCTCAAAAACGAGTTTTTTGAGAAAATCACAAAATCGCTTCTTTGAACAAAAAAATGAATATTGTTTTCGTGTTCAGCGACCCAAAATTAGTCTAAAAATACTTTTTCTTGAAACTTCATTTTTCTTGTAAATTAGTGTCATTTGTGTCAGGTTCTCAATAAGGTACACTGAAGTCTTTTTATGCGGTTTTTTATGCGACTTTTTTATGCGGATTTTCAAAGTTATGTGGTTTTTAATGCGGATTTTCAAAGTTATGAGATTTTTTTTATGCAGCTTCCTTTTAATTTTTAGGGCATCACCTGAAGCGACTTTTATCGAACGATAAATCCTCTAGAATGCACATGCTTAAACAAAAGACATAAAATGTTCATATTTTTATTTTAGATTATAAATTACTAATCTTTGGGTTACAAAAAAAGGATCGCAGCAACCTTAGACGATGGAGGTGAACTTTTTTCGCTCTCGTCAACTTTTTCCGAAATTAAACGTGCTAATTTGACCAGACCAGTACAATGTCGGCATGGAAAGTTAATCAACGGGATCTAAAGCCATTTTCGAATATTTACAAACAACTGCCTAACATCACCAGTTGGCCTCGAGGGATTGCCCATTAGTTTTGCTACGAGTCATTCAGTGTAGCGTGTGGATTGTCTGCGCTTTCCAGGAAGCACTTCGTTGTCAGCATCGATCGTATGACTAATTTCGGAAAGTTGTTGTTGTTCTTGTTTGAAGAAAGTGGATACCTAATAAGGCTCGCGAAGGAAAATCACACTCTCAGAATGCAGGACCTGACTAAGAGGATAAATAAACGAGTCCCTCAAGCACAGGAACTGAAGCGGACTTCCTGGCACAAGAAAACATCGACAAGGTGGTCTAGGTCGAATATCAATGTACAAGCATGTAGCAGATAAGGTGATGGATAGAGGATTTCCCGGTGAGAATTTTCCATTTTATTTAATTTATGTCCTATGAAGTCTATTATCCCACTCTCACCCCATTTCCTTCCCTACTAACACATTCTAACATCCGTAGTACCTATGGAGTGGGTTCCCCGTATCTTCTTAAGTAGGTATTCAACTATTTCCTTCCCGATCGTAAGTATATGGCCAGATGTGCAGTGAATATACTATTGTATAAGGGGATTTTACTGTATCCGCCTCCCACGATGAGTGCGGTCGTTTTTTATATGCTATGCTATGCTATCTCCTCCAGTCGACCTTCTATGCTTTGTGCGTCTACTCTGCGCCATGCTCTAGAACGTGTGCAGCCCTTTTCATTAGAGGGGTAGCCAATGATTTATATTTGCTACAATGGTTTGAAAGCTGATGTTCTAGAGCAAATCAGTCATGACCATGGAACTAGATTTAGCAATAAACCTGCTGTCCGGAGTCTAAGGTTCTATCCGAGAGTTTCATTTTATACCCATAATTTCTATAATGTATAATCATCTTTCTGTTTCGCTTGTCTCCCTTCTGTTAATCAACTAAACGAAAATAACCATTCTGCCATGCTCCAATCTGATAATTGTACTTAAATAGTAAAACTAGGAAATAATAACATCTATTTTTTCCTCGAAATAATCTCGTAAGGACAATGAAAGTTTAAAGCACAGGTGCAAATGCTGATTTCATTTTTAAATCGGAGTCGCTCTAGGTTCGCTCTGAACTGTCATTTTTATATGGCTTTAATAAATATTAGAGCGAATCTTGGGCGACTCGAATCTAACACCGAAGTCAGTATTAGTTTGGAGGAGAGCGACTAAAGGCGCTTTAACCTAGGCTTAGTGAGCCAGTCACTCCCAAAGTTTTATTATAACCCCCTACAAACTGAAATGGTCGGTGCGGTTGTCCTCGTTTCTTCCTCATTCAAGTTTTAAAACGATTCGTTGGTTGAATTGTTCATTAAATGATTAATTCAATTACCGTACAATATTGAAACATCTTCAAACCCTACTCTGCTAGGTAGGCCTGGCCGTTTCAATTTTTGCGACATATTATAATATGCTTCAAATTTTAATGTTGACAAGAAAGACACTAAAGAAGAACTGCAGTGTTTTTCAGGATGCTTTTCAATACTGGCTGTGTAAGGATTAGAATAGAATAGAATAGAATAGAATATAAATTACTAGTCTTTGGGTTAAGGATATGAGAAGCATTCTTGATGCAGTGAAAATATAAACAGAAAATGACTGAATACCATTTTGCCTTTCTCATAATAAAACTTCTGCGATCGGTCGAAATTTCGACTTTTTAACCGATGCCCGCAGAGCCGAATCTCTTATACCATTCGACTCAGTTCGGCAAGATCGGAAAAAAGTCTCTGAGCGTGTAGTTTTTTTACTTGGTGGTAAAGCTTTTACGCCGACCTGGCACACGTTCAGTAGTTAGACCATACTACCGATTTCGTCCATCGTGTGCCAGAGTAAGGGACTCTGAACAGAGAAGATAACTCTGAACCCTATTCCTCTAAATTCCACCAAGAAGTCCGACATTTGCCTGAGATCAGTCCGGCGATTCCCGGTGGAGGATTGCGTCCGGTTCACTGGTGCCCCGATGATTCAAGTCGGCGATTCGCTACGAACTACTCAGAATAGTCCCCGACGATGGATCTTTCCTACTCCGACGAAGAGTTCCCCGGCAGTGGAAGATCTTCCGAAACCGATGCTACCCGGGCAGATGCCGAAGTCGGTCCTGCGATTCTGGGTGGAGGTGACTTCCAGTTGACAGGCGCCCCGACGAGCATCTGCCGGAGCTACTTCCTGATCTACTCGAACTAGTCCCCGCCGGTGGGCCTAGTCTACTCCGACGTAGAAATTTCCCGACGTTGAAATTTCTCTCGAAATCGCTATCTCGATGCTGGTCGGTTAGGAGCCGAGGTAAGTCTTACGATTCCGGGGAGCCACGGTTACGACAGCATAAGTCACTAAGTGACTTTACGCTTATCTGGACATAACGCAGACTCAGGTGATTCGCATTTAATGCCATAAGATCCTGACTCCTGTGTTGCAGAAGAAAAAGAGTTAAGCAGCCGGGAAACTCTGAACTTGTTCATATGATCCTACTCCACGCTTTTCTAAACTTTCTTACTTCAAATCCTTCCTCTTCCTTGAGTACTATGGCTCTTAATATTGAAAAACATTTCACACATTATGCAGTTTTTTATGCCGATTTTCAAAGTTATGCCCCCAAAGGTGCGGCAGACAACGCACCTTATGTTTCACCACTAAGGAAGATCGTTATCTCAACATGCAACAGCAAGTTGCATCAACAAGACCCGATGGACAGTTGGGTAAAAATATAAAAGAAAAAAATAAAAGAACCACGGCTCAATTATGCTAACGCATTGAGCCCTGTCAAATGAACAAGAAGGAAAAAAACTAAAAGAACCTAGATTTAAACGGGGTTTATGATTTCAGGACCTCTGTGGCAATTTTCGTGATTTCTTATCACGTTACCGTGATATTTTATTCACTAGTTTACTATCGGATTTTTTTGGCAGAGTGGAGCGATTTATGTTCATGACTTCAGGACCCTTCTCACGATCTCCGTAATTTCAATTCAAGTTATCCTGATTTATTAGTCGCAGGTAGTGTGGTTTATGTTCATGATTTCAGGATCTTGGTAGCGATTTTTGTAATTTTTATGCACGTTATCGTAATATATTCTTGGGCTCACTTTCGAATTTGATGCGTGAAGTAAAATAACTCATGTTCATAATATAGGTGCGGTGATATCACGATATTCGTAATTTATAATTATTTTTTAATGACTATCGGATTTTTTACTCGAAGTAACATGACAATATGAACTGGATTATAAAAGTGTGCGTGATTCGCGGTATCCTGTTTTGTAAACTATATTACGAACACGGTTTGTGGCTCTCTCTCTCTCTCTCTCTCTCTCTCTCTATATATATATATATATATATATATATATATATATATATATATATATATATATATATATATATATATATATATATATATATATATATATATATATATATACATATATATATATATATATACATATATATATATATATATATATATATATATATATATATATATATATATATATATATATATATATATATATATATATATATATATATATATATATATATATATATATATATATATATATATATATATATATATATATATATATAATGCATTTTTGGTGCTTCGCGAAGTTTTCGTTTTCTGTCCAGAACCTTATCAAATTAATATCAATGTTCGAGGTTTTTACAGAACTATATAATATTTCATTAAAAAACTCAAATTTTGTGAATTAGTTCACGTGAAATATGATGACCATGTGCAGAATTGCATAAAATTGAAAATGATTAGTGATATCTTTTAAATATTACAAATGCTTGAGATAGATCGTGAATCGTGTACTAGGAATCACGAACCAGTTCACGAATACATGGATAATATTTTAGAGTTTTGCGCACTATTTCACGGGCACGCGTGGTTAGGCGTGATTTTTATACTAAGAATCATGAACCAGGCAAAAAATACAAGAATGTTTTATGATTTTGTAAAATATTACACGAGCACGGATATTTGATCGTGACTAATATACTAGGAATCATGAACTAGTTCACGGTTAACCCTCTTGAGAAAGATGTCATCCATTTAATTCCACTGTAATAATAATGAAAAACAGTTGCTTTTCACCATCAAACAACATATACTAATATTTCGATTACGACGAAGTCTTCTTCAGTGTTAATATCAGTTTAGAAATTGAACATAATTGAATTTTAATTATGTTCCTATTTTCGTAACGGTAAAACGTGATTGTTCTAGAATTCACGATTTTGGGAACAATTGTGTGATTATTCCGCGTAAAACATCCCATAGCAAACTCAAGAATAACATATCACGATGAAACGAAGAGAAATTTAAAAAAAAATCATGGCGAAGCTTCTGTCGGCCTTTGTCCGCCTTGAGTACCATAGACACCGCACTATGGGTCACAGGGGTGGTTTTTTGGTACAAAAATCGATAACTCCCAAACCGTTTATTTTAGAGAAATTATGTCTGAGAGAATATTTTTGGGAATAAAATTGGCTTTCTTTTAAAGTAAAATGTAACTAGGGTGGTCCTCTCGAACATTCTTTTCAAAAAAATATTTTTCGAACAAAATGGTATAGCAAGGTACTTACTTCAGCAAAGTTGTCGAAAAATGTTTTTCAAGAAACGTTTTCAAATGCATCAAAGTTATAGCACTATCGGTTTTCATGTTATAATTGTTTTTATTCTTTAACTTAGGGTGTTTCTGAAAAAGTCAGTTTTTTAACTATAACTTTTTAAATAGTTAGTCTATCTTCACACTCTCTATGAAGAAATTTTAGTACTTTTCATTGCGCATATTTCTGCTGAAGAATGTGAATCGATATCATTTTTCGTTATCGAGTTGCGATCATTTTTTTAAATAAAAATGATGGTTTTCAATGACCTCTAACTCAGAAGGTTACAAAAAGTAGCAACTAAATTTGTACTCTTTCGAAAATGAATCAAAAATACTATAAAATATCTCAAAATTAACTTTTGCTTTTTTGTTTTTCGATGTCAAATATAAACAACAACACCATGAGTCGTGACAGTTTAATTGGTATCAATCCCATTCATGAACGGAATCGCAGTAGCCGACGACTGCTTTGATGAACGCGTGTAGTACTTTGTATTATTAGTTCCGTTAAAACTGATGAAAGAAAATCATTCGATCTCTGGAAAGTGACCAAAGGTGAAAATAAAAATAAAATAAAGGTTGTGTTTGAGGAAATTTTGAGATCATTTGATGTGGGAGAAAATGAAAAAAGAATTTCGCTCGGAATGCAAAAGCTGTAGCAATTAAAACATGTAAAAGGTTTGATCAATTTTGGAAAGGCAGTCATCAAATTGAGAAAGTGCTCGATAAAAATTCTAAATACTTTGAGAAGCCGTTAACAGTCCCAAAAAATGAACATCCTCCCAAACCAGCATTCACAGAAATTCGTCGCTTACTCAGAACGGAATGAAGGGTAATTCTTAATTCATTCGCTTTTTAAAGTAACATGCTCTACATTTTATATTGTTTATATAACGTTCAAAATTATAGACCGTCCAAAAAAACGAGTGCATGAATTGTGCTTGAAAAGGAAAAGGAAACTTAATCTTTGGGAAAAGAAACACGATTCCGATAACTATAGCGACGACGATGCTGATAATGTTGATGATTGTGATTATAATAATTATGAGGATGACGATTATAATAAAATAGTAATGTAGAATAGTAAAATAAATATCTGCCTGAGCCTAACGTTTTCAATATCTGTGTACATATATTTGACAAGCTCAAAAAATCATTTAAAAAATCGACTTTTTGATCTAGTAAAGCAGGTGCTAAATGGCGATAACCAGGCCCTTGAAAACAGCTGTAAGCTGATGTCATTTGATCATAATGTTGATTTTAACATTTTTTGCTGAAGGATAAAAAAGCAAAAGTTGATTTTGAGATATTTTATAGTATTTTTGATGCACTTTCGAAAGAGTACAAATTTAGCTGCTACTTTTTGCAACTTTCTTAGCTAGAGGTCATTGAAAACTATCATTTTTATTTAAAGAAATAATCGCAAGTCGATAACGAAAAATGACATCAATTCACATTCTTCAACAAAAATATGCGCAATGAAAAGTACTAAAATTGCTTCATAGAGAGTATGAAGATAGACTGACTATTTAAAAAGTTATAGTTAAAAAACTGACTTTTCAGAAACACTTAACCTAGAAAGATAATTATAACATGAAAACCGATAATGCTATAACTTTGATGCATTTGAATATGTTACTTGAAAAACATTTTTCTACAACTTTGCTGAAGTAAGTACCTTGCTACACCATTTAGCTCGAAAAATAATTTTTCGAAAAGAATGTTCGAGAGGGCCACCCTAGTTACATTTTACTTTAAAAGAAAGCCAATTTTATTCCCAAAAATATTCTCGAAATATCTCTAAAATAAACGATTTGGGAGTTATTGATTTTTGTACCGAAAAAACCGCCCTTGTGACCCATAGTGCACCGGAGAGGCGATTTTACCACCTGTAGACTAGATATCGATTGATGGGCAACACATGGACAGGGACCAACGGCTTTACTTCAGTTCAGAAGAAAGAAGAAGACGTGATCAGAAAGATTTTTTACCTCATAAAAGTCCAGCGACCTCGGCTGGGATTGAACTCAGACCTCAGCCGAGGTCGTTGGAATTTCAGGGATTAGAAGCTGGCCACTCAGCAACCGGCGCCGTCTGATGTCGTTAACGCGGGACATATTATTTTAAGTGTAATTACGAAAATCGTAACAAACCTTCTGAAATCATGAGAATCGTTTAATTCTCGACTCCCTTAGTCGATATAATTAATACAAAATTCGATACAAGTTATGAACTATAATCGTGGAAATTTCAGGAAACAACCACAGTAAACCAACAAAACATTCGAATGTAACGTTATGTATCTTTTTGGCGTAAACTGGATTTATAAAAATACTAATAGTTTCGTGAATACGAGGTTTAATATTCATAAGTTCAGGAGTTTTGTCCCGATTTTCGTAAACGGTTCACATTTTGAAATCGTGATAGATTTTTTTCTGCGAAGAATCAAATTCCATCATGAAGTTTAACAACAGATAACAGACGTTTAGGTTCGATTCGAAATGTGTGCTACTGAAACTCCGAATAAAATATACTCTGAAACACGTTTAGCAAACGTTTGTAGGTGGCGCAGTGATCGACGCAATGTAGTTGAAGTGCAGTTGTCAAACACGTGTAGCAAACAGTTGCGTAGATGGCAATAGTGAAACACGGATTTCCAACGTTTATCAATTTCAAAGTTTACACAGGTTTTTTTTAAGAAATTTTGTTCTAGCCTGAATTTCTGTTATCTAGGGTTTAACCTAGGTATCCAATAACGCCATCGCTTGATGAATATTCGTGAGAATACTGGTAGACGAACCGAATAATTGAAAAAGAATCAAAATAGTGTAAATATAAAAATATTCAGTACTTTAGGTTGACGTCTCAAATTAACTCGAGTGTTCATTTTTTTGACAGTTCGCTTGTACTGTTTACATGGACTCAGAAAAATTCTTTGCGATTTGTTTCGAGCGAATCTAGTCGTCCACAAAAGTCCATGTAAACAGTAATAGTGAACTGTCAAGAAAAATGAGGTTAACTGTGTCAGTAAAGAACCTAATATTCAACTCCGTGAACTAATGCAGTATGCCATGAGAAACGAACGTATTGTTATGAAACGTTATTTAAGGAAACGAAATGAACTTTCAAATTGCATTTTTCACCAACACCACTCACCTTCCAAGCTTTGATCGTAGCCCTTCGTGAAGAACAACATAGCCTTGGCAGCACGTTCGGGAGTTTTCAACAGACCCTGTCGATGAAACAATTTAAAGATATGCATAACACAATATTTTAAGATTTATACGAGTCATACAGCTACATTAATGTTCCAATTTTGCAAGCATTTTTGGTCAGTTCATAGATTTGAAAGTACTATGAGATTAGGTTGTACAATGAAACACCATACTGTAACTTCTTTTTAAAAAGAAAATGCTCGACAAAATATTGATTGGGGGGCGTAATTACAATTGTCAAAATTCATTTTGGTTGGAAATTCCGGACAAATCGTTATTGGCCAAGCACATTTTACAGCAATCAACGAAAGAGACATTTTTTTGGTTTTTTCATTTGCTATCGACAGCTGAGATTGACGAATTCCGGATCATCCGGAATTTACTCTCAACATTAATTTTTACAGTTGCGCCATAATCGTAAGTTAGTCGAGCATTTTTTAGAAAAATCGATTTCTCATGACTGACAAAACCAGAACAATATCTGTATAATACAAATTTCTCTAGTACACACCTGTCGTTCGGTATCCTCGCCGAGGCTGCTCAGCAGCATTCGGTACGATTTGGACATCAGCGGCAACAGATCCTCTCGGGTCAACGGTTTGTGGTCCAGTTCCAGATCATGATGGAATGTGCACTTTTCGTGGCCTGGATGTATGTGTGTGTATATATAATTAAGATTGGATTAGTTCAAGTAATTAAAAAGGATTTGTGGGAAACATGTGTACAGATACAATGCGAGGATTGAAGCAGAATTAAATAAATTTTGGAAATATAATCACGCACGTTATGCAAACATCTAGGATCAGTTGAAACATAATCAAATTGTAAGCTAAAAGCTGATGAAATTCCGCTCTTGATGGAATGGGTTCGGAGCACCGGCAAACCGGAGTAATTACGCAACAATAACAACATAATCGTTTCGTTTGTGTAAACCACAACCAGAGTGGAAGTGATTTCACGGCCCATAACTGGCATTAAATATTGATCCAGATTGTCCAGTTCGGTTTGGTGTAGTTCAAAGTAAGCATGCACAGCACACCGCCGTTGCTCACCTGTTTGCACCATATGTATGGAATTGATAATAGCGCTACGTCCCCTTCCCCCCCCCCCCCCCACATATCACCATCTCATACAATAATGGGATCAAATAGGGGAAGCGTTTGCTGAGCAATTGCCGATAGTTTACCATATTCATTAAGTTGGATTGTGGTTTGGATTTGGAGAAGGTAATTACCATCGCAAGTCATTAGGAGTAAATATGGGCCCTCTGAGAGCAAGGGGATTAATCATTTGAGCCCGTTATGCAATTGAAGCCAAACATATAAACAATTGTATCAGACACCGATAGCTAGTGGGGCTCGCTTCGGATTGGTAATAAAACGGCGATTGGGTGGCTGATCATATTTTATGAGCTTGACCCCGGTCTCAAGTGAAGTGAAAATTCAATGTCAGATAGCAAAGTTGTTATTTCTTTAGTGAAATTGTATCAAATAAAAAGCAACTAACAACAAGGATCTAGTAGGTAATAGGTGGAATGGAGGAAAAATGGATAAGAAAATAATGGCGTTAAAAGGAAGAACGCGGAAGAAAATGAAAGAAGGATAAAATAATCAAAAGAGAAGACGAATGAGATAAAAGGTCACTGAAAGTTCGAAAAAAGGAAAAAAAGTGCTGAGAAAATGTCAAAAAAGGATAGGACGAGAAAATAAGGAACGAAAAAAGGAAGGAAAAGATGAATTGAAGCACGAGGTAAAAATAAAGATCGACTTACGAGAAATTTAAAAAAAAGAAAAAAAATGAAAAATGGAGGGTGGATAAATAAAAAGAGTAAGGAGTTTGGATTCAGCAGAAATGAAAGAAAGTAAAAAAATTAACATAAAAAATAAAAATAAAAGTAACAGAAGTAACAAATCGAAGGCAGAGTAATCATGTCAAACTGGTTACACCCGTTCTATAAAGTCTTTGTAGATATATTCTTTGTAAACTAAGAAGTCATTTAATTTGTTCCTATAAAGTTTCATTTGTATTCGAAATAAATTTTTAAAGCAATTAGTAAAACAAGGAACCAGTTACTATCAACTAAGTAGGAAAAACGAAGCAGAAATAAGGACGGTAGAACAGTAGAAGGAAATTTAACAAAAAGATGGAAAAAGGAAAGTTATAAAAACGAAAGTTTAAATGAATAGTGAAAAACGGAGGTATATGAGTGAGTAGGATAAATAGAGTACAAAAATAAAGTAGGGCTAAGAAAGTTCAAAAATAAAGAGAATTCAAAGAGAGGAGTAAAATTAAAGTGGAATAGAAAGCGAAACAGATTGAAAGACAAGGAAGGTGGAAATAAATTTAAAAAAAAATGGAGGCACAAAATAGAGAGGAGCAAATATAGTGGGCGAAAAAAGATTACTATCATCATTTAGAATTTTTTTTAGGCAGTTGGAACCACCTTTATCGAAATAATGAGTGAAAGGCAAAGAGAGAGAAGGGACGGAATGAATGGAAAGGTGGAAAAGGGAAGGTAAGAAATAGGGAATATAAGGAAAAGTAGGACAAATGAAACCCAAAGCGTAAAAATATGGATAAAAATAAGAAAGCAAAGCAAGAAAAAGGAAAAAAAAAATAGTTGAGAGACCGCCACAAATACGAATAGGAAAATAATAACGGGAAAACAATGGATGCAAAACTATAGCTGGAAAATAAACGAGCTAAGTTACAATATAGAAGAAAAAAAGAGCCTAAAATAGAAAAGGAGTAAAGTAAACAGTATGGACGTAAGGGAAAGAGAATGAAGATGGTGAGAATTAAGAGAATGGAAAATGTAAGGAATTAAACAAAAAAAATATGTTTGTGGAAAAAGAATAACGATAATTTTTAACAAGAAGATAATAATGCTTAAAGAACAATAAAAACTGAAAGAGGCCAAACTACAGCACTAAAAAGGAAATCAGAAAGAAGAAGGAACAATTATGGTGGAAGAAAATGAAAGGATAAACGTGTAGGTGAAAGATGGGAGACGAAAAGAAATATAAAAATAAACAAGTAAAAGAAGAAATATCAAGTAGTTAGGTTAGAAACAAAAATGAATTAGGCGATAAGAAAAGAAGAAAAGTAAAGAGAAAAAAATATTATAAGAAAGGATAATGAAGGAGTCAAAGGCAAAGATAATAGTCAAATGATCAAAAGCAGAACAAAAAGGATGCAAGAACGGGAAAAGTAATGTGTTGGAAGAATACAGAACACATCAGCAAAAACTATAAGAAAAAGGCGAAAGGAAGGAGCAAAAAAACAAACGGATAGATTCTTGTTGTTTCATCTCCACTAAAAAGTGAGGAGAGCCAAGAATGGAAAAGAAAGTAGGGCAAGTAAGGAAGTATAAGGAAAAAAGGAGAGAAAGAGAAACTGGATGAAGAATCTAACGTAGGGGTGGTAAAAACTTGAAAGAGGAGAAAAAGAAAAAGTACAGGAAAAAAGTAGAACGAAAGAAAAATGTACGAAGAATGAAAAGAAGTATAAAGTTAAATAGAAACAGGAAAGCGAAAGCAATGATGAGATAAAGAGAAAAATTTAAATCGTACGAGGAAAAAGCAAAAATCAAAACAAAATAGTCAAAAAATGAGAAACAAACGAAATTAGAAGAGCTGATGAATTGCACCAAAAAGAACGAAGAGAAAAAAGAACGGAGATAATGTCGAGGAAGAATGTAATCAGAAAAATGAGGAAAGGAATAAGAAAACTGGAATTGTGGGACAAATGAGTAAAATTCGATTTCGGAATGGAAGAAGAAAAAGGGAAATGCAGAAACCGTAAAAAGGAAATAGAAAGTTTTAAATAGGAAGAAGTAAACAGAATGAATAAAAAGTAGGACGAAATTATTAAGAGGGAAAATAACGTAGAAAAGGAAGTGAAAAAAACGTGAAAGGAAGATGGAAAAATGTTGAAGTCAAAGCGAAGAATAATTTTGGAAAAAAGAATAGATGATAACGAAAAGTAATGAGATGATGAAAATTAAGGAAAGGAGAAGCAAAAGCAAAATACAAAAAAATGATGAGAAGCAAGTTGAAGAAAGATTAAAGGAAATCAGGAGAAAAAAGGTAGAAATGGAACGAGTACAGCAGGAAGCCTTAAATTGAAACAAAAAAAAAATAGTAAAAATGAAGGACGATTAAAACGTGAGCATAAATAGCAAAAAAGTTATGGGTATATAGAAGGTGCTAAAATAGATCAGAAGATAGAAACAAGAGTAACAAGAACAAAATGAAAATAATGAAACAGGCAATGAAACGAAAAGAGGTAAAGTAGATCGAACAATGACGTATGAAATGGTAAATGGCAAAAAATCAGAAGTAAGAAGTAAGAAGTAAGAAGTAAGAAGTAAGAAGTAAGAAGTAAGAAGTAAGAAGTAAGAAGTAAGAAGTAAGAAGTAAGAAGTAAGAAGTAAGAAGTAAGAAGTAAGAAGTAAGAAGTAAGAAGTAAGAAGTAAGAAGTAAGAAGTAAGAAGTAAGAAGTAAGAAGTAAGAAGTAAGAAGTAAGAAGTAAGAAGTAAGAAGTAAGAAGTAAGAAGTAAGAAGTAAGAAGTAAGAAGTAAGAAGTAAGAAGTAAGAAGTAAGAAGTAAGAAGTAAGAAGTAAGAAGTAAGAAGTAAGAAGTAAGAAGTAAGAAGTAAGAAGTAAGAAGTAAGAAGTAAGAAGTAAGAAGTAAGAAGTAAGAAGTAAGAAGTAAGAAGTAAGAAGTAAGAAGTAAGAAGTAAGAAGTAAGAAGTAAGAAGTAAGAAGTAAGAAGTAAGAAGTAAGAAGTAAGAAGTAAGAAGTAAGAAGTAAGAAGTAAGAAGTAAGAAGTAAGAAGTAAGAAGTAAGAAGTAAGAAGTAAGAAGTAAGAAGTAAGAAGTAAGAAGTAAGAAGTAAGAAGTAAGAAGTAAGAAGTAAGAAGTAAGAAGTAAGAAGTAAGAAGTAAGAAGTAAGAAGTAAGAAGTAAGAAGTAAGAAGTAAGAAGTAAGAAGTAAGAAGTAAGAAGTAAGAAGTAAGAAGTAAGAAGTAAGAAGTAAGAAGTAAGAAGTAAGAAGTAAGAAGTAAGAAGTAAGAAGTAAGAAGTAAGAAGTAAGAAGTAAGAAGTAAGAAGTAAGAAGTAAGAAGTAAGAAGTAAGAAGTAAGAAGTAAGAAGTAAGAAGTAAGAAGTAAGAAGTAAGAAGTAAGAAGTAAGAAGTAAGAAGTAAGAAGTAAGAAGTAAGAAGTAAGAAGTAAGAAGTAAGAAGTAAGAAGTAAGAAGTAAGAAGTAAGAAGTAAGAAGTAAGAAGTAAGAAGTAAGAAGTAAGAAGTAAGAAGTAAGAAGTAAGAAGTAAGAAGTAAGAAGTAAGAAGTAAGAAGTAAGAAGTAAGAAGTAAGAAGTAAGAAGTAAGAAGTAAGAAGTAAGAAGTAAGAAGTAAGAAGTAAGAAGTAAGAAGTAAGAAGTAAGAAGTAAGAAGTAAGAAGTAAGAAGTAAGAAGTAAGAAGTAAGAAGTAAGAAGTAAGAAGTAAGAAGTAAGAAGTAAGAAGTAAGAAGTAAGAAGTAAGAAGTAAGAAGTAAGAAGTAAGAAGTAAGAAGTAAGAAGTAAGAAGTAAGAAGTAAGAAGTAAGAAGTAAGAAGTAAGAAGTAAGAAGTAAGAAGTAAGAAGTAAGAAGTAAGAAGTAAGAAGTAAGAAGTAAGAAGTAAGAAGTAAGAAGTAAGAAGTAAGAAGTAAGAAGTAAGAAGTAAGAAGTAAGAAGTAAGAAGTAAGAAGTAAGAAGTAAGAAGTAAGAAGTAAGAAGTAAGAAGTAAGAAGTAAGAAGTAAGAAGTAAGAAGTAAGAAGTAAGAAGTAAGAAGTAAGAAGTAAGAAGTAAGAAGTAAGAAGTAAGAAGTAAGAAGTAAGAAGTAAGAAGTAAGAAGTAAGAAGTAAGAAGTAAGAAGTAAGAAGTAAGAAGTAAGAAGTAAGAAGTAAGAAGTAAGAAGTAAGAAGTAAGAAGTAAGAAGTAAGAAGTAAGAAGTAAGAAGTAAGAAGTAAGAAGTAAGAAGTAAGAAGTAAGAAGTAAGAAGTAAGAAGTAAGAAGTAAGAAGTAAGAAGTAAGAAGTAAGAAGTAAGAAGTAAGAAGTAAGAAGTAAGAAGTAAGAAGTAAGAAGTAAGAAGTAAGAAGTAAGAAGTAAGAAGTAAGAAGTAAGAAGTAAGAAGTAAGAAGTAAGAAGTAAGAAGTAAGAAGTAAGAAGTAAGAAGTAAGAAGTAAGAAGTAAGAAGTAAGAAGTAAGAAGTAAGAAGTAAGAAGTAAGAAGTAAGAAGTAAGAAGTAAGAAGTAAGAAGTAAGAAGTAAGAAGTAAGAAGTAAGAAGTAAGAAGTAAGAAGTAAGAAGTAAGAAGTAAGAAGTAAGAAGTAAGAAGTAAGAAGTAAGAAGTAAGAAGTAAGAAGTAAGAAGTAAGAAGTAAGAAGTAAGAAGTAAGAAGTAAGAAGTAAGAAGTAAGAAGTAAGAAGTAAGAAGTAAGAAGTAAGAAGTAAGAAGTAAGAAGTAAGAAGTAAGAAGTAAGAAGTAAGAAGTAAGAAGTAAGAAGTAAGAAGTAAGAAGTAAGAAGTAAGAAGTAAGAAGTAAGAAGTAAGAAGTAAGAAGTAAGAAGTAAGAAGTAAGAAGTAAGAAGTAAGAAGTAAGAAGTAAGAAGTAAGAAGTAAGAAGTAAGAAGTAAGAAGTAAGAAGTAAGAAGTAAGAAGTAAGAAGTAAGAAGTAAGAAGTAAGAAGTAAGAAGTAAGAAGTAAGAAGTAAGAAGTAAGAAGTAAGAAGTAAGAAGTAAGAAGTAAGAAGTAAGAAGTAAGAAGTAAGAAGTAAGAAGTAAGAAGTAAGAAGTAAGAAGTAAGAAGTAAGAAGTAAGAAGTAAGAAGTAAGAAGTAAGAAGTAAGAAGTAAGAAGTAAGAAGTAAGAAGTAAGAAGTAAGAAGTAAGAAGTAAGAAGTAAGAAGTAAGAAGTAAGAAGTAAGAAGTAAGAAGTAAGAAGTAAGAAGTAAGAAGTAAGAAGTAAGAAGTAAGAAGTAAGAAGTAAGAAGTAAGAAGTAAGAAGTAAGAAGTAGGAAGTAAGAAGTAGGAAGTAAGAAGTAAGAAGTAAGAAGTAAGAAGTAAGAAGTAAGAAGTAAGAAGTAGGAAGTAAGAAGTAAGAAGTAAGAAGTAAGAAGTAAGAAGTAAGAAGTAAGAAGTAAGAAGTAAGAAGTAAGAAGTAAGAAGTAAGAAGTAAGAAGTAAGAAGTAAGAAGTAAGAAGTAAGAAGTAAGAAGTAAGAAGTAAGAAGTAAGAAGTAAGAAGTAAGAAGTAAGAAGTAAGAAGTAAGAAGTAAGAAGTAAGAAGTAAGAAGTAAGAAGTAAGAAGTAAGAAGTAAGAAGTAAGAAGTAAGAAGTAAGAAGTAAGAAGTAAGAAGTAAGAAGTAAGAAGTAAGAAGTAAGAAGTAAGAAGTAAGAAGTAAGAAGTAAGAAGTAAGAAGTAAGAAGTAAGAAGTAAGAAGTAAGAAGTAAGAAGTAAGAAGTAAGAAGTAAGAAGTAAGAAGTAAGAAGTAAGAAGTAAGAAGTAAGAAGTAAGAAGTAAGAAGTAAGAAGTAAGAAGTAAGAAGTAAGAAGTAAGAAGTAAGAAGTAAGAAGTAAAATGTAGAAAACAAAAAGTAAATGGTAAAAGTTGTAAGGTAAAAGGTAAGAAGTAAAAAGTAATTATCGTGTTTATGAATCTGGTGGACGATTTCTTTTATCTAACATCTCACCTCAGATGAGGCCATCAACTGTTTTCACTAAACCGTTGTGTGTATTGTGGATTATGCATTAGTTCAATTTGACCGTTTGAAATGAATACAATTTCACTTAGAAATTGAACTGTAAATATTTTATAAATAAACTAAACAACTGATTTTACAAAAAAAATCTGCTGCAAGATCGCGGAAAACGTTTGAGAGGAGAGTGTGCGCAGTCGGTCAAGCTTTTAGGAAAACTAAATATTTTGTAATTCTATTGACAGATTTTGATGTTGTAGCTAGTACCTTGGAAAGACAGAAAAAAGAAAAAACAACGAATAGAAACAAAAGAGGAAAGTATAATAAATGGACGCAAGATAAAAGAAAAATAAATGTAGATCAAAAGATTAAAAGAGAAAAACGAAAATTGGCAAAACGCCAAAATCGGGAAGAATTGTTTTGATAGCAATTAAAAAATAAGAAGACTAAAGTGGAAATAGGAAGAGAGAAACGGTATGGTAATATATAGAAGGTGAAAAAAAAATTAGATAACTATAAGAAGAAAAGTGTAGAGCGGGTATAAAATTGTTGGTAAATCGATTGCCTTTTACGAAGCTTACCTAGGTTCGATTCTCAACCTGGAACATAAGGTTAGAAATTTGTCTAGAAGAGCTTTTTCAAACCCGAGAAAAGAGGCTAGCGACCCTAAGGTCAAAACCATTATAATCGAAACGCAAAAAAAGAGAAGAAATAGTGAATGACAAGGTAAGAAAAAAGGGTAAGTCATAAAACAGGAAATAAAGGAACAGTCATAAGACGAGAAAAGACAGAAAAACAAAGCAAGAATACAATATTAGGTGGTCAAAGATACAACAAAGTAAAAGTAAAACGAAAAGAGGAATCGATGGAAGTATAAGATGGTAAAACGATGAGGAGTCAATACAAAAGAAAATATCCGAAAGACGTATAAGAATGAGTAAAACGTAGTCAAAAAAATGAGACTCCACGTAGAAGAGATCAGAGCTGTGGCGGGTGCTAGAAAGAGGAGAAAAGAAAAAATATACAAAAAAGGAAAATAAAAAGATAAAGAAGAAAAGAGAAGAAAAAGTTTAAGTGAAATACGGAAAAGTATAAATTGTGAAATAGAGAAAGAAAATCAAAGTGAAAATGTGAAAAGGGGAGAAAAGGTAAATTAGGCTAAAATTATCAATATATGTCAGTAGTAGAGAGAAAGAACTAAACATAAACAAGGAAAACAAAAGAAAGATGGAATAAAATAATTCAAAATGGCAGATAAAGGCAACAGTAAACAGCAAATATGAGGCATACGAACAAAAGGCAAGTTCAAAATAAAGGAAGGAAACAACAAAAGTAAGAATGAAATAGGATGAACTATAAAAGAAGGAGTGAATAGAATTGATGAAAAAAGAAGAAGCGACAAGAAGGTAGAATTGAGAAGAATATGAACAATACAACTGCAAGGCAGCAGATTAAAAAGGGCAAAAATAGCGAAAAGAAAATTGTAAAAAATGATGAAAAATGATGGATTCAACGCGAAAGAGATAGAAGAAAAGAGATAAGTTGCAGAATACTAGAAAAAGGGTAGTATACGAAAAGAAGGAGGAGAAATGAAGTGACTGAAATTTAGGTTCTCGAACAATAGAATGAATTAGGATTAAGGAAAAGAAAATAGAATTTATAAGCACGAAACTTATGGAAGAAAAGAGAAACAAGGTACTGTATGCGGAAGCAAGACAACTTGAGAGGAACGAGCAAAATGAGAAGAATGTGAATTGATAAAAAGATCTAAATCAGAGCTAAAAAGAGAATTAACAATAAAATAGAATGCAGTCAAACGGTGGAATGTAAAAAGTAAACAGTACAACATAAAAAGTTTAATGCGAAAAACTAATAAAAGTTAAAAGAGAAATAGACTGAAAAATGAACTACAAGATAAATGATGGAATGTAGAAATTAAATCGAAATGAAATGATAAAAAGAAATGAGACAAAAAGTAAATCGTTTAAAAGCTGAACGAAGCAACGTTAAATGATAAATCTTTAAATGTTAAACAATGAAGTGGTGACATATAGAACTAAAAAATTGTTTCAAAGACGATTTAAAGATAAACGAAAGAAAGTGTATTGATTAGTAAAAGTAAAAAGAATAAACACAAACAGGAAATATGTCAAACGAAAAAACTAAACGATGATAAAATTTAAAATATGAAAAATCAAAAGCGAATATAAAAACGTATCACGATAAAAAGTTAAACGGTGAAAAATTAAGCGGTTGAATGTAAAAAGATGATGAGGTAATAGCGTTGACAAAGGAGAAAAATAAAAAGTTAAAAGAATATCGTAAAACAATAAATTGCTGTATCGATTTTGTTGGTTATTTTTGGCAAATTTGAGACTTAGAGAAACGAAAACAATGAAATTGAAAGACGGATTGGTATTCTAGAGCGAATCAGTTATAAACATAGAACGAAAAACTGGGACTAGGCAGGCTCATATGGACATGATCGAAAGGAAACGTGAAGAATCCTTTACTTTCTGCTAAATAGGAGTTGGGCGTTGCACCCAAGTCTACCGCATGGTCTATGGTAGAACATAACTCATCATCATGTTTTACCGCCGACGTCGGCGGAATACCTATCCTAATCTTTAAATTTCATTGCTTTCGTTTCTCATAGTCTCAAATTTGCCGAAAATAATCAACAAAATCGATACAGTAGAACCATGCGGCAATTAAAACAAAGTAACAAAACAATAAATTGAAAAAAAAGAAAGCGTTTAAAAGTAGAACAAAAAATAAAGTCTCGACAAACATATGATTACGGCGTAAAAGCCAACTGTCAAAGTTCTCTTCAAAATGAAATTCCGGACAAACCGTTATAGGCCGAACACAGTTCACAGCAGTTAATGAGAGAGAAAACTTTTCTCTTTTGTTTATTATCAACATCTGTGATTGGCGAGTAACGGTTTGTCCAGAATTTCCGCTCAAAGTGAATTTTGACAGTCGGCATTTTCATATGTTTGTCGAGAAGTGGTAAAAGGACAAGTTATAAAAATAGAAGGGTAAACGCCAAAAATCTAAAGGATAATAATGAATAATACAGAAGGAAGTAAATCGATGTATAGTGAAACTGTCAAATTTCAATGTATTAAAAAGTATAACGATCAATAGCAAACTGATTCAAAGTTAAACTAATAGTGGAAAACGATAATAATGAATTAAAGTAAAACAACGCATATTTTTAAAAAAAGTAGAATGTTAAAAAGTTGAACGATGAACTACAGAATGTAAAGCAAGAGTGGAATGGTAAAGTGAAATGCTCATAAGTAAACAGTAAAAAGTCCAACGAGAAACATTTGAAAGTAAACATTTCAAAAGTAGAACGGTATAAACTAAAATTTAAAAAAAGACTAACGGACAGTATATACAGTAGGTATAAACGAATACATTGAATAATAAAAAATGAAAGGCAAGAAGTATAGCAATAAAAAATATAAAGGTAAAAAATACAAAATGATGGTATATGATAAAAAGTTGATAAATACAGTAAAACGCCCAAAAGTAAATCAGTTAAAATTGAAATGAATAAAAATGAAGCGGTAAAAAGCAAAACTGTCAAAATAAACCGGTTGATGGTCAAACTGAAACTAGTCAAATATGAAAAAATGAAAAGTAGAATGCAAAAGTTAAATCTGTACGAGTAAAGTAAAACAAAATTAAAATTGCTAAAACTCGAAAGAAATCAGTGCGAAATTAAATAGTAAAACTGATCTGATAAAATGAAAATGTTGAAATGTAAAAAGTAAAAGTGTGAAAAATAAAATTTACAAATGGAATCATAAAATGGAGAAATATTGAAATTACTACTAGTGTGGATTGGTACATCCACCCTAGTAGTAATTTCAATATTTCTCCATTTTATGATTACATTACATACAGTCGCATATTAAAGAAAAAAAATTGGTGAACAGAACTATGGGCAATGTTAATATATTAAACGAAAGCTTTCAAATTTCAAGCATAATAGTTTTATTGTCGCATAATTTGAGTGCGATAAAAAAAATTGTTGGTGGTTGGTACCTTAGTTAGGCGTATAACCCACTGCTGCAACTATTGGAGCACTCACCCTACTTCTTTCAATCTAAAGTTTTAAATTTCAAGTTTAACCAACTTGGCGTAGAAATACGCTGAAAACAAGATCAAAATAAGCATCATGTGTTTTCAGACAGACAAAAATAATAAACAGGTTCAGTAAGCGTGTAGACAAACCATATAATTGTCCCGATAACCTTTCACGTTTTACAGTAGCAGTGGGAATGTTTTTTTTGCGAAACATGCAAACAACAAGCATTGACCCTGATAACTTTGTTTTCCGGCATCTTTTTGTTGATGCGAGCCATTTTCTACGTTCTTAGTAACGAGAAGTATATTGATAGCCGTAAGCAACAAGCTCTCAAAGTCGTACTATCCCATACCGTAAACACATAAACGCCTCGGAACAAATCAGCTTACCGCCGTAAGTATTCAGGATTGAATGAAAGTAACTCCATAGCAACGTCTATCAATAAACAGAAGGATTGAAGCTACGTAAACTACTACTAATGTATAAACAAAACACAATCCGTCTAACACAGTGAAAGAACGCCTACGGACAAAACACCAACCGAATGCACATGCCCATTCAGTACCTGGGGTCAGTATGGTGCGCGGAGTACTCGGAACGGAATTCCCCCCAGCAAACACCTCACCTGAGAAGCTGGAAGTCCTGAGCGGAGCCGGAACGGCTCGATTCACCTCGGGGCCACCATTTTCCAGCGAATCCGGTGCCGTGGTGGCCACAACTTTAGCGTTGTCACCGCCCTCGGCTTCATCGTCCACCACTTCCGAGTCGGTCTTCCGTAGACTGCTCGAACGACGCCGTGTCGCGAACGGTGTCATTCCGGCATGTCCGTTCAAGCTGATCATCGATTCGGTTCCGTTGATTGAATTACTGCGCGGGAAGTTGGTGTCGTCGATCTCCTGGTTCAGCTCGTCGGCATTGTCCGAGATCTCGAATCGATTCGCATTCATTTTTTTTGGTAACAACGCGCACCCTTTGTACGCACAAAACAATAACCTGGTTGTCTATGGAAACACAAAAACGTTGCTTGTGACGGATGCTGGGGCAGGACGGACAGATGAACGCAGTGATAACCTGAGCGTGGCTGCGAGTGTACTGAAAACACTCACGGTCGGAGCACGCTGTCGGGCGTCGTAAGTCGACACTCGTTTGCTGTGCTGTTGTTGAGTCTGGCAGGCGGTCGACGGAGGCAGGACACGAAGCAATACTACTAGCAACAGTTGAGTGAGACTGTGTTTTGCCAAGCCCGTGGGGTTGTAGTTACCCGTAATCAAAATTTAAGAAAAGGTTGGCTTTTTAATCGTGTTTACCGGTCGTTGATCGGTGAACCGTAGTGAGTGACGAAGGCTTAGCAATTTATGGCTTTCTGGGCAGAGTAAGGAGCCTATTTTCACGCGACTTCTAATATTTTAAATTGTTCGTTAGCACAGCGTCTGCCATCTTTGGTTATATTTGTTATTATACTAGTTCACAGGAACGGAATAAAGATATTAATTCCATGTTACAGTGACACAATCTCACACCGCTATGCGGAATGCTTATATGCAAGTAACAATTACTACATGGGACAGCCCTAAGACTAGGACTGCAATATTTAAAATATTCCATTTCTTATTACATTTGGATTAATAATTAATCAAAAATATTGTTTTCTACAGTTCACTTCACATATAACCAATCAACATCTAATGGTACATATTGAATGAAACCGTCCTGCTCATCGGGTCATTTTATTTATAATGGCCGATCGACTCCGATTAAACTTCTTTAAGAAGCTTTGAAGAAAGCAGACAGAAAACTGCAATCGAAACCCGAACTAATATCTGGAATTGTTTTAAATCTTTATGGGAGCTTCTCAGCCTTAAAAAATCTGAAAAACTTTTCGATGTTATTGTAATTTTCCTGCAGGACACATATAAATGTGTCGAATGCAGTGGTCTTAATCATATTACGAAGCAAAACATATACAAGAATCGAAAATAATTTTATATATGGACTAATGCGTATTTTGCAACGGTTTTTTGAGTAACAGTGTATTCATTCATAAATAGTCTTTCAGGGACCTATGTATTAGTAGAATCAAAGTGAGATAGGTTGAGTGGAAATCAATCACATGGAATGAATAAATTGATGGAACGTAATTAATAAACCTTCGTTGCGCTTTTAATCGATTCGCGTGAATTTATTGCTAAGAAAGTTTTCGTCTCCTTAACCTGCCAGGGAGATGACAATACAAAGAAAAAAAAGTTTTCCCTTTGCACAATGGAAACTCAGATGTCTATCAGGCATGTGACTGCAACAACTTTGATATACCTACACATTCACCTCAAACAATAAACCCAAGTGAATGGTGTACAGTTGTACAGTGCTCGAATTTAACAGCTGTGTCCGTAGACGAATGAAAGATACGCACCAAGCAAAATGAGTCAACGCTAGTGATGATGGGTGGAGCGAAAAAAGACAACTAGTACCACGACGCTATGTTAATCGTGTTTGCACATGAAGCTCGACTGTACAATCGATTTTGTGCTCGTGTTTTATACGAATTTGCGCTTTCGAGATTGTACATGAAATGTGTGCTTGAAATGAGCACGACAAAAAAGAAAGTATGGTGTTTGATCGGACAAGCTCAGTCGCCTGTTGAACTGCACTGCGTAACGTTCCTCCACAGCCAGTGTAACGTACTTATCAGTCTGCTATACCGCTGTGAAAGCACGCTGCGCAGTCCTCTACTCTGCCTGCCGTTCAACAGGCAGCTGAGCTTGTTCGAACAAATCTGTGCTTTAAATAGTCGATGATGACGTCATTCATAGAAGCGTTGCATGTTAGGTACATATCTGTGTGTAAATGCGAGGTATTTTGCCTATGTTACACATAATTTAAATTTTAAATGCCATAATCTTTGGGTTTGTACATTGAAATATGTTCTTAGAAATAATTCTGAGCGATATGCGTAAATATTTTGAAAATTTATTGTGAGATGGATGAATTATAAACGTTTAAAACCTGATTACTTTTCGTTACATACAAATTTTGTTAAATTTGCAAATAGCACACCACATATCGAAAACAAAGACGTAGTCCTACGTCAAAAATTAGTTTGCAAGATATTTTATTTTTGTAGAAATAGTTAACTAGACAACATGGGAAAGATAAAATAGTTATCTTTAAACCACAAATGCCCTATTTTTTAAAAAATAATCATAATTCTAAAGGTAGTCAAATATACACTTAATCTCATATTTTTTTTTAAAAAATCATTTGAAATTTCTATAATAAATATTCAATGTGATAGCTTTTGTTTGTTATTACAGTTTTCAATCGTATTGGAATGCTTTGAGTTTTTGTGTGTATTGTACTTAAATTTTATCTCATTCTTCTAAATAGTAGTTTCTAAGGTCATTCTCATTATAATCCGGATAGTTTCGCATTTTTTATCCTAATACTCCCATAATTTTTTCTAATCAGTGAATAAACGGGGTCCGCCGTAGAGAATTATGCAAGAAGCATAAATTATTTTGTTTGCCCCAATTTTGGATATAAATATTGTAAAAGGGCCTATTTTTTATTCAATGTTGCTCATAGCTTCGGTTCTAAAAGTGATATCTGAATTCTATTATCTTATCTTCTATTATATTCTATTATCAAAAAAATTGTCTCGATGAGCTTTACAAGTTGTCTGAAGACACCGTTGATGAGAAATAAAAAAATTAAAGCAAAAAAACTGTTTTTGTCAGGAACACCCTAAGTTGCTCAATTAAAATAGCTATAAAATGAAAACCTTTGGAGATACAACTATGACGTCTTCGGAAAAGTTGCTTGGTACAAGTTCCTCTACAATGTTGCTGAAGACTGCAATATTCGGTCGCCTCACATTCAGAAAATAATTTTTGAAGCACCCTAATAATAAGAGCCACCCTAATACCATCTACATCTGGAGATGGCCTATTTGGTACTGATTATTTGTCCTGAAGACAGGATAGCTCTAAAACGTATGGTTTAGCTTCAATTATTTTTGTCTTCCTAAATTGTGAATTCGGACCACTGTGCAATGCGGGAATTTAGCAGGAATTTTACCTTTTTGGTAAAATTAAATGACTTAGCCTTACAACATGGCAAAGTTGTTGTACTTTGCAAGGCCCTTCTTTTTTGTTTAAAAACATGCTAGAGTGGTTCTAATTTTAGCACTATTTCAAATAGAACTTTTTAACTGTTCGAGATAGAGCTTTACTGTCTTCGATGAAGTTGTAGAGCAACATTTTAGACAAATTTGCTGAAGACATTCAAGCTCTAGCTTTTATATTTTCCATTGCACGAGAAATCCAAATGTAAGCATTAGGGTGTTTCTTAAAAACGGTTTAATTCTATAATTTTTGTAGTTTTTATTTTATACTAAAGTACTCTATGGACAACTTGGGGATTATTTTAGGGCGCATAATTTGCTTTAAAATATCAACTACCAAAGTCTTTTCGTTTCAAAGTTATGAGAACTTTTATATAAAAAATTTAACTTTTTCAAATAGCATTATCTTCAATTAGGGCACTTAATATTAGATATTGTTGCTGCCACATGAAATAACATGCTTTGTAGTATAGATCACCAAAAAATGTCAAAAACGTTATTTTTTTATATCTGGCAATATTTACTCAATAAATAGTTTATTTTTAGTAAAAAGGATATATAACTTTCTAACGAGGGAAACTAGAGATTCGGCATATTAAAACAAATTGTTCTCCTTCAAAATATATGAAAGTATTTTTAAAGTGATCTTAATGAAAAATCAAAACTGCAAAAGTTATACAAAGAAAACCATTAAAAAAGCATTATTTTTTTGGTAAAGTTCCTATAAAATGAAAAGTATGTGATATAGAGTTTCAGGGTCTTCGACAAAGTTTTTTAAAATTTTATTTTCTTCAATTTTCTGGTAGACGTCAAAACTCTATCTCGAACCATTACAAAGTTGATTTTTTGATTTTAATCAATTTAGAACCACCCTGTCCACAATTTAATAAATAGAAAAGCATTGTAAAGTGCAATATTTTATCATGAAAACGAAACTATATTTTTTATTTTGTCCACAGTGAAAGTAATTTATACATATTACAAAGGGCCAATTCATGAAAAACCATTTTTTATATAACTTTCATTTTTCCCAACCAGAACTCTAGCTTCTATCGTTCAAAAGATATAAGCACTTAATATATCAAAAATAGATTATTTTAACTCAATTTTATGAAAATTCAAAAAATAACGTTTTCGTCATTTTCTGCTCAATTATTACTCGTTTATAGTCGAAAAAGAATTTTCTTTTGTTTGCTCCAATGAGTTATATTGTTTTACCATAAAAAACCATTTTTGGCGAAAAAGTGCTCATAACTTTTCCAACGATAATAGTTAGATATGTGGTGCCATGAAACAAATGATTCGCCTTAAAACAATCTTAAAGTTGTTTGAAGACTACTTCTGTTTTAAATCAATACCGCAAAAGTTATTTGAATAAAACAGTTTTTCTAACAAACACCCTAACCTTCGATGTTAAATTTGTTGTAAAATGAAAAGTATGACAGCTAATATATAATACATGGCTTCAGCAAACTTTCCCAAAATTTGTCGTTCTACAACTTCGCTTAAGGTCGTTTGACTCTAGATGGAATGATTAAAAAGTTAATTTTTTGATGTTGGTAAAATTAGAACCACCCTGACTGTTGTTTTAACAAAAAGAAGGGGCTCACAAAGTACGAAAACTTCTCCAAAGACTTAATGAGGCTAAATTGTTTAGTTTTAGTAAAATTTCAAAATTCCTGCTAAATTTGCATTCCGGACCACTGTGCAATGGTTATTCATGTATGCGGAATTGAGTGCGATGATGATTTGTATCGTATAGTTTTATTTGAATGTTTACACATGTTTTCGATAATGTTTTGTTCTAATTTGTATGTCTGTTCTTTATGCTTTGACCTGGAGATTTTCGCTGACTTTGAGTGGAACTAGACGGAAATTGGAATCAATTTTTATTACTTTTTGAGCGAAAAAGTTTCATTCCTTCAGTAAGTCGTTGTGGATTTTAGTACTGGTTGATTAGAAAATTACCAAAAATTATCACACAATGACCGTAGAGTGTTATGTTTTTGCCAAGCTTAGTGCGGACCACTCTTCCATGGTCTTATAATAAAGCTGTAAATTTTTCATATTTGAGAACGGTTTTGTCGGTTTAATCAGGTGTAGTAGTTCACTTTCCCAGCTAAGTGTCAAGAATACAGAAGCACCTACTACTCTCGCTGTGGAGGATAAGTCGAAAGAGGATTGCTCTTCTCCACAACTAACAGGAAAAGGAGAGCAAAAGAGGCAGGGCAGCGGCATCACATGGAAAGCAATATGGGGTGTCGGTTATTCATCACCAGAGGTCCCAACAAAGGGGCAAAACTCACAGTTAAGGGTCGCTGCAGGAGTAGTAACAACACCGGAAGGATCCATTTGGTGTTGACCTAGCCAGTTGGAATAGCACAAATCCGCCATACCTTGGTGCAGCTACGGACAAGCACCACTAACAGTGAAGTGATTTGGTAAAATTGCAGCAAAACACCATTTTGAGCGACTTAAAATGATGAAAATTTTCAATAGTAGCATATAACGAAATATTACTTTCTTTAATTTGTAGTAAATTTTGATTTGTTTTTCATTTTCATTGTTTTACGAGCAAAATCAGCAATGTTTGGTGCATTCAGCTTTGCCGCCTTGAAACAAAGAGTTAGTCGAGCATAATAAATCTGAACCAGAGTAACAGTGAACTTAGACTTGTCGAATATTTTGCAAAGAATCAATTATTTTCAAAACATTTCCAATTATGCTTTTCCGACCAAACCCGGATGTAAAACCCAGAAGCCTTGAGATTGCTCCCGAAAACCCGGAGTCTCCGAGTCAAACCCGGAGGGCTGGCAAACCTACTGTACTCTGTGCATTTAACGCATTTTAATTGAAGGGAAGTTGTTGGTAAAAGGAGGGATATCAAATATTTAGGTTTTATTTTTAATAGTTACCAAATTATTAACAGGAAGCTTTGACATAAAAATAGAAACAACGGGTGCAAATGTTTAAAATTCTTTCTGACACTAACGGAAGCGAGACTGACGTTCCATATTCATACCACAAAAATGAAAAGCCACAATGTTCCACAGTATGCCGAGTTTTAGTATTGGTTTTGTCAAAATTTTTCGCATATCCTTCAAATTTACAATATTTATTTTAGTTTTTGACTCTTATTACTCCTACTTATATTCTACCTTAACCCTAGAACGTTGCACTTGCGTTTTCCATTCTAGAACTTTGCACTGGGGTACAAATGTACCCCACGCGTTTGATCGCAATTTTCGCAGTAAAAATGCAAGCAAAAGAAATGTATAATACACCATTTTCTTCGTTTTTCAATTGCGAAAACAGCTGTGTTAGTGAAAGTACGGAATTTATTGAATCAATGATACATAAATTGGTTTGAACAAAATAAAAAGTGAAAAAATCGCTGCTTTGACTTTTTTCACAAAAATTATTATAATTTAGCGAATTTTCAACCGATTTGAAATAACTCAAATGATTCTAAAAGTTGAAAAAATGATCTTGATACGGTATAAAATGGAATTTTGATATTTTTGAAAAACTGCAGTTATTTTGAAGAGTGAAAGTTTAAAAAACTGGTTTTGGACAATACCACGAAATGGGGTGGAAATTGAAATGAAAAAAATATTTCTGACCAGTAATACATTGGTAACACGCAATGTTACTGTTACAGCTGTTATTGTGCGCAAATTATACTTGCGAGCCATTGCTTTGGAAAACTATAATAATTTAACTATAAAACAATAAAATTCAACAAAAATGAGAACGATTTTTGTTCCGCTTCAAAATTAAATTAAATTAATTAAATAAACGATTAAACAACATTACATAATACTAATTGTTACTACCGTAGTAAAATAACCAGTATTTAAACTGGTATTGTCACGAATCACATTTCCACTGACAGCACGAAACCTGACGAAACACTAACGGCAACCGTACACTGAGGTACAAATGTACCCCACGCCAACTTTGACACCTGATTCCACGAAGGCTATAAGCAAACTGGCTATACCATCTTTTCCTACTCTTACTAGGAACTCTAAATTAAAAATTGGTTAGTATTCCAGGTCGGTAAATGCCGAATTCTTGTTTTTACACGGCCCCAAAGAAGGCGTGGGGTACATTTGTACCCCAGTGCAACGTTCTAGGGTTAATGACATTTCAATCAATTTAACAATGAATTTATTCGCCATTTTAAATTTTAATTTTTGTTCCGTTATTGATTCGATTAACTTTTATTTTAAACACTTTCCTAGTTTATTTTATTTATGTATGGTGGTGTCTTAATTTTACTTCAATCTTTCTTCTTTTTCTTGTCATATTTTGCTAGATTTTTGACGAATCGCAGATAATTTTTTTATATTAAAATCCTCTTACGTGTAATTCTAAAATCTATCCATCTCACGTTTCTGCGTCAGGGTTTAGAGAAAGGGTGAACGAAAGTTCTAGATTATCTTCAAATCGAATAAGTTGAACATCACCTAAAACACCGAGTTTAAAGGGATCGAATGAACATGAACTAACCCAGCCAACCTGGCACGTAGCCAGAGGGGCAGGGGGCTGCGGGTAAAAGCCCCCCCCCCTCCGAAATGTTTCAAAAATAAATTTAGAAAACATGCTTATCAGCGACTTTTAACAATTTTGTAGCTCGCTTGGCGTGAACAAATCATGGAACTCAGTGCTGTATGCTTCTGTATCAGCCAGTGCGAAGCGAACGACAAAAAATAGTAGATAGATGTAGTGAGTCGCAGTAGCAAGAAGTGGTGCTTCGGCCAAATACTGCGAATATTAATGACATTAATATTCGCAGTATTAGACCGAGTATTCGTGATGAGGAACATTTTCTGAAGGTGAAAATGGAGGTTAGCCTAATGATAGTCATCTTTATCGAGTTTTACCATGTCAGGTATTCAGCGCTCATAGTGTTCAATAAACTGGCCCAGGCGAAACCACTCATTTTGAATAAATCAAAACCACTGGCGGCTCCAGGGAGTGGCACGAGGGGGCACGTGCCCCCCCCCCCCCTATTCAACTAAACCTTAGAGGATTCCTTAAGGAACATATAAAATAATTTCTGTGTTTCATTTGACAAATTTTTCGCCACACTCCACGCCTACCAGGAAATGCGTTTCCAAGATTCGAGATTTCATTTTCCAAATCGTGCGTCAGACACATTTATTCAAGAAGGCGTGCCCCCCCCTTTACCATCCGGCTGGAGCCGCCTATGATCAAAACATAACATAACATGCGGCATGCAGTCATCTGATACAATAAAATAGGAGTGGTCTATTTATCCGACGTTTCGGCTCATGTATTTTGCCTTCTTCTGGGAATCACTACTAAAAAAGTTAACAATCTTTATATAGTACATGTATGTCTATTGTATCTCTACTTACTAGATGTCTGTCTATTGTCATACTATGCTGTACTTCAACATTCGTTCGTCTGTTATATGTCCAGGTCGTGTACATAAGTGTGGGGCGGGCTGAAAATATTAATTGGCGTGTACACTGCTTCGGCATTAATGCGTTAGACTGTTCGTGTTGTTAAAAATGCTTTAAATTTGAGTGTTTTGTGAGTTTCTCTGAGTGGTCCCGGTGGATTAATAGACTACTGTTTTATTATGTCAGATGACTGCATGCCGAACAAAATAACATCTGAAATTCAAATCAGTCGACCGGACTAACTACCAAAACACAAGGTTGTGTGGGACAATGCTATAATTCATGTATATGAATAGTGAGAAAATCAATGTTCGGTTACAAGATCGCATACAGCTTTTTTGTAGATACATGTTACATTTGGGAGAAACGCTGTACAAAACATAATGCGATAATAGAATCACACATAGTATTCTTTGCACATATCAAGGACGAACTAGTATATTCCAGTTCTATGAAAAACGGCACATTATGGTTTACCCCGATCAGAAACCGCTGAACACAAACAATTACCAAATTTGTGGCACCTGTTCAAGTAATATTGACAACGGCAAAAGCTGCGTCAAGTATCTCAAAATCTACAGCCAGCACTATCATTGAGGAAAGTCACGTTCGTAAACGGCAACAAGCAACGAATAAATCAGGTGTTCGCGAACATAAAGGCAACATCCACGATGATCTCACGGAAGTGTTGAATGACCTACCCCCTGGACGCAGTTGGCGAGGAGAAAATATTTCCCCGTCTCGTAAACAGGTATCCACGTGCAATTGCGAAGAGTTTGCGCGAGATCTGCTGGACAAGCTCGTTTTATTATTTTTATTGTTGGAAATAGATAGAAATAGATAAAAGAATCACTGCTCCGATTTGCTGAAGCATTGAACCGAGTCCACTAAACGAATTATTTAAAAAAAAGTAGGAAATTTTTTTATTGGCGATTGAGCACTAAAACTCTCCAAAAGTGAACACTTTATCGTAATTGATTATCACGTTTAAAAAAACCTATTTTAATCCACCTAGCGGTGCAATTGTGCCTTTCTCAATCATGAATCACGAGAATGTGTGCGTTGTTTATATTCATTAAAAGCTTTTAAATGCATATATTACATTTTATTATTGTACATCACATGACAACTATATACAGGAAAATAAATCATCATTCGAGTTCTAAAATTTTGAAAAAGAAAAAACAGCCACGGTAATATTGAACTGAAAAAAGGTGCGAAATCGGCAAAGTCCCAAAAAGTCGATTTAAAAAAAAAAAATTTCGTGATAACATAAAATCTCGACGTTTCATGCATTTTAAAGATGTTTGGCATCAAAAATACGAATTCGATTTCTAAAATTTCATGGGGTCCCCCCTTTGAAAAAAATTTTGAGTTCCGGCTTATATGGGAATTTCATGTGTGACCGGACCGTTCAGTCTATATTTCCGAAACCATACAAGCGGTCCGTGTGAAATTTTACAGACATCTGTGGGGATAATATAGCTATCATTTGGGACTAAGTTTGTGAAAATCGGCCCAACCATTTCCGAGAAACTGATATGAGTTTGCTAGTTATGAAAGATGGCCGCTTTTCCCGGGCACTTCCGGAACCGTCTATGGTGGTCAATGTAGTCAACGAAAGTTTGTTTGGCCGTCGGTGACCTAGAACAGCAAAGTTAAGTTATTTGAGAGACATTTTAGCGAAATTTTTACCTTTTTTGCTTCCATCGGGGTATCGGTTTGAATCACAATTTGCTATGTGATCGCACGCCACAACCCGTAACTCCGGAACCGGAAGTCGGTTGGGGATAAAATTTAATAGCCATTTACGGGGACGCAACATCTTTCATTTGAGACTAAGTTTGGTTGATTCGGTCTAGCCACCTCCGAGAAACCGATGTGACTGTTAGTCTGAATTTGGATACTTCCGCCGGGGCTTCCGGAACCGATGATGGTGGCCAATGTGACCAAAGAGACTTTGAATGGCTGTTAATGACCTAGTACTACAAATCGAAGCAGTTGTGGTCACATTTTGGAAAAATTTTCACCATTATACATTCATTGCAGAATTTCTTAAAATCGACGTTTTCTGCGTGATCGTACTCATCACCCTGTAATTCCGGAACCGGAAGTCGGATCCATTAGAAATTCAATAGCAGCCTATGGGAACGTTGCACCTTTCATTTGGGACTAAGTTTGTAAAAATCGGTTCATCCATCTCTGAGAAAAGTGAGTGAGATTGTGTTCGCGTACACACACACAGACGCACATACACACACACATACATACACACACACATACATACACACACAGACATTTGCCGAACTCGACGAACTGAATCGAATGGTATATGTCACTCGGCCCTCCGGGCCTCCGTTAAAAAGTCGGTTTTCAGAGCAATTGCAATACCTTTCTATTGAGAAAGGCAAAACTCAAATGTAATACTCGGTATAAGCAATTCTATTTTAAATTTAAATGACAAGTTTTTGAAGTGTACTCAATTGTATGAATTTCTGTATTAGATCTTGCACTCTATACTCTTAGTATAAATACTAAGCATCACATTCAAGCGTATTAGGCGTACAAATATTTCAATTTACTGAGTACGATATAGCCTGTCATCACGGCTATATCGTTCTCAGTAAATTTTAACAGTTTTTGTTCTCGCGTCATTTTAACGCAATATCATTTTCATTGGCACTTAATTTCATTATCATACGAGAGATTCGCTCCGTATTAAAATACTGTTACGACTAAAATGTTGCAACTGGTTGAATCTATAAGTCCAATAATTTCGATTTCATGTCGTCAGTATATGGCAGTATCTTGGTCTGGTTTTTGTTCGTTTTAGAATAAAATGAGAGAGATGATCAGAAATCACGGAGGAGGAATAGAGAATGTGCTAATCTAAGTCGCCTCAAGAGCATCTCTTCTATCTTTTCTATGCACTCATAACGAATAGTTTCGGAAAAGAGTTGCTCTCAAAAAGAGTTATTGTTAGGAAAACTTTTTTATTAAAAGCTTCTCCATGATTCAAATACACTGAAAAAGCTTCTTTTATGTCTTTAAAACGATAAACATTAGACTTTTGACAGTTTATGATAAGGGTAACGCGAATAACTTTTAAAAAGGGCATAATTACACGAATTAATTGTTTTTGTTGGAGCAAAATTCCAAATATCTCGAAAACTATCGCATTTTGGAAGATTTTCGTTAAATGCATATTGATTTAAAATGATACTTAGAATTATATTCTGTAATAAAATTACAGTTTTGTATGTCAATTAGTATGAAATTTAAAAACATGTATAAAGTTATTGTTAGAAAAACTTTTTTGCCCATAATTTTTCCATCATGAATCTATATTCAAAATGTTTCTTTTCTCTTTAGATTTTTGTTGACAAAATATAAAAAAAAGATGGGTAGGTAATGTCAGAGACATAACCGAAGTGAAGTAGAATACACATAAGCTGTTATTTCGAATTCTGCAATTTTTGCTATCTTCTGCATTGAAATCAGCTATTTCGATATTTGTTATGATGTATTATGTCCCGTTGTTGTGCATTTTACCCCTGCACAGGGTGTATTTTATCCCATCTACCTCTACATACGCTTGCATTACATTCACATAAATCACTTGCGACGCGTTTGTGCAAATGGAATCTTGAACATACCTCAAAAATTTCAAACGTGCACCCGAGACACATGCGTGGCAAAATTCAAATGTTAGGTTTGTTCCAAAGTTTCGAGTGGATAATTATTAATTACCAACTCGATTATTTTAAAGTGGATAGTGCTACCTTTTAACTACTCGCATTACCCACCGGCCCTGATTATTGAATATTTCATTACACATATGTATAGTGGGATCAAAATACATTCGTCTTGGTGAATATTTTTATAAATAGGCCACTTAAAAGTATGACATGTACAAATAAAGTAAATTAAGGGCCAAATCGGTTAAAAAAAAGTTTTTGGACTTACTGTAAATTGTACTTACTCTACAGTTAATAACCAGCAGAAGGGCATTTGCGCGTGGAATGTCAGCATTAGAGAGTTAAGGCGAATGCCGTATACATAATATGTTCAAACCTTCACCAAGCAGGTTTCTTAGCGTGGAGTTTTCGCAATAAGCTTGCAATTGTCACGTATGATAATATCCCACAACGAATGTAGTGCCAGGCAGCGATGCCACATGTTTTAATGAAATGTCTGTAGAAGAATTATTAAAATGTTTGTAAATGTCTCTAGATGGTTGAGTAAATCCTAGTTACACTAGAATATTAATTTAAAAATTGATTGAAATTAGAATACTATTAGTGAAGGAATCACTCGTAGACGAATAGTTAAATTTTGCTAAATACTATTACTCTTTTAAAAGTCTGTAGATTTCCAACTACGTCTGTAGGAGGATATCAAAAGTCTGTAGAATTCCTGTTCCTTATTCCTGAAATGTCTGTAAATCTGGTATCGCTGGTGCCAGGACATTACTTTTAATGGAGCATTTCACTAGTTGAACTGCGAAATAAGTAAAATCATTTAGCTGAACATAAAATAAACCGATCTTAATGTGGATGTACAAATTCCGTCATACATGCAGCAGTTATACAATTAAACTGTGTTTATAACAGCATATACATAGATGATATGTAGAAAGTTATCCCAGTTTGCCCCAAATGAACGGCAGAAACATATTGTATCAGTATCCAATAAGCCAACATCATCTCCTTCACACAACAACCAATGCTATTAAAATCGTCATCGTCAATCATACTACCGCTTACCAAAAGAAAATTAAACAAAATCATTTAATGATGAATTTATCTGAGCCCGCCACGCATAATAGAGCAAGAGAGCGCAGTCTTTCGCACTCAACCACCCCTTCACACGCGCACACTTGCAATCCGCGTATTGAACTCCGAAAAAAGAGCGTTCTGCCTTTTCTGCGATGTGCGCTGATCATTGTATGATCATTGCATTGGATGGAACGATGCCTGGAGGCAGTCATTGAATATATTCCAACCGAAGAGTTTGAGCTGACACAAAACGTAGCAGCTACTACGAGGTCAGAAAGCAAACTGACAAATTTTCTCTTATGTGCCGTTTTTATACCTGGCGAAGTTCATTTCATAAAAAAAGAGGCAGTCTTAGCAACGCTCGCTGCTTGGTTGAATTGTACGGACCAATCAGCGCAGATAATTACCACCTTAACAAATTACATTATTTTTGTTATCTATAATAGACGTACATTTTACGGGTTCAAATACAATATACGTGCACATATTACCGATCGGATAGTGCAAAAATATAGCGATTTCGATCAGTACAACGGAAGTTATTCGCATTTGAAAACTGGGAAAATATCTCAGCAGAAATTTTTGAAAAGGGACCTCCATATTGAAACGTTAGAAGTATTTTACTTCAATAGAAATAATGGGTTTTTTGCAATTCGAATTTTTATCATAAATTTTTGTTTTTGTGAAAAATGATAACATTTTTTTCAGTGTATATTTTTTTCGTACATAAGTATTCATTACCTGTATTTCGTTCTCAGATAGTTTTACTGTATAAAATAGAGTAATCGAACAATTTTTTCTTAAATTATTGCACGTAGAAACGTCTACGCCCTTTTGAAAAATTGCTCTTGTATCAGAATATTGAAATTGCCCGAAAAAATCATGGAGATTCATAAACCTAACACAAATGTAAAGTTTCGTTCGAATCGACGATGGTGATATTTTGCGGTTGGCCGGTTTCTCATGGAAGGAACTAGACAATAGGCTATGCACACAGCCGCCACGCTGATAATTTTTTTACAAAAACTTCATAGGATTCGAATAAGTTGCAGTGATTTAAAAACAGAGAAATCTTCGGCACATGAGAAGCAAGTGCTATGTGTTCTCTTTGATTTGTCGGAAGCAGGTGTGATACTTAAATTGATGAGCTCGCCCATATTTATAGTTTTTTTTTAGTGGTGTCATCAATGTTACATTTTACAAAATTTACGTAAATTAGAAGATAACAGAAATCAGTACTAAGGGATTTCCTTTCGATTAGTGAACAGCAGTAGTGGATAAATTCCGGTTAGTTCGGTAGATTGATTCATTGAAACATATCTCTTGTATTGCACTACAATATTTGCTTAATCTGGGTAATCTTATCGAGTCCCAACGGTTTTACAAGATTGTAAGTCAATATAGCTAAAGTATTTATGCTTTTTAGTGAAATTAGTAGTTTTTTTTTCACACACTTTACGTGTTAACGAGCAAAATTACTGATCTTTTTTGCCACAGTTTCAAGCATCTAGTAGAATAATTCCTAGAAAAATCAGCCTGTCTAATGATATAAAAAGTATCAATTTAATAAAAAATTGGATCTGTAGAAAATGTGAATCTTTAAATAGATCAATAATTAGTTGTCTTGTCTGATAATATTGCCGAAAATAGTTCAATAGGAATTGAACCGTTTCTCCGCATCCACAAATTGCCTGTCTGATCAGAAGATTTGTAGCGAATTTCGACATTCTTTTGTACTTGTATTAGTATTTGAATTGAAGTCCAACTGACACTGAGTCTTAATGAAATAAACTAAAAAAATGACCTAAAGTGGCAACAAACGATTACGAAACTGTGTAGAATTTATAACGAAGTCGAAGATGTCACTATAATCGTTGAAGCGACGGGTCATTTCTAATATTTGTCTGCTGGCAACGCAGTCAGTGTTGCGCATTTCAGTCTGCAGCAGTGTTCAAGGACGGGGGACACGGGTTGGTGCGTAAAAGGTTAATTTATGATAGGAGATCGGGAACAGCTTATTCAGCCAGAAGAAGCTTGGACACGAAAATAAGTTGCGACGCGTGTCAATGATCTTCTAAAGTCATAAAAATCGTAAAAACGATCCTCGTATGGTGGCAGGTTCAGCGGATCGTTCCAAGGCAATTGACGTAACACATATCGTATGAATCTGCATATCGTATGAATCTGTTGCCGGGGGCACAAAACCGTCGTTGATTCAATTCAACATTTCGATTCACGTTTCAATTTATTTTTGACAACAACAATTAACCGTTTGGTACACCACGTTTGAACGGCACTGGACCTTAGCCAACCAACCAGAAAAACCTTGTTTGACAAGCGATCTGCGGATGTGGAAAAATATTCATTTCTATGTCAAATCTGTGCCTGTAAATAGACAACTCCACATGGAAGCGTCCAGAAGTGACTTCTTGCGGTCTGACGACGACTCGACACTTTTTTTCCTAATTTAGCATATTTCACTCTGCTTGGTCAGCATTAGACTGACCAATAATGTTGTTTTGCGGTCCATCCGCTTATCAAAAATGTTTTAAGCCGTCATGAAGACGTTCATAAAATCCCAAAAAAAAGTTTGAAAATACCCGTTTGAAAGTTTTTACATATATCATCACTAGTCTTACTCTAGATTTGATTAAACGAGTCGCGGAAAATGTTCGTTTTTGATTTTCTCCTAAAGATACGTTATGCAATGTGTGGGGCTCACGTTCGTGCCTAATCACTAAAAATACTCCTTACATTTTTACGCCCTTCTTCCCCACGGAACTACGTCAAGGTATTACTTCGTGGAGGGGGTTATTGTGCTTTCGCCGCACCTCTTTCTTCTGATCTACCTATTCTAGCTTGGTTCATGATATGGCCTTTGAGCTTTGATTTAACTCTCAACTCTTCTCTTGCTTCTTGTCTCCATCTAGGGTGATGAGCCTATTTGCACCATGTTTCTATTATCACCCTACCCATATGAAGCCGTTGGTTAGAGCAGTGTCTGCCATCTTTGTCCAACGCATTGAGTCGAATGGTAGCTCAACAATAGGGGCACTCGATTCGAGTTTTCATTGTGCTCAAACACGAGAATTTTACTACTTTCAACGCATTTGTGTTATTATATTGGTTCTTAACAACGAAGCAAAGCGGTTGATGTCAATTTTTACGTATTCCATTGATTGTAAGGCAAGAGATTACCGAATTAGTGAGGCACCTTGCTTAGTATGGTGAAAATAGGCTCATCACCCTATTACGTCGCCATTTAGCTCTCGTCCCCGTGAGTCGTTTAGGTGCTGATACCTTGAGTCATTCAGCTCCCGGCCTTATCACGATCTACTTGGATAGTTCCCCGACCGACACTCGCTTCCTTGAGCCATTTAGCTCCCAGCTTTATCCAGATTAACTCGGATATTTTCCTACTCCGACTAAGAGTTCCCCGGCAACGGAATTTCTCTCGGTACCGGTGTTTGTTTCGTGAGCCAATTTGCTTACCTTTTCGTCACGATTCTGTCGGGTGATCCAAGGCGGCGAATCTACCCTACCGTTAATTCCCTGGCGGTAGATTGCTCCTGATACCGATGTTCGTTTCTGTGAGCCTTCCAGCTCCCCACTTCGTCTACTCGGTCTAGTCCCCGGCGGTGGACCTAGCCTACTCAATGGGCCAGCCATATCCATCCAGCGATTCCGGGTGAACCATTGCTTCCGCTTCCCTGGCGCCCCAACGTCCCACTGTTATTTGACGCGGTCTACACGGTATAATCCCCGGCGGTGGATCTAGCCTACTCACGAGCTACCCAGTAGGGTGTCGAAATCGGTCCGGCGATTCCGGTCCAGTTCGCTGGCGCCTGATAAGCTGAACACGTCGTTATGCCACGTACTACTCAACTGGTCCCCAGTGGTGGACCTAGTCTACACTGTCGGAGAGTTCCAAGGGGGCGGAATTTCTTCCGTAACCCGATTAGGGGCTTCACAGTGACTTTCTTGCCAATGGCGCTATTTTGTTGGTCCCTTCGCCACTTCCTCTGCAGCTCGGAGAGAGTACTCGTAACCACCCTGTTGACAGCGTCCCAGATATGCTCGTCGTGGCACATCTCTTCGACGATATTGTCCACTGCTATATCAGGCCTACCCCTTCGGAGACCACGTGTTCCGGTGTCTCTTGCACGTTCACACACTCCGGACAAAGGGATGACGAAGAATGTCCAAACCGATGCAAGTACTTCCGGAAGCATCCGTGCCCGGACAAAATCTTAGCCGACACATTTGGGATAAGTCGGCGGGTCTACCTTCCTTTCTCCGCGTTGTCTCACTCCTGCTGTCATTTAACCAACGAGTTCGCACGGACCAGTCTCCTTACATTACGTGCTTTTGTCCGTTGGTAGTACGTCCACATCCTCAGCCAGAGTGATGCAGATGGGGATCATCCCGGCGATAACGCATACCGCCTCCGACGATATTGTTCTGTAAGCACTCGCGACTCGTAGGGCCTTTAGCCAGAAAGTCCTGTTCAGTTTTTCACAGTTTCGCTTGGTTTTCAGCGCAGCACCCCATATTGCAGTTTCGATGCCGAAACAGTAGAAGTGCTGCTTCTCGGACCACCTACGTTTGGCATGATTCCCGCAATTGCGTTCGTTGCCTTCGCCGACATTGCGCAGGCGTAGGCGAAGTGGTTGTTGAAGCTTAACCGGTCATCGATTATCACTCCCAGTTGCTTTAGTGCACGCTTCAATGCAATCATGTGCCCTTCGACGTCAATCTGCATTTGCTGCACCGCTTTGCAGTTGTGGTGAGTTATTTGAAGTTTGACCCCGTTCATCCAGCTCTTGATCGCGTCTATTGGCCCCGTCACCAACACCTCCACTTCTTCAAGTGTCTCACCCATCACCGTTAGTGACACGTCGTCCGCAAAACCCACGATTTTCACTTTCCTGGCAAGCGGCAGTGCTTGGCATCCCGTTCCAAAGAGTTGATCCGAGAATGAAGCCCTGAGGAACGCCCGCTGTAACTCGCATTGACTCCTGCCCTTCGTTCGTCTCGTACAGCAGCACTCATCTCGGGAAGTAGCTCTTCAGGATCTGGTATAGATAGTCGGGAACCCTTATTCTGTGCAACGCTGTGACGGTGGTTCTCATCGGGCGCTGTTAAATACATTCTTCACATCTATCGTGACCACAGCGCAGTATCGTTCTCCTCTTCCCTTCTGTTTAGATGCCTTCTCAGCACTCTCGAGCACTGTCCGAATTGCATACACTGTCGATGCTCCTTTGCGGAAACCGAACTGCATCTGGAACATTCCACGCTCACCCTCAGTCGTCAACCTATCAAGGATGATTCTTTCCAGCAGTTTTCCGAGTGTATCCAACAAAGATATGAGCCTATACGAGTCCGGGTCGCCCAGTGGCTTCCCTGGCCTCGGCAGCAATACCAGCTTCTATACCTTCCACGTTTCGGGGAAATTGCCTTCATTTAAACATTTCTGCAGCACCATGCTGAACATGTCCGGGTATACCAGGATCACAGCTTTCAGCACTACGTTTGGTATTCCATCCGAACCGGGGGCTTTCTTTGATTTCAGGCGCTTCGATACTTCTGCGAGCTGATCGTTAGTCACTTGCCGATCGTCCGTGTTTGTTCCTTCATCTTCGCCGTATGGTGTCGGTAGCCAGATAATTGGATCGTGCTTCGAGAAAGCACTCTCGATGATTATTCTTAGTTTACCCGGGCACATTTCGGCCGGCGTCGACGAGCCCTTCATTTTCGTCATCACGGCACGGTATGCGTCGCCTCAGGGGTTGGCGTCTACTTCTCGGCACAGCTCCTTCTGGCAGTCTGACTTGCTAAGTTTTGAGGCGGCTCTAGCTTCCCGAAACGCTGCCTTGCGCTCTTCTCTATTCGATATTGATATCTCTGAGCCCGCTTTCTGGCACTGAGACAAGCAGCGCGTAGCGTACTAAGCGTCTCGTTCCACTAGTTAGCTGGTCGCCGTCTATTGCGTGGTTTCAGTTTTCGCGGCATTGTGGTGTCACAAGGCTCCACAATCCTTCTTGTTAGGTCAGCTGCGTCCACATTCTCGGTCCCGCCGTTCGGTTGAAGTTCCTCTACGAAGAGGTGTTTGATGACCCAAGATCTAAGTTTTAAGAGCGACTTCAAGAGTACCATAAAACTTAAATCGTTGCTTGGGGAAGGCTTTCGTCTTCCACCTTCGCTCACCGGTTTTCCTTCTCCGTACTGCAGCAGGGTGCCGTTGACCGATACGGTAGCGAATCACCTTGTGGTCGCTATGCGTATACGATTCGCATACTCTTCAATCCATGTTCGCCTTCAATGAGGGACTACATAATGTGACGTCGGTGATGTCCCGTCTCTCCGAAATGTGCTAACAGAACCTTCATTACACAAGCGTACGTCTAACTTCGCTAGAGCTTCCTGCAGGATACACTCTCTTGTGTTGGTTACTCTACTACCCAAACCACAGCCCAGGTGTTGAAGTCGTCGCCAATGACTACCGGCTTCCGACCGATCAACTGATCGGTTAACTAGTCCAGTATTAGGCTCAATTGCTCTACTGTCCACCTTGAGGTAGCGTAACAGCTGCACACGAAGACGCCGTTGTTGATTTTGGCGATCACGAAGCCCACTTCTTGAATGGGAAATTTGCCTATAACTAGTATCACAGCCGTTCCCGATCTATCCACCATCCAGTTACTGTTATCAGGGGTGATTTGACACGGCTCTGCAATCAATGCGACATCACACATAGTTTTTGTCGTAGACTGCCACAAAAAGTTATCTGAATTATCTCAATTACCGTCGGCCTGCAGTCGCCTTCTTGTAGGCAGGGCATTTAAAGCCACCCGTCTAATGGTCATTTCTCTTAGTCTTAAAATTGACGAAAATAGCCAACAAAATCGATACAATACTATTCTGTGTTTACATTGACGTTCATTTTCAGTATCGAACAATAATTTAGTTTGTACTTGAAAATGGGAAACTTATTCTGATTCATTTTATGACTTAACCTCACTTATTTTACAAAGTAGATCAAGATTCAGCGCCCCCTTAAGGTTGGCGCCCTTGGCGGGGTCTAACCTGGTCAATCGCACGCTACGGGCCTGTATATACCATCCAGGCATTTCCAGTCTTGTTCAAAAAATCTCAGTTTTTCTGGAGTACAAAGTAGATGAAACTATGTTCGACCAAATAGTCTAGAATTAAATTATTACGTTCATTATTTGAAATCTACTGGTTTATATTGAAAGGATACAAATATTCTACTGCAACTATTTAAACTAGCCGCACCCCGCAAGTTGTGCTCAGTGCCAATCAACACGTGATGCAGTGAAAAATTCTCGTCCACCCTCAAGGCGGAATCAATTAGCCAGATGGACTATCGTCACTATCGCACTAGCCTGCCCCAGCTAGCAGTCATTAATCCACTTTGGTATCAGAATTTCAAATGCAACAGGTTTTCCCACTGCCATTCTCTGTCCGCCTCGACTCACTCACTCGCCGACTTGCTCCCCAGCAGTATTGCCCCGTAATGGACCTCCACCCAAATCCCCGCCCTCCTGCCAAACTAAGCCCGTTCGCAAATATGTGAATCGACACAGAAGCCGTGAGCCGAAGGGGGTGGGGGACGGTTTTGTCACTCTCGGTCGGTAAACACTTTTAACTACACAACCAACTGTTGCTGATTTGGTAGTCACCACCACGGTAAGTGGCCGAACTGGCGCCACCTGTTGATGGTGACTATTTTCCGACACTTGAACGTTCCGCGACGGAACCGAACTTGAGGGCGACTCTAGTCTCGAGTCTCGGCTGACTGGAAGCGAAAGGTTGCTGCGCTTGACAGCTCCAAGGACTTGACTTTGAACTGTTTAATTGAGTGTCAGCCCTCTCCCCACCACCTCCTGCACCTGACAGTAGTAACTGATCGGGTTTTCCTTTTTTCGAAGGGGAGCTTTTCGTACGAACTTGAATTTTCAGTTTCCTTCGAGAAACACGAGCCGAAACACACACTTAATATATGCACACACGCACTTTGCACTTGTTTCTTTTTTTCTACGATATCGATCGCTTTCGGATTCGGTTCGGTCCGGGAAAAGGAAAGGCTCAACTGTAGTGGAGAGGAGACGGTGGACCACTGAAACCACTCACCACTCGAGTCGGGCCCGATAGGTCTAAATTTGTGCACCAAAGTTGTTCAACTGAAATGTCCCTGCTCGAGGCGTGCGCATTTATATGTCTGTGTGTTGTTTAATGTCTGCCAATGTTCGCAGAAAAAGAGCCTGTTTGGATTGTGGAAGCACACGTACCTATACCGACCGCCGGAGTCATCTCTTGCGGAGGTGGATGACAGTGTTGCCGGGAGCTCGTAGTTAGTGGGAGTATTTTCAGTATAGGAGGCTTGATTTATAAATGTCATTTGAAAGTGAGATATTCATTTTAATAAATTGGACTGTCAGAGTTTCTGTTGATACTAGGGTTCGTCGCGGTGCGGATGTGGGCGGTAAATGGATAGTCCGCACCGCAACCGCAAAAAAATTATAAAACCGCACCGCTTACCGCAACCGCACTGCATTTACCGCACCGCACCGCGCGGTAATGCGGTAAATGCGGAAAAATTCTGTATTTTTGAAAAATGTGTTGAAAAATTATTAATTTTTTGTATAATCATATGTAATAAAATATTATTCTTATTTACACGAACATTAACTTTGACGGACTCCACAGAATGTAACATTTATTAAAAAATGTCAACTTTGAATGTTTTATTAATAAAATGCCGTACATTTTGAAATAAATACTTTCGAAACAAGATAAATATTAGCATAGCATTGAAGTCCTATGAAATGTAGCGCTGTATTTCATCATTATACATACAAAAACGTTCTTCCGAAGCAATTAATAGGAAAACTTTTAATTTAATTATCAGAAATCATTCTACACATAACATAACAGGAATCCATCCCATCTCAACTGGTACAGAGTTGTTGAACGACATTTGAAAAACTGCAAAAGATGTATGATTTACAGCATACAGCAGAAATGTTATTACAAATAGGGGATTTTAGGAACAAAATACCTCAAAACACTTGCTTCGTATTTTTCAAGAAATGGATGTATTCTTATTCAAACACAAAGATTGCTCCCTTAAAATTGAATTAGTTGTAGTTTTCTAATAGCTAGTTCGAAAGTTCTACCTTTTTACGTATTTTTTCTAATATTTTTCCATGATGCCAATGGCAAAAGCTTCAATTAAAGTTGCTAGGGGTCAAAAATTATCCAAACTTTGCAAAACTTGGCATCTGGGCTAACTTTGACAGTTGTCACAATATGAAGGTAGGCTTTGAGAAACACAAAAAAATCGAAATACCGTACACTAACTTCGAAAGCTTTAATTTCAAAAAGTTACAAAATACTCCTAACTGAAAAATATTAGTTGTTAATTTGGTAGAAAATATTCCCAGTTGGACGAACAATGCACGTATGCGGAAAAAAAGTTATGTAGGAGTCTTAAAAACGGACTGCAGAAAAATTCATTGCGAATTTACACAGAAACCAAAAGAGATAGAAATATGATGTTGAAGAATGAATGATAAGGTTATCAGCCTGGACCCCTCCTTATTTTGGACACTTTTCAAACAATTGTCTCCCTTACTGCTGATTCCTCCAAATTCGTTTGGTTTGATGATGATAATTACATTCTTTGGGTTGTTTTTAAGTCCTAAGACTTTTTTAAGTTCATCTTTAAGTTCTCCAAATTAATTAAAATTCACAGTTGAGAAAATGTCATCGTAAATGATTCATAATTCCACGATTGCCAAGAGGAAGCGGGAGAAATGGTACATTTTTAAATTGTATTTGACAGTACAATTCAATTGTTTTTCAATGATTGGATTGTGCATTTTATATATTTGAAAAGGTTCGCTTGTAAATTTTTCAAAGTGTTCTAAATATGTCGTAAAAATAATGATGCCAAATTATATTGGACACAGCTTATAGATTGTTGTATCATATTAGAATGTAACAAAATGTAAAAAATCAAGTAACGATAGGTCGAATAAAGATTATATTCGGATTTCTTTTCAAATCATTGTCAAGTCCATGGAAATTAGAGCAATTAAATGTTTATTATGTTTCCCAATTGTAAGGTAATAAGTTGCGTCGTTCTTAAAAGGTAAAAGTCAAAGTTTTAATTCACTGCAGACTTTATCAATTATTTTTTTAAGTGCGGTTGCGGTAATACCGCGCGGTAAAAGCTCATTTCCCGCACCGCATCCGCGAGAAAAAGTGTCTCACCGCACCGCAGTTTTTGCGGTGCGGGTGCGGTAAATACCGCGCGGTTGCGGTAATTACCGCAACCGCGACGAACCCTATTCAAAGATAATAACCATGAGCTACCCAGCGGAAAAATGACAATCTTGAACTAATTTCATCCGATTCTATCTTCATTACTAAACCATTCAGCTCGATCGTTTAACCAATCTCAAACAACCCCAAAAATTTAATAAATGCTGCGAAAACTCATAAAAGCTTGTTTTAAAAATTTGCTACTATTTGAACTAATGTTATGAACAATGGTTTCGTTAATACAAATTAATTAATTAAAACAGTGTATCAACTAGGGTTCGTCGCGGTTGCGGTAATTACCGCAACCGCGCCGCAAAAACTGCGGTGCGGTGAGACACTTTTTCTCGCGGATGCGGTGCGGGAAATGAGCTTTTACCGCGCGGTATTACCGCAACCGCACTTAAAAAAATAATTGATAAAGTCTGCAGTGAATTAAAACTTTGACTTTTACCTTTTAAGAACGACGCAACTTATTACCTTACAATTGGGAAACATAATAAACATTTAATTGCTCTAATTTCCATGGACTTGACAATGATTTGAAAAGAAATCCGAATATAATCTTTATTCGACCTATCGTTACTTGATTTTTTACATTTTGTTACATTCTAATATGATACAACAATCTATAAGCTGTGTCCAATATAATTTGGCATCATTATTTTTACGACATATTTAGAACACTTTGAAAAATTTACAAGCGAACCTTTTCAAATATATAAAATGCACAATCCAATCATTGAAAAACAATTGAATTGTACTGTCAAATACAATTTAAAAATGTACCATTTCTCCCGCTTCCTCTTGGCAATCGTGGAATTATGAATCATTTACGATGACATTTTCTCAACTGTGAATTTTAATTAATTTGGAGAACTTAAAGATGAACTTAAAAAAGTCTTAGGACTTAAAAACAACCCAAAGAATGTAATTATCATCATCAAACCAAACGAATTTGGAGGAATCAGCAGTAAGGGAGACAATTGTTTGAAAAGTGTCCAAAATAAGGAGGGGTCCAGGCTGATAACCTTATCATTCATTCTTCAACATCATATTTCTATCTCTTTTGGTTTCTGTGTAAATTCGCAATGAATTTTTCTGCAGTCCGTTTTTAAGACTCCTACATAACTTTTTTTCCGCATACGTGCATTGTTCGTCCAACTGGGAATATTTTCTACCAAATTAACAACTAATATTTTTCAGTTAGGAGTATTTTGTAACTTTTTGAAATTAAAGCTTTCGAAGTTAGTGTACGGTATTTCGATTTTTTTGTGTTTCTCAAAGCCTACCTTCATATTGTGACAACTGTCAAAGTTAGCCCAGATGCCAAGTTTTGCAAAGTTTGGATAATTTTTGACCCCTAGCAACTTTAATTGAAGCTTTTGCCATTGGCATCATGGAAAAATATTAGAAAAAAATACGTAAAAAGGTAGAACTTTCGAACTAGCTATTAGAAAACTACAACTAATTCAATTTTAAGGGAGCAATCTTTGTGTTTGAATAAGAATACATCCATTTCTTGAAAAATACGAAGCAAGTGTTTTGAGGTATTTTGTTCCTAAAATCCCCTATTTGTAATAACATTTCTGCTGTATGCTGTAAATCATACATCTTTTGCAGTTTTTCAAATGTCGTTCAACAACTCTGTACCAGTTGAGATGGGATGGATTCCTGTTATGTTATGTGTAGAATGATTTCTGATAATTAAATTAAAAGTTTTCCTATTAATTGCTTCGGAAGAACGTTTTTGTATGTATAATGATGAAATACAGCGCTACATTTCATAGGACTTCAATGCTATGCTAATATTTATCTTGTTTCGAAAGTATTTATTTCAAAATGTACGGCATTTTATTAATAAAACATTCAAAGTTGACATTTTTTAATAAATGTTACATTCTGTGGAGTCCGTCAAAGTTAATGTTCGTGTAAATAAGAATAATATTTTATTACATATGATTATACAAAAAATTAATAATTTTTCAACACATTTTTCAAAAATACAGAATTTTTCCGCATATACCGCATTACCGCGCGGTGCGGTGCGGTAAATGCAGTGCGGTTGCGGTAAGCGGTGCGGTTTTATAATTTTTTTGCGGTTGCGGTGCGGACTATCCATTTACCGCCCACATCCGCACCGCGACGAACCCTATCTTTGAACTGAAATAAAACTCGTTTGTTAAATTGAAAATTATTTTGATTGATTTCGAATATTTTTTTAAGTCGTTTATTTGACACGGCTCATAGCGGTAGCTTAACGGAGCCGTGGATCTTTTATACGTTTACAATACATGTAAAAATAAAAATACAAACAAGAATTAATTAATTGGATCTCGTGCGCGCAACTTTTTATTGCGAGCGGAGACCTTTTTTCGCGAGGTCTGTTGGCAAACAGCGTCAGGGGGGTCATTTAATTCTCTCTTGTTTTTCACGTCCCGGTCGAAGCTGGGTTGGTGTCCGGGATCAGATGTTCTCCCTTGCTTCTTGCACTTATTGTTGATCAGTGTAAATCGTCATTGTTACTGCATTCGTTGCCGATGTTGATTACAGTTGCTTTTGGGGTGCTGGATGATTGTTTTGCGGTTGTCATTATGATCTGAACAGCTGCCACAAATTTGGCCACCGTTTGTGGTTCAGGCATTGGTATTGAAAACTCTGTTTTAGGTTGGTTTGCCGTAGATGAGTTGGCAATCGGTTGAGATGCATTTTCCTCTGCATCTTCCGCGCAAGGTTGTCCATGATAAGCTGTCTGATTACAATACTTGCACGTAGGAGTTTGCCCCTCATGGGTGCATAGCGTAGTTTGCATAGTTGTAGTTCCGTGAGTATTGAGTTTTATTGCCAAGTAGGAGGGTATAGGCCTTTCAACCCGCATCCTCACTACAAAAACGCCGTTAGGAGTACCCGGGAAGAAGTTTCTCCAAGTATCAGGTGTAACGGATTCTACTTCTCCGTATTGCGACATGCATTTTGCAATTGGCTCAAGAGGGGTACGAGGTGATAGGTCATATAACCTTACATCTATATAATCATTCTCAATATATAGGGGAATCTTAATTCCAACGTTGTCACTATCAACCACGTGTTTTAAGTTGTTCTTCAAAACGAAACGCTTGGCTTGTGCTAACGTGTTGAATGATATTAACACTGCACTGCGAAGATGATGATACTGAAGGTACAACACTTCCGTAAGTCTAAGTTGCATTTTTACCTTCAGAAGGTATTCCACTTCACTAAAACTCGGCCGTTTTAAACAAAATTTAAAGTCAACGACCTCAGCGTTGGGTCCGAGTAGAGCTTTTTCGTCAATTTTACTCATGATGACAAGAATAATCCGATGTTTCCTTTGTTCTCGAGACAATGCACACTAGATCGAGAGGCCTGTTGTTCACTTGGCTCGATTGTACGTCTGACTGTGGCAGAAGTAGAAAGTAGACTGTGATTTTGAATATTTGTTTATTTTGCTTATAATTCAACTGACAAATTGTGGGTTTAATGAACAAAATATCTTAAAAAATAGTGATAAGGGTACAAAAACTTAATTATAAATAAACTTTGACATTAATCTCTTCTGATCGTCCTTGAACTTGGCTCATGCAACAAATTTAGTAGATCTTGAAGCTTATGTCAATCACCTGGATTTTCAACTGCCATATATATTTTCATATCAACGACATAGAAAAATCTGCAACCGATTCTAAGCAGCTCAGCAACATAGTTGAAATACACAGCGAATAGCAATGGTCCAAGATTGCTACCTTGTGGGAAATCGGACTTATTTTCGAATCACTCTGACGTGAACGACCCGAGTTTAACACAAACTTTTGTCCCACACAAGTAGAACGAACTCCAACCATTGCAGGATTAGGTCCGATGTACCTGGACTGGATAGATTAAACAGAAGTATGCCATGATCAATTTTGTGAAATGCAGCTTTGAGGTAAGTATATATAGAGTCGACTTGCTTCCCATTTTCTAAGTTATTTATGCAAACTGATATGAAACCGAGCAGATTGGTTGTCCCAGATGAAGCTGGATGAAAACCATGTTGATCGGGAGAAATGTAGGCTTTTGAATGAATTATAATTTTTTTTCCAAGAGTTGTCCTACTGGAGCTGTAGAGCTAGGTTCTCGGAAGGGCTTCCCGTCAGAATCACATACTACAATTTGCAGACGAGACAGGCAATGTCGCCCACTAAAACGCTGCATTAGGACAATTGTAGCGGGTCGTGATTCTGAATGTGATATTCATTGTACGGTTCAGGTATGTGCGGGCGTAGAGACTCGCGATCGCGTGTATCATCGCGAAGGGCTCGAGCATTTGTACGTTAACGTGTTCGATCGCGTGTGCGTTGGTGTGTCGCGTGTGCTAACATGTATGTAACTTCGCGTGTATAAATTCTATTTTATAACCGTGTGCCTTTCGCATTTTCGTGTGTGTTCTTGGATAACCGCGCGCGGACCGTGAGTCAAATACTTTATTTTTTGGTGTACTGCTAAGATGCTAAAAGAGTGTGAGATCTTCCATATCACTAGAAGGCCGGGTATTGTCGCCATGGGACGTGTTGTCTAGTGGATATGTGCTTTATTTTTTTTTTTGGTCCTACTGAATGTATGGACCTAAGCTATTAGGACAGAGAGTAATGGTTCCCGGACGTGACCGATTCATGAGCGCGCGAAAACGGACGTTTGTAGGTTCGTGTTTGAGACAGCGTTTGAAACTTCGTGAGTGCTACAATTTTCTCCTGATTACCGGGGTGTTATTAAGTTTGCGCGATCGCGAACGTAGGTGTGCGTTGTTAATCGCGAAGGGCTTAAGCGTTCGTACGTTAACGTGACTTCGCGTGTACAAGACTGAATTTTGTAACCGTGTGGCATTTCCTATATACGCGTGCGTTCTTGGATGGTTACGCGGACCTTCATTCTGATAGTTAGTTTTTGGTGTACAATTCACATTCTGACAGGGAGTAAGTTACCCCATATCACTAGAGTCCTCGGTCATGTCGCACTGTAATGTGGTGGCCAGTGGATATGAGAGCTTTTTTTTAATTGATCCAATTGAAGGCATGGACCTAGTCTGCTGATATCAAGGATAGAGACATCCGGAAGTGACCGATTCACGATCGTGCGACCATGGGTGTGGTGCCGTGGATGGTCGCGAAGGGCTCAAGCATTTGTATAAGAACATGTTTGTCACGTGTATGTGACTTCGCGTGACTAATTTCGATTTTACAATGATGTAGCGTGTATTCTTGTTTGATCGCGCGCGGACCGTGAATCTGATGCCTAATTTTTAGTGTATGGTACAGATGGTAGTCCGTTTCCCCATATCACTTGAGTTCTAGGTCATGTCACCATGGAACGTGTTGTTTAGTGAATATGAGCGTCACTTTTTTGATTGGTTCAACTGAAGGCATTAGTCCAGACTGCTAGGACCGAGGTAAGACTTTTGGAAGTGCGGTCACTTTCATGATCGCGCGAGTGGTGGGTTAATGTTTGAGACCGCGTTTGGAAGTTTAAAGATGCCACGTTTACTTAACTACCGGGGTGTGTTGATGTAGGCGAAATCGCGGGCGTAAGTATGTGTGGATTATTGCAATTGCATGGTCGCATTTGTGGCCAGGTTTGTGTTATCGCGAAGACCACAAGCGTTTGTGCCTATATGGGTATAGATAGCGTATAGTAGAGATATACTAATAAAAGGAATCATAACATGCCGGATAAAGAAAAAAGATGCAAAGAGCTTGACTAGAAGTGTATAAATTGAACAATACTATTTTGGTATACATAAATGAAAAAGCAAACTAATAGATGTACAAAAGAAATAGACTAATGAAGTAGAATAGAAAAACACATGTAACATGCAAACAAACTCGTCTAAATGCAGCAAATGTTGTAGATTTATCATTAACGACAATTGCATTCTGTTAGACTTTCATCATGCTATGCTGGCCGGGAATGGATGACTCACGTGCGTCGGTAAATTTATTTTACCCTAATTTATCCAACCCGATTTTCCCGAATGAATAGAACCAAATGCTCAGATTGATCACCAGTAGTATTAACCACTATTCTATTATATACGTCAGTTCTGCATCCATTCCCTGACCCAACAGTCACAAATACACAGACGAATACATACATAGATAGACATACGACTAGCACATAACAGTTGTACAATAGTACGAAAAACTACGATTATTACAAAGCGACAACTAATAGGTTTCTACTTATTTTACTTTATTAAATTAATTTAATTTTTAAATTAATTTAATTAGTATATGCACGATGACGAAGTCGACCGATAAATGGACATACAATGACTCCCTCTGTGAGCCCCATCCACGAATACCACCAATAGAACAATATTTACAAACACGGCACACAGCAAAAGTCAATCCACGTCGACCCACCAGTCGGCCACGCCACCGCGCACAGACCAGTGGTTGAGCGTTGGTATGCGCAGGTGCAGAGTATGAAGAAACATATAACATAAAAAAGGCGCATAAGCCCTCTCGGTCTCCTTGATGCACCACTATCGAGGCGTAACGCAATAACCATCTTAAAGCAATTGTCTGTGTTTGCGACTAACAATGATCCACCCTACACTACATCCCTGGTCAGCAGCAAAACCAATCGTGATCACACCACCGTCGAGAGCACCAAGGTACCGGTCCGGCCTATGCACTGGTGAAGGTACAATCTACCTACGATGGAGAGCCAGCGTAATTGCGATATGACTACAACCACTATCATCACCGAAAATGCCGAACTGATAACGGGCGATAAGAGAGTGAGATCCCATCATCTCTCACATACCATCAGCCGAACCTAGGCCTCTCGATCATCGCTTTCCTAGCTATCTAAATATGATCGGGATAGCAGTCGAAATTAGGTCACCACCAAGAACGGGCAACAGACCCGCAAGATTTTAACGTGTTTTAGGATTAAGTAAAATATAGAAGTTAAGTACAATTTGCATGTCGTTCATTGTCGGTCGAATAAAAGTGTGTCACTAAAATGTGTTTAGCCTAACCCGCGAGTTTTTGTGCGTGAGTGAACTTGACCTGATATTGGTCATTACCGAACAAGCTTCCACCAGTTGGTCCTAATCAACGGTCCGCCAATTTTGGATTTGGTCCCCCTCGGAACATTACCCCTTCACCACCTAATCAACGGTCGATGTTGGACCTGGCTGCACCACTGCTATCACCGCTATCGAAGACCCTGGAAGGTAAGCGGTCAGTCCCCAACAGTCTGTAAGAGGTTCTGTAGCACTGATGCAAGCAATATGCTTGATGATGTTTGCAATACCGTCAAACCCCTCAACCTTGGGGAGGGAATTTCATAAAATATACCTATTTTAACGTGGAAAATTCTTAAGAACAAACTAAAAATAGATTCGTTGCCGGTAAAATTCACAAACGTCATTTTTTACTTTAAGGGTTCTTCTCCTGCTTTTTAGCTTTTATTCGAAAATTAGAAAATGATTTCTTTTATCGAAAATGCAAAATGGCGGCCTCAAAATAGCGTTTTTACAAAACTATATTTTTTCTGCTAACCTCTGGAAGGATATAGCCGGCACATATGTGGAGAAAACAGTCTTTCATTTTTATCTGCAGCTGCATCAACGCATATCACTGCAGATGCAAAATTCATGTGAACAGCTATGAGTATTCCTCCGCCAGACATTTTACGACCATTACACTTATCGCGATCGCTTCTGTACATATCATACTTCACCGCATAGTTGCGCCCGTTATACTTTCGATGAGATTTGTTGCGATCAGTACAATTATGTCATATTCGCAGTCGTTCTCAGCTACGATTAGATGGTTTTCGTTGAACGTAGATGTTGATATGGACGGTTGAATGGTGGACTGCTGAAACAATAATGAATTCTGTGATTCTCGATGAACCGCCGTCGATTATAGAATATTCGTCTCTGACAAGGATGTTAACACCAGTGCCTAAAATTCTCATATCCTTTTAATAAACGATGAAACCCACTGGATTCACCTTCGTCTTTTTGCTGGCTTCTTCATCACAAAATACACACAAAGCAAAATAAAAAAAAACAAATCCGGCTTCTTCTTTCGATTCTATGACTGTGAGTAGCAGAAGTAGTGACGTTTAATCTCCTATGACAATACGAAAATTCATTCTTGTTTCAATTTTAAATCAACAATTTCGATTCTCATTTTAATTTTCATTAAATGAAATTATAGCAATGTGCATCATAAAATTGCAACTAGAACGCGGTAATTACGGGAAATATGCACACCAATAGTGCTTCAGTTGTCCATTATCATCGCTAGCTCCTAATTCCACGAAATCGAACAACGACAAGTAAATATTGTTAATAGTGTATTTTTGTTCGCGCAGCGCTAAGCTCAATATCGAAGGCACTAATGTCGCTCTCAATTTCTAAGCGAAAACGAATGTGCGGAGGAAATAATGGAATTGAATTTACGCGTATGCTTTGTTCTAGGCCGTTGTCTCATTTTCGTTTTCGCAAAGTTCTGGTGCTTTAGAAAGTAGCGTCGCTGTCTCGTCTTTTTCGGCTGATTTTGGCAAATGAGAAAAAAAAACATTTTTTGACTCTGATTAATGATAGATGACAGATGAAAGGTATAGAAACCCTCAAACTTTGAAGATTTTTTCCGAGACCTGGAGTGTTGCTCGACTCAGCTCAACAGATTTGGTAAATCTCTGTTATCGAGAAAGAATAATCAAGAGACACTGTTGCTCGCTTGCTCGTGGTAGTGTTGTATTGGTATGTAGTAGTTAAGCTTACCGACTAAACCTAACTCTCTTGTGTCTCGCAATCCTCATTCAATTCAGGGCAACCGTTAGATACTACTTCCGTGGGAATTGTGCTCTTGCTCTTTTTATTCTGTGTATATCCCTCATATTTTATCCACTGCTGCTTCTTATTGCTTGTTGTACAACATTCACGGTATATCTGCCCTGCTCAAGGCTGCTACAAATATCGTAACCTTTTGAGACACAAACCGATCCGGAGGTGTCCACCATAGTGATTTACATCTCTTTTCAACCACCTTCGTTGGATTATTTCCCTTCTTGGTGATATTCGCTCCTATTTATCTGCTTGCTGGTGCTGAAAGTTTCTTAGCGGCGGTATTTCTCCCGATCCAGCCTGTCAGCCACTCCGACACGGATATCATCAGCGGTGATTCTTCAGCATAAACATACAGTAATTATGAATCTATCCAGCCGTCTCGATCTAAATTTGTTTGAAGAGTGATTTCTTTATAATTGCTTCTGACAGAATTAAGCGCCGAAGTTGTTTTATCAGAAAATGTGCTGTTTTACGATGAATAATTATTCAATGATACTACAAATCCAAAGTTGGCAGTTTCGAACTGATGTGATCGTAACCTCAAAAAAAATATTTTAATTTTCTTAACTATTAAAGCTCACAACTTGAGAATGAAGCCTCGTATACGAAATTTTATTTCGCAATTCAATTTAGCACGTTCTGGTTCTTGAACATTTGCTCGTGACAACCTAATCGATCAAATGGGTGATTGAAAGTTTTGTTCCGTATAAGCCTCCGGGAAAAGATGGAATCATTCAAGTTCTACTTCAAAGAGAATATGAACACTTCGAGTACTTACAACGGGATAATTCCATTAGTGCAGCGGGAAATAAATTTAAATTTTTTTCCCAAAAGTTATCGCCGTAAGTATGAGAAAACAAAGAGCTTTGGACCGATCAGGTTGGCCTCCTTCTTCTCAAATCAGTCGAAGGTTTAATCGACCACTACATTCGAGATGCTAGCTTGGGTGTGCATCAATGCAATGCAATGCAAGTTGCCTACAAAATTGAAAAATCTTTTTCGCAAAAGCAATTAAGGAATGTTTCTCGATATTGAAGGTGCTTTCGACAACGTGGCTTTCGAATCCATTTTGGAAGCAGCACAAGGTCTCGGAGTACCTTCATATATCACGATCGGGATACACGCAATGCTTAGCAACCGACGTCTGTGCCTATCGCTAAAACAAGTAGAGATAAGTAAACCGAATGTCTGTGGGTGTCCTCAAGGTGGTGTGCTGTCACCACTTCTATGAAGCCTTGTTGCTGATGGTTTGTTGAGGAAACTTAATGAGTTTGGGTTTTCGACGTATGGTTTTGCCGATGACTATCATGTAGTGATCACCAGTATTTGAATTAACATATTTTTTGATTTGTTGCAGCAAGCATAGTTGAGCAATTGTGTCCTAAGGTTGGATTATCAGCTAATCCAAACAAAACAGCAGTGGTGCTTTTTACGCAATGAAGGATTACAACCGGAGCACGTCCGTTGCAGTTCTTTGACTCTGAAATTATTGGTGTAGAATCGTTGGGGTAATTCTTGACTCAAAACTAAATTGGTCAGCTTATGTCGATTTCATGATGGGCTTTCGGCAAATTTTGGGGACTCAAACCCAAGTACATTCAGTAGATTTACACAATTATTTGACCAATTCTGGTTTACGGGTGTGGGAGAAGTCAAGACAATCCAATCAAAGTTAACCATCTTCAGACGATGATCTTGATGGCGATGACTGGTGAGTTTACGGCAACACCGACTGCTGCTCTGAAACAAGAAGCACTTCCCTGTGAATTCCGTCTTAAAGTTACTGGCCTTTGGAACAACAGTAATCCAATAGATCGTGCAACTAGCCACACAAGACTGGGGCCCTAAATAATTACTTGGGATGAGTATACACTTGCTCCCAGTAACCTTACACTAACATGTAGTTTTACTTTTAAAGCTTTCATTGTGAAAATTCCTCCTCACGAGGAATGGCTGTATGGAGCAACAACTCGAAGAATACGTAGTTTGTTATGCTGACGGTGCTTTGTTGGAGGAGCGAATCGGTGCGGGTGTCTATTGTCGTGAAATGAGATTAAACCAGCATCATTCACTTGGTAGATACTGTACCATGTTCTGTTTTGCTCTGACAGTCAGGCTGCCCTGAGAGCACTTAGTTGGACAGATTCGAGATCGAAATTAGTAATCGCATGTCTAACTCAAACCAGCAAACCATCAATCGTATAACAATGTAGAAAAAGACTCGTAAAGATGTCTGCAAAGAGTCAAAATCGTTATGACAGTCGATTTTAGTCGGCTGAAATTGATTTATTACGCATATTACTAAAATATGATTTGAATATGACCTTTCATTCAAAATCGCATTGATGTTCTATGTTCTAAATCGTGTTCGATCGGAGTTGGTCGTAGAGCACTTATTCATATAGCTACATATATTTGAATAATTAAAAATCGTATTTTTGCTCACATTTGATCGTAATTTACTTCGATCAATGTCGGATTAACAACTTAATAAAGTCATTGTTGTCGTTTCTATTTGTGGGAATGGTCAGTAAGCAGCATAAACATATGTAGGACTTCGATATACATCACAATGACTTCAAAAATTTAGATAGGGTTACTGCTCCCTAATTCATCTTAGCTCCTCTGTTCTTCCCACCCATTTGAACACATTAGTTAGAGCAGTATCTGCTATCTTCATTCAACACATTAGCTCAAATGGTAGGATACGTTGTACTCGACTTTTCGCTTCGCTCTAGCGCGGGCATTTTACATTTTTCGAGTAAAAATTTTAACTGCACTACTTCTTAGGAGCGAAGCAAAGATAATGATACCTATTTAAGTGCAATCTAGCCACTCTAAGTCGAGTTATCAACGAAATAGTGTGACATCCCGACTAATGAGATGAATAAGGGCTCGTCTACCCTACGACTTAATATATCACAACCTATACGAAAAATGATTTCGCGAAATTACTTACGACGTGTTTCATATCTTTGAAGTGAGATTGCTACATATATGGCGAATATAATTTATCGGAATAGAGTATCTCTACTTGAAGACAACGACGAAATATTGCCACGAAATATTGCCACACTTATAATAATTAAAATAGTTCCGAGTAGTCAGAATCCAAACGACGCAAGCTCGAATCCGATCTTAGCATTAAGGTATCTGTGGTTGGTTTTTGCCATCGCTTCATTTTTCTTCCTAGAGTTCGTTTTTAACGAATTTTTGTTATACTGAATATGATTGATGTGTCTAATTTCCAGGAGCGGATGGAGAAAAAAATTTCTGGAGGGGTCCGAAATTTTGATTTTGGAATGAGCAGTTTTGGTGGTCAAATTTGGTTTGAAATGATTTTGAGTTTGATACTAATATAAAATTTAATTTGCTAGAGATTACTGGGTAGGGAAAGTTATGAAACTTAGAGCCATAGTACTCAAGTGAGAGCAAGGATGTGAAGTAAACAGATCGGAAAACTAGAAGTGGCAGGGTCATTAGAACAGGCTTAATATCGTGCGGGCTTAATTTTTGCCTTCTGATAATGAGGGTCGAGCTTAGGCAGAATAAATACGAATAATACTCGACCCTCATTATCAGAAGGCAAAAATTAAGCCCGCACGATATTAAGCCTGTTCTAATGACCCTGCCACTTCTAGTTTTCCGATCTGTTTACTTCACATCCTTGCTCTCACTTGAGTACTATGGCTCTAAGTTTCATAACTTTCCCTACCCAGTAATCTCTAGCTAATTGAATGTCGTTAAAACGTAAAAAAGAAAATGTGACTAACATAGTCGAAATAAAAAAGGAAAAAAAAATAAAATTTAAATTAATTCAAAATTTCTCATCAAGTTGAAAAGTTTCGTAGGGGTCCGGATCTCCATGACCCTCCCCCTGGATCCGCCACTGCTAATTACTGTTTTAACATTTGATCTTCTTTACCGACGAATCAGAGTTAATCGTATATATATATATTGCTGAATTGTATACTAGTTATGGATATCGTATATAATCTGAGATTGTCTCGCATGTCCAATCGTAAATACATCCTCTAAAGTCTCTTTCATACTAGAAATTATCACGCTTCACATGTATATTGTTGTCTGCAATCATCAATTCCAATCGCTATGTACATATATCGCCTCCAGTTTGGTACGCATATGCCGATTTTGTGCATTTAGTGCGACTGTTTTTGGTAGTAAATAAGCGTTGCAACTTGGATATACCATCAAAAAGGCTGGTTGGGAAGTCGAGGAACTTAGCATTTTAAATGCTATCTACCTTCCATGGCTACTCGGTCATTGGCTAGAGCGGGCACTGCGACTAACTTCGTTGGTCCAGAACCAGTTTTACCACTTTCGATAAGTCGGATAAAGCACAAGATTCGCTCTTGGGCTGCATTCGAACGTGCCAACCATTGGCGTAGCTTGCAAACTTGCGTTCAAACAAAGACTTTTCTGCCGGATGTGAGTCCGAAAATGTCAAAGAATTTGCTGATTTTTTCCAAGCACAATCGCAGTATTCTAGTCAGGGCATTGAATGGACATTGTAAACTCAATTATCAAAAGGCTATTATTCAGCATGCTGAGTATTATTAATATGATCTTTGTGAATTCGATTATGAAACATCATATAATTTGATATGAAATCGCCCTGCAGTAATGCAATTGCGTATCTGGATTTTTGTTTCTTTATACACAGATGAACATATGTACGCTCAAACTCGAGGATTTTATTCCTTATTCCTACTTTGTGCATTTGAGCCAATGTGAACAAAGATGGCACGCTGCTAAAACCAATGGCTTCAAATGTGTACAAAGTTATTGATAGACTTATTACCTAATCCTTAGTTAGAAATTAGCGACCAAAAACCTCCAGATCTACTATTTTTGCCGTTTTGAATCCATCATGTTGAACTTTCGCCCTCCATTTTAAACCGGCCATTTTGAATTTTGCAAATCTGTGAACGGATTAGTAGTTTACGACCTCGAAAACGCCCAGATCGACATTTGACTTTATGTATGTGCATTTTTTGAAAATAAAAGTTGGATGGTTCACTTCTCCTTCTAATTTCAAAAAAACACACCTAAAATACAAAAATAAATCTTTTTTAAGCTCAATTTCATAAATTTATAATAGCGTTAAAGCAGGCGTCCCACAAGGACGCATCACTCCAATCCTATATAATATTTTTTTCTATGATCTTCCAAATCTGCCCGCAGGCTATAAAAAGTCATTTTGCTTGGATGATACTAGCCTCTTGGTTTCAGGTAAGAGTCTTAGAGTCATTTGCAGTCGACTGTAACGGATGTTTCAAATTTCTTTTGAAGCTAAACATTAAAATAACTCGAGAATTCATATATTAGCGCTACCATACATTTCAATGTCATAGAAATATTTTTTTTTGTGAAAAATTTGGGACCCCTGTTTCTGCACTTTTTATTACGCAGCCAACGCAGACAGTATGATCCCATATGTATCCTAAGTGTGAGGCCCCAAATAATTTCAATTCCAACAAATATGTTTATAATAATAAAGGATATAGCCTAGACGTACATCAATTTTATCCAAATTGATATTATCATAATCTCAAATTCTTGATTGTAAATCAGGTGATGCGAAATATGGTGATAATATAATCTATTGTTCTAATAACCGTTATACCGTAAGTGGATATAACAGTTAAGATATGAATTACTCATTTTCCCAATCTAACGTTTTTCGAATGGGGCTGACACACCTTCATCGATTGTGTCGATTGAGTTTAAGTTTGTTGTTCTCAGCCCAGACTAACTGTTACTAACTTGTTCCGATATTTTGTGGCTAATGGCTTTTTGAACATAATCACAACACAAATAATTCCTGCCAGCACTGCCCTCAGAAAATCACCGCTCGTGACTCAAACATGTCACGCTCGAATTTCCCCATTCATTCTTTGCTTCGACCGCTTGCCATCTGCTTTTTGCTGCCTGTTGGGAACTACCCGGAATCACCTCACCCACCATCGCACCAACTCGCCGAAGCAAGCTTCTCTCGCCAGCTACCGTTTGACTCTTCCCTGATTTCGAAGATATGTATACATGCTATGCTCTAGGGTAGACCCCCCCCCCCTCCGAGTGTTGTAGCAAAGGTGGGATATTCTGTAGGAACCCGCATGCTTGGACGTTGGATAGGACATGAATGGAAAGGGGCGTGCGTGTATGGGTGGTAGCAGTGGGGCTGCATTAGCTGGTTCGCTCCGATGGGGGCTCCTGGTCGGTAGAGCTTGTGACGTACGTGCTCTGGGAACGGAGATTATGCTAACGATGAGCGATTTATCATAGGGGATTTTCAAGCCTGCTTAGATTAGGACGGTTGACCCAGGGTACATTTATCTGTCTCTATTTACCGTAAGAATGATGACTTTAATATTTATTATTATTTAAATCAACGACGATGTGAGAATAGAATAGAAAGTAGTAATTTTACTTCACCCTCTGGTGCTTCTTTAAGGTAAGTGTAGACTTTTACTTTCAAGTAGTTCTTCCACGAAGAACAACACGTCGATTGCACGTTCCGCTGAATGGCGATGGATTGCATACACAAGTGGAAAGCTTTTAAGCTTTGCTCTTTCTTTCTTCTCGTTAACTGGCACGTTGTGTTTGAGAATGCGTGTGTGTGTGTGGTTTTTACTTTTATCGCCTTCAGCATTAAGCTGGCCGATGATTCTGGTTGTTCGTTACACATCCTTGCCCACGGTCAATATACACAGAATTGCGAATCAGTATGTAGGTAGGTAGATATACACCAAGTGTTTTCCGTTCTTTCCACCCCCTAAGGAATCCATTTTATCGTTCCGTGATACAGTCGTAATAAGTTCGGTATGGTTCACAGGTTCGTTTCACTGTATATTGGAGTAAAGTCCGTTATATTTAGAATGTAGTCTTATATTTCTTGCTGTATACCCCTGGTTGTCGAAGCGAGAATATAGAGACAGATGTCGACAATAAAACGCTAGTGACGATGGCAACACGGTGCTGCTGTGAACTTTTCAAGCGACCTAGTAAACAAACAATGTTTGAAAACTGTTGTACAGTCTCAAAATCTTGATTTATTGCAAAAAACCTGTTTTAATCCACCTAGTGGTGCAATTGTGCCTTTCTCATTTATCCAAGCTATGATTTAATACCTGGTTACGTTACATAATATAACATTGTGGAAATGTTTATTACATTCTTATCACACGCGAATGTTGCTTCGGAGCGCTTTTTTTGAAAAATGTGTAAGCCGAAAAACAAGATTTTTATTTCGTGAACTTGTTGATTTTTCTCGGTGAAAATGAAACTGCAAATTTTCCCATTTTTACACGTAACGTTTCGGCTTACTGTTCTTCAGCCATCTCTAAGCTGAAGGAGCCGATCCCACCAGGGAAACAGAAGAACGTGGTGTATTCGATTCCGTGTGGACCAGGCGATGGCAAAACGTATATAGGACAAACGGGAAGAAGGCTGAAAACGAGAGTAGCGGAGCACAAGAACGACGCGAAGAAAAAAGATGCGAGAACTGGTTTATCCCAACACACGCTGAAAGAAGGACACATCTTCGATTTCGCCAACACCCGGATTTTGGAAAGAATCGAAAACCAGGAGAGCAGACTAACTGCAACTCATTTTCACCGAGAAAAATCAACAAGTCCACGAAATAAATATGTTAATATTTTGAAAAGATGGGTGGGTAATGTCTAGGACATAACCGGAGTGTCGTGACTACTCGTTTGACTTGTAATTCAAATCGAATGATACTCAATGTAATATGTGGGAATGTTTCTAGTTATTCTTTATAATAATTATGGTGGTTCTGAAAAGAACCTTTGTTGTTGGCGTCTGCGTTGATAGAAGATACGCTGGATTCTAAGACATTCATTCATGAAATGAACAAATTTCATTTTTTCTTGCTTTGAAATATTAATGTTAAAATCTCTCGAAACAACCATCAGAATCTTTTGCCTAGCGTACAGAAATGAACACGCTTAGCGAAGAACTAGGGGCGGGTAATGTCCGGGACATAACCGCGATGACCATATTCTTATAATTCTGCTTGTATCTCTTTCAAATGGCTAAATTTTACGCATTTCGATTCACCGGGCTCAGCGAAATTTTCCTGGGGATTCCGTTCGTTAGCATATTCAGTAAAACAATTTTATTGCCGAGTTCTCCGCATTGAATACAGGTCAATAATTTCATATAATGATTTCAACAAGCAGACATTGTACATGTATGACAGGTGGGAGGGTTCTGAAGTGTTTTAGTGGAGTGGAGTGGAGTTGCAAGATTTGAAATGACTTCGAAGTGTGATCACAACACCCAGGACGGTTTATAGATAACTATGTTGATACAAGACGAGAATCTTTTGAAACAATTCAAACCTTGCCGACGATTGTTTTTACTGCGTACACACATTTGATCATTTCCCTTTCGCAGCTCACACCGAATGAGCACGCTTTGCATCAAGGCGTTCCAATTTATTAACTTTTCGATGCAGATGAAAGGCCCTCCTTTTGTGCGATAAATGAAAATATTTTCATCATTCGTTTTGGTGTAGCTTTCGCTAAGTGGTAAAGTTGCCACATTCACTGATTTTCTTGGAAGGATTTGCAAAAACTTGTTAATGTACGTAACGCTTTCGCTAATATGCACTACTATTGCTTTCTTTCATTTCCGTCCGGTTTGGGATGATCCATAAATGACGTAGCATTTTTTGAGTGATTTTTAACACCTCCCTGCCCCATCGTAGCATTTCGTCACAAATCTCTAAATACCCCCCCCCCCTGGTAAATACGTAGCTTGACGGTAACTCTCCCCCCTTTGTCCCCGCAAACTTAAAAAAAATAAAATACGATGTTGGTTATTCCCCTTGAAAAAAGCTACGTAGCATGGCATGACCCCCTACCGCCCTGTCGTCACACATCATCACAAAATAAAATGCTCCCCCCTCCCCATATAATGCTAATTTATGGATGGTCCCTTTCCAATTTCATAACCAAAACGAATATGCCGGCTTTCCCCCACCAACTACTCTCGTCAAGCAACCCAATACGAATAATCATAGGAACAAACATGTAGTGGACCTATATTTAAAACTTTTCATCATTATATTGTTCGGTTGGTGTACCATATTCACGGCTCTGTGCGGGATGGGCTGAAAATTTTCACTTTTCCGAGTCGTTTTCGAAAGATTTTTCAAAACATTATTTTTCCGTTGATAATGAATGTCCTACATATTCCAAAATTTAATACAATATTGGTACAAATATTTTCGACAAAATGCCGAATAAATTGATTAAATCCATTCAGAACAACAAAAGATATAAGCGTTCAAAATCTTACATCTTTTTTCTTCCGAAATTTTGAAAAGGGGCCCCTATATTGAAAGGTAAGTCGTTAGTCACGACAAAAAATTTAGAAACAAGATTTTTGTTGGCAACAGCAATTAATTAAATCAAGTGCATTATCGTGATTTTGAATCTCCCGAATAATATCTTTTATATATACCCGGTTTTGGGCGAGAATATCAACTGTTGCTTAAGCCACAATAGGAATTCATTTCTATTGCAAGAAATCGAAAAGAAATGGGTGGTCCGAATTGGAACAGGGTTGGGGTAATTCGGATCTTTAATGTACTTTTGCGCAGTACCGTTTATACACAATACGGTAAAAGATCGAAAAAAGTCGCCTTAGAAAAAAAAAAAAAATGCGCGATTGATCAGGCTTTTAGGAAAACATATTTGTGATTCGGTTGACACATTTCAGTTCTATAACTCATAAATCCATACTAGGTCCGATTTGGCCCAGATCCCCCTACTGTTTAAATAGCTTAATCAGCGTGAGTTCAATGTTTGTAGGAGGGGGAGGATGCATCGGGAAACATTTAACTTATTTTGATATACGGAGTGGATGAAGGAAATGCAGGTGTGAGGTTGGTCTGAGATAGAGATATAGAAGAGATAGAGAAGAGCGTAAGGCAGCGTTTCGGGAAGCTAGGGCCGCTTTAAAACGAGAGATCAGACTTAGCAAGTCAGAGTGCCACAAGGAGCTATGCCGAGAAGTAGACGCCAATCCCTGGGGTGAGTCGTGATGGCGAAAATGAAGGGTCCGACGACGCCAGCCGAAATGTGTCCGAGAAAGCTGAAGATAATCATCGAGGGTCTTTTCCCGCAGCACGATCCAACTATATGGCCACCGACACCGTACGGCGAAGAAGAAGGAACAAGCACGGATCGGCAAGTGACTAACGACGAGCTAGCAGAAGCATCGAAGCGCCTAAAATCAAAGAAAGCCCCTGGTCCGGATGGAATACTAAACGTGGTACTGAAAGCTGCGATCCTGGCATATTCGGACATGTTCAGGATAGTGATGCAGAAGTGCCTAAATGAAGGCAACTTCCCCGAAATGTGGACGGTCCAGAAGCTGGTGTTGCTGCCGAAGCCAGGGAAGCCACCTGGCGACCCGACCTCGTACAGGCACATATGCCTGCTGGATACACTCGGAAAACTCCTGGAAAGGATCATTCTTAACAGGTTGACGAAATTCACGGAAGGTGAGCGCGGACTGTCCAGTGCAATTCAGACAGTGCTCGAGAGTGCTGAGAAGCAGTGGTGCAAATTTTCATTTTCAAATGCAAACTTTCAGTTCAATCAAACCCAACCATGATTCAAATTCAAAGCCTCCCTCAATCATTCACTTTCCATTTGGCGGGATTTTCATAACTGAATCGTACGTCTTCATTTCAAATCGATGCTTTTTCATTCACCAACCAAAGCTGCCATCTGCTCTGTAGAGGCCAGTATAGGTTAAATGTCAACATGTTTTGCGTTTTCAAGCTTACATGGACAGTAAGAACTATGTTCAGAGTAGTTTTGTTGGAAAAACCTAGTCAATACCCCAGTAAAGAGATATTCACAGGGTCAATGAAATTGAAAATGAATGGAAAATGATTGAGCCGGTCGCCTGTTTGAATGAAGAATGGAAACGAACAACTGCGAGTTGAACATAGTAGGCCATGATTTGAGATTTTTTCCTCCTTCAAGTTCAAAACAAACTGTTGAAAATTTGCAGCTCTGCTGAGAAGTCATCTAAACAGAAGCGATGAGGAGATCGATACTGCGCTGTGGTCACGATAGATGTGAAGAACGCGTTCAACAGTGCCAGTTGGGAAACCATCGCTGCAGCGCTGCATAGAATGAGGGTTCCCGACTATCTTTGCCAGATCCTGAAGAGCTACTTTCAGAGCAGAGTACGAGACGAGCGAAGGACATAAGTCATTGTGTGTCCCAGCGGGCGTTCCTCAGGGCTCCATTCTCGGTCCAACCCTTTGGAACGGGATGTACGATGGGGTCTTAACGCTGCAGCTGCCTAGGAAAGTGAAAATCGTAGGTTTCGCGGACGACGTGTCACTAACGGTAATGGGTGAGACACTCGATGAAGTGGAGGTTGTCGTGAATTTTGCCAGGCTAATGAGCGCTCTCCATTGAGCCGTCCATACGCGGTAAACTTGATCGGGTGAATGAAGAACGACGCTGAAATTCTTTCGCTAATCCACACACATCGGACAGTCTCACACGCATACATGGGTAAGCTATTATCCCGATGCTAGTTTCGGATTCTTGCACTCACAGAATATTGCTCTCGCTCAATCTACCGCGATTATTATACGCATACATGCACTCACAGGTAGGAAGGTGAGCGAAAGGTAGATTGTGAACTCGGATGTTACTTTCTCGAAGCACGCTGTGGACCTTTTCGTACCCGTTCGCTTGATGTGATTTTTTAACGCATACATACACTCGTAGGTATAAAGCAAGCGGCGATACATTTGGCGGTATTAGTGCTCGTATTAGTTTTTGCTCGTTTCAAAGTCGTATAGAATATGCAATACGAGGGCAAATGCACATACAGAAGGGAAATGAAATGCCCATATTCACCAAGCTTCTTATTAAATATAAAACTACGCCAACACGTAATGCGTTTTGCTTTATGTACATCCAGGCTTTATTCCCCACAGAGGTGTCGGTGATGGAGACAATAGACGCGATCGAGAGCTGGATGAACGAGATCAAGCTGCAAATAGCTCACCACAAGATGGAGGTGTTGTTGGTCAGCAACTGCAGATCGGTTCAACCGATGCAGATCGACGTCGGAGGGCACGTGATTGCATCGAAACGTGCATTGAAGCAATTGGGAGTTATAATCGACGACCGGTTAGGCTTCAATAACCACGTCGACTACGCACGTGAAAAGTCGGCGAACAGCGAGAATCATGCCAAACGTCGGTTGTCCGAGAAACTATCTACTGTTTCGTCATCGATACTTCGATATGCGGTTCCTGCCAGGGGTGCTACGCTGAAAGCCAAGCGGAACTGTGAAAAGCTGAACAGAACATTCCAGATGACGGGCGTACGAGTCGTGAGTGCTTACAGAACAATATCGTCCGAGGCAGCATGCGTTATCGCCGATATGATCCCCATTTGCATCACTCTGGCCGAGGACATGGGAAATACACGAAATGCAAGCAGACCGGTCCAAGCGGACTCGTTGGCTAAATAGCAGCGGGAGTGGGACTAAGCTGAGAAAGGATGGTGGACCCACCGACACATCCCAAATGTGTCGGCTTGGGTGCATGTGAACTTCCATTTGACGTAGTTTTTGTCCGGGCACGGATGCTTCCGGAAGTACTTGCATCAGTTTGGACATACTTCGTCACCCCTTTTCCCGGAGCGTGCGACTGTGCAGGAGACACCGGGACACGTGGTCTTCGAATGCCCTAGGTTCGAAGAAGCTCGTAGGGGTATGCCTGGACTCACAGTTGACAATATCGTCGAAGAGATATGCCACGACAAGCATAACTGGGACGCTGTCAACAGAGTGGTTACGAGTACACTCACCGAGCTGCAGAGGAAGTGGCGAAGGGACCAACAAAGTACCACCATTGGCGCCGTGATAGCACAAATCGGGATTCGAGAGAAATTTCGCCGCTGGGGACCAGTTGAATAGTATGCTACATAGCACCGGATTCGGGTCGTCGGGGCGCCAGAGGACAAGACGTCAGGCTTTACTGGCATTGCCGGACCGACCTCGACACCCTACCGGGCAGCTAGGGTGAGTAGACTAGATTCACCGCCGAGGATTAGACCGAGTAGACCGCGTCGAATAGCCAGCAGTCGTTGGGGCGCCAGTGAACCGGAAGCTACGCTCCACCCGGAATCGCTGGATGGACCTTAGCACCTACCGGCTGGCCTGTTGAGTAGGCTAAGTCCACCGTCGGGGCTAGATCTGGTAGATCCGGACGAAGAGGGAGCCTAAATGGTTCAAGGAAACGAACATCGGTAACGGGAGAAATCTATCGCTCGGTTTCGGGAGAACCTCTCTCGAGTAATTCTCTGTCGGAGTAGGCTAGATCATCGTTGGGGACTAGAACGCGTAGTTCACGAACAAGAATAAAGTCGGCAGCTGAATGGCTCATCGGGGAAGGGGGGGGGGGGAAATGAAACGAGAGGAGCACCAAAGGGTGGTACTAGAACCAAAGAAGAATCGGTATCGGGAGAACTTTCTTCGCCGGGGAACTCTTCTTCGGCGTAAGCTAGATTCACCGACGGGTACTAGACTGAGTAGACTGCGAAGAGACACCACCAGTCGCGAGTCGTCGGGGCACCAGCGAACCGGACGCTCTGCTCTACCGGAATCGCCGAACTGCCCTCTAAACCTGGTTGGTTGGCTCGGTTTCGGGAGAACTTCTCTCGTCGGGAAATTCTCCGGAAGAGTTGGCAAGGTCCATCGTCAGGGGCTAAATAGACCGAGAAGTCCGGGAACAAATTCAACGAGAAGTGGTGCTAAATGGCACGAGAAGGGAGCTTGCCGCCCAGATTCTCGTCGTAGAGGAAGAGCACTAATTCTCGACTCACATCTAACATTCCTACTGCCCTATAGAAATGGCCTACTTTGTATGGACGGTCGATAACTGGTTGTATGTCGGGGAGTGGTGCTCTAACCTTGATGAAGGAACTAACTGCAAAGTAGATAGACTAGCGTGGGTGCTATGCACATAAAAAACCTTTTCCCGAAGTAATGCCGCAAGGTAGTGCCGAGGAGGAATCAGGTTCTGTGCAAGAGTAGTTATTTTAGCCGAGAGATTGCCCTTCCTATGATCATTCTCAGGGATAGACCGTTCCAACATCAAATTATGGTCTTGTCAAATTTTGGTCTTGTCAAACTGCAAATGACGTGAAAACCCAAGATGATACCAGATAAGGTATAGGCATACGTAAAGCGAGAGTTTTGGTTTTACGATTGGCAAGATCGACATTGCGTAAATACTGATTCACTTCCCAAAAACCTGTTTTAATCCGCCTAGCGGTGCAATTGTGCCTTTCTCATTTCTCTAAACTATGGCACGGAGGCTTTTCATGTTCAACATAATTGTGGAAATGTCCATTACATTCTTAGTACACTTTGCACTTATATACAATGGCATGCCAGCCACGAACTTGATGAGCTACGTTACGACGGTGAAACACTTGAAACAAAAAATATCATACTCCATTAGCCTAATCAGCATTAGATCAATGTTATCTGCTTGCTAACTCATTTTGTCATACGGGGGTGGGTATGTGAGGAGGGCGAAAGTCCCATGAACGAACGACTCCCCAGCTTAAATTGGTATGCTTTGTGATATAGTGGTGGTTTAAAGATGATGGGGTTGAAAGGGAGGGGTATAAAGGCTGGATGGGGTGGTGGTCTGAGGGGTGATTTAAAGAGATTTTTAAAGGGGGGGAGTGAACAGTAGAGGGGGGGTGTAACCCCTCTCCGTAAACCATCAACTACGCCCCTGTTAAAATCCAGAAACCTTATGCGAGTCGAAAAAAAAATTTGGCCGGGATTAGGTTGACGTTTTTCAGAGTGATTGCATAACCTTTCTATATGAGAAAGGCAAAAATGTGCAAAATCCAAAAAAGTCTTTTTTTTCGTGTTTGCATCAAATCTCGACGTTTTATGCACCTTGAATACATTTAGCATCAAAAATAAAAATTCTATTTTTAATTTTTCCTATAGTTTTTATGAGAAATTTCTGTGTGGCCGCACTCTGAAACCCGTAATTCCGGAACCAGAATTCCGATCGATACAAAATTCAATAGCAGCCGATGGGAAGGTTGCACCTTTCATTTGAGACTAAGTTTGGGCAAATCGGTCCAGCCATCTCTGAGAAAAATGAGTGACATTATTTGACACATACGCACATACATACACACACACACATACACACACATACACACACATACATACACATATACACACACACATACAGACTTTTTCCGATCTCGACGAACTGAGTCGAATGGGATATGACACTCGGCCCTCCGGGCCGGGATTAGGTTGACGTTTTTCAGAGTGATTGCATAACCTTTCTATATGAGAAAGGCAAAAAGAGGTTAATAAAAACGAAATTAATTAAAACAATGTTTTGAATATATAAACTAGTGCTTTCAGCCTCTCAAAGCGTTTTCCACCAAAAATATTATTGTACACACATGCATACACCTTATGCAGATTATTTTGAATCTGTGTTGCGCCACACTTCTTATTCTTATCCGGACACGCTCTTTTTCCCTTTGGGGCAGACCTTTGGTTTTAGCGAGTCGGGTGGATGCCCAAACCCGTTCCGTGAGACGTTAGGGTTGTGCACATTTTTTCCTTCTCAGGGTGTTTTTAACGTTTTTTCTGCTCTCTAAAAAAGATTGACCCAATTTGTCGAGATATCATATCGATTAGTATATGAGAATCAATTCTCCGGGCTTCGGAAAGTTTGCATAGCATTTTTTTTTATAAAAACGCTTTTAATCCACCTAACAGTCTGATGAGGCATTTCTTATAACTCTTATTACTCTCTTCGGATATTATATCGATTGAGAACATTTAGAACATGATTTCTTGCGATGTTTTTGATAACACATACTTTATGAGACACTGGCAAGACTCAGAGAAACACTCAAATCAGCATGGAGCAACATCAGTGTGAGAAATCTCAAAGGCTAAACTAAATGAAAGATAAAGCGAAAAAATAGACTGACAAATGAATACTAATACTGTGTTTATAAAATATCTAAGTTCCTCAATCAATACATTATGTAGGGAAAACTTTCCTAAAGGGGCTGGGCTAAGAAGTCAAAAAAATAATTTACTTTTCGATATCCTTTTTTAACTCGCGGTAGTGCACCGGGTGCACGCTGCTCAGCAAATTTAGCCAAAGCGTCTTTGAGCACCAGCGGTTCTTGTTCAGAGCTGTGCGTCTTCCGAAAGGCTAAATCAGTAAAGAATGCTACAAACTAATGTCTATTTGACAGGTTTTCGTTCAGCGATTTGCGTTCAATGCAAGACCATTGGCGGCTCCAGGGGGAGGCACGTGCCCCCTATTCAACCAGAAAGTGTTCCAGTAGAAAAGCGTTTGCATATTTTTCAACATTTCGAGGATTGTACTTTTTGACAAATTATTCATGGTTCTCCACGCTACTCAAAAAAACATTCTCGATAAACGAAATTCCACTTTCCAAATCGTGAATCATCAGATATATTTTGCCAAGATGCCCTCCTTAACCATTGGACTGAAGCCGCCTATACCGCAAGCCACGAAAAATAAACCGCATTGTGGAGCAAAGGTAACTACTCCGTTCATTAAAAAGATAAATTTTTAAATACTTTATAGTATTAACAACATTATTAGTGAAAGTTTGTTTAATAAGTTTTTATTATTACTATTTATTATTTACTTTCTCGAACCGTATCATATACAAACCCTCAAATGCACCGATTAATTTAGGACACCCTTGGAAGGTTCGCCAAATTTCAATGACACAGTGAATAATAACTGTAGTGAATATCCGTTTTTATCATCCTCATGGTGTATTTTAGGCTGACGAAATGGAGACATTGACTAAATCGGGACATATTTATTTATTTCTTTGCAATAATCCGAAGCTGTTAAAATATTCTATTTTAGTCCCTTGACGTAGACTCCTAACCATTATCGATTATTTGATATAAATTTCCCTTGAAAGGGTCTTCCAGCGTAAAATTCAACAAAGATTGAATTTTCTATTTTAGCATTAGCATTAACATAAGGAAAATATTTTCAAGAATGCATTTAATCTAATTTAGCCATTTTCGTCTGCTAGAGCCCATCAAACATATTTTCATGTGAGGTCGACCACATGGGGGGCTGTTAAAATCGGGCTTTCACTGTATTAAAATAGATAAGCAGTATTCGAATAAATTTCTGCAGGACGAGTGTAGAACGACTTTGATTCTTCTTACTTGAAGTCCGCGGCTTTGCCAGAAGTTCGGTTTGGTGAAAATCGAACTTATTGTCACAATGACGAAATTGTCACCTTTGAAGTTTTAAAACTTCGAAGAAGTTTCCCAACATAGCACAGCGCATCTTCTGATATAGTAATTTTAGTGTTTAATTTTCTAGAAGTAACTTATAGAGAATTAATTCATCAGAAACAAATAGTAGTAGATTTTACATCATTAGCAAATTTTGTTGAGATTGTCATTTAGAATAATTGTGTTGAAGGTATGAATACTATATGTAAGGAGTATATCGAGCTAAAAAATGATATTTACTAAATTCGTAAATCTAGTTTCTTTTCAAAATAACTTATTATTATGAGCCTCACAAGCTCAAACCCTGGATAAAATGTAAATGTTATTGTTAATGAAAAGTAGAAGAGATTGATCATAAACACTAATATCAACAACAAACACATAGAGTATTCATGTCTTCAACAAAGTAGTTTGTAAAAGCACTCTCGAAAACTTCGCTGAAGATATTGTCTCGAACTAAATTTGTTTGAAGAATGTATTCTCCATACATACTTGGAAGATATAACGCCAAAATTATTTTATCAGATGGTGTGCAATTTTTCGTTGTAAAATTCGTTGAAAAAATGCTAAATCCTAGAAATTGGGGGTTTCGAAATGATATGATCTTGACCTTAAATTACTGTTTTCGAACATTTATTTTACCTATTCATATAATTGGTGACAAAAATCAAAATTGCTTTATTCATAATAAAATTACGTATACAGGGTGTTTGGTTCATGGTTAAGAATCTCTCGGGGGGTGATAGACTGCTATATTTGGAGAAAAAAATTGTTCTACACATACCATCAAATCTCAACCATTACAGAGTTATTGAACTTTTTGTGTAAAAAACTTATTTGTCTTAAAATACCTCTAACTTTAAAAGTATACTTTGTATTTTAAATATTTCAGTTCAATTCGAAAGGTGAGAAAATTTCCTATTGAATAGTGTTCTCATATCTTTTAAGTAATTAGTTTTAATTACCTTTTAGCTGTAAAGTAGTTAAAAGTTAGTGTTTTTGAGGAGGTTTTTGCTGATTTTCTCGAAATAATGAAGTATGATTATAGCAATATCCATTATCCAAAAGTTGGGTTTTAGGACGATTCATAATTTGTTCTTGGACGTCATATTTCTATCTCTTCTCATTTCTTTGTAATTTCATTACTATACTTTTCCTGTAACCGACTTGCAAGTGCTTAAAAGACTCTAATCTAAAAAATATGCTTTATATCGTTATTTACAAGATTTCATTGGAAAGCTGAGAAAATGTCCTATCAGTGTATGTACAAATATCTTTTAGTTAAGTGTACTAAATTATTTTTTACTAAAGAAATAACTCAAAATTTGTGTTTTTTGGAGAGTTTTTTAATTATTCTAATTATTTATCAACAAAATTTATCATTACTATTGTTCATTTGATGCCCCTTAATGTTCTCTATAACTTTTTATTTGACATTTTGTCTATATCTCTTTTCATTTTGCTGCTATTTAATAGTTAACGCAGCAAGAGCACGCCACAAATGTAGTGGGTTCGAAATCGATATTTTTGCATATGAAACGATGTGATAAAAACGATTTTGCGTCGAAACCAAAAGAGATAATTGAATGGAGTCAAAGAAAGAACTGTAGAACTTGCTGAGATGCATTATTTCCATGATAATAATGGTGATGCTTATTATTTACTATTTTAAGAAAATTAACGAAAATGCTAATAATAGCACTAACTTTAAACTAATTTACTTTTAAAAGAATACTAAATTCACTTAACTGAAAGGTATTAATACATTTTTCACTGTAAAATTTTCCTGGCTTTCGAATAAAAGGAAAAAAAAGTACAATAAGTGCCATAATTTTTCAATTAGAGCTGGTACAAGTGAAAATGAGATAAAAATATCCAAGTTGAAAAACTGTGAAAATAAGAAAATGTAAGTGTATCATGTCAAAGAACAAATTAAGCAGCTCATCAAGACTAACAATCTGAATTATTAAAATGATGAGGTTAACTATTAGGATTTTCAAGAAATGAACGAAAAATCGTTTAAAATTGTTTAATTTTCAATAAATTACTTTGAAAAGGCTACTTAAACTCATTAGCTGAAACTTGTGAGGGCATTACTCAATGCGAAATTTTCTCACCTTTCGAATGGAACTAAAATATTTAAAATACAAACTATACTTTTAAAGTTAGAGGTATTTTAAGACAATTAAGTTTTTTACACAAAAAGTTCAATAACTCTGTAACGGTTGAGATTTGATGGTATGTGTAGAACAATTTTTTTCTCCAAATATGGCAGTCTATCACCCCCCGAGAGATTCTTAACCATGAACCAAACACCCTGTATATAGTTTAGTAATTAAGAAAAAATGGAACTATTCCTGTAAGTATACCTGTCTACATCGATTGACGAAATAAATAAATAAATAAATAAATCAATCAATCCCAACTTCGCTGCCTATACAAAAAATTGACTTCAGTCCATATTTCGGTACATCTGGTGCATCCGGAAATCTGAGGATTGATTTCAGAACTCCGGATTGAGTTTCTATTGGAATGTTTTCATGCAGCTATTTGATATGATGAGACAACTTTGATATCCCGACCAATAATTACAGAATTTACAGATAAGGATCCTATTCCCTCAATTTTTCAAAAGTGCTCATGATATTTAAAACAACAGGTTATCAATGTACTGATCATATAATTATTATTATAATATTGAATCAAATCAATCGTCATCAATAAATTTTTCGATTCAATCCAATCAATTTTGGTTTGGGGGGGGGGGTCTGAACACCCAAATCCTCGTTTTGTTGACGCGCCGCTGTTATTTGTTGGAGTTATTTATTTTGTTTTTTACTTTCCGAAATATGTTCCAGATCGATCGATATAGGGTTACTGTGCCCTAATTCATCTTAGCACCTCTATTCATCCTTCCCATTTGAACACATTAGTTAGAGCAGTATCTGCTCTCTCTATTCAACGCATTGGCTCAAATGGTAGGACGAATAAGGGTGCGTTGTACTCGACTTTTCGCTTCGCTTAAACGGGAGTATTTTACATTTTCCAGGCGAGATTGTTTATTCTACTGCTTCTTAGAGACGAAGCAAAGATGTTGATACCGATTTAAGACCATTCCAATCACTGAAAGCCGAGTTATCCGCGAAAGAGTGTGATATCCCGACTAATGAGATGAATAACGGCTCGTCTACCCTATCCATCGATAAATTAGAAAATTTCTGTCTGAAGATTCGCATAAATGAAAATTTTTGTACTGATAAGTGATGAAGTTTCATCTAGACAACTTAGAATTGTTCTGTGGTTATTTTTAGCGATGACCCATTTCGTGTACAGTGCCAGACATGTTCCGAGGTCATCGTTCCATCAACTAGCCCCGCCTTACTGTAATGTTTGTATCAATTGGATTGTAACATTACAGTAAAACTTTCGATTCCATTCAAGCAGGAAATCGACGCGTATTTATTATAATGGTTCAATTTGTATATATAACATAACACATGTGTACTAGAACTTACCATTTTTCAGTTTTCTACCTTCATTCATATCTTCCATTTATGTCTCCTTTAACTCTCATCCACATTTCTTGAATTCCTGCTTATTTAAGAAAGAAAAGGGGAAATAATAAAAAAGAACCAATAGACTCCGTGTTTTCCTCAGCGCTTCCGTTTCTCCTAGTCTGGTGTCACTGCCTGTTGGACTTGTGTAAGTTGTTCCATTGGAGATCTCCAAGGAGCTGTAATTGGAGAAAGATCTGATTTCTATCCAGAAGTATCAGTTTTTCACATTAATAGATTATATATGTACACTACAAAACAATCCCGTGTATAATGCAACCATTTTTTGAACATTTATATGTACATATACACACATAACACATACACATATATACACACATGTATACATAAAACCGATTTAATCCACCCATCAGTGGGATGAGATACCTCTCATACATATAACTATTGTATTATTCATTAATTTGCCAAACGCACGCAAAGCTGGCAAGCAACTATATGTGAGACAAGCACAGCCTCGAGTCCTGCACGTATAACACGTATAATAAACTGAATAAATTAAAAAACAATAACAAAACAAACCAAAAATCAAAGCAATTATGAAACAAAAAAAGTTATTCATAAAATGGATAGAATGATTCATATAAATCAAATTAATAAAACAAATCAAATTAGCTCAAATGAAAATCAGACAATATTAAAAAAGTTATGAAATTAAGAGAGTAAACTAAATTGTTTCAAGCTAACTGTCATCCAATAACTAAAAGAACTGACTAAACCGAATTAATAAAATGAAGGAACTGAACAATATATGAACTGGGAAAACTAACAATTTAATAAAATGATTAAAACAAATGAAACAATTAACATGAATAAAGCAATAAAAAAAAATTATTGAATTAATAAGATAAATAATATGAATAATGTGGATAACACTAACCGCCATGTTTGAAAAATGCAAAAACAACCAAGTCCATTGCAGCCGTCAGAAAATTTGTCGTCTAAGTATTGAAATTGCCTTTAAATCGCATTCGCAAATAGCATTTGTTCCTAGGGGCAATTAGCACAGGCGAGTTGAGTCAAACTATTAAAATCGCCTGACGATCTTAGTCCGCATTTTTTTTGACCGGGTACTGACTCTATTCAGATATCCGAACCGGTTCCGGAATGAGTTTAACTGGGAATCAGTGAAATCGTTGCATCAACTAGTCAAGTTCAGATGGCGCTGTCAATGCTAAGTGGGAACATTTTTTTGGTAGCTCGCGCACATACATAGTAAAATAATTGTGATGTGACGATAAAATCACTACGTTAAATTACACTATTCCAACGATACTTTTGCCTACCAACACATAACACAACAGGAGAAACGACCTACCGAGCGATTAACTTCGATTTCCTATCAAATATATTACATTTCACTGCAAAATTTTGCAAACTATGGGAGGAACACAAAATCACTTCCGAGAGATTCGGCAGTGCTGCCACTTCTCGTTATTTTTAGCGATAGTAGATAGAAAAATTAAATACGAAATTCGTTTTTTCGAAATTATATTTGGCCTATTTAAGTGCAATAAAATTGGACTAAACCGTTTTGCGCGTTAAGGGCACTAGATCTAATATAAATAAAGTTATGCTTTTTTGTGTTTCAAATTCATCTCGTCAGTAACTAGCACAATCTGGGTGTCTAGTTAGACTATGTATCTAAACTAGTACCCAAATTAGCACTAGTTAGACACAAAACATTCCAAACAGTTCACACGACATATGCGAACGCCTAAAGCCATATGTCTCGAGTGATGTCCCGGGAAGCAAATATAGCTCTGGTTTGCTGACGAGAAAGCGAAGACGAACTCTTGTCTTTAGGCGTTCACATATCTCGTGTGAACTGTTTGGAATTTTTTGTGTCTAACTAGTGCTAATTTGGGTACTAGTTTAGATACATCGTCTAACTAGGCACCCAGATGGTGCTAGTTACTGACGAGATGAATTCGAAACACAAAAAAGCAAAACTTAATCTATTTAAGTGGATTATTACTATATTGAATAATAAATAGGCGACAAAGCGTAATCCACGCACAACAAACCATAACTTTTTAAGTATTCAAGATAGATATTTGGTGTCTTCAGTAGAGTTGTTCGCAAAAGTAACCTACAAATTTGCTGAAGACATCATCTCGATATAATCACATAAAAGAAAATTTATGAAAATATCTCACTTGTAGGAGGATTTATCAGCAAAAAATATTATTTCAAAAGAAAGTGAATATTGCACCCATCAAATTCTCCGAAGATGCTATTGACCTAAAATTAGTTTTGGCGTTAATAATAGATTGCAGGTTTTTGGTCTTATTCTAGTTATATGGGAAATGGTAATAAATTTTCGTCCGAATTCAGTGAATATCTCTCTTGATAGCAGTCCGATTTCAACGAGCTATAGCTCGTTCGAAAGGTATTTGTATAAGCTAGCTAAAATATTAAAAATGTTAATCTATGTTGTCAATTTCGACAGACAATCCCAAAAAACTGCGAAAATCACCATTTTTACACTTATAAACAGCCATATCTTGGAAACTAAACATCATAAGCAAAAACGAATTAATAGCGTTCTGTCTGGGTAGTAGGCCTTTCATTTGCAATTGGTTTGGATAAGATCGGTTCAGCCATTGCCGAGAAACACGAATGAGAGTTTGTCCGTTACATACACACACAGACATTGTCCCAAATCGTTGAGCTAAGTCGGCCGTCCGGGCCTCGGAAAAAATCTTGAAAGTTTGAGTGAATTCTATAAATTTCTTTTATAAGAAATGTAAAAATGCAAAACAATCTAAACTGATTTTTTTCGATTTTTAATAATTCAACGCTTTTTTGTGAAAAGGGCGATACTTACAAATGTAAACATAAGGCTTTTTTCATACATGCGAATGAGAGTTTTAAAACGCAACAAATTAACCTAAAAATTTGGATTCTACGATATTGCTTTTTTAAACTACAGCAAAAAATACAACGGGCGAAACTGTATTTTTGTTTGTTTATTTAAAGTTTCGCCCTCCACGCTCCATGCAAAGAAACAGGGCGATACTGTTTTTGCTAGCAGTTTAGAGGCGAAACTGTTTTTTTCGTATTTTTTTTAGGATTATCAAGCTGATACCAGCTGTAAATAGTAACAATGATCACTATTGAAAAAACCCGGACGAAATCGGTGGAGTAAAACGGTAGTTATTGTAAAAAAACGTAAGGGCGATACTTCAATGCTGATAGGTGGGACCGAAAAAGTAAACAATCGCCAAAGGGGCGATACTATCATTTTGTCAATTTCAGTAGCAAAAACAAATTTTATTTTAATAATTTCAAATACTATAGGAAGATTTGGGTTTCGATCACTGAATCATGCAATCTAGGATGTAAAAAACACAATAGTTCGTAAATAGGAAATAAAACCAAGTCCGGAAATATTCACTGTTGATTTTCTTTGAATGGTGTCACTGCTAGTATCGCCCTTTTCAAGAAAAAGCGTTGAATTTTAGCATTGCTCAACGGTGGTTCGTCTGACCAGAATCCGACATTAACATAGCGACATGACTAAGCTGGCGCCGAATTGACGCTAGCTCCGAAAAAACGAATTTGTGTTCTTGAGCAGACCCCTAGTCTTACGTGATGTCGCGCAAGAAAAAGATTTCTGATTACGCTGATGAGAATCCGGCGCTAGGCTAGTTCTGTCTCGAAGCTAGTGCCTGATTCTGATGAGACGAAGTTAAAACGAAAATCCATAACTAATTTAGTTGCAGGTATGTGCTCTTCACGTACAAATATGGTTTCAAACAATTTTCAAAAAATTGTTTGGAGTTTTTACCAAAATTTGATCCCACTAAGGAGAAATATAGCACAGTTTTTTTAAACTTTGATAAGAGTTTATAAATCTTTTCTCACAATGACTCTCTCTAAAACGCTTCAAAGATCAATCTTCGATTCTTGATAAAAATAGAATTACTCTAGGCGTCTACGTAAAAAGTTTGTTAAATTAATATTATAGACCGATATGACGTGCAGTTATGTAATCTTTATAAACATTGAACATGAGCTAATTTACATTTGTTGCAAAAAAATATATCACGAATTTTATGAAACGCGATATTTTGCATGAGAAAACGGATTTATATCGATATAACAAGACCTATATTGGCAGGTGGTCAACACACGAGACCGGTGCATGCTCGATTTTTGCAGATGACTTGCATTAAAAATCAGAGTGACTTGCAATTTTCAAGTTCACCGTTCAGCTGTTACTCGCATTCGGAGGCTGGTTCGACTTTCGAACCGTGCCTCATTTTGACAGTTGGTACATGCTAACACTTTCTACGATCTTTGATTGATCTCCGAAAACAGATCAATTGACGTAACCCTCGCAGCATTCAAAAACTGTTACATCAATCACTCCACCGTGGACCTTCGTTTAACTGACCTTTATTGTTATTACTATCGCTGGAACTGGCAGCGGCATTCTGGCAGGAACATTTCCGTTTCATCAACTCACTGATTCCGTTGATTTGGTAACCATTGACATTGCCTTCACTGTGCGACGATGCGAATCCATTTCCGTTGCTCACTTCACTTAGATTACTTCCGTTCAGTTGGGATTCTTGCATGGCACTAGCATTTGGCATGATCACCTACACTTCTTCCTGTCACTACTGTCACTACTCGATTTTACACTTGATATGGGAAGTGGCTTGGCGATCACTTGTTATCCCACTTTTAAAAACAGACCAGTATGCAAAACAATCACCTCAGTAACACATTCACCTTCTTCCCCTTCACTTCGAGGCTCAGTCAGGAACTTGCTTTTTCCTACGTAATAAAGAGACCCGCGTTCCACCCAGGAAACAATCGAAACTAGTTCACTCGAACATTCGAATCTGGACCAGCAAATTACCAACAGTCACTGTTTATTACTCGCTCTAATCGACCACGCGGTTACCGGTCGGTTAACTATCCAAAACAAGGGTGTTGCAAGTTGTTGTTGTTGTTGTTGTGGTTGTTTGTTGAAAACGATCCCGATCGCTAGTGGAGAAGACGACCTGTTCAGACGACCGCACGGCTGGAACTAAAGTTCACTGTCTGCGCCTCGCGACCAGCTAATGTTGGCGGAGGTCCTGCGAAAACCTCGCGATGATTGCTACTTAGACCTGATGCCGGCCTGTGCCGATGAGCTGACTAAGCTATTGCGGTTGTTAAGCTGAGCGAGCCGAGCGAGAGAGAGAGAGAGAGCGGTCGGAGATATCGATCAGTTGGTAGATCGATCGATTGAACAGCAAGCGACCTGCTAACAATGCCAGTGACCGGCACAAACCCATGTGCGGGGGATGGGGGCGCTGGTGATGAAGGTGCGAAATCCGTTCGAGTTCTGAGTCACCTCGACGAGTTGTGGCGGCGAGAGAAAAGCTTTAGCGTAGTGTGTTGTTAAACGTTTCCTCAAGTCGACCTTTCGCTCAGCGCGATTGATATCAGCTGATTGTCCCTTTCGGTATGCTATTGATTGATGCAGTGACGACGGTTAGCCTCAATCGTCATCGTGTTAATTTACCGCTTGGCATAATGGTCGTGGTTTTGCATTTAACTTACCGCACTTATTAGTGGGCACCTGGTGTGTGGTGGGCCTTAGACCGGCAAGCGAAAAAAACGTGTGGCCTCTTGTCTGGTACATGTGCGTGTCTCGTGATTCGGTGAATCATTCGATATAGGCAGGGGAAGTACATAGTATATGTAGGTTAAAGGGATTTTTCCGACATGTCATGCGTAATGTTAGAACTTTGAAAAAGGGAGGACATCGCTTTATTCACCTCAGTGAGTTGAGTTTTTCTGTGATTAATAGTGATCTTGGAATATTGAAAAGTCGGTATAATTCTTTTAATTATATCTTGTCTACTACTAAATATCTCTCACACCAACACACAAACAACATCATCAATTAAATGAAATGCATTCAGCCCATGGTCAATGTCAGGCAAAATTTCAATTTTTGTGACTTAGTGTGTGATTTTAATTGGCTCTTAATAACTCCACCGGCGGATCCCATTCTGCAAGTCATCGTTCCACAACATTAGACACCGCCATGGCGGTACAGGCACGGATTAAAGTGCAATACGATATATTTAACAGATAACGCGTGCAACAGGCTCAGGCATTGCGCGTTCAGTTCCGATTGTTCCCCTCGAACAGTGTGAAATAGAACCAATGCGGGCCTGCTTGCTAATCACCAGACCGTGGTCAATGGTTAGGCCTTCTTGGTCAATTGGAGTTTAGATATGGCTTTTCGATACGAAGGATGGATTGCAAACTTTATAAATTTACTACAGTTTAATTGTTAGTTATCTGCTGTCTAGACGGTGGCGCAATACTATGGTTTTATAAAAGTATTTACCTACCGTCTGCAAATAATCGATAATTATGGCGACACTTTAGATTGATGAGTAAATCGGCTATAGTTATCGTAAAAAATCGTCTAAAATGTAATTAGTTTAAGTAACCGCCATTGCACAGTGGTCGGAAACGCCAAAAACGTGAACTTAATTCACTAGAGGCCGAATATCGAATATATTCACAGGGTGTCTTTGGAGGAATTGTTTGTATGAATATTCCCCACAATCTTATAACAATTGAAATTAGGCATGGCTTACTATGATCGAACTAAAAAAAATACCTTTTTATACTGACGAGGTAGAAAGTTGGTGTCTTCGACAAAGCTTTAGAAACGCTCATATTGAAGAATTTTGTTGAAGAACTTGAGCTTGCAGGACTAAAGGTTATCGATTTATAAGGCGTTTTCTATGGCAACCCCCTTAAATCTTTTTTTTAATATAACTTTTTTCATTGTGACTTTTCGTGCAAACTATGTTCAAGAGAAATGTGTAGGTATCAAAACTACATAATATTGTCGAAGACTGTATGTAAAAATTCTCATTCGTTTAAAAGTTAATGGAAATTTTTACATTTTTTTACATCAACTTCAACTACGTATAAAAAAGAAAGCTGCAAACCAAAATGCACGAACAGGCACTTTTTAACTGTCTAAACTATGCAAAATAAAGCAAAGAAGGTTTGGTGCGTGGCACCCTAGAATCCTATGAATAGGGTAAGTTTAATTTATCATGTTTTTTTACTTTTTCCGTACAAAAATCAGCAAGAGAATTTTTTTCGTGTTTATCGGTAAAATTTTGTAATTAATGGTATGACATCCTTTTGTAAGCATTAAATTCATTATGACATGTCTATTTGAGTATATATTAATTTGGGATCTCCAATGATATTAAAAACTTCACAGTAAAAAACTCCACCGTTTATAAAATCTGAAATATTCAGGTATAAGTGAAAATAATACTTGTAATTTAATATTAAACCAAGAATTTCAAAAAAACTGAAATTTTTTTTGCTGATTTTTGTATGAAAAAGGTCAAAAAACATCATACAGTAAGCTTACCCTATTCATAGGGTTCTAGAGTGCCAAACACCAAACTTTCTTAGCTTAATTGTGCATAGTTTAGACAGTTAAAAAAGTGCCTCTTTGTACATTTTAGTTTGCATCCTTCTTTCTTATACGTAGTTGAAGTTGGTGTAAAAAAAATGTAAAAATTTCCAATAACTTTTAAACGAATGAGTATTTTTACATACAGTCTTCGACAATATTATGTAGTTTTGATACCTACACATTTCTCTTGAACATAGTTTGCACGAAAAGTCACAATGAAAGAAGTTATATTAAAAAACTGGATTTAAGGGGATTGCCATAGAAAACGCCTTATAAATCGATAAACTTTAGTCCTACAAGCTCTAGTTCTTCAACAATATTCTTCACTATGAGCATTTCCAAAACTTTGTCGAAGACACCAACTTTCTACCTAGTCATTATAAAAAGTTAATTTTTTTAGTTTGATCATAGTAAGTCAAGTCTAATTTCAATTATTATCAGATTGTGCGGGATATTTATACGAACAATTCCTCCAAAGACATCCTGTGAGTATATTCGATGGTTTGGTCTCTAGTGAATTAAGTTCACGTTTTTTGGCGTTTCCGACCACTGTGCATTGGGGCCAAGGGGTCTCACAGTGTCGCCTAACCGGACAAAACCTCAAAATTTTATTTTAGATTTTTCATGATTTAACATTTTTCCCTGTTTCTTAACAGGTTCAATAAAGTCTTCACAAAATATAAAGTCATGAGGCCGATAGTTCGTTTTTTTTACAGAACTTCAAAGATGAAATAGTTGATCAATTCTGAGAAACACTGTTTTCAAACCTAAGTTATTCAAATGAATATATCTTTTAGTTAAGACTCCGATTAGGATTGAACTGGTTTCATTTTAAAGGTTATTCGCTGGACTTATAGTTGCCATTCGATTTAGTCGATACAAACCTTTCTTCTCGCTCAGACATGAGGAACAAATAATAAATCGCGCAATAAATTAAAGTTATAATATTCAAAGTGGCTGTACTTTTTTGAAACAGTTCGGAAAGATCGCTTGTTGTTCATGATACTTGAAAATTAGTGTACTTTCCGAAAATAAATATCTTGTTTTGCCCTTTTCTGCCCCGAGGTATGAAAAAAGGTGATTTTTCATGATATGTCTGAAGGAGACGCATGGTAGCCTTTGATTACCCAGGGTTCGTAATATAATTTATAAATGTGTCTTATCATTATTAACAATTCAAAATTTTTTATTCTCTTAAAAAAATCACAGCACCTAATTTTTTGAAAATGAATTTTCGGATGTAGTGCACTTTATATTCGTAAATATTGAATTTTCGAACCACCCTAGGTGCCAAAATTTTGAGGCAATAAAAAAACAAAAAATAAACATCAAATATGAATTCAGCGTCACAAAATTACCTTAATGTAAAGTTTTCATCAAATTCAGGCCACTTTTTAGGTTTTGTGCGACTTTTGTATGGAAGGTGATCACTGTGGGTCTGTTGGTGACGGTACAACAAATAAACAAATAAACAAATGAAATCAAAGTTTTGCAGTAATTCAGTAAATGCGGTTCAATTTATAGAATATTTAGAATTGACATCCTCCATCAGAGCCACGTCCTCATCATTAATTTTTCGGCCTTCGCCTCTCCTTCTGTCTCCCGAAGTTTGCGTTTTATTATAATCCAATAGGTATAATGGATTCATGTCTTTCGGCACAAAATCCACCGTATTAGTCGCACACCACTCCTGTACGGTTTTGAGATTGTAGCATAATGCTAAAACAACGGTTCTTGAACATGCTGTCTCAAAAACAACAAAAGCCGCTTTTGTAGGTACTTAGTTTCGTAAATCTCTCCGTTCATGATGCCCTTGGTCACAACTGTTTTACTACGCTTGCCATCAGTGCATATGGCCTGCCAAATCAGGCATTTCGAAACAATTTTCGATAGTTTCTTCCACTAGAAACGGTTGTACATAGCAAACTTGTCATTAACCGCGAAAAAATCGTATCCCGGCAACTGCTTGATAAATACGTCAGGCATACAGAGGTTTGGCATAAATTATCATATATTCAAAGTATCATTGTAAGGAAATCACTTTTTGGTGGTGGTGGCCTCGGTTGGTAAGAGCGCAAATGTTAGAATTTTTTTGATGTTGTTGAATTACTCTTTAAGCTGATAAAATTCTATCAACTTTTAATTCTATTTTATATACTTGAAGAAATCTTCACTCAAAGCTTGCGCTAATTTCTCGGCGAACAACTAATTACTAAACAGGTACTCTTATTTAAAATCAGTCTCATTTACATTAGAATATAAATAACGCACATTAACCCTTTCGTGCCCATGTTGTTTATAAACAGCAACGTTTTAAAACAGCTATAACTTTTGATTTAGGCAAAATTTACTCACAATAACAAGTAACACTAGTAACTAGGACTATTATCTTTCATTTAAGCGCTAAAATTAATAATTATTGTCCCTAGAACTGAAGTTATTGCTATTATTTATAAATTATTGCTATTAGTCTGATAGAAATCCACTGGAGCAGTGCTACCAGAAATATTTTCAGTTAGCGTTGATAAATGAAATTTTTATTATTATAGAAAATTGCTACAGCGTATCGATTTGGACCGAATTCGACTATCTTCTCCTAGCATATAGAATATTGAAAATTGTCTTGGAGAATTGAATTGAGCATCGGTAGGTAAACATTGAGCAGCTTCCAGCACTGCGAAAGAAGCGTCTATCAAAAGGGTTCCATAAATATTGACGAAGCATTTTTGAGCGATTTTGAAACCCCCCTTCCTCTTCATAGCATTTCGCTGCAAAGTTTCTTACAAAAGAAATGTATCGGATTCGCTCAAACTCTGAAAACTTTTTCCGAGACCCGGAGGGCCGAGTCTGATATACCAATCGATTCAGCTCGACAAATTGAGACAATGTTTGTGTGTGTATGTATGTAGGTATGTACAAAATGTCATGTAATTATCTCAGCAATGGCTGAACCGATCTTAATGAACCTAGTTTCAAATCAACGTTGCCTAACGTTGCCATTTGACACTATTATTTTGGTTTTACGATATGTTGTTTAATTTCTGGATATGGGTGGTTTTGTCAAAATGCAGCAGGTTTTTAGCAAATAACATTCGAAAAAGCAATACAATGCCCCGTAAACTGCCGTTATAATTATGCAGCTTGTAAAAATACCTTTCTAACAAGCTATTGATTGTTAAAATTCGTTCGCGAGCGGCGGATATATTGAACATTTTGTAATTTTATTTTTCGCTTACCAATTTTCACTAATTAAAAAGGAGACCGTTTCATACAGAGTAAAATAACACTGGTGTTTTGGGGGCAAAACTAAACCGATTTTGAATATCAGGGTATGAAAACACATCTCCGTGCTTCCAGAAATTCGATTTTGAGAATATTTTGTGAATTACCTCTACAATAAACGAACTATTTCTCAAACATCAATATGTAAGTTCAGTTCAAAGACAAAATATTGCGTTCATAGTGAAATTAAGATATTAACCATCATTTGCTCCCTCCCCCATCTCTCTCGCTCTCTCTCTCGCTCTCTCCCTCTCTAGCTCTTTCACTCTCTAGCTCTTTCCCTCTCTCGCTCCCTCGCTCTCTCGCTCTCTCACTCTCTCGGTCTCTCGCTCTCTCGATCTTTCGCTCTCTCATTTTCTGCTATTCTAAAATATGTATCAAAATCCAAGCTAATTTCATGTGTGCGGTGTAATTGTGAAGGTTTGAGAAAACAAAACTATTTTTTGTCTGCTGTTACCCTATAAATAGTTTTTTGCGTTTTAGTGTAGAAGAGAGCCCTACATGGCAAATAAACCATTTGTAGTCCTGAGAAAATATAACTATTTTCAAATGTTCAAAACCCTCAAAATGAAAGAAACGTTGAACTCTGGGTAGACAGGTGACCCGAAGTCGAAAACTACATCAACTCAAATTTAATTCAGTGCTATTCATAGCTTCTATATATACTATAATTAAGGAAATTAATGGCTATCATTCTTCATAACTAATTAATGTCCACCAATAGAGTATAAACACCAGATAATCTTAAAACGACGCCGACAAGTAAACGAAACGAAAAGAATAAAACAAAAAAGGGTGGAAACTCTAGAAAGTCCATTGTGTATTAATGAGCCTTTTCTCAGAAGACGGGATTTTCAAAAACATTTCATAACTTTCTAATGCAGTGGTTCTCAAGTTCGTACAATCCGGTTTATTAATTTTCATTATTCAAAAATGTTTTTTAACTTTAAATATATGATCATTGCATTTCCATGAATTATATCATTCAGAACTTTTTTATTCATTTGGTTAATCTGCGTTCATTTTATCTTTAGATTTACTCTGATCAGTTTATTCTTTTCGTGCATTTTACCCAAATCATTCATTTAACTTATTTTATATACTGTTTTCATTCTATGCATTCTATTCATTCTTTTCCATTTCAAACATTTTGTACAGTTTCTTCATTTTATTATTTTTCAGTTTTATTCATTTCATCCAAATAATTTATTTGACCCAATTTAGTTTTTCTATTAGTTTATAACCTTTTAACATCTTTAATTTTTCATTTTAATCAATGCATTTCATTCTGCTCATTTTCTTCTTTTATTTATCAATTCAGTTCATTTTGTTTATTTGATTCGTTTGATTTTTTATTCATTTCATTTTTTTATTGATTTTACTCATTTTGTTTATTCTATTCATTTTGTTCATTTGATCCATTTTAGTCATTTGATTCATTGTGTTCACTGGATTCATTAAATTAATTTGGTTCATTTAACCCATTTGCTTCATTTGATTCATTGATTCGTGTATTTTATAATTTGGATTTACATTAATCATTTGTAACCCGTCAGGGTAACAATTTAGCACTGGGTGGAAATATACCCTTTTTTGCGTATACACTCCGAAGAGTGTATTGTTTACGTAAAATTATGCTCACCGCTGTTCGGTATTGTTCACATTTAGTTGTAAATTTTTGTTCATTTTCGCGTTTGTGAACGGTTTTATTCGTACAGATAGGTTAGATAATTTTTGTTTTACGTTTGTGAATTAGTAACATAGGGCTTAGATAGGCCACCGCTCTCCTACTGATGAAATACGTGTACTGGCTATGCTGCACATAGGTGATGACAGCTATGCGGCGGGAAGGTTCCAACAAAAGAGCCTTGCTCACCTCCCTGGCTTATTGTAAAGGACCGCTGCGATAGCAGCCAACGGTACCTGCGGGAGAACACGGCCGTCGGAGTCCCGGCCGGTCGGATAAACCTTCGCCTTCCGCCATCGCCAAAAGTAGCTGGTTAGTTTCTCCGGCAGAGTGCAGCACAGAGGAGAGGAGAATAAAAGTCGGTAAATTTAGTTTATTTGTTTTTTCCTCTTTTTTGTTTGTTATTATTCGAAAATCCGAAATTCCGTTAGGAGCACCTAGGCCGCCCTGAAAGGAAGGGTCCGCCGGGCAATTAGAAACCCGAGTAGTGGGCAAAAATTTTGACAAAATTTCCCGAAGACGCCGCTGCCGCTGTACACCCGAAAGATCCGAATCAGGAGAGATAAAAATGCTTCGAGATAGCAACTCAAAATCCAGCTCATCGAAATGTAAATGATCGACGCGCATGAACACACACGCTTGGTTGAATTTCTCCAACGCCATCATCACATGCGCTATATTGGAAGAAATTACCAAGACACAAAGCATGTAAGTACTGATACGGTAAAATTTCAATTTTTCGCCCACTAACGATTCCCATAAAATTTCAGGAAATCAAGCTGCTCCAAAAATGTCTAAAATCGGATTGAGAATTCGAGGCAATTAGCCACCGCAACCGAATAAATGACAACAACCTTCAAACTACTCGTCCGGCAGACCAAACACAAACAACGCAATCCTCAAATTCGGACAAAAAAGGAAAATACAAAAAAATCGAAAAAATATACCACAAAATGTAAATAAATAAATAATACGACCGCGGAACAATATTGCGGAAGAAACCTCACCACTGTTCTACGAAAATCCTCCATTTAGTAGAAGCACCCCACACTCCGGAAGAAAAAAATATTTTCAAAAATAGGAAAATATTTTTTTCAGTGTGTTTTGCCCCACGTTGGGCGCCAAATGTAAGTAGAGGTTTTGCCCACTACTCGGGTTCTTAATTGCCCGCCGGACCCTTCCTTTCAGGGCGGCCTAGGTGCTCCTACCGGAATTTCGGATTTTCGTATAATAACAAACAAAAAATAGAGGAAAAAACAAATAAACTAAATTTACCGACTTTTATTCTCCTCTCCTCTGTGCTGCACTCTGCCGGAGAAACTAATCAGCTACTTTTGGCGATGGCGGAAGGCGAAGGTTTATCCGGCAGAGTGCAGCACAGAGGAGAGGAGAATAAAAGTCGGTAAATTTAGTTTATTTGTTTTTTCCTCTTTTTTTTTCCTCGTTTTTTTGTTTGTTATTATACGAAAATCCGAAATTTCGTTAGGAGCACCTAGGCCGCCCTGAAAGAAAGGGTCCGCCGGGCAATTAAGAACCCGAGTAGTGGGCAAAACCTTTACTTACACATTCCGTTTTATGAATTTGAACACCTTTTATTTTATTTTTTGCTTTATTTTTTATTTCGTTCGTTTTATTGATTTTCTATAATTTATTCAGTTTATTCGAGATTTTATTCGTGCAGGACTAGAAACTGTTTTCATCCCACCACTAGTTGGGTGCCTGCTTCGCATAAGTTCTGCAAACTAATGAATGATCCAATAGTGATATGTGTAAGAAATGTCCCAATTCACTGCTAGGTGGATTAAATCGTTTTGTTGTTTGGAGCTACTGTTGGGCTGTTTACCTTCTCAGTGACGAATCAAAGATCAATTGTCCTAAGTGACTTGCTAGTATGAACCCTATACGTATTTCAACTATGATTGATCCTGTTTTTCAAGGATGCAGAATTTATATGTGGTGTTGGGCAAAGTTGCCCCATGTCATCTTTTAGTGCAGTCAGTGAAAGTAAATTGAAAATTCATCGAGTTGTTGAAATTATTTGTTGATAAGAAAGCAAGTATTCAATTTGATGTTTGAAATAAACAAACAAATAAGTGTAGCAAAATGAGAACAAACTATTTTATTTGGCAATCACAACATGAAATCAAAATAACATTTGGATTTGAAGCTAATATTAAAATGTTATTTCGTTTTGCTGTAATTTTGATGTTTGACTTTGCGCGGGAAATAGCACAATTGTACATTGACACTGAAAATACTTTTTGAGTTTGCATCGGAAACAGATCTTCTACAGCAAAACACTTCAGATTGACCAGATTGGATCCTACACAAAAAGAATCACCATGAGCTGTTTATAGTAAAAAAGGATCACTGGCGAAATAGACTGCCTGAAGATTAATAGATAAAAAATAGTGATTGCATTCAAGGATAGTGTGATTTGTCCAACTATTCGCAAAACTTTAAATACGAACCGCGTTAAAAAATAGGTTTACAAAATTTGACACAATTTGGTCAGGTGACCCCCCCCCCCTTGTCAGCCGATTTGAGCCGCCTATGTCGAATTCTAAAATGGTCCTTTGTGAACGAAAAACGTAAAGTAAGCGAGCTTTCTGGCAAGTAAAACACCGTTCCAAGCGGCATTTGCAAACTATTTGCGAAACACTTCTCGAAAGTGGACGACTCAAGTTGCATTAACAGTTAGCATATATCTTTTGGAACAGATCACCCAAGACGCAGCCACTAACATAAACCATCCCACGAAGATAGCAGCAATAGCGATATAGAGTAGTCATAGTAAAGGTATAAAACCCATATCACCGATTCAGCACAACACAGTCAAGGCATAAACAATATTTTCTGACAGTTAAAATAAACAGACCCAAAACTCAGATAGTTGTCGGAATCAATATCAAAGCTGGTGTAGGCAGAGCATAGAATTAGTAAACCGAATAATATGCTACATACAATACATGCTGACAATTTCTGTGATTGGTGTTATTGCTATTTGCTAACCCTCAGCTGGCTTGAAAGCTTGAGATCACGGAACTTCTTGAGACTCAATTTTCAGCGCACCGAGTTCGGATAGAGCGAAGCGGTGAGGGCGTTCTGCAATGTTTTGCATAGTGTGTATTAGGGTTCGTCGCGGTGAGGATGTGGACGGTAAATGGATAGTCCGCACCGCAACCGCAAAAAAAATAATAAAACCGCACCGCACCGCGAGGTAATGCGGTAAAATTCATGTATTTTAAAAATTGTGCTGAAAAATTATTCATTTGTTTTGTATAAAATAATAAAATCTTATTCTTATTTACACGAAAATTAACTTTGACGGACTCCTAAGGATGTAACATTTATGAAAATATTTAACTTTGCAAGTTTCATTAAGGGGGTGAGGGTTGTGGCGTAATAAAACACTTTCTCTCGATTTATTTAAACTTTGCGTAAAGCGAATTGATCGAAACTTTTGTACAATATAGTGTATCATTTCCATAACATACTATAATTTTTCCATTCAAAAATATCGACAAACGACTCGGTGACGAAGCTTTCTGTAGTACATCTCTGGAAAAACATGATTTGCGATGTTACTTGCCATTCAAAAACTACTTAACCGATTTCTTTCAAACTTTGTAAACAGATTCTATGTAAAAGATACCTAACCCCTACGTTAAGATTTCGTTTTAAATTTTCAATTAAGGGACCACTTCAATGGCAAAAATGCTTGGCCACAGAAAATATTTTAGGAACACTGTTGATTACTTTGATGGTTCTGACAAGCACGCAGAAAAAAAATTAGTAAATATAAACAAATTTTGGTTTTAAATAACAATTTTCCCGTTTGATATAGTGACAAACAAAGATTCAGGTTTGATTCAATCAATATTGTTGGTTGAAATTACCAACTAATTCGTTTGTTGGCTTTTCAGTAGTTTCAACAAATATTTCGTTTGAAACAACAAAATCATGTTAGGTTTAACCGAACATCAACTTTGAAGGAACAAAAACAAATCTTTTGTATCAACCAAAGGAGAGAACAACTCAAATTTAGTTGAAATTAAACAAAGATTCTGTTGGTTTTTAACAAAGGGATCAGTTAGATCTAACAAATTTTATTTTGATTCAACAATGTTTCTATTTAAAATGTGAACAGAAGTATTTGTTGAACTAAACCAAATACATGCTTTTGAAAAACGCCCATTTCAGTTTGAAACAGTCATTCGCCACGTTTTAGATTCAACAAAACGTTTTGTTGATTCAAAAAGGCCTGATTCTTCTGCGTGAGACAGACCAAGCAAAAATCTAGCGGTTTATTTGAAAAAGTTACATTTTTACAAATTTGTATACACTGAGAAAAAAATATGCAATGTTTGCATATTTTCTGTTTCCGTCTCTTTTATTCTGTTGTGATTTTTATGCATTTTTAGCATGTGCTTCTAGGAAGCATTCAATTACGGGAAGAGCAATTTATAGCTGAAGAGGCAAGAGGCAGATATAAATATATGCTATCGATGACTAAATAAAGTCTCAGTATATTATGTACACTGAAAATCAAAGTTACCTATTTTTTGGGTTAAATTTGCTCACTGGAAAGTTTATACATGGGCAACCCAAAATTAGGTAGAAATTTGAACATGGCGATTACCCATAATTTGAGTTGGTCGCTGTGAACTTCGTGTTGGGTAGGAATTGAATAATGACGTCTACTCAAATTCAAGTTCATCGCTTTGTACTTATATTTTGGGTAGTCCATTTCAAACAAAGTAGTAGGTAATGTTTTTGACAGCCATTGTTATTGTTGTGAATCAAATTGCATGAAGTGGCTCTGAAAAAGAATGGTAATTATAATGCATAATGCAATAATTTCAATTAAAATTAATGATTAATTTATTTCAGCCTAGAAACTTAGGATAAAGCAATTAGCGCTGGATCTAAAACATGAGTCGGTGAGTACTGAAACGTTGTTTATTTTTTGCTTGTGGGTTCATGTTGAGTTGCTCATAGTACTTAAATAGCGGCCACCGCATCATTCCGAAACCCGATCGGACCTCGAAAGACACATTGAACTCATGATGGGACGTTGATGATTCATATTTTTTGGAAATGTCTGAAATGCATATCGCTAGAGTTAAAATAGAATATAACTACTAGAGGGTAATGGCAGCGGCTAGCGGTGATTAAATATTTTCTCGTTCTTACATATGATGGGCCCATTAGATTGACATTTGTTGCCCCTGACACACGCAGGTTAAAGTAATGAGTAACAATAGCAGCTACAAAGCGATACAGTTTGGCAATTATATGCCAAATGTTCCAGGCTGCAACAATTCTAATTCGAGTCTATTGATCAAAAGCAGGCAAAAACCTCAAGCGGTGTGAATTTAGTAAACGGGGTAATTCTAAAAGATGCGACGAAATGTTGAATGATAAAAGGTCGAATATAGCAAATGATTGAAAATAACAAAGGTTCCAATGTTACTAAAGGTTTAATGAAACAAAAGTTTAAAATTTAAAAAAACAGAATAATGTATTCTCACCGTTATGATGCGTCACCTCGCCTAGTTTGGTGAGGTGAGAGCGAAAAAGCGATCACCGCAGTCACTTAGGTGACTATAGTCACCCAAGGTGACAGAAGTCACCTGGCAGAGCGATTCCAATAATCATTTTGAGTGACGACGGTCACCGTAAGATGGGAAAAAGTGACTAAATACACGAAAAAGAATTATCTATGTTTAATTCCACAAATTATTTCTTCACTTTTAATCAAGATAAAATTTTCATTTTAAATCAAGGAATTTATTAAACTAAAATGGATTTTTGGGTTGGATCAACCAAAATATCTATTACATTAATCTTACAGGTTTTGTTATCTGTGTTTTTCGAAGATCAACCAAATTATTGTTTATTTCAAATAAATCAGTGATTGAAGTATAAACATGCGTCTGATTGATTCCAAAAGTCTTCCTGTATTAGTTCGACAATCCTTGCTGGATTGAAACAAAGAGATAAAAGTTTGTTCTAACTAATAAGAACGTTGTTTACACGTGCGACAAACAATCGAATTCTGAAGCGATCGAAAGTAATTTGTTTTTGATGCGTTACATCGAAAACAAAATCCCAAAGAAAATATACTCTCCAGCGATTTGTTGGATTCAATAGCAACAAAGGTCAAGTTGGCATTACTGCCGGATTCGTTGAGTCGTTCGAAGTCGATATCAAGCGAGCATTTGACCGAGGAACTAACTGAGCAAAAGCATCCCGCGGAAGTAATGGTCTTACGCGAGTAGGCCGTCGCTATGCCGAAGGTTCTAAACATAACAAAATTCTTCAGTGGTAAGTTACTTATCATTTAGTCTTGCGCAATGAGTTGAGAACAATTTATTCATTTGAAGGTACAACGAATGCTACGAAAAATCTGCTGTTGGATTTTTCGACGCGTCAAAGAATAGAACAGAGACGATCGCATCCATAGAGTCTTGCTTGCTTTCAACTTCATTTTATAGAATAACTCTGCAGAAGACACAGTTCTAGTAGTACGAGATATTCGTCAGGCTACAGCGACAGTGGCGATGTTTTTTCACGCTTAAATAGTCCTTATAGATGCTACTGAAATTGGCCCAGAATAAGTGAATTCTGCAGATGAACAGGAGACACTCGATAGTGTCACGGAAAATATACCGATTGTTACTACTGAAGTTGATGCGAATGTACCAGGTGAAGGAGCGATGGTTGAAATTATATGCCCTGCAACAAATATAATTACATTTTGCAACAAAATTGGTGTTGACTCAACATTTCAAAACCATTATTTTGAACGTTTCTTATATTTAAAACAACGAAATGTACAATTTGAATTGATAAAATAGTTTTTTTTCATTTCAATGTTTGATATGTATTGATACAAATATTTGTATTGTTTAAAGCAACCAAACGGACTTATTGAAACAACAAATTTGTATTTTTGTTTCGATTGTTGTTATGATGAGATCAATAAAACATTTTTTGATTCAACTTTTTTTCATGTTTGACCCAATAAATTATTCAGAGTTATTTCAACAATTGTTTTATTTAAATTAACAAACATTTTTTATTGAACACTGAACAATTTGATTAATTTGTTGCTTTAACCCTCATTTTATTCGACTTTAATAATTATTTTTTTGCGTGTGCTCACCTAAAAAATGTAGGTGATTAGAACCAAAAAGTGTTGCGTTTACTTTCAGATTTTTTTTTTGAATTTTCGGGTAACATTTCCTTTTGGATAATGGCAGTTGGGAAGTTTCTGAATGACGTAAATTGAAGATAGGCGTTTTTTGAAATTCAAGAAGGCGGCTTATGGTTACAACCAAACACTTAAAACCACCGGTAATATAGGTGCCATTTGAAAGGTAGTGTTTATTAGAAGGCAAAAAATGATGATTGGAGCCATTTAAAAATCCAAGATGGTGTATTCCGATTATCACAAAACACTGAAAACCACCATCAGCATGGGTGTCATTTGCAAGGTAGTAATTAGTAGATGGCAAAAATTGATAATAGGGATCTTTAGGGGTGTGCGGGTTAAGGCATTTTCTGATGCATATTAGTACCGTGAGTTAATATCTCAGTCCTTTTTCAATTTTAGGCCCAAAACTATTCAAAAAACATGTTTTAGTTTGTTTCCTTTTAAGACAATAACACATCCAAACCCATGCGACTTGCACAGCTCTATAGGTTGCCTTATCAGATCTACCATAGTTTGCAGATGAAACTTGGGATGGCAGGCTGCTAGCGGATTGCAAAAGTACCAGATCATGCCGTGTGGGGTGCTGACCTGGTTGACAATGAGGCGAACGAAATATTTGCAGATACGTCATTTAGTAGAACAACTGTCAGTTTGTTGGTTGAATTTAATTTGGTTTTTTTAAATTTAAAAATCAGAAAAGAATAATTAAGGTTTAAGAATGATATGAGTGTACTCGTGAGGACACCCGCTATCAGTACATATGAAACACTGACATAATTTTTCCAAATTAAAGATCCCTATTGGCGCCATTTTGAGTTCCATGATGGCGACTTCCGGTTACTACAAAATATTGAAAACCATCATCAATATGGGTGTCAATTAAAATGTAGTGTTTAGTAGAAGGCAAAAATTAATGATTGGTGCCATTCCGAAATCCAAGATGGCGACTTCCGGTTGCCACAAAACACTGAAAATCACCCAAAATGGTAGGTAGTTATTAGAAGAAGGCGAAAATTGATGATTGGTTCCATTTGGAAAACCAAGATGGCCGCTTTCGGTTATCACAAAACACCGTAAGCCACCATCAATATGGGTGTCATTGGAAAGGTAGTAATTAGTAGAAGGCGAAAATTGACGATTGGAGCCATTTGAAATCCAAGATGGCGGCGTTCGGTTACCACAAAACATCAAAAACCATTATCAATATGGTTGTGATTTGAAAGGTATTGATTAGTAGAAGCCAAAAATCGACGATTGGCGCCATTTTGAAATCTAAGACGATTGACTTGGTTTGTTTGATAGAGCCCATCAAACAAATTTTCATGCAAGAGGTGACAGAATGGGGTCAATGCACTTAAAAAATCGGGGGTAGACTGAATCAGGCACAGACAATATCGGTGGCTGATAATATCGGATCTTCCCTATATTTCTAAGTACTTCGATAGTACCATTAAAAATAACTATGTTTCTAGAATCATCCATTTCGTAAACTAGCATTCGGTGAAATGGAAATCATCGTACTGACGCTCTTCCTTTTTTCAAATCATCTATCTATTGCTTTTAACCCTTTCATTCCCAAAGTTTTTCTTGTGCATGTAGGGTTTCAAAACTATTTTTCCTTGAAAACAGTGATGTTAAGAAACACGAATTCTTTTTTCATAAAGATAGGAGCTTCCCTCGCAGCACTAGAAGCTGCTCAATTTCTACCTTCTAATGGTCAATACAATTCCCCTAGAATATTCGATTTGAAACAGATTTTGCTTAGTGACCGCACCCCACAACCCATAACTCTGGAATCGGAAATCGGATCGAGATGAAATTTAATAGCCATTTAAGGGGATAAAACACCTTTCATTTGAGACCAAGTTTGGTCGAATCTCCGAAAAACCAATGAGACTGTAACTCTAAATTTGGACACTTCCGCCGGGGCTTCCGGAACCGACGATGGTGGCCAATGTGACCAAAGAGACTTTGAATGGCTGTTAGTGACCTAGTACTACAAATCTAAGTAGATGTGGCACCAGTTTGAAAAAGTTTTCACCTTTATACATTCATTACAGAATTTTTTAAAATCAACATTTTCTGCGTGATCGTACTCTTCACTCTGTAACTCCGGAACCGGAAGTCAGATCCATTATAAATTCAATAGCAGCCTACAGGATGCACGTTTCATTTGAGACTAAGTTTATGAAAATCGGTTCAGCCATCTCTGAGAAAAGTGAGTGAGATTGTGGTCACATACGCACAGAGAATTGACGGACTGAATCGAATGGTATATGTCACTCGAGCCTCCGGGTCTCCGTTGAAAAGACGGTTTTCAGAGCAGTTTTTCTATTGAGAAAGGCAAAACGTAAATCGTACGAACAAGTTATAGCAAATAGTGATACATTTAACACTTTTATAATGAGTGGCTCATGTCCCTTCAGATTTGACCGCACTTACCGCTTGATGACGTCCCAGTTTGATATTTCTTTTGAGTGGTTTGAGAAAACTGAGAAAACGAAAATCGTCAACGCAGGCCTGGATACGGTTAAAGAAATATAAACAAATTTTGGTAGCCTCGCATCGTTTTCCGGAGCAGTTGGATATGTAAGGATATTTATTATTTTAAATCTAGTCCTGTAATTTAATTCTATTAATCGAATCGTATATTTAAAGCATTGTCATCAATACCCCCAGGGTTGCAAAATTGATTCGGTTCTGTGACTCCGAATCTAAAGAATATGGCGTGCGACATCGAAGAATTTATTCCGTGCATTTTAGGTCGTCTTGTTTCAAACACCTATTAAATCTATCTAAAGGGAAAATGTTGCAAAATTACACAAACTAAAAATTAAAAATCTGACGCGTTTCGTTTTGCAGATGATGATCGAGTTGCACTTTTTGTTGCCAACGAACGGAAAACAAATAAATAATTGAAGAAATTTTTCTCCTCAAAATATTTGGTAAGTAAATAAGAACAGTTTTGCATGTAATATAAGTTGTTATCGTGGGCGTGGAAACGACATTTATTCACTATTACTTGTGGATACACTGGAAGATAAACTAATGGCGTTTTCGTTTTTGACTCTGCACTACACCAGTGTAGTCGGTGCTACACTCATTCAAACCTGAGTGTAATCAGTCTATCTCTTTTTTTGCACTACACCTGTGTAGCACCAAGAACAAACGAAAGCGCCATAAGACTAATTTAATTTCTACCACTTTTTATAGATTATTTCTGCTGCCTCTGCACTCCTTGCTGTCGTTCGATTCCGTTCACGTGGCTTCGACGTGCTGCCTCGAGGATCGGCAACTCGTTGGTAGCGAGCCGCGTGGCTTGTTTCGATATTCCACCTGTTGCTATGGGCCTTGGTTGCCTCTAGATGACCTCGCATCTGCGTGGTGACTTTAGGTATGGTTAAGATGATCGGTTGTGGTATAACGTATATATAATAACATTTTTTTTCAGGAAACTATTCAGTCATGTCAAACTGAGGCTTCCAATAGTCAACACCGGTGAAACAACGTCATCTCGGTTATTGACTTCAGATACATCGAGCAATACGGAACATTTGAACAAGACTGTAGCTTACCCGAGCTCCGAGCCACTACAATTCCATTTGACTTCAGTCATACCGGCTGGAATATAATATAGAATTCTGGCTGTCTAAGAGACAAGTATTTTAATTGTGCATTCATTTTTGTTTTGTTTTTTGTTGATGATTAATTCATTTCAAATATATTTGTAGTTGGAACTGTGGCCACATTTGCAATTATGGTGCCACTGACATATGAGCAAGCGTATGGGGGATAGACCACTAGTGAATAATTGTTCTTAAACCTGAGGGGTAACCACCCATATTGATGGTGGTTTTAAGTGTTTTGTTACCAGCCACCATCTTGGATTTCAAAATGGCGCCAATCATCAATTTTCACTTTCTACTAATTACTACCTTTCAAATGACCCTCATATTGATGGTGGTTTTCAGTGTTTTGTGGTAACCGGAAGGCGCCATTTTGGATTTCAAAATGGCACCAATCATCGATTTTTATCTTCTACTAATTACTACCTTTCAAATGACACCCATATTGATGGTGATTTTTAGTGTTTTGTGGTAACCGGAAACCGCCATCTTGGATTTCAAAATGGCACCAATCAAAAATCTTTGCCTCCTACTAATTACTAACTTTCAAACGACACCCATATTGATGACGGTTTTCAGTGTTTTGTGGTAACCGGAAACCGCCATCTTGGATTTCAAAATGGCACCAATCATCAATTTTTGCCTTCTACTAATTACTAACTTTCAAATGACACCCATATTGATGGTGGTTTTAAGTGTTTTGTGGTAACGGGAAGCCGCCATCTTGGATTTCAAAATGGCGCCAATCATCAATTTTCGCCTTCTACTAATTACTACCTTTCAAACGACACCCATATTGATGGTGATTTTCAGTGTTTTATGGTAACCGGAAGCCGCCATCTTGGATTTCAAAATGGCGTCAATCATCAATTTTCGCCTTCTAACAATTACTACCTTTCAAATGACCATCATATTGATGGTGGTTTTCAGTGTTTTGTGGTAACCGGAAGCCGCCGTCTTGGATTTCAAAATGGCACCAATCATCGATTTTTATCTTCTACTAATTACTACCTTTCAAATGACACCCATATTGATGGTGGTTTTAAGTGTTTTGTGGTAACGGGAAGCCACCATCTTGGATTTCCAAATGGCGCCAATCATCAATTTTCGCCTTCTACTAATTACTACCTTTCAAACGACACCCATATTGATGGTGATTTTCAGTGTTTTATGGTAACCGGAAGCCATCATCAATTTTCGTCTTCTAACAATTACTACCTTTCAAATGACCCCCATATTGATGGTGGTTTTCAGTGTTTTGTGGTAACCGGAAGCCGCCATTTTGGATTTCATAATGGCACCAATCATCAATGTTTGCCTTCAACTAATCAATACCTTTCAAATGACACCAATATTTATGGTAGTTTCAAGTGTTTTGTGATAACCGGAAACCGCCATTTTGGATTTCAAAATGGCACCAATCATCAATTTTCGCCTTCAACTAATCAATACCTTTCAAATGACACCCATATTTATGGTAGTTTCAAGTGTTTTGTGGTAACCGAAAGCCGCCATCTTGAATTTCAAAATGGCGCCAATCATCAATTTACAGCTTCTACGAATGGCTACTTTTCAAATGATACCCATATTGATGGTTGTTCTTAGTGCGAATGCCAAGCATCCATATAATATATATTGGAAGCCTATATTTTGGGTTATCCGAACGTTACAGAAATTTTGGGTTTTCCGCTCGTTATAAATTTTGGGTTATGCGCTCAGTACTCAAACTTTGGGTTATCCGCTCTTTACTCAAATTTTGGGTTATCCGCTCAGTACTCAAATTTTTGGTTATCCGCTAAGTACTCAAATTTTGGGTTATCCGCTCAGTACTCAAATGTTGGGTTATCCGCGCGTTACTCAAATGTTTGGTTATCCGCTCGTTACTCAAATTTTGGATTATTTCATCGTTACTTAAACTTTGGGTTACCCGCTCTGTACCCAACGCTTGGGTTATCTGTAACCCAAACTTTGGGTAGTCCTCACACTACCCAAAATTTAAGTTCAAAGCTTGTTACCCAAAAGTGAGGAGATGCACTTTAGTCCATTTTGGGTAGGATTCTACCCAAAATTAGGTAACGGCCGGTAAGCGTGTATAGCAACGAACACCCTAATAAGTCCAGCCGGAAAATGAGCCGGAATTCTGGTTGATGACCGGTTAGTTTTCAATCTCCAGGGACTGTTACTTACTGTTTGTTACTGGTGTCGGAATACTTACCAGAACCAACCATAATGCCGGCGTATTTTCCAGCTGAACTTTACTGGAATGGTTTGCAAAAAAGAGATTACAACCTCTAGAGAGAATGTTGCTGAAGTTGCGTTGCAAACACTGGTCGAAACCTCACCTGATCTAATTAGTTTGACAGTAATTTTTGAGGATACAAGGAAATCAGATATACCGCAGCGATGCAGATTTTCCAACCAGTGAATGCATAAATAAATGGCGCCTTGAGGTTATCTCTATTTGATAACTACGGTGACGGATGATTTTAATTCTGCATTTTGCTACTGCATAGAAGTTTTTCACAAAACTAGGCAGAGATGGCGGATGACCTAGGTAGTATGGGTAGTACTACCCACTCGAATATATCTGAGAGCGTAATTACCCACTTGAAATTTTTAGAACGAACCCAAAATTTGAAATCAGACGAGCAAGTGCCTCGCACGAACAATACTCCCGTCTGAAATCCTCGATGTACCGAGATGTCATGTGCTACAAACGCACCGCGGGTAATTTTATCAGATTGTTATGCTACTATGAGTATTGCAAAAATGCGGTATTTATCTAATCCCACCACGTTTTTAGCCTAACACCGGCCCTGAAACTAGTTCACGCCAAATATCATATGGTGTTACACTCAAATGTTTAGTAAGATCATTGCGGTTGTGTACCAAATATGTTTAGTTTTATCTTACAAATCTAGTTCATAATTTGAAAAAACACTGTTTCGACCAAAAGAGCTGAATATTGAACGATGTTCATGATATCAAGAGGTTAGTCACGATTTTCGCAATTACTATGTACATTGTCGTTATATTAGTTGATGAGTTTTCTATATGATTTTTCGGGCATAATAATGTCATTCACATTTATAAATTGAGGAGCTTAGTCACAAATTTAATATTCATTTTGCGTTGTATATTATATGTACAATTTATAGTTATTATATACTTATAATTATAATATTCCAAAATTTTGTGAAATTGTTCACGAAATTTTTTCCAGATTTTCCATTTTCCATGCAGAGTTGCATGAAAGTGCAAATGGTTAGAGATATCTTTTTTTTTTGGCAGCACTGCTTTTTGGTGATTGACGCATAGTGTTTTGTGCTTATCATAATCGTTAAATTTTTGAGTGTTTTCCGTACAGTTTATCCGCGATATATATTTTAAAACGTTCATCAGTTTGTTTGTCACCTGGTTGAGTCAGGGGACGGTGCGCTGATGTGTTTTAATCGCTATTTTGTGCATTAAATTATTGGCCTTTTGGTACAACCATTATTGGCTTCGAAGACGCAGTAGTGTGTACCAGTGCATTGTACCGATCAGCTGTGTAAATTTATCTTGTCTTCACTTGTGTAATAGGTTACAGCGGCACAGCCGGTGTTTTGTGGTGGCGCTCGATCGGCCGGTGCAAAAATTTTTTTTTCTTTCGGCTCGAGTATCTGTGTGTGGTTCCCGTCATCTGGTTGAAGAGATCTTGCCGCATGCAACTATCTAACCATAGCTCGTGTGTATATTGAGAGGTTTCTGGATCGGCTTGGGGGAGCTTAACAAGTATTCTGTACGTCAGGAGTGGTTTTGACGTTGGCTAGGACAATTTTCGCTGCGTACCGCTGTTACCAAACGGTTTGTATGTATGTTGGAATAGTCTTCGGTCGACTCAAACTTTTTTGACGTAGCTGTGATAAGTGCAGCAAGCACCCGGTGGTCAGCTGCCGTCGCAATTGGTTGTGTGGTGTGACCCCATAAGTGAAACTCTTTACGCCCATCCATTTAATAAATGCATTTCTGATTGGTACAAGGTAGGTATACGTGTTCCGTGATTGCTTGATTCAATAAAATAACTGATTCGCATCCTGCCTATGACTCATTCAGAAATAGATACTGTTGAGGTTTTAAAATTATTTACGTTTCTTTTTGCCCTTTTAATTGTTGTTTTGCTTATTTTTTAATTATTTGACGTTTTTGCGTGTGCTTTTTATTGCCTGCCTACGATGGATAACGACGATGTTATAGCAAACTTGTTATGTGTTTATATTGTTTTAAAAGTGCGCATTATAAATGCCGTAATATTGTTGGCAATGCCGTTCGTCGTGTAAAGGAAAATATGTACTTTTGCACACCTAGCTGCTCTGACATATATAAACAAATAGTTGACATGCAAAATAATAAAAGTGACATTGTTTCCGCACTAGGTTCTGAATTGAAGAAAGCTGTTTCAAATGCAGTGGCTTCTGAGATGAAAAATTTACGGGAGGAGTTTAAGTTGATAACTTCGGCTATTGAAACCTCGCAGGATTTTCTTTCTTCAAAGTTTGATGCAATTGTAGCAGACTTTGGAAATCTGAGATCCGAAAACGAGGTCATAAAACATGAGATCAAATGCTTAAAAAAATCACAGTCTTGCCTTTCCACCAATGTGAACAAACTAGAAATGGATTTGGACAAAGCCATAAAGGGAAAAGTTTCTGAGAATGCGATCATTTTGGGAGTCCCCTTCCTTACCAATGAAGACTCTGTCGGTATAGTAATTAAAATTGATATTTGCATTGGTTTGCCTTTAGACCGTGATGCCGTCTTGTCTGCTTCAAGGTTGTCGCCAGGAAATAAAGTAACCAATAGCCTGGTTCCTATTAGGGTAATTTTAAAAGACGAAGCACCCAAGGAAAAGGTGTTCGCAGCAAAGAAAGAGTTTGGAAGGCTGTTATCTACAACAATCGATAAATCTTTAGTGATTAATGGTAAACCTACATATGTTGCGATAAGAGATGAGTTGACGCCGCTTTGGTTAGAACTTTTAAATGAGATGCGCGAGTGTCAGGAAAAACTTAATATTAAATATGTGTGGTCAGGTAGAGGGGGTGTTGTTCTTGTTAAAAAAGATGAGAGATGTGCATTCATCGAAATTACTATGATATCCATTGCCTATACCGACCCCCATCTTATGATCTCGGGGATTTTCTAGACAAGGTCGAATATGCTTTGTCAACAACTTCAAATACGCGTCCATGTTTCATTGTAGGTGACGTTAACATACCAGTAAATCGCCCGAATAACAATGCTGTAACTAGATACTTAAATCTTCTTGAATCCTATGGATTTGCGTGTACCAACACCTTTACGACTCGCCCAGCCAGCTCGAATATTTTAGATCACGTTGTTTGTAGACTCGACGATGTTCCGCGTTTGAGAAATGACACGGTTTTTACGACTGCTAGTGACCACCTTCAAATAATTTCTTCTTATAAACTTGTTGTAGAAAAAGAACTAGTACGGCTAACAAAAACAATAGTCAACCACGAAAAACTTAATTCTTATTTCATAAATTTCATAAATAGCTTCCAGGTAACCAATGACGTAGACTCGTGCTTTAATACAATCATTTCCACATACAACTCCCTACTAACTCAGTGCTCGAAGACAGTCTCTAAAACTGTTAAATGCAAAGGTGTATTTTGTCCATGGATGAGCTTTGACTTATGGCCACTCATCAAAATTAAGAGCAACTACCTTAGAAGGGTGAAAAATAATCCTAATAATGAACAACTCAAAAGCCTGCTTCGCCATGTAACGAAAAAAGTTGATGTAATGAAAAAACGTTGCAAAAAGACACATTTTGAAAATATCCTTACAAACACACCTCATTCGAAACTCTGGAAACACATTAATTACATTTTTGGCCGTTCCAAGTCTGCAGATCCCATAAGTTTAGTATGCGATGGAATTAGAATAGACGAGACTAGCGCGGTATGCGAAGCGATGAATGACTACTTCGTCAATGTAGGGAAAAAATTGGCCGATAATATACCCACCAACCCCACAGCAGATCCCTTTTCTAATACTCAACGTATTCGTGAAACCATCTATTTGCGTCCCACAACTGTTAATGAAGTCATTTTACTAATCAACGGTCTCAAGAAAATCCATAGCAGTGGTCCTGATAATATACCTGTTAATATTCTGAAAAACAACTGTGTAGCTTTTGCAAAAATCCTTACCCAAATTTTTAATTTAATGTTCGACACCGGTCAATATCCAAATTGTTTAAAAATTGCCAAAGTAATTCCCATTTTCAAATCTGGAAATCCCTGTGATTCGTGCAACTATCGTCCTATTTCAACAGTATCAGTATTTAATAAAGTGCTTGAAAAATTGTTGATCTCTAGGTTACTCGATTTCTTAAACAAACACAATATAATCTATAATTTTCAGTACGGTTTTAGGCAGGGTTGTAGTACGTTGATTGCAATGACTGAATTAGTTGAGTCTATTGTTGATGAAATTGATCAGAGAAATGTTGTCGGTGCTCTCTTTCTGGATTTAAAAAAAGCATTTGATACATTAGATCACTCTATATTGCTAGGAAAATTAGAACGATATGGCATAAGAAGCTTAGCTAATAATCTAATTCGTAGCTACTTGTCGAACAGACTTCAATGCGTGTCTATTGGCAATGTAACTAGTTCGTACAGAGACGTTGAAATAGGAGTACCACAGGGAAGCAATATTGGACCATTACTATTTCTTCTTTATATCAACGACCTAGGAAGACTTAAATTGAAAGGCATACCACGTCTTTTCGCAGATGATACAGCTTTGTTTTATCCAAACAATAGCTCTAGAAACATAGCTTGTGATATGGAATATGATTTGAAATTACTCATCGGATATTTCAACGATAACCTCCTCTCCCTAAATTTATCAAAAACCAAATACATGTTATTCCATTCATCTAGAAAATCCATAGAAGATCATTCGCATCCAATAGCTGAACACTACGAGATTGAGGAAACGAAATGTTTCAAATATTTAGGTCTTTGGTTAGATTCTACACTCTCCTGGAACGACCATCTAAAATCTCTCGAAAAAAAAGTGGCTGCATTATGTGGGGCTATGCGTCGGGTTTGTACTTTTGTACCTCTGCACGTGCTATTAAAGTTTTACTATGCACACATTCATTCATTACTAAACTATCTTGTTTCAATATGGGGGCGTGCCAGCATATCAAATCTAAAAAAACTACAAACTCTTCAGAATCGATGTCTTAAAATTATTTTTAAGAAACCAGTTATGTATTCAACTATGCTACTCTACAGCAATAATTCACATAACATCTTGCCATTGCTTGGTTTGACAGAATTTCAAACAGCAATGTATGTTTTTAATGCTCTGCATAACCCAATAGCGCATAATAATTTACACTTCACCACAGGCACTCGTGTGTATAGTACCAGGCAAGCCAATAGTTTACAACGCTCCAGGGCCTCCACTAACCTTGGTCAAAAACGTATTTCATTTATCGGGCCAACGGTCTATAATCGGCTTCCTACTGAGTTAATACAGATAACAAATCGCATCCAATTCGAAACAAGGCTGAAATGTTTTTTAAAAAATAAAATTAGAGAATTTTTAATATAGAATTAGTTATTCACCAAAAAGTTACTGTAGAGAGCCCCTTAAAAGGAACATCGTTCCACTGGGAGCTCGATGCAGTTATTTTTCTTGCATTTAACTCTAATATCTTTATTGTGCCGGTTACTTTCACGTATTTTTTTTGTCTTTTTTGTTCTCAGCGTATTCGCGAATTGTTTTTTCTTCTTGTGTTGCCTTTTTTTTGTCGCTGAGAACTGATGTGTCCACTACCATCTTCTAAATTTCACAAGCATGAAGCATATCATGCACAAAATTGCATATTTCATGAACTATATCATGAAATTTGAAATGTATTTTGATTTTGTGAATTGTTTTACGAATAAGAAGGGTTCATACTGACTAACATACTCGGAATCAGGAATCAGTTTACGAGGCTTGAAGGGATCCATGAATATTATTTCGTGAAATTAAAGCCTGATCGTGATAAAGATGTAATAAATCATTAATCAGTTCACGTCAAACCGTGAACAATGTTCTTAAATTTATGAACAGGACCAACAATTTTCTGGACAGGAAATCTTTGTAATAAATGCATATTTCGCTTTTCGGTAAATTCCTAAATATTGTTTCAACTTCATTTTAGGTAGTAAGAGGATTTTAACGAAATTGGAGCGATATATACGGAGAAACAATTTGTTTTGCGGAGACGTCACATAACCACAGTTTTCATTGAAGTGGTCCGTTAAGGCAAAAACTGTCCAAACTATTCAAAATTTGGCATCTGGGCTAACTTTGACACTTGTCACAATATTAAGGGAGGCCTTGAGGGAGACTTTGAGAAACACAAAAAAATCGCACTACCCTACACTTACATTCGAAAGCTTTACTTTCAAAAAGTTAAAAAATACTCCTAGCTGAAAAATATTATTTGTTAATTTGGTAGAAAATATTCCCAGTTGGACGAACAATAAATGCACGTGAAAAAAAATCCTCCAAATTCGTTTGGTTTGATGATGATAGTTTCATTCTTTGGATTGTTTTTAAGTCTTAGTATTAGTAGTTCTTCAAGTTCTCCAAATTAATCAAAATTCACAGTTGAGGAAATTTCATCGAAAACGATTCATAATTCCACGATTGCCAAGAGGAATCGGGAAAAATGATGAATTTTGTAATTAGATTTGACAGTACAATTCAACTGTTTTTCAATGATTGGATTTTGCGTTTTATGTATTTGAAAAGGTTCGTTTGTAAATTTTTTCTGTGGAGTGTAAAATAAATAGTTTTCAAAATATGACATAAAATAATGGTGCCAAATTATATTGGACACAGCTTATAGATTTTCTTTCATAGTAACAGTATGTTTTTTCGTATTATAATGACCAAAATGTAAAAATCAAGTAGCGATAGGTCGAATACAGATTATACTCGGATTTCTTTTCAAATAGTTGTCAAATCTATGGAAATTAGAGCAATTAAATGTTTATCATGTTTCTCTATTGTAGGGTAATAAGTAAAACTCGAACGTTCTGACAGAGGGATTTTCCTAGTAATGACACTACTAAGCATTCGTTCAAAAAATAAATTTAGTTGCGTTCTTCTCAAATGGTAAAAGTCATAGTTTTAATTCACTTTTTAATGCAGACCGCAGTTTTTGCGGTGCGAGTGCTGTAAATACCGCACGGTTGCGAACCCTAGTATGTATGATCTATTTAACTTTTTTATAACTATCGATTTTTCTAATAATAAGACTAAAAAATTAAAAAAGTATGTGAAAATGTGATGCAATTTAACGCACATTTCAAGATTGCTTCAAAAGTTAGTCTTTAATTGGGATTTCCCCACTCAGCAGAATTTCATAAAGACTAATGCAGGTCGTATGAAAGAAAGATCAAATAAAAAATCGTTATGTTTGCTAGATGAATATCGTCTTTTGCTGTCTTTTCTTTGTATCACAGGATGAAGCCATTCAGCGCAATTGCGATGACCTGTCATTAATCTCTTAAAATGAATTACGGTCAGTCGGTTATAAGGATATTTCCAGGAAGCGATATTAATTAGATAGTAACTTAGTAAACAAGTTATATCCAACGCCAATTCAAAGATCGTTGTGAAATTACACAGCACTGATTAAAATAGACACATCACCCTTTGTGATCCTGAGTGGCAGGAACTATTTTCCGGGTTTGCTGCATAACGTGCTCTTACTTGAACGACAACATTCCTTTTGAAGTGAATGGTGATTTAATGACTTGTAGATTCCTGCTAAACTATATACGGATAGATCATTATTTATAGTACGCAAACGGTTCGTCTGATGCAATATCCTTCTTATGTTAAAACATCCTTCAAATACATACCTTGTTACTTGGATTTACTACGCAATATTAAGTCTGGTCAGGTAAGCCAGTCGTCGTAGTCCGCCTAGCTCCGAACGATTTTTATTGTCTATAGGAAAGTAACACAAGCACTGCAATTATCCTGTATGCTGAAAATCGAAGCTTGGTGAAACAGAATTTCGAAATCCCGCATCAGGATTACTTGTTGATCAATGTTTGGAGTATATACATAGCTCAAGTAGCCCCATACTGAAAGACTATACAGGGTGTTTGGTTCAAGGTTAAGAATCTCTCGAGGGGTGATAGACTGTCATATTTGGAGAAAAAAATTGTTCTACACATACCATCAAATCTCAACCGTTACAGAGTTATTGAACTTTTTGTGTAAAAAACATATTTGTCTTAAAATACCTCTAACATTAAAAGTACACTTTGTATTTTAAATCTTTTAGTTCCATTCGAAAGGTGAGAAAATTTCCTATTCAATGGTGTTGTCATATCTTTTAGTTAATTAGTTTTAATTACTTTTTATCTGTAAAGTAGTTAAAAGTTAGTGTTTTTGAGGAGGTTTTCGCTAATTTTCTCGAAATAATGAAGTATGATTATAGCAATATCCATTATCCAAAAGTTGGGTTTTAGGACGATTCATAATTTGTTCTTGGACGTCATATTCCTATCTCTTCTCATTTCTTTGTAATTTCATTACTATACTTTTCCTGTAACAGACTTTCAAGTGTTTAAAAGACTCTAATAAAAAATATGCTTTATATCGTTATTTACAAGATTTCATTGGAGAGCTGAGAAAATGTCCTATCAGTGTATGTACAAATATCTTTTAGTTAAGTGTGCTAAATGATTTTTTACTAACGAAATAACTTAAAATTTGTGTTTTTTGCAGAGTTTTTTAATCATTCTAATTATTAATCAACAAAATTTATCGTTACTATTGTTCATTTGATGCCACTTAATGTTCTCTATAACTTTTTATTTGACACTTTGTTTTTATCTCTTTTCATTTTGCTGCTATTTAATAGTTAAAACAGCATGACCTCGCCACAAATGTAGTGGGTTCGAAATCGTTGTTTTTGCATATGAAACGATGCGATAAAAACGATTTTGCGACGAAACCAAAAGAGATAATTGAATGGAGTCAAAGAAAGAACTGTAGAACTTGCTGATATGCATTATTTCTATGATAAGGAACCATTCATAAATTACGTAACGCAAAAATTGCCCAAAATTGACTCCCCCCTGTAACAAATTGTCACAAATTTCTTTATTCCCCCTCCCCTATTACGTAACAAATTCCTTGAATTTTTTTTCTTCGGTGAAAACATGTTACGTAACGATCTAGCTTACTCCCCCTCCCCCCTATGTCACAATATGTAACAACTTGTCGAACCCCCTCCCCCCTAAAAACGTTACGTAATTTATGAATGGTCTCTAATAATGGTGATGTTTATTATTTACTATTTTAAGAAAATTAACGAAAATGCTAATAATAGCAAGGTATTAATAAATTTTTCTCTGGGGAAAAAAAATTTAACCTACATTGTTCTCCATAAGGAGAGATATAGCATAGTGCATCTTGCCAAACCAAATGTTTCCATTTCATTAGTTTGTATTTTTATCAAGTATTAATTTTAACTATTTGTCCCTCATCCCTTCAAATGTGTATTGCAAAGATGAGAAAAATCCCTGTTATTAGAATTCCAATTTTTTTACATGTGTGTTACAATTCTTATTGAGAACATTATTAAATTCTACCGAACATGTCCGAAAATAATCTAGGGTAACAGCTCCCTAATTCATCTTAGCACCTCTATTCATCCCACCCATTTGAACACATTAGTTAGAGCAGTGTCTGCTATCTCCGTTCAACGCATTAGCTTAAATGGTAGGATGAATAAGGGTGCGTTGTACTCGACTTTTCACTTCACTCAAACGTGAGTATTTTACATTTTCCAGGTCCGATTCTTCAATGTATTACTTCTTAGGAACGAAGCAAAGATGTTGAAACATATTTAAGTGCAATCCAGTTACAGTAGGCCGAGTTATCAACGAAATAGTGTGACATCCTGACTAATGAGATGAATAAGGGCTCGTTTACCCTAATACATAAAATATACAATACGATTTGTCATTAATGATTTAATCGTATATACAGGGTGTTTGGTTCATGGTTAAGAACCTCTCGAGGGGTGATTGACTGTCATCGTTCTACACATACCATCAAATCTCAACCATTACAAAGTTACTGAACTTTTTGTGTTAAAAACTTATTTGTCTTAAGATACCTCTAACTCAAAAAGTATACTTTGTATTTCAAATATTTTAGGTCCACTGGGAAGGTGAGAAAATTTCGCATTCAGTGAAGCCCTCACATGTTTCAGCTATTGAGTTTAAGTAGGCTTTTCAAAGTAATTTATTGAAAATTAAACAATTTTAATCGATTTTTCGTTTATTTCTGGAAACTCCTAATAGTTAACCGCATCATTTTAATAATCCAGATTGTTAGTCTTGAAGAGCTGCATAATTCGTTCTTTGACACGATACACTTACCTTTTCCTATTTCCATGAGTTTGGGTTATTCAACTTGGATATTTTTATCTCATTTTCACTAATACCAGCTCTAATTGAAAAAATATGGCGTTTATTGTACTTTTTTTCATTTTATTCGAAAGCCAGGAAAATTTTACAGCTTAAAATGAGATCCTTTTCTTGCGGGACGCTTGATTAGGTGTTTACTTAGGAACACAAATTGTGTCTTTCTTTTTTTGAAGCGGCGCTAGTTTAGTCCTGTCACTAAGTTAGTGGCGGATTCTGATGAGACGAAGTCGAAACGCAAATTCCATAACTAATTTATTTATAGGTTTTGTGCTCTTCACATGCAAAGATATTTTTTCCTTAATGGAGAAATAAATGTTTTTACCAAAATTGTTCTTCACTAAGAAGAAATATAGCATAGGGCAAAAGAAGGAACAAATACGGACGATCGGCAGGTGACTAGCAACGAGCTCGCAGAAGCGTCGATGCGAATGAAATCAACGAAAGCCGCCGATTCGGACGGAATACCAAACGTAGTGCTGAAAGCTGCGATTCTGGTATATCCGGACATGTTCAGGATGATGCTACAGAAGTGTCTAGATGAAGGCAACTTCCCCGCAATGTAGAAGCTGGTGTCGCTGCCAAAGCCATAGAAGCCACCGGGTGATCCGGCCTCGTACAGGCATGTATGTTTACTGGATACACTCGAAGTTCCTGGAAAGAATCAACCTTGACAGGCTGACGAAATGCACGGAGGGTGAGCGCGGACTGTCCGAGATGCAGTTCGGATTCCGCAAAGGAGCATCGACAGTGGATGCAATTCGGACGGTGCTCGAGAGAAGGCATTTAAACAGAAGAGAAGTGTAGATCGATACTGCGCTGCGGTAGATTTGAAGAATGCGTTTAACAGTGCTAGCTGAGAAGACATTGCCACAGCACTTCACAGAATGAGAGTCCTCGTCAATTTTCGTCAGATCCTGAAGAGCTACTTCCAGAGCAGAGTGCTGCTGTACGAGGCGGGCCAAGGGCAGAAGTCAATGCGAGTCACAGCGGGCGTTCATCAGGGCTCCACTCTAGGTCCAACACTTTGGAACGAGATGTCCGATGGGGTCTTGATGCTGCGGCTGCCCAGGAAAATCGTGGGTTTCGCGGACGACGTGATGAAGAAGTGGATGTGTCGGTGACGGAGACAATAGACGCGATCGAGAGCTGGATGGACGGGGTCAAGCAGCAAATAGCTTCCCACAAGACGGAGGTGTTGTTAGTCAGTAACTGTAAAGCTGTGTAGCGAGTGCAGATCGACATCGGAGAGCACGTGATTGCATCGAAGCGTGCATTGAAGCAGTTGGAAGTGATAATCAATGACTGGTTGAACAACCATGTCGGCTACGTCTGAGAAAATTCAGCGAAGGCAAAAAAACGCAATAGCGAGGATCATGCCAAACGTCGGCGGTGCAGTACGAGCGTCTGCTATCTGTTGTTTCGTCATCGAGATTGCGATTTGGGGTTCCTGCCTAAGGTGTGGTGCTGAAAACCAAGCGGGGCCGTGAAAAGCAGAACAGGACATTCCGGCTGATGGCCGTACGAGTCGCGAGTACTTACGGAACAATATCGGCGGAGACAGTATGCGTTATCGCCGGGATGATCCCCATCTGTATCACCCTGGCGGAGGATATGGTGAAAATTGATTCGTTGGCGACGTGGCAGCAGGAATGAGACAATACGAAGAAAGAAAGGTAGGCCTACTGGCTCATCCCAAACCTGTCAACGTGTAGGTGTATAGAATTTCATCAAATCCGGCAACCCGGCTCAGCAGAGGCACCCGTCATCGGCTTACCCGTGTCAGATGAATAACTGGACAGAATAAAAAACGCAACAAATAAATAATAAGAATAAAGACGCAATAAATATTGAATGTAGGAGGTTAATTCCGGATCAATCGGATAAAAATTTCTGTACAGCTTTCACGAAGATCAATTGGTACGTTATTATTATTTGCTATATGCTAAAATTTTTATTTGAATAGTTTAATCAACATAACAGAAACACAGTGAAGGCTCAACTTACGGTTATTGAAGACCAACATGAACCACATGTTTCATGCAATAAGCACATTACTTGTCAGTACAGTACACTGCGAAATTAAACCACTGATAGATATCTGTGTTTACAGCTTTGCAGCATTTAATAAAAAATATATTGCTATCAAAAAGTGTGCGTTTAGTTCTACAGGAACAACACGTAACTGAACTGAATGGCGTTGTTTCTGAATCAGGGAACCTTTATTGACAATCGAATACATCACCCTAAACATATTTTGTTGGGGATAATTCAAAGTAGCATAATAGTACTTACATTTAGTGCATTCAAATACAATTCAATCAGTTTTCCCTAGTGAAGTAAATTTGCGGGTATCTTAGGTTAAATAGACACATTCTTTCGTATCGCTACAACGATTTGACGAATCTCTATTCCATAAATATGTTATAACTTTATTAAATGGACGCCTACATCTAAACTTATTACAGCTTCGAAAAGTTGACAAAATTTCGCGAATGATTCAATCAACATAAACTGAACATACTGAAAGGGGATTGTTTTAAGATTGATAATGTAACGTAACATTACAACGCGTCACAAATTAGAACTTTCAACGTATTTCTGTGAAAGTCAAAATATCTGCTCTATAAGAATTTTTATAAAGAACCTCTATGATGAATTTCTAAATTACATACGAATAACTGGGTGTCATTAAATATTATTTTTTTCTTTCGTTTCTTTTTAATCATCTATTGTATATTGTATATATTATAGTTACAAAGATTCAGGGAATTTATAAATATCACGCTAGTATAATTCCAACATGAAAGCGTTTTAGTAAACCATCCAAAATAAAATTTGACACTATATCTGATAAATCACTTAAGCGAGTGATAAAAGTTGATTTACGTGACGTAACAACGCAAAGTGTATCCTGTTGTAACTTTGGTTTCACACATCCAAAAAGAGAAGTTGGAGGCAAGGATGCAAAATGCCTACCTTTTCCACGGCTGTAATTTTTCTGCCTACATTCTCATTTCTCTCTCGATACTGCTGTCATTCGCTAGTGCAGGACGCCCAGCGCTGTACGGCTGTCCTGTGTGTAAAGCAGTAACATGACAGAAAACTACTGTCCCCAGTACAGCCACCAGACGCGAGCGGTACAGCTTCTCTTTCCTTATTTTACATATTTTAATATTTTCAATCTTTTTAATATTTTTATTCAAAAATGACTACAATGAATGCGGCTCATTTACGCCACGGCCGGCATCAACGCTTTCGTGTGCGGGACTCTCCCTTTGACTATGCAGAGAAAAATGTACAAAGCGAGAGAACAAACTTTACTACGCCACACTCTCACCGAGCAGTCGGAGTACAGCAGCAAAACAAAAATGTATTCTACTGCTGTACGGCAAAATGTACTCGGTTTGGTTACTGTTCTGGCAAGAGCTGTAGTGATTCGTCGCTGTAGCGGGCTGTACGGCTTGTGCAAATGTAAATATATCGAAAAAAATGTAGTTTATCGGTACCGTTGGCATCCCTGGTTGGAGGCTTTTTAGAAAGGTATTTTTGTATGCAAAGATAATTCAGAACATAAATTTGAACAAAATTATAATTTTTTGATAAAATGAAAAATGGGTATTTTTCGTGACTTTACAACAGAGAAACAACCAAAACTTCTATTAGTTTAAAAAATATTAGTGATCAAATATTGGTGGAAATCTTTCTAGTTTTGCCTTTCTCTCATATAGAAATGCATAAATTGCATAAATCACTCTAAAATCGTCAACCTAATCCCGACCAAAATTTTTTTGACTTGTATAGGCTTAAGGAGCAGTATGCAGCGAGGGGTTGCTACTTTAAAATTTAAACTAGTGTAGAATTTCTTAACAAGTTGAAAATTTTCAGCAGGGTCCGGATCCCCCGAATCTTCCTCCTTAATCTGCCGCTGGTTTTAAGCGATGTTTTAGTATCGACACATAGTATCTCAAGATCTTGGCTGTCGATCCATTGTATGTATGTGCAAATCGCACTGAATATGTAATATACATTTCCACCATTGTATTGAATATAACCAGCCATGGAATCGTAGTTTGGACAAATCAGAAAGGCACAATTGCACCACTAGGTGGATGAAAACAGGTTTTATTATTCTACACTCAATAACGAACAAATTCTTTTAAACAGATAAAAGTGTCAGTCATAGTTACATGAAATGGAACTTGTTTTAGAAGTCAATGATCCATAAACCATTTTTTCGTGAAATCCAACTTATTTTTCTATATATTTTTCAACTATTTGTCGAAATGTCAAAAGTTGGATTACAAAACTTTTCAATGGTTAAACACTATCGAATCGAGAAAAAATATTGTGATACCAAAATAGGACAAAACAAAAACGTCCTTCTGGTGTACAAGTCCGCAGAATGTGTCAATAAGATTTTTGACATTTTTAAGTTAAGTAGTGTAAATGCGTGGTACTAGTAGTAGTACTTAGTTTTATGATATATAATAATTCACAAATTCACTGGATTTTAATGTATTTGTTTTGGAGATATAGAACATCTTCCACGTGATCTTTACTCCTTCATTCGAATACCTTTTGTTCGCTGTCAATCCTACCCGCCTGCAGTACCGATTCTCACCAGGGTGACCTATGTAAAGGTGCGTGCCAATTGAGGGATCACACAACGCCCACCTTACATCGAAAATAACGAGATGAACAGAGAGCGACGGCTTCACACTCAACGCTTCATGTAACCCAAGGGATCTAGGTAGTAATACGAACGAAAAATTGAATTTTTCGCAGAATTCAATGTTTCAATCGATGACTGCAATGCTAAAGTCTGTCTCAACGTTTGAAGTTTTTCAAACTGGATTGGAATTCGCTAACAAATTTGTGATGAAATAAAAGGCTTTAAAGCATCATTTAAATTAATTAAACTGAATTGCTCTTTCATTGAAAACGTGCGAAGAAGAATTTTTCAACTTTTTTAGGGGATATAATGTGTATATAGCAGTTGTGACTGTTTAAAAACCAAATATTAAATTGAAGAGTAACTCTAATTTTGTTATTCATCGATCCGATCGAAGTACGGAAGGATTCGGCGGAAGAATCGCATTAGCAGTTAACATCAGAATCAAACATCGCGTCTTATCGTCTCTTGACACCAAGGCACAGTGGTCGGAAACACCAAAAACGTGAACTTAATTCACTAGAGGCCAAACCATCGAATATATTTACAAGGTGTCTTTAGAAGAATTGTTTGTATGAATATTCCCCACAACCTGATAACAATTGAAATTAGGCATGGCTTACTATGATCGAACTAAAAAATTAACTTTTTATACTGACGACGTAGAAAGTTGGTGTCTTCGACAAATGTTTAGAACTGCTCATAGTGAAGAATATTGTTGAATAACTTGAGCTTGTAGCACTAAAGGTTATCGAGTTATAAGGCGTTTCCTATGGCAACCCCTTTAAATCTATTTTTTAATATAACTTTTTTATTGTGACTTTTCGTACAAACTATGCTCAAGACAAATGTGTAGGTATCAAAACTACACAATATTGTCGAAGACTGTATGTAAAAATACTCATTTGTTTCAAAGTTAATGAAGATTTTTACATTTTTTTACACCAACTTCAACTACGTATAAGAATGAAAGGTGCAAACCAAAGTACACGACAAGGCACTTTTTAACTGTTTAAACTATGCACAATAAAGCTAAGAAGGTTTGGTGCGTGGCACTCTAGAACCCTATGAATAGGGTAATTTTTTTACCCCAATTTTTTAAATTTTTGGTTTGATATTCAATTTTAAGTATTATTTCAACTTATACCTAAATAGTTCAGATTTTTTAAACGAGGGAGCAAAAATATGAATTATTTAATATCATTGGAGATCCCAAACTAATATATACTCAAATAGACATGTCATAATGAATCTAATGCTCACAAAAGGATGTCATACCATTAATTACTAAATTTTACGGAAAAAAGAAAAAAAATTTTTGCTTATTTTTGTATGGAAAAAATCAAAAAACTTGATAAAGTAAGCTTACCCTATTCATAGGGTTCTAGAGTGCCACGCACCAAACCTTCTTAGCTTGATTGTGCATAGTTTAGACAGTGAAAAAAGTGCGTGTTCGTGTATTTTGGTTTGCACCTTTCATTCTTATACGTAGTTGAAGTTGGTGTAAAAAAAATGTAAAAATCTTCATTAACTTTGAAACAAATGAGTATTTTTACATACAGTCTTCGACAATATTGTGTAGTTTTGATACCTACACATTTGTCTTGAACATAGTTTGCACGAAAAGTCATAATGAAAAAAGTTATATTAAAAAAATTAGATTTAAGGGGGTTGCCATAGAAAACGCCTTATAACTCGATAACCTTTAGTCCTACAAGCTCAAGTTCTTAAACAATATTCTTCACTATGAGCATTTCTAAAACTTTGTCGAAGACATCAACTTTCTACGTCGTCAGTATAAAAAGTTGATTTTTTAGTTCGATCATAGTAAGCCAAGCCTAATTTCAATTGTTATCAGATTGTGGGTAATATTCATACGAATAATTCTTCCAAAAACACCCTGTTAATATATTCGATGGTTTGGCCTCTAGTGAATTAAGTTCACGTTTTTGGCGTTTCCGACCACTGTGCAAGGTGATCGAGAGTTTCGGTATCTAAGTTGAAGCGGATCTTGGTATCGTTTTAATTGCAGCAGAATATTTGCCTTTGCAAAGTAATTCCTTAAAAGGAGGTTTAGGGATGAAAAGTCACCACTTGTGGCTGAACACCCAATATACTAAATTAGAAATGTAATGCAAACAAAACAATATAATCAAATAGAAAATAATATATAAAAAACGCTTTTAATCCACCTAACAGTGTGATGAGACATTTCTTATAACTCTTATCACTCTCTTCGGATATTATATCGTTTGAGAACATTTAAAACTTGATGCTTCGCGATGTTTTTGATAACACATACTACCTGGGGAGTGGCAGGACTCAGAGAATCGCTCAAATCAGCATAGGACAACATCAGTGCTAGAAATCTCAAACCAAATCAATGGGAAAGCGAAAAAATGGCCCATAAAATAGACATACCAACGAATTATTGTAAGTGCTCTGTTAATAAAATATCTAAATTGTGGTGGGAAAACTGAATTATATATATTATATATAAAGGGGTTAAATATTGTACTGAGCCAAAAAAATCGATTTTTTTTAATCGATTTGAAGTTTATACTTTACTCAAATTTCCAGCGCGACTGAGAACTAAGAAATCAACGCTTTTTCTTGAAAAGGCCGATACTAGCAGTGATACCATTCAAAGAAAATCAACAGTGAATATTTCCAGACTTAATTTTATTTCCTATTTAAGAACTATTGTATTTTTTACATCCTAGATTGCATGATTCAGTGATCGAAACCCAAAACTTCATAAAGTATTTGAAATTATTAAATTAAAATTTGTTTTTGCTATTGAAATTGACAAAATGATAGTATCGCCCCTTTGGCGATTGTTTACTTTTTCGGTCCCTTCTATCAGCATTGAAGTATCGCCCTTACGTTTTTTTTACAATAACTACCGTTCTACACCACCGATTTCGTCCGTGTTTTTTCAATAGAGATCATTGTTACTATTTACAGCTGGTATCAGCTTGATAATCCTAAAAAAATACGAAAATAAAGGTTCGCCTCTAAACTGCTAGCAAAAAAAGTATCGCCCTGTTTGTTTGCATGGAGCGTGGAGGGCGAAACTTTAAATAAACAAACAAAAATACAGTTTCGCCCGTTGTATTTTTTGCTGTAGTTTAAAAAAGCAATATCGTAGAATCCAAATTTTTAGGTTAATTTGTTGCGTTTCAAAGCCCTCATTCGCATATATGAAAAAAGCCCTATGTTTACATTTGTAAGTATCGCCCTTTTCACAAAAAAGCGTTGAAATGAAATCGCAGCTCCTGATATCACGCTCTCTCTCTGAAGTGCATGCGTGCATAGTTCCAAATTTTACTTCGACATCGATTTTTTCTAAAGGTGACTTCCCAGTAGTATCCTTGATTTGAATTATTATCGCTAATCCTAATGCCAAAGAACAAATATAAACCTCTCGAAAACGAACCGCTTGGGAAAATCATCATCATTACTGGAATTTTCATTTTCACGGAACTTTTCGATAACCTTCCGTCACTTGCGTTAATGCACTGGGTGCACAGCGCTCTGAAAATCTAGCGAAATCGTCTTAGGGCACCAGCGGGTCTAATTCAGAGCTATCTGCGCGGCGAGTTAAATCTGTAAAGAATACTAAAAATTAATTTCTATTCCATAATTTTCAGTTCAGCAATTCGAGAGATCGTGTTCACCGCAAGCCATGAAAAATAGACTACGTTGTGAAGCGATGGTCACTATTTATTAAAAAATCACGGTTAAATAAAAAATAAAACTATTAAAAAATTTCAAATAGTTTATAATTTTCACAAACTTATTAGGAAAAATTGTTTAATAAGCTTTCGTAATATTGTGTAGGAAAAAAGCTGAAAATTTCAGTATTTTCTCTATCTGCAACTTATAAACCCTTAAGTATACCAATTAATTGGTATACGAATTGGAATATGTTCGCCAAATTTTGGAAGAAGTTTATAAAATAACCCCTTGAAAGCTACCCAAAAATTGTTGTAGTTCGATGCAATAAAAAATCCCCAAAAATGAAATGTACCTATTAATTTGAAACACAGTGAATAATACATAGAATAAAGACCCATTTTTATCAGTCTCATGGTGTATTTTAGGCTGACAAAATGGGGACATTGACTAAATCGCGCAATTTTTTTTCTTTATAATAAACTGAAGCTGTTAAAATATTCTTCCCGTTTCTTGATGTAGTCTGATAACTATTTCTGATTATGATGAACTTTTTATTTTTGCATTTTTCCATCTTCATGATAAGGAAAACATGCTCAAGAAAGGATTTACTCGAATTCAGTCTTGTTCGTCTGCTAGAGCCCATCAAACATATGTTCACATTTGGCTGATAAAATCTGGGTTTTAATGTATTATAATAGATACTCAGCATTCGAAAAAGTTTCTTGTGCACAAGTGTAGAACGACTTTGTTTCTACTTACTTGAAATCAGCGGCGTAGCCAGAAATTCGGTTTGGTGAAAATCGATCATACTGTCCAAACGGCATAATTCCGAAACCGAATTTTATTAACCTGAGAAAATTCACCATAAATACTTCTTGGACGATATACTGTCAAAATTATTTTATCAAATGATACGCTGTTTAACTCATCGAAGATACTAAATCTCCAAAATTGGCGGTTTCAAAATGATGCTATCTTGACCTTAAATTACTATTTTTGAACATATGACCAATACATATAATTGGTCATACAACAAAAATCAAATGCTCATCAAAATCTATCAGGACCTGCTAGAATCGAATGGAAATCGTTATTTTTCATAAATTTCTCTCTACATTCGGAAAGTGTTATTCTCGTTATTAATCATATTACGTTTTCGTCTCAACTCGACGCATTCCCAAAATAAAAACCTGTTTTAATTCACCTAGTGGTGCAATTGTGCTTTTCTCATTTGTCCAGACTACGATTCCATGGCTGGTTATGTTCAATACAATGGTGGAAATGAATATTACATGTTCAGTACGATTTGCACATACACACAATGGATCGACAGCCACGATCTTGAGATACTATGTGATACTGAAACATCACTTGAAACCAGCGGCGGATCATGGAGAAAGATCCGGGAGGTCCGGGTCCTGCCGAAAATTTTCAACTTGTTAAGAAATTTTAAACTAGTTTTAATTTTAAAGTAGCAACCCCTCACTGCATACTCCCTCCGGGCCGGTATGATTGACGATTTTTAGAATGTTTGCATAACCTTTCTATATGAGAAAGGCAAAAATGTACCAAAGTCCAAAAAAATCAATTTTTGTCAAACATTATTTTTTCGAGTTTACATAAAATCTCAATGTTTCATGCATTTTAAAGTCATTTGGCATCAAAAATACAAATTTGATTTTGAAATTTTTTCATTTCAGTTTATATGGGAATTTGCTGTGTGATTGCACTCTTCAACTCGTAACTTCGGAACCGGAAGTCCAATCAATAAAAAAATCAATAGCAGCCGATGGGAAGGTTGTACCTTTCATTTGAGACTAACTTTGTGCAAATCGGTCCAGCCATCTCTGAGAAACATTTTTTTCCACATACACACATACATACACACACAGACATTTTCCGATCTCGACGAACTCAGTTGATTGGCATATGACACTCGGCTCTCTGGGTCGGGATTAGATTGACGAATTTTAGAGTGAATGAGAAAGGCAAAAACATTTTTAGGAAATGTTGAAAGTTATGCATTTTTTTGGTGAGCAGTTCTATGTTTCATAGACATTAAATCAATTTTAACTTCGCTTCCTATTAAATAAAGACCCTTATTACAGTACATTTCTACAAAAACGAGCTCAATTTGAAAATAAATCTGAGGATTATGACTGATTACAGAACTCTTCCTTCTCTTGGCTACGCCGTTGCTTGGAGTTATTTATTTCGCTTTTCATTTTCCGATATGTTTCAGATCGATCCGATGGTTATAAGTTAGAAAAATTGCAGTCAGAAGATTCGCACAAATGAATATTTTTGTACTGATAAGTTATCAAGTTCCTTCCTGACAACTTGGAAGTGTTCGGTGATTATTTCTAGCGGTTGTAGATAGAAAAATGAAATACAAAATTCGATTCATCGAAATATTGTTTGGCTTATTTCAATGGATTATTACTATATTGAACAATAAATAGGCGACAAACAGTAATCAACAAACAACAAGCCATAACTTTTAAAGTATTCAAAATAGATATTTGAAGTCTTCAGTAAAGTTATTCGCAAAAGTAAGAGCTACAAATTTGCTAAAGGCATCATTTCGATATAATCACTTCCACAAAAATTTGTGAAAATATCTCACTCATAGGGGGATTAATCAGCAAAAGCACAATACCAAAAGAAAGGGCATATTGCCTCCATTAAATTCTCCGAAGATACTATTGACCTAAAATAAGCCGTTTTGGCGTTGATAATAGATTACATGTTTTTGGTCATATTTCTGGCAATGGGAAATGATAAAAATCTTTCGTCCGCATTTAATTATAAATATCTCTTTTGATAATAGTCCGATTTCAACAAACTATAGCTTGTTCGAAAGGTATTCGTTGAAGCTGTCTAAAAACATATAAATTGTTAATCTATATTGTCAATTCCGGCAGATAATTTAAAAAAAACTGCAAAAAATGCCATTTTTACGCCTTCAAACATTCATATCTTGGAAACTAAACATCAGAATCAAAAACAAATTAATAGCGTTCATACTGTTTTTTAGTTCTTTCATTTAAAATTAGTTTGGATAAGATCGGTTTAGCCATTGATGAGAAACACGAATGAGAATTTGTCCGTTACATACACACACACACACACAGACACACACACACACACACACACACAGACATTGTCCCAAATCGTCGAGCTGAGTCGATTGGTATATAAGACTCGGCCCTCCGGGCCTCGGAAAAAATCCTGAAAGTATGAGCGAAATCTATACATTTCTTTTATAAGAAATGTAAAAAATAAAAAAGGAGGTTTATAAAAACTTACGTGAAATAGAACGATTTTTTTTAAATCGGTCATTTTAACGCTAAACACCGATCCTCGAAGAATGCTCCATTCCAACGGTAAATTACTTTTGAATGATTGTCATAATGAAGTTATATTCACTTTTGTTCCCCAAATGGTCCTACGTGCTATTCGTCTGTAAGGAATCTACTAACAATTGATTTGGTTTTGACGGATTAGAGTCACATTTGTAGCGAATTAGGTTTTAAACGCACCAACATAAACTAACAAAATGAGCCGGATGAACTTCGTTTGACTATTCTCGGCGGTTTGCTTACATGGGAGTTACGTGAGTGCGAATGCAACAGATGATCACCCGTTGCACTCGAACTCACGCAACTGACAAAGTAAACAAACCACCGAGAATTGTCAAACATGAACTTCATTCATCATGTGTCCATTCGTTTCGTCATTTTGTAGAACTCAATTGATTACACATGCTGACTTTGATTCTGATCACCTTACAGTAACTTTTTCACTTTCTCAAGAAGCGTTTTCCAATCCCATTAGCTCAGTGTTTAATTATCACAAAGCGAAGTGGGAAAGGTACAAAACTTAAATTGAGAATAATTTTAATCATGATCATGATTTAAAAAATAAAGCTAACCTTTATGCGGCATTACAAAATTTGAGTGATTCTATAGTTAATGCTAGATATTTATCTGTATCAACAACATAGAGAAAATTTAATTCTCCTATTATTGATGACAATCTTCAAATTTTTCATTTTAAGCTAAATAAAGATAATGTATGGTTACTGTAAAGTGGTGATTCCAACGGACGAGTTAATAAATTACCCTTACAGGTTCAAACAATCCCAACAAAATATAATGAATGTCAAGTTCAAAAAGTCTATAAAGAAACAAGGAAAAGTCCACCAACCGTGTTTCCACGTGTGAGTAACTGATAAATTATTCCTGTCAGACCAGTATGCGACCGTCCGTTCCGCTTACATTAGAGCTACTTGTCCGATACCGATCCACTGGAATTACTCGATTAAAACCGAATCAGATTAACCGGACTTATCGATCTGCCGGCAGGTGAAACATAAAACAATCAGAACAAGTCCGCAACCGTTTACAGTCATAAATCACACAGTCAGCTGATTTTATAATTTACCGCCTGATTTAATAGCAATTCAGAGATAGAGAGAACCGGCCTTGAAATGAGCCTTCCAATCGAATATCACCTGGTCGTCGTCACCCCCGACTTGATACGTACACGCTATTAAGTGGTGACAGTTGCTAAGGGGGTTTCTCGAAAGTATTCATTGTAGGTCTAGGTAGGTACAGTACGCAATCAAATCTCAGAACCAACACCAGACTGGATCAAACGAGATAGTTATGTGCACTCTGAACCTTCTAACCAAAACAAACTCGTTCGATCCGGTATAATGGTGTCCCACTTTTGCGGTGGTTGAAAGCTAACTACCGATTAATTGATGTTGTGTAGTCAAAAAATAACCAGTCTGCTGCACTTTTTGCTACCAACAACGCGCTCGACGCGACTCAACTCGACGACGTTCGGTTCTGCCCCACTGACTGCGGCTGCTGCAACACTCTCCGCGTTGAGCTGCTGAGCAGGGTAACCTTGAACCTGATCGAATGGTTCGAAGGACAACTCGGAAGTAAAAGTTTCGACTAAGGTTTGTCGGCGCCATGAAAAAAAAATGGGGGCCGGTAAATGAAGGAATACTGATCAGTCTACCCGCGGTTCTAGATTACCGGTTTCACCCGAGAAACAGGTTGCTGGATTGGACTGGACGGGCTAGACAATTTAAAGGCAAGGTTAGGCGATTGACTGGTGCTCCAAAAGTAGGTGAGTATTGTTGGTTCAATAACCCCAGGAATTGGTCAGGTGGTAGTGTTCAGAAGTGCACCCTTCGAAACCGGGTTCGTCGCTTGTTTATTTTGTTCGTTTCCAATTCCTTAACACGCAGGTGTTCATTGAATGGAAATACCTATTACAAAGTATAGGTCACTGAAGGACTGTCTAGGAAGACATTCACTTTTTCCTGCATTCCTAGAGCTAATTCTATGGACTTAATTAAAGTTTTCTACATTATTTTTCACCTTCTCGTTAACTGCTATGACACTGACAATGCTGCACAGCTAGTGATTATTCGTGACGAGTGCTGAATCTAGTGGAGCTACATCGAACGAGTAAGGGCAACTGGTTGTAAAAAAGAAAGTGGTTCGCTTGTAAATAAGTTGGTTTAGTGAATCTATTACCGAATTAGTCTTCAAACTGTTGCTTTGAAATCACGGATATGTCACAAACTATCAATGGCATTTGTAGATGTCATAGCTGTAGTAAACTGCACTATCCTTCATCCATCCTTCATCTTGTGTTTGAATTGGTCGATGACAGATGTTTTGTTTCGGGAGCGGCTTAAAATTGAATGCACAAGATCAGGGCCGGCGGAAAGCGTGGGTAGTATGGGTAGTACTACCCACTCGAAATAATTTCGAGTAGGTAATTACCCACTCGAAATTTTGAACCATTTCAAAAAATTTAGATGCGCAAACGCATGTATCTCGCACTACACACATTTGAAAACATCGATGTACCACAATTCCATTTGCATAAACGAACAAGATTTAATGTGAATGTAATGTAAGCGTGTGCATTGCGAAAAAGGAAAAAAATCCTTACTAATGGACCCCTCACCCTATGCTTTCTACCCACACGGGCGTAAAGTGTGTCGCCGCCCCTGCACAAGATGGCATGATATAGTCACTGAACTCTAAACAAAATTTTGAAGTGTAAAAGCAATTCCAAAACGAATGTAATAAGGTCAAAAATGCCTAAAAATACGACCTCAGACAAGGACTAAATAATGAAATAATTTTTACAATGAGAGTTAAAACATTGGGTATTCAAGAATGCAGGCACGTAGCCAGAGGGGGGGCTAGGGGGCTAAAGCCCCCCCCGAAATTTTTCAAAAATAAATTTAAAAAACTGTACACTACTCTGCGCTACACAAAAAGTATTTCAATTTATCTGAGAACGATTGAGCCGAGAATAGAATTTTCATTTCGCGTCATTTTAACGCAATACCATTTTTATTAACGCTTCATTTCATTGTTACGAGTAATTCGTTCCGTACTAATACACTGTTAATCCGTAAATCCGTGATATCTTCGACAAACGTGCAAAAAAAATTCTTTTAAAAGTGGACCGGGCAAAAAGTGGTAAAATAATAGGCAATCACGAAGAGGGACTAAAATGTTGGGACTGATTGAATCTATAAGTCAATAAGTTGGGATAACAGTTTCGATTTCATGTCTTAAGTATGTGACAGTCTTTCGTTCCGTTTTTGCTCGTCATGGAATAAAATGAGAGAGATAATCTTAAATAAGAGAGCAAAGAGAGGAAAAAATCAACCAATCTAAATCGACTCAAGATCACTCTTCTATCTTTACTACAGGCACGTAGCCAGAGGGGGGGCTAGGGGGCTAAAGCCCCCCCCGAAAATTTTCAAAAATAAATTTAAGAAACAACCTGTTTTTCGGTGACTCTTAAACAAAATGTATCTTGTTTGGTTTCAACAAATTAATGCGAGAATTGTGAGGAAGATTGCTATTTCGAACCACCGAAGACAGCGGTCAGGATATCTACTCAGTATGCTGAGTGTGATAAAACAGTTCCCTTCATGTTGTGTGACTCGTCGGAAGAACAAAAGAAATTGTTACTTTAATTCTTGCTGTGTGGATCTGTCGAATGATTGAGTCGCAGAAGCAAGAAGTAGTGCTCCAGCCAAATACGGAGGCTATTGACTTCCGGTCTTTTCGCATAAGATCGATCTTATGCGAAAAGACCTGAAGTCAATAGCCTCCGTATTTGGCTGGAGCAACATTCATGATGTGAAATATTTGCTGAAGGTGAATATGGAGGTGATGCTTACGAACATCGCCTTTAACGAGTTTAACCTTGTCAGGCGTTCAGTACTGATGCCATTTAACAAATTAGCCCAGCGAAACCAGTCATTTTGCATAACAACTTGAAACATGTGGTTGATCCTCATATATATGGACGATGAGAAAATCATTGCTCGGCTACAAGATCTGATACCACTTACTTGCACCGTGGCTATTAAAAGATTCCTGTCACATTTGAAAAAAAAAAATGGTATTTATTATAAAGGACACATCTAGGAAGTAATTCCCTATATATTAAATGGTGTTTTTGTGGTGAAAATCTAGGTGAACAGACATATTTCCTCCAACCTGACCCTGCACGTAAAAACTGAATGCGATAGTATTATTTTACACATTATATCTTTGCATATACATAGTCTCCAAAACCATTTCCTGAAAAACAAACATTTGCCAAATTTTGGCTGCTGTTCGGATAATATTGACGGCAAAAACTGCGTCTAGTATCTCAAAATCAACGGTCGGCACCATCATTGAGGAAGTCGACACTCGTGACCCGTCAGAAATTCGCGAACATGGACATGGCAGTAATCACAATGATGATAAGGAAGTGTACGAGATAGAAATGAACACCACCGCGACACTGTTGGTTAGGAAAAATATTTCTCAGCCTAGTAAATAGTTCTCCACATGCAATCGCTAGTTGTTCGCACGAGATCTGTAGGACAACCATTTACGTTTTATCACTTTCATTGTTCACATCATGGAAATATATTGAAGACACAAGGCTTCATTTAGCTAATGCATTGAACCGAATAAAATAAACGAAATATATAATAAAATTGCAGAAGTTTTATAGAAAAGTGAGCTCAAAAACTGTCCCAAAATGAGAACTTTATCGCTAGTGGTTGTGTCTAACAAAACTCAGATATCATGTTATATATTAGCCAGAATAAAGTTAGTTAAAGCATAAGCAAATTGCATTTCTGTAATAGGTTAGTGCACTGTACACTTAGTAGAAACATCAGGCATCTCACTCAAGCGTGCTAGACAAAAACATTTCCGTTAGTTGATGACAATATAGTCGAGAAGACAGTTTTTGTTTTCGCGTCATTTTAATGCAATAGTAAAGTATTTCGGTTGACACTCAATTTCATTTTATGCGGAGAATGCGTTCCGTATTTAAACATTATTAGTCCGCAAATTAGTGATATTTTAAACAATCGAACAATAAGCAAGAAAAACACCAAAAAATAAACAAGCCAAAAAGTGGTAAAACAGTAGTTTTTCTGAGGTGTACATCAACCCACGAATTGTATACCGTCGTATATTACTAATGTTTTTGACATACAGAAACGTACATAGTAGCGGTAGGACTATCTGTTGTAATTTTATCCTTACTTTTCAACGGATGTCAATTGATGCTAAACCACATATTAGTCAATCAGTCATAATAAACTTAATGTTGTAAGCAGTAGCATTTCTGTTTCTTTCGATGGTTTCCAATTAATGTCCATGTAAGTCTAAAAACGACGTGACGATAAAGTGAACAAACATCAGTAGCCTATCACGAAGAGCGACTAAAATGTTGTAACTAGTTGAGTCTACAGTCAATAAGTTGGGATTAATGTTTCGATTTCATGTTTTCGTTTTATTTGTGTTCGTTATGAAATAAAATGAGAGAGATGAGCAGAGATCACGAAGAAAAAGAGAGAGAAAATAATAAATAAATTGAAATCGACCCAAGAGCAGCTGTTCTATATTTTCTGGGCACTCAACTACAGAACAACAGAAATCATCAAAGAAAGTTGGCCTTACGTTACTCTTCGGCAGAGGTGAAGTAAGTGCGATGTATACCCGTCCATGTGTCGGAATAAAAAGATGCTGAAATTATTGAGCTTGTTCATATTAATACTATCTAGTTCTTTTTTCCAATCTAAAGTTTTATTTGAAACGGCTCAATGCGTTAGCACAACTGAGCCGTGGGTCAATAAATAAAAATTTAAAAAAAATCTAAGAATGTCGGTCTGCCAGATCTTGTTGACGCAGTTTGCTGCTGCGTGTTGAGATCTTTTTCCTTGGTGGTGAGGCCGCTTGGGGGTCATTCAGTCTGCCTTCTCTCGCGTTATCGTTCCCGTCCATGTCGTCATCGGTACTGCTTTCTTGCTGTTCACGATCAGAGGTTCTTATTTGTTTCTTGTTCTTATGGGTCGCTGTTGTATATCCGTCTTCATCGGTATTTGCTTCTTTATTGGCGATGCTAGTTGTTGGTTTGGGAGCGGTTGTCGTGGTCGTTGTACCTGCATTATTGGGTAATTGGATCGTTGTTTTAGGTTTATCTGAAGGTATCGGTGGCTGCTAGTTAGAGTTGGCTGTAGTAGATGAGTTTTGACTAGTTGCTTCGGCGCATGTTTTTCCGTAGTAGGCTGTATAGTTACAGAATTGGCATGTTGGGGTCTGCCCGGGATATGTGATTAGCGTTGTTTGCTTATAGGTCACGCCATCCTTCGGTGATTTGCATTCGATAGTCATGTAAGAAGGTATTGGTTTAGTCACTCGCATTCTCACAATACGAACGCCGTTGGGAATGCCGGTGAAAAAAATTTTCTAGGTATCATTCGTAATAGATTCTACTTCTCCATTTGCGACATGATTCGTTTGATGAAATCTTCCTTCGTGCGCGGGGCCAAATCATGGATACGCACGTCCACCATGTCGTTTTCCATATGCACGGGGATCTTGATTCTGGTGTTATTAAATTCGACCTCGTGTTGCATGTTGTTCTTTGCAATGAAGTTTTCGGCCTGTGCTAAGCTTCTAAACGTGATCAAAACACAGTTTTTTACGTGATGTAGCTGAATGTAGGTAACTTCAGCGAGATTAAGCTCAATTTTCACGTTAACTAATTGTTCCACTTCCTGAACTGTTCGTGTTATCCCGTAGCACAGACACTTTTGCTTCATTTGGCAAACTCATTTCACTCCGCAGCCAGGAGCAACGATACAATTTGTATGTGCACTGATATAGAACAATAGCTAGCTTGATTCACTGGTGCCTATAGCCTGCTAAAGCGTAGCAATTTTTTTTGCTTCTGCTTTTTGCGACGTCAGAAGATAGACATTCTAGTTATTTTGGTAATACATTTAACAAATTTCACGTACCGTCAAGTCACCAGTTACCGTGCGTTTAGGTGGATTTGACGTGACTTCCAACTCTGTTTTTTATCAAAATGAAAACCGCTCTCATAGTCACCGTAAAAATACCTATCTAAATACGTCACAATTTAGAAATAATATAAAACTATTAGCAACAAAACGAGAATAAGTAGTTTGTTTGGCACCAGTGCACGTTATATGATCAACTTACCGTGTATTTAAAATTTTGATTCAACTTTAGTTGGAATGCTTCAATAAAACGATGAAACGAGAGGATTTGGGATCTGGATCTCTCCGATAGATTCAAGGAGCTAGTTCTTTAAATTTCGTGATTTTGAAACAGCACGATGAACGAAATATGCACGGCGACTGGCGACTTGAAGGAAAATTAAAAGATATTAGTAATCAGTGTTTTCGTTCGATTTGTAGACAATTTTCTTTAATAAATTAAATTGTGGGCAGTTTCCTTCAGTTTATTTAATCATTTAAATTTATATTTTGATCCTATTGATCACCAAAAATCCTCTAATCTCTAATCTACCAGACCAAGGCTAGTCTTGAAAATAGTTTCATTTAAATAGAACTGGTAATACTCGCAGAACGCAAGACAAAGAAAATAGAAGTTGAACCGTCTCTGGGCATCTACAAATCGCTCGCTAAATCAGAAGATTTTGTGCGAATTTCGACATTCTCTTCGTTCGAACATTTTATGGATATTTTTCTACTCATTTCGGTTTAGCATCTTCTACGCCTTTTAAAGGTGTAGCTTGGAACACCTAGTGTTTTCCAGCACCGTCAAGCATTGTCATATTCGGTTAGCGCATAAACACTGTGAACTCTAGAATATACTTTGTTGTAACGAGAGTAAGTACTATAACCTTTCTTGTGACAATGAACATATTTTTAGGATTGTCTTAGATTTGAAATTCATTTCATTATGAGCTTTTCAAAATTTAATTTAGTTTCTAGTGACTATATCAAATTGTCAGAATTAAAAGCTTTATGCAATTTTTTTTAAGCCCCTCCCGAAACAAAATCCTGGCTACGGGCCTGCTTTACTATACACTCAACACGAGTTCTTTCCGAATTGCGCTCTGATCTTCTCATTTCGTCTTCGTTGCGTTAGGTGCAACAACTTTAATTGAAACTTTTTCCCAAATAGTGATAAAACAAACATGTAATCAGACAAACATTACAACTTTCTTCAAGAAATCATACATCTCTTCCAATCTTGATGATGATTGAAAAAAATCAAGAGCTAATTATTTTTATTCACAAACAAACCTATTACTAAACAGATTAGTGTTCATATTTGTTTAATGAATTGGCAAAGAGTTTTGCAAAAGTTTTACAGGAAACGGATAATTTGCTGTAATTTAAAACAGACAACTCTAAAAGAAAGCCTCGGCAAATTAGGTGCAAGTGCGATGTGTTCTCTTCCATGTGTCGGAAGCAAGTGATGCTGAAATTATTATCTATGTTTATAGTCTCTAGTTATTTTGGTGGTGTCATCAATGTTATATTTACCAAATTTTATGTAAATTAGAAGCATTGAGTAATCAGTGCTAAGTAATTTTCTTTCGATTTGTGAATAGATTCTGAGCAGTTTCGCTCAGTAGATTAAATTCTGGGTAGTTTCCATTAGTAGATTAAATCATTGAAATATATATTTGACATTGTCCAAAACCCCACGAATTCCGAAATAAAACCTTCAAATAAATAAATAAAACCAAAATGTTCAAATATAATATTTACTTAATCTAGGTAATCTTCTCAAGTTACAACGGTTTCGCAAGATTGTCAAAAGTCAATAGAGCTAAGGCATTCTTGCTTTGTAGTGAAATCAGTAGTTTTTGCACTCACTTTACATTTTGACTTTTACTATAGTTTTAGGGATCTAGGAAAATCAGTCTACGATATTTTTAATTCATAAGTACAATGATATAAAAAGTACCTAAAAAGAATCAACTTAAATAGATAAAAAGATAGTTATTCTGAGTTGCCTGATAATGTTGTCGAAGATAGTCTTTAACCCATTACCTATGAGAGTCAAATGAAAAAAAACATGTGTTTTTTCAGGATTGTTTTGATTACGACATGATCAGTATCATTTAAATTGAAAATTTCATAAAGTCGAGTTAACGCAAACTTCGGATGAAGTCAAAGAGCTAGTAATAGTAGAAAGAAACCTGATCATGAAAATAGGAGTTGAACCTATTTTCTGCATCTACAAATCGCCTGCCTTATCAGAAGATTTGAAGCAAATTTCGACATTCACTTTGTTCGGACATTCTTTGCAACGGTAAACTTTGATTTCACACTGATATATTCCTATTCATGGGGACAACCTTGACGTTGGTTTCGTTCTTCTGATTAGCAAATGCGTGTAAAGTTTCATGAGACGGATTTTTGGATATTTTTCTACTCATTCCAATTTAGCGTCTTCTACAAATTGTAAAGGTGTATCGAATGTGTAGCATTTTCAAGCAGCGTAGCATACAGCGTAGCATTTTCAAGCAGTCCTTAATACTTTGAGCTTTTGACTATTCATTTTTGTAACCAGAGAAATTTCTAACTTGTAAATCAAAAATAATCAAATTTAATTCGTCGATGCACTATAGCCTTTCTTGTAACAGGCAACATATTATTAGAGTTTTTAGTGTCTATTGTCTTATTTTTGGAATTGTTTTCACTAAGAACTTTTCATAATTACATTCAGTTTCCAGTGATTGTTTCAAGTCATCAGAATTAATACATTTATGCAATAATTTTTAAGCCCCTCCCGAAACAAAATCCTGGCTACGGGCCTGCAAGAATGTAAAGTATTCTGGACTAAATGTTCACAAGGTGTAGAAAATGTCAAATTGGAAGAAGCAGACAAATGTCATAGCAAGCGCGGTTGCTTATCAAATCGAACTGCATTGTTATGGATGACAAAGCTTACGACAAGGACGACTTCCGGGGTTTTGCCCTGGACATCAATACTTCAGTGTTCAAGTTTACCGTCCCAAACTAGATTTAAGTGAAGAAAATTTCAAATGTTGCCCTAAATTTCTGATCGGGCAGGCGATTTGTGGGTGTGGTAAAATAGTTCAACTCTCCTTCGGTAGGATCTGGTGTCCGGCCATTATTAACAGCTTGTTAGAATTTGGTGCTAAACCAATTTACTGCACTGGCACTTAAAATTCATTATCTCCAGTTGAGTAACGCCATGCCAAGTGATCCTTGCATTTTTCGCTAAATCGCCGATTTTTATGAGATATGCTTTATTGTATAGGGATTATGGTGAATAGATTTTGTTATACGTATGTCGTTAAAACTTCTTTTTTTCGTTAAGATATTAACATTTAAACTTTATTGCATGATAAAATTGTAAACTATATATCTCAAAAACTTATAAAAATATACAGGGTGTTTGGTTCATGGTTAAGAACCTCTCGGGGGGTGATAGACTGTCATATTTGGAGAAAAAAATTGTTCTACACATGCCATCAAATCTCAACCGTTACAGAGTTATTGAACTATTTGTGTAAAAAACTTATTTGTCTTAAAAAACCCCTAACTCAAGAAGTATACTTTGTATTTCAAATATTTTAGGCCCACTGGGAAGGTGAGAAAATTCCGCATTGAGTGATGCCCTTAAACGTTTCAGCTAATGAGTTTAAGTAGCCTTTTCAAAGTAATTTATTGAAAATTAAACAATTTTGAACGATTTTTCGTTCATTTCTTGAAAATCCTTATAGTTAACCTCATCATTTTAATAACTCAGATTGTTAGTCTTGATGAGCTGCTTAATTCGTTCTTTGACATGATACACTTACCTTTTCTTATTTTCATGAGTTTGGATTATTCAACTTGGATATTTTTATCTCATTTTCACTAATACCAGCTCCAATTGAAAAAGTATGGCACTTATTGTACTTTTTTTCTTTTTATTCGAAAGCTAGGAAAATTTTACAGAGAAAAATGTATTAATACCTTTCAGTTAAGTTAGTTTAGTATTCTTTTAGAAGTAAATTAATTTAAAGTTAGTGCTATTATTAGCATTTTCGTTAATTTTCTTATAATAGTAAATAATAAACATCACCATTATTATCATGGAAATAATGCATCTCAGCAAGTTCTACAGTTCTTTCTCCATTCAATTATCTCTTTTAGTTTCGACGCAAAATCGTTTTTATCACATCGTTTCATATGCAAAAATAACGATTTCGAACCCACTACATTTGTGGCGAGGTCATGCTGTGTTACCTATTAAATAGCAGCAAAATCAAAAGAGATATAGACAAAGTGTCAAATAAAAAGTTATAGAGAACATTTAGGGGCATCAAATGAACAATAGTAACGATAAATTTTGTTGATTAATAATTAGAATAATTGAAGACCTCTCCACAAAACACAAATTTTGAGTTATTTCGGTAGTAAAAAATCATTTATTACACTTAACTAAAAGATATTTGTACATACACTGATAGGACGTTTTCTCAGCTTTCCAATGAAATCTTGTAAATGACGATATAAAGCACATTTTTTTAGATTAGAGTCTTTTAAGCACTTGAAAGTCGGTTACAGGAAAAGTATAGTAATGAAATTACAAAGAAATGAGAAGAGATAGGAATATGACGTCCAAGAACAAATTATGATTCGTCCTAAAACCCAACTTTTGGATAATGGATATTGCTATAATCATACTTCATTATTTCGAGAAAATTAGCAAAAACCTCCTCAAAAACACTAACTTTTAACTACTTTACAGCTAAAAGGTAATTAAAACTAATTAACCAAAAGATATGAGAACACCATTCAATAGGAAATTTTCTCACCTTTCGAATGGAACTAATAGATTTAAAATACATAGTACACTTTCAAAGTTAGAAGCATTTTAAGACAAATAAGTTTTTTACACAAAAAGTTCAATAACTCTGAAACGGTTGAGATTTGGTGGTATGTGTAGAACAATTTTTTTCTCCAAATATGACAATTTATCACCCCCCGAGATGTTCTTACCCATGAATCAAACTCCTTGTATGTACTGTATAAATGAGTAAATAAGGGCACTTTGCATCTATTTAAAAATTTCAATTGTATTTTTTCTTGTGTTCCAACCGCATGATGTTGGATTTGGTGTCATGCTATCCGCGCACATACCAAACAACATACTCACTGTATAACCCTTTCCGATAGCACAATAATTATCTTCTGCGAACCCTATACGGCGGAGACGCTCATTAATGTATAAAGATTCGTCACGCCTCTTGCCATCACACGAACCAAACCCCGATACATTGAATCCGTTATCCATTTTTCCAAGATAGCCGCCAACCAGACTTCCCAAATGAACATCGAACACCATGTTCGTTCTAGTTTTGTGCTCATCATAAACCCACATTTCATTTCGTGTGTAAACTCGAACGCGCTAATGCGTACCAAAACACGTACACATGTTCGTCTGCATAACCGAACCCCATGTACGTACGCGGTGTTCGTACACACAGGTTCTTGACACTAGTTTTCTCTTTCTATCACTCATCATCACTAGTGTTGACTCATTCTGTGCAGACTTGTCGATGTTCATGGGAAGACTGCCGCCAACTATGTAAACTTCCTTTGACGAGTAATACTATGGAATATCACAGCAAAAAGCACGTTTTGAAATAAAATTTCTTCTTAACAGTAAATATAAGTTCATAGAAGAAAAAAAATTATGGGGAGATTTTTTTTTGTAAAAATGTTCTTCTTGAGACTAAAATTTTTTTGACAATCGAATTTTTTTATACTATTTTAGACATGCTTCGTTTATTTTTTGTTATCGATTTTTAACATTTCATGTGGATTTTTTTTTCAGAAATTATATTTCAAGCGCAGCACACTTTAATGGTGTCCGAATAAGCTAAAAATTACATTGGTTAATTTTTCGAAGAAGTCAAAATTTGTAGAAAATTTTGGTTTGGTGGGATATTAGAATATGGCCATTTTTATTGGCACCTTCCTTATTGAACATTGGTCATACAAATTTTGGCTTTGAACTTTGAGGCCCCGCTTTAATTTTCAAAATCTTCAAATCTTTTTTAGATTTTCCCATACTAATTTCTATTACTACATTTTTGCCTTTCTCATATAGAAAGGTTATGCAATCACTCTGAAAAACGTCAACCTAATCCCGGCCCGGAGGGCCGAGTGTCATATCCCATTCGACTCAGTTCGTCGAGATCGGAAAAAGTCTGTATGTGTGTGTGTATGTGTGTGTATGTATGTGCGTATGTGTCAAATAATGTCACTCATTTTTCTCAGAGATGGCTGGACCGATTTGCCCAAACTTAGTCTCAAATGAAAGGTGCAACCTTCCCATCGGCTGCTATTGAATTTTGGATCGATCGGAATTCTGGTTCCGGAATTACGGGTTTCAGAGTGCGGCCACACAGAAATTTCTCATAAAAACTATAGGAAAAATTAAAAATAGAATTTTTATTTTTGATGCTAAATGTATTCAAGGTGCATAAAACGTCGAGATTTGATGCAAACACGAAAAAAATTTGACGAAGATTCACTTTTTTGGATTTTGCACATTTTTGCCTTTCTCATATAGAAAGGTTATGCAATCACTCTGAAAAACGTCAACCTAATCCCGGCAAATTTTTTTTTCGACTCGCATAAGGTTTCTGGATTTTAACAGGGGCGTAGTTGATGGTTTACGAAGAGGGGTTACACCCCCCCCCCCTCTACTGTTCACTCCCCTCCTTTAAAAATCTCCTTAAATCACCCCTCAGACCACCACCTCATACCCCTCCCTTTCAACCCCATCATCTTTAAACCACCACTATATTACAAAGCATACCAATTTAAGCTGGGGAGTCGTTCATTCATGGGACTTTCGCCCTCCTCACATACCCATCCCCGCATGACAAAATGAGTTAGCAAGCAGATAACATTGATCTAATGCTGATTAGGCTAATGGAGTATGATATTTTTTTGTTTCAAGTGTTTCACCGTCAACACGTAGCTCATCAAGTTCGTGGCTGGCATGCCATTGTGTATAAGTGCAAAGTGTACTAAGAATGTAATGGACATTTCCACAATTATGTTGAACATAAAAAGCCTCCGTGCCATAGTTTAGAGAAATGAGAAAGGCACAATTGCACCGCTAGGTGGATTAAAACAGGTTTTTCCTGTTTTATTTCGACTATGTTAGTCACATTTTCTTTTTTACATTTTAACGACATTCAATTAGCTGGAGATTACTGGGTAGGAAAAGTTATGAAAATTAGAGCCATAGTACTCAAGTGAGAGCAAGGATGTGAAGTAAACAGATCGGAAAACTAGAAGTGGCAGGGTCATTAGAGCAGGCTTAATATCGTACGGGCTTAATCTTTGTCTTCTGCTAATGAGGGTCGAGCATAGGCAGCATAACTACGAATCACCCGCGTTCATTAGCATGTGTCGTGGTATAGATAGACGTGTCTGTCTTTACCGTGACAACCGACAATTACTAAAAATCTCAAATGCAAGCAAAATGCCAGTGGCAGATCCAGTGTGAGGGATCCCCGAGAAATTTCCACTTATTGAGAAGTTACAAAGTAGTTTCAATTTTATATAAGCTTCAAACGCAAACCAAATTTGGCCACCAAAACTGCTTTTCGTAAGAGAGGCGGGGGGCGGTAAGGTATTTTCGGCGAAAAAAATATCGGAATCAAAAAAAAAATTAGCGTTGCAGAAAAGGTCGGATATCGTCCTGTAGATGGACAACATTGAAACCGATCGACAATAATCTTTCTATATGAGAAAGGCAAAAGGATAAATTCAATTCTTTTTATAGTTAGTAAGGACGATAAGTGTTGTGTTTCTATCTCGCATCGCGTTTTAGTGAGTGTCACTGTCACTCGTTCAATTTTCAGCATTTTTCAATGACGTTTTGAGAAAACATTGCTCAATTGTGTTATTATTTGGAAATTTAATGAATATAGTAACACTCTCTGTATGGCTACAGCAAATTAATAAAAATACGGTTTTTGCGTACAGCGTAATGCACAATGTTCATTCCAAAATAGAAATTTTATACTTTTCTATATCCGCCCCTGGTCATAACCTAACCTGACTTAATGGTCTCGCGCTAATATATCTAGCCAAACATGTCAAATGGCCCTAAGTGAAAATGACAGTTTCTGTTTGTTTACTTTCTCTTTCTCTAATAACTCGGCAGTTTATACGTTTATTATTCAACTGTTAGCAGAATAAACTAGTTGAAATCAGAGTTTTTCGATATATCCTGAAGCAGTATTGAAAAGTTTAAAGATAGCGCCGTATTAATCGAAAGAGAAAGTAAACAAAGAGAGGCTCTTATTTGCACTTAGGACTATTTGACATGTTTGTCGAGATGTATGTTCAAGTATAGGTTTATACGATATACCTACGTAAATCATTGAAATGCATTATGAATTTTATATAGCAATTTCCTTGATATTCATAGGTGTACTATATTCATTTGAATCGTAAAAAGAAATAAATACTACTTATATTTGTTTTTTTTTTCTAAGAATATTCAAAACAAAATATTGTTAGCTAAGCTTACATTGAATTATTTTACTCGGTGAATTTAGAGAAACCTGATATTTCCAAATGAGCTCGCAATCACCTAAGTAGTAGTTATGCTTCTGCTGAGTCACAATATTTCTTTTCTGCAAAATAAATAAAATTGTATGAAGCAAAGAATGTAAAAAATACGGAGAGCAACACTTACATTGCTTCCACCAACTTGAAACTTGGGTGACAGAATAAATCCGTTTCCAACAGTAGAGTTTTTTGTTTTTCATTTTTACTATGCTTTATCGAGTAAAATAATGAAATTTTTACATTAACAATGTTAAGATAAACATAAAACCCGCCAACAAATTCCATTAGCCATACTTATGAAATACATAATCGTCTAATGGAATCAATATTGTACAGCTTTATAGCAGTTCGCTCACGAGACGACAGGACACACGCCCCAAAAAATATTCACTACGGATTTTATTCTACCTATTCCAACGCTGTTGCTGTTGCCGCGTTGTAATAGGTAAAATAAAATCCAAAGTGAATATTTTTTGTGGCGTGTGTCCTGTCGCCTCGTGAGTTCGCTCACGAGGCGACAGGACTTATAAGTCTTGACTTATGAAATTCTTAAGCCTTTTTTCATCAGTGTACATCTGATTGTGAATATTGTGCAATTTTCTGTTGCGATCCTATCGAATCGAGGCATTATAACAAGGGAGTTGTGCATGATTCCTCAAATGCAGAAATGATTTGTAAATTTTACCTTTTTAGTGAACCCTGATTGTATAAAATTCTAATCGTCAAATTTTGCGGATAGTGTCCACTGACAGTTTGTGTCGTACGGGCAGTAAAATACAAATGCGTCACTGAATCACAAACGAAAATCGATGAGAAGTGTACACTATTCACTTTAATTCACTCAAAAAAATTTTACCACTGTCAAAAACATATGTTGTGAACTAAATCCTTGATGGGTTACACTTGCAACAAATCCAACACTCGCGACGTTAGCTTACGGTGTCGATTTTGTTCGCGGGACTTCGAGAGGTTCGCGGGTACTACTGGGCTTCGAATTTTTGATGGGAAGAAAAAAGACGTGGTGTCTCTTACGCATTTATTTTCAGACTAACTAATACAATTCATTTGCTTGCCTTCGTGGCATTTGAGTGTATAGGTAGAAACCTGCATTTGCCATTTCCTGCTACCAACCAAATCGCATATTATGTTATTTACACTCTTATTTCTAACTAGCTATATCTAAATTCATTTCACAACAAAAAACATTTTATTAATTTTGAATTATTCTTATTTCGGCTTCACAACATCCCGGGGCCCGTTGAAACCCTCCGTTTCAACCACTATTGCTCTTGATAGTCTGCTGAGATGTCGACATTCGAATAACTGCCTGAGTCATCAGCTATTTCCATTGGGAGGAGACGGACTTCCGTAATTGCTCGCTTGTAAAGTCCTCGAGCGGTTTTCACCAAAACAACACGCACCAATCCAGAGTCGCCTGCAAATGTCTTTACTACCCGACCAAGGTTCCATAGAAATGGTGGTAGATTATCCTGCTTCAATAACACAAGTGCACCTAGTTGAATGTTGTCATTGGGGTTCTTCCATTTCGCGCGTTGATGCAGCTGACCGAGATAATCCCTGGACCAACATTTCCAGAAATTTTGAACTGAACGACGCATTTCCTGGAAACGTGATAGTCGCGTGACCTTGAGATCGGTGCAATCGGGCTCGGGAATCGAAAACATTGGTTCCCCGATAAGGAAGTGTCCTGGAGTTAACACCTCTAAATCGTCTGGATGGTCTGTCAGGGGGGTGAGAGGCCGAGAATTGAGTATACTCTCGATGTGAACTGCTGCTGTCATCAATTCATCTGCTGTGAACGATCGACCACCAAAGATACGGCGAAAATGGAACTTAAAAGACTTTACTCCGGCCTCCCAGAGTCCCCCGAAGTGCGGAGACCGAGCCGGGATAAAATGAAATGTGATTCCCGACTCAAGGCAGTAGTTCTCCCAGTGATCTGTCTGGAACTGTTGTATGTAGCGTCTGCGTAAGTCCTGCATCTCGCGATCAGCACCAACGAACGCAGTACCATTATCACAATGCAACTCAGTCAAACGCCCACGACGAGATACGAACCGTTTAATTGCATTTATGCATGCGGCGGATGTTAAATCGGGAACGACCTCGAAGTGCACTGCTTTCACCGCCATGCATACAAAAACCGCAACATACATTTTAACGTTGGCACTTCTCCCAACTAACGGACGCACATTGAACGGCCCACAGTAGTCCAAACCGGACTTTGAGAAGACACGAGCAGGAGTTACTCGAACCGATGAAAGTGGAGCCATCTGCTGTTGTGAAGGTGCTGGATTGCAGCGAAAACATGTGATGCATTTTCTCACTGTCCTGCGAGCAAGTTCTCGGCCTCGAAGCGGCCAAAATCTTTGTCGAATAGTTGCGAATAATAAAGACGGGCCGGAGTGTGCCGTCTGAAGATGCAATGATCGCGCGATCAATTCCCCGAAACGATGATGTGCCGGTAACACCATTGGATACCTGCGGTCGAAAGTGTCCTTGAGGTTTTTTAAACGACTATCAAGTCGCAGCAATCCATATTCGTCCAGTATCAAATTCATGTTTTTGAGAGGCGAATTATTTCCCAAAACGACAGTGTGGTTAGGTCGAATGTTTTTCAATTCAAACTGACGAATTTCTTGGGGAAATGTAGTTGCCTGGCATAGTCGAACTAGTCTTTTCAAAGCACCTTCAATATCCTTAGAATGTAGACGTTCGATGATGCGTTGTTGTCTTGAGATCCGACAATTGTTGAAAAAACGTATACACCAAGCCACAACTCTCAGCAACCTTCAAAGCTCCGAGTACCGCTCAAACAAACCATCTTCGATCGTGACTGTTGCTAATACGACCATTTCCCGTCGTTCAGCATTTAATGTTCTCTGTGTTGGTGCAGATAGACTTGGCAATATGATTGGCCAGGGTTCGACCATATTCGAAAGAAAGCTAGCAGCATGCCACCACAATGTGTCATTCAAAATCTGGCTAGGACGTGTCCCACGAGACACACGATCGGCTGGGTTTTGGAATGTTGGTACATGTCTCCATTCGCATCCTTTGGTGAGTTATTGTATCTCAGCGATCCGATTAGAGATAAAAACCTTCCAAATTGCAGGAGGGGAGCGAATCCAATGGAGAACAATCGTCGAGTCCGTCCAAAACGTTGCAGTTCCAGTGAAGTCTGTAGTAGTTCGAACCTTTTCCATCAACTGACTTCCTAATAAAGCAGCGCAAAGCTCTAGACGAGGAATTGTCAATGGTCGTACAGGTGCGACTCGAGATTTCGAAATGAGTAGTCGCGTTATCAGCTGTCCCTCCATGTCTGGGCCCGTAACATAGATACAGCAACCGTACCCTTTCGTGGAGGCGTCGCAGAAACAGTGTAGTGTATACTCTCGGTTGATGTTCCCTACGATGCGTCGAGGAATCTTTAGTTGCTGAAGCTGTATTAATTCTTGGCGGAATCCTAACCACCAAATCCGATCTTCCTCGGAAACCTCTTCATCCCAGCCAATCTTTTTCACCCAGAGACGTTGCACGAATATTTTGGCGCTAACTACAACTGGTCCGACTGATCCGAGCGGGTCAAAAAGCGATAACATTTCCGATACCACCAAACGTTTGTCCGTCGTCGCCAGCGCTGGAATTTTGAAGGCCAGTTGGTCCGACAGAGGGTGCCACAAGAGGCCAAGAGTTTTCAATCCTTCTGCACGTCCAATCTCCAACTCTGAAGTAACATCCCACAGCTCTTGGGGAACATGCTTCAATGCTGCTAAGTCATTTGAACATCACTTCCTTAGTGAGAATCCGCCAAGCGAAAGCAAATTACACAGCTCGGCACAATCTGCTGCGACCTCCTCTATGTCGTCGCCACCAGCTAGAACATCGTCAACGTAAATTCGCTTAGTAACAATTTGTGCAGCCCGAGGAAAATTTTGACCCTCGTCTTCCGCAAGTTGATTTAAGACCCTGGCAGCATGATAGGGTGAACTAGACAGACCATATGTGACGGTTTTCAGTTGGTAATACTTCAGTGGTCCGGACGGATCCTTTCGCCAAATAATTTATTGGAACTTGCGGTCTTCTTGATGCACCCAGACCTGCCTGAACATTTTTTCTGCGTCTGCCGTGAAAACAAATCGAGGCATCCGAAAATTGATCACAGTAGCCAGCAAAGGAGGTTGCACTGTAGGACCACTGTGGAGAATATCATTCAACGAAAGCTTGCCTGCTGCCTTACTGCTACCATCAAAGACGACGCGAATTTTTGTCGTGCTACTCTCGGGACGAAGAACGGCATGGTGGGGGAGAAAAAACTGCGGGCCTACAATACGTGAACATTCCTCCATATGTCCTAACTGCTCGTAATCTTCCATGAACTGTGTATAGGCTTCACGTAAACGCACATTTCCCGCAAATCGTCGCTCCATCATCACGAATCGCCGCAATGCTGGTGTATAAGAGTCCTCTAATAGGGATATCATATTTTCTCGAAATGGCAGCCGAACGATGTAACGTCCATCCTTATCTCTGGACACTGTATCACGAAAATGGGATTCAACTTCTTGCTCTTCCTGAGATGGTGATTTTCCGATGTCGAAATTTTCGATCTCTCTTGAATATTCAAATCTTGTCCTATTGCGACGTGACACACCACCTTATTCTTATCCGTTGTAGCGAGTTTGCCTGAAACTACGTAGCCCAGAAGAGTTTTCTGCAACAGAGGAAATTCATTAGCAAGAATGAACTGATGCGGTTCGATAAGGGTATAAAACAGTTCCGCTCTAATAATCAGGTCAACTCCACGGCTGATATTAAATCTCGGGTCCGCTAATGGTATGTTGGGGGGAATTTTCCAGTGAGACACATCCACATGTTGACTAGGCAAACAAACTGTCAACTTTGGCAGCACCAGGTAGTTCAACGGATGTTCGAATGTGCCAAAACGAGAAACAATAATGGTATCCACTCTATGGTGTACAGTGACAGCGGCCTGGCCTATGCCGCTAATGGGAAGGTTGATTCGCGAGCGCTTCAAGCCCAAACGTTGACACAGTGCCTCCGAAATAAAATTGGATTGAGATCCACTATCCAACAAGGCTCTGGTATGATGAGTTTTACCACTGATATCCTGAATACCAACAACAGCTGTTGATAGAAAGACGACGTTATCCTGGCGCTCATTGGATTCAGTAAGAGTCGTAACATTTCCATGTGGGTGATACGAGAAAGCTGGTTCTAACGCGACACGATTGGCAGGTGACATATGCGATTGTTCCTCCCCTACCAACGGCGAAGTACTGTGCTCCTCATTTGTACAGATAGCCGTTGCTGCTTGGGTGACAGCTGACGAATGCTTTTCCTCTCCGTGTGGTACTGTTGCTACTGGTGGTAGGTGCAGCAAAGTGTGGTGTTTTTTAGCACACGTTCTGCACAGACTGCTGTTACAATCCCTGGCCATATGCCCACCGCGCAAGCAATTTATACATAAGCGATGAGTTTTTGCAAATTCGAGGCGTTTGTTGGGTGTTTGCCTAAGGAAGGTTTCGCATTGAGTTACCATATGTGGCTGTTTACATCCTGGGCATCTTGGCACATTGTCGGAGGCCACATGAGACGAAAACGGTTTTCCCTTATTCAGTTTAGAGTTAGAGCCTGTAGAGAGCGTACCACTAACGATCTTGCATTTTTGCAGCGGACGCGATCTTTTATGGATAAACTCTAGCAAGTCACTATACTGAGGTGCTTCTTCGTCCTTACACCTGTTCTCCCATTCCAACAGAGATTTTTCGTCCAGTAGACTGCTCAGTCGTTCCACTAGAAAGGAGTTCCAGTGACTCTCCGGTTCTTCCAGCTTGTCCAAAATACCAACATGACGGTTGAATTCGTCTGCGACTTCAGCGAGACTAGCAGCGGAATCCTTGCGCGCGGAAGGGATTTTTAGAATCGCCGACATATGTTGCTTCACGAGAAAGTTGACATTTTCATACCGATCGGTGATAGTCTTCCACGCGAGCGCATAGTTGTCTGACGTTATCGCAAAGGAAGCTATTAGCCGGGCAGCTTCACCCTTGAGGGAGCTGCGCAGATAGTGCATCTTTTGTACTCCCGAAAGATTAGTATTAGTGTGGATCACGGATTTGAAAAGGTCTCTAAATTCAATCCACTCCTCCGGATTTCCTCTAAATTCCGGAATGCGAAGTTCAGGAAGCTTCACCGGTAGTGTGTGGTTAGCAAGAGGCTGATGTCCTACAGCGGTTACGATGGGATTTTGCTCTGTTGTGAGTTGTGGCAGAATGGTTAGCAGCGCTGCCTTCAGCTCGTAGTACATTGTTTGGAACTGCAACCGGGTATCTGAAAAACTTTCCACTTCATTCTCGAGTACCTCGATTTCCTCCTGAACACACTCGAACTTTTCCCAGAGGTCATCGAGATGTGTGATCCTAATTGCCACTTGATTTGTCTGGTCCGGTGTAAATTCCATATAGAATTTCTGAATGAGTTCCGCCGAACCAAGAATATTGCTTCTCCGCCGCAACAGAGTTTTGTAATGGAGAGAATGTTTGTCCGGAGTCGATTTCGAGGAAGATTTCCTGGTGGCGACCTTCTTTGGAGCCATTACAAAAATGGTATACAATTAGTCACCTAATTCGATGTGGTCTGGACACGTGGCAAAACTTAACCTCAACTGCTGGATTTGCTGCTTGACGACGGCTTTTCGGGAATCCGTAACAATTCCGTGTTGAGGGGTGTCGGTCGACGACGAGAGTGAGTTGTCCAGTTTTAACCAACTGGGTGCGAGAGTAATTCGACCACACCACCAGCAGCACGTGGAATCCCAATTCAACACTGTTATGTGGGAATTCCTCCCGGGTTTCGGCACCAACTTTGTTGTGAACTAAATCCTTGATGGGTTACACTTGCAAAAAATCCAACACTCGCGACGTTAGCTTACGGTGTCGATTTTGTTCGCGGGAATTCGAGAGGCTTGTTCGCGGGACTTCGAGAGGTTCGCGGGTACTACTGGGCTTCGAATTTTTGATGGGAAGAAAAAAGACGTGGTGTCTCTTACGCATTTATATTCAGACTAACTAATACAATTCATTTGCTTGCCTTCGTGGCATTTGAGTGTATAGGTAGAAACCTGCATTTGCCATTTCCTGCTACCAACCAAATCGCATATTATGTTATTTACACTCTTATTTCTAACTAGCTATATCTAAATTAATTTCACAACAAAAAACATTTTATTAATTTTGAATTATTCTTATTTCGGCTTCACAACAACATATATCTTATACATCCTTTTACATTTTCGAAAAATTAACGGATGTGGAAAAAATGGTAGCATCCGACGCGTATGGTTACTACGATCTTCTTATTGTCATGACTGCTAGGATCTCGGAGAATCGTTTTATTCGAACATGTACGTTAAATTCAATTTGTATACTACAATCAAATACAAATATGTATTTCCTACAACCTAGAGTAAAGGAATTAATATGTCTTAATGTTGTGAAGTCAAATAAGGTAAGAGTTTACGGGAATACAATAAGAATAATAACTACAAATAGATTTTTAAATATTCAGAATGTTGCCATAACTGGCGTTATTAGTAACATGATAATGCGCCTGATCTGCCACTATCAGGTACATGTGCGATTGATGCGAACGTTAATAGGAAGATACTGTACATTCGTTTTCATACGTGTCAGGCGTTTTGTTTAAAGCTAACGCTTTTTGTTTCTTTTGATCATGTTCATACAAGAGCTATTCCACAGAGGAACGCAAATCGGTATACTGATCAATCAATTATAATTTGTCTGAATCTGTGTAAAGTTAAACCGAAATCGATTTGCTTCATCGAAATGCTGTGTTCCATAAAGAGGCGACCTCAGTTTGATTATTCCTCATTTTTTTGCCTTTCTCAATAGAAAGGTATTGCAATTGCTCTGAAAACCGAATTTTTAACGGAGGCCCGGAGGGCCGAGTGACATATACCATTCGATTCAGTTCGTCGAGTTCGGCTAATGTCTGTGTGTGTGTATGTATGTGTGTATGTATGTATGTGTGTGTGTATGTGTGTGTATGTGACCAAAAATGTCACTCATTTTTCTCAGAGATGGCTGAACCGATTTTGACAAACTTAGTCTCAAATGAAAGGTGCAACGTTCCCATAGGCTGTTATTGAATTTCTAATGAATCCGACCTCCGGTTCCGGAATTACAGGGTGATGAGTACGAACACGCAGAAAATGTCGATTTTAATAAATTCTGCAATGAATGTATAAAGGTGAACATTTTTCCAAAATATGACCACAACAGCTTCGATTTGTAGTATTAGGTCACTAACATCCATTTAAAGTCTATTTGGCAACATTGGCCACCATCATCGGTTCCGGAAGCCCCGGCGGAAGTATCTAAATTCAGAATAACAGTCACATCGGTTTCTCGAAGATGGCTAGACCGATTCGACTAAACTTGGCCTCAAATGAAAGGTATTGCGTCCCCGTAAATGGCTATTTAATTTCATCCCGATCCGACTTCCGGTTCCGGAGTTACAGGTTGTGGCGTGCGATCACATAGCAAATTCTCAAACAACTTAAATTTGCTGTTCTAGGTCACCGACGGCCAACCAAACTTTCGTTGACTACATTGACCACCATAGACGGTTCCGGAAGTGCCCGGGAAAAGCGGCCATCTTTCAAAATTTACGAACTCACATCAGTTTCCCGGAAATGGTTGGGCCGATGTTCACAAACTTAGTCCCAAATGATATAATATCCCCACAGATGTCTATAAAATTTCGTACGGATCGCTTATATGGGTCCGGAAATATAGACTAAATCGTCAGGTCACATATGAAATTCCCATATAAAGCTAAGTATGCACCTCCTGCGAAATGAAATTTCCTATACAAAACCTATGCATAAAAAACGTCGCGAAATGTTCGCGAAAAAAATTTTCGTTTCCATTTCGTAAGCGAAAACGATAACGAAAAATGAAGTTAGCTGAGACACGGTTCGACAAACGATAAGTCTCATAATACTTCCGCGAGACGGCGCTGCTTTCTATGCGCTGTCACCAAGGCAAACTTTTTCCTTGCGAAATAATGGTCAGCGGTATTATTTCGCACGGAGGCTCGCGAAATTTTGACAGGTTGCAATGAAAAAATATAAGAAAACACAAGATTGGTAATTTTTTGTATTTTTTCATCGCAACCTGTCAATATTTCGTAGTTAAGAAATTCAATATATCGAATTTGAATGGTAAGTTTAAAAATATTACTGGAAGTGTGATGGTTTCTAGTTTTAAACAATTAAATTTAAATAATTAATATTATTTGCAGCACACCCGAACAAAGCAAATCAGCTCAACTAATCTTGTCTCAACATCCTGGATCTGGCAATCAGCCAATCAACATTAAATCGATGCAACCGCAGCAGTACCAACTACTCCAAATCCAGCAACAGCCAACAACCCCTCAAAAAAGGACCACATAGCAATTACTGCTCAAACGAACAACAGGAGTTTAGGAATGATGGACACATCGGAAAACATTTCATCGGCACAGTAAAACTTGTCTGCCACTATTTTTACCAGCGGTTGCGTTCCTGATTTAGAGAAATCGGAGTCAAGCACAAAAGCTATATTCCAGCCTTGGTTCCTACCAGTTCCTTGCATGAAAATATCACTGCCTCCACAGTGCTCGTGATTCCATTCCAGCAGCAGCAAGCAATCACTATTCGAGTGCTTATCGCCAACATTTCACAGCAAGCTCGGCAGCAGAACCACCTTCAACCATAACATCAGAAAATTAAGATTTCCTCCAGACCATGACCATCATCCTAAAGGTCGGTAGCAATAACGTTCAGCCGACGGTACAACCTGGTCAGCAACCGCAATTAGTGCAATAGATCCAAGCCAAATGTAGAAGACCATTGACCAACTGCAAAAAAGATAGCAACATCACATTCAAACACAGTAGCAGCAGCATACTATACTGTTCCATGCGGTGTGCAGGAGGACTTTTTTATTCAGTTGGTGCGGCAAGGTGAGACATTTTTATTACCTTTTTTTATTTCGAAAGGATCAGTATCGTGTTTAGTACATTGTAATGTAATACCCTATTCTTCTTTAAAAAGCTCGAGTTCACTCATTTACGGATATTTTTTATTATGATTTTTTTCAGATCGAACACCAACATATGTTGTATATCATGGTAATCACCCAGCAAGAGAACGCAGTGATAATGGATCAACAGAAAACACAACATCAATATGCTCGGAAAGGACTTTCTCTTTCGGTATGTATTTACCAGTAGCATCCCTCCTCCAAACATTCCTTTGCATATCTAGATGTCCTTATCAATTCACAGAACAAACATAATGGCACGTCATGTTCAATCGGCTAACCGTTTGGAATAAGCGCTCATCATCGGTTTCATGGCAGGGAAGTGAGCAGGCAAAAGAAGGCATCGTTTTTTCCGCAAGGTCGCTCTGGTCAAAATTTCAGCGAATTGCAAGGAATAAACCATCCGAGGGACAGTACCTGTGCTGATTCAGGACGATTTCCCATACTTTGTACCTTGCTATTGAATTTTAATACCCGATCGAAACGATGGCAAGCGCTGCCGATAACTGGGTCAAAAAGAAATTTCTGCACTCGGTAAGTGTTTTTTTGTTATAACCTATTTTTGAAGCGATCATTGGGATGGGATGTGAATTTTTCTTTTTAATACAAATAGGTTAGCGAACTGAGTACATATCACCAAGGATAAGGATTCAGAGCCGGCGGCTGGCAGTCCAGAGAAAGAGAATGCGGAAAAACCTAGTCCACCGGCAGTAGAACCAAAGCTGCACCTGATGTTTGGAGTTCGGTAGCTACGGAAATTCTGACTCTAGCAGCTCCAGAAGAAAAACAAGCTGCAAGAGAAAATGGAGAAACAGATTCCTCCGCGGAAGATGGAGAGGCATTCAAGTAAGTCGAAATCTGCAGAAAATTTTGATTAGGCCATTAGGAACATTGAGAGCCTCTCTTTGTTTACTTTCTCCTTCGATTATTATGACGTCACTATAACACTTTGCACTAATTTTCCAGTACATAGCCGATGGTTTTTACTAAAATATTAGGCAAAGAGTTGAGTACTAAATATTGAAACGACCGAGTAATAAACAGAAGAGAAAGACCCCAAAGAGAATCTCATTGATGCTTACGTCCTATTCTAAATTTTCTCCCGAAATATTCAGTATCAGCTTTAAAATTATCCATGACTAATCTTTTAGCCCGGCGGATGCAAGTTTGCTAATGAAAAATGTTCGTTAAGGTCTAGTAGAATCAAAGCTGGATCTGGAGGTGCAGCGGAAGGATTGGTTGGTTAAAACTTTCGAAGCTTTGCACATGAAGCAGGAATTACTACAGAGAGTCTATGCGATGGGTTTCAACGCCCCTTCCAAGATTCAGGAGATGGCTGTACCTACTCTGTTGACCGGTCCGCCACGGAATATAATCGCCCAGAGTCAGTCGGGAATAGGAAAAACCGCTGCCTTCGTGCTGGCAATGCTCAGTTGAGTCCATCAGTTAAAAAACTATCTGCAGGTGATTTGCCTTTCCCCCACGTATGAGCTGGCAATTCAGAAGGGGGAAGTAGATGCCAAAATGGCAAAGTTTTGTCCGGAAATCAAACTTCCTTACGCCGTTCGCGGTGAGGAGACCATCAAAGGGGCGAAGCTGACTAATCATATCATCATCGGAACACCCGGCAAGCTAATGGACTGGGGTATAAAGTTCAGGACGTACGACCTAGTTTTCCCTTTTTGTACTGGACGAGGCGGGTGTTATGGTGGGTGTTCTTCTTGGCCACGTACGAGCGCGAGGTGATGGAGTTTGTCGAGTACATCGTACCCAATCCGATAGTCATTCGGCAGGCGCGGGAGCAAAAATCACTCGATAACATCAAACAGTACTACGTCAAGTTCCGCAACGAGGACGAGAAATTGTGTGATTACCGTCGGACAAGCGATCATTTTCTGTCATATGATGTATAGGACAGTTGTAAACTCCAAGTAAACTTATTTTCAGAACTGTTAATCGATCGAAACAGGTACGCAAAACGGCCGGTTGGTTGACCGGCAGGCTGTCCCAGGATGGTCACTCGGTAGCGGTACTGTCCGGTGATCTAACGGTGGAGCAACGGTTGGACGCTCTGGATCGATTCCGAACCGGACTAGAGAAGGTACAGATTATAACGAACGTTTTGTCCAGGGGTAAGTTCCACCACTTGATTCTGGCTACAGCACCAGGTTACGGAGAGATTCTTTCGTCTTAGGTATCGACGTCGAACAGATGACCATTGTCGTCAACTTCGACCTGCCGATGGATCAGCAGGGACGAGCCGATTGCGAAACGTATCTACATCGAATTAGACGCACCGGTAGATTCGGTAAGTGTGACTCATTCTCGTGATCCTATAGATTGTATTTCTTCCCACTTCTTTAACAGAACGGAATCACCATCAACCTAGTGGGCAGTGATCGAAGCATGATGATTTGCAGATCAATCAAAAAACACTTCCGGAAAAAGATTCAGTTGCTAGACGCGGAGAATTCGGACGAAATTGAAAAGATCGCACCGTATGTTTTCGACCAGCTACTGGTGAAAGGCGTAGGAGCTTTTTTGGGTCATACTTGTTTTGATTCTGAATTTATAATTTTATTATTTTTTTTATTTCTTGACCTGACATAAGGTATACAAATGTAACCAACAGGGTATCGTAAGCTAATAAATTTACAATTACAATTTAGCTCTACCCAGTTCTATCCAAACATTTGAAAAGGGCCTAACTGCAAAATGTAACAAATTGAAATTTCATGTTATCCATTAACAAATATCTACCCGAGCACGTACATAACGCAACATTTGATTATGAAGAATTTTGATAGCGATTTTACAACAATTTATAAAAGGGCCTAATTGATTTTTATGACCGAACTGATTATGAAAGGACCTAACTTATTGAAAAGTGCCTAACTAGCAATACACTCGTTTTAAATGGATTATAACGTATTGTATTATAACTGATTGTAAAAGGCTTTTAACATCTTTTCCATAATTTACATACAGGGCCAATCTGATTTTATGATGTTCAGTGGGGTCAATCTGACCATCAATTTAGAATTCAGTTAATGGTTATAACTTTCAGTTAAATGGACTTTTAAGAACCCGACTTTGTTTTTTATTTTATTTTGTCGTTGAACGGCCAGTAGAGAAAGCGGTGGAAAAATTATCCGAAAGACTAACCTTGAAGCAGAAGATGAAAAATATTTTGCTCATTATCATGTGAATCAAAATTCCAAGAAGACAAAACATAGCTATAAAAACACAAAAAGATATCTTAACTGATATATGCTTTGAAGCGATTCAAGGCGAAAGTGACTGGGTTTGAATTTAGTATATTTTTACATTTATTTATTCCTTCATTATTTACTTATATGTTCATTTATTTCTGGGGAAAATTTTCATTAAGTCGTATCGTAAGTAACAATGTTATTTTTTTGGTTTACTTTTTACTCTGTAATAAACCAAGCCGTTTAAACATTCGCCCCTTCGTTCTTTGCATAATGTGCTAGACGAAACCATCGTCCTTCGATATGTGCTGAAACATATGTGAAATGTGTAACCGTTGGTTCCATTGCTTAGGTTTTTGTTGTAAATATTATTTGTTTGTCTTTAGAACCTTCACGTTTTTTGTACTAATTTACACAACAACAGTAAGCAGGGTAGTGAAAGGGTGCGTACCGCTGCAAACTGTCAGCTTGACCCGGTAGCTAGCCGACCCTGCGATACCAGCAATAGAGTCGGTTCTGCCGTAGAGCCTTGTTCAATCGTTAGGTAACAATTGGCGCCCAACTAAAAGTCCGCGAAAGGTAATCAAGGGTTCGGTAGAGTTCAAAAATCTAAGGATTTTTCCGACGGGAGGTGGCAGGGATTCGTGTAAAGCACGAATGTTTGTGCCCTTCCACTGTCCCACTGCTCCAAAAGAAAAGAAAGTGAAAGTGACGATAAAACGCGATAAGAGGTCCTGAACGCCAAAGAGGACACTATACGCTTTCCAAAATCGTTTTCTGCGCGAAGAAATTCGTGTTTTTTGGTTTGCCTTGTGTGTCGTGAACCGTTAATTTTGATTCATTCCATGAAAATTCATAATTTTGCTTTACATACTGTACCGAATCCACATTAGTTTAACAATAGCACAAATTTTACATACCTTTTTGCAATAATTGAATCATTCATCATTTTATCATCTACGCTTTGCTCTATTTCACTTGTGATCCGCACACAATAGAGCGCACCGATGATATAAATTGAACCTTAAAAATTGATCAGCACAAAAATGATCAGAATACGCAGATCGGTTGGATGAGGATCAATCTACCTACGATCCATACCAATCTGCTAATCAAAATAAAATTGGAAGATTGCAATTGTGCATAGGAAGTCTTACTTCAGGACAGTCGCTCCCCGTTGGGTACTGATAGCAGTCCCAACCAGTGTAATACGCCCGGCTTCCATAGCCTGGGTTAATCTAGTAGTGAAATTGAACCTGGATGGTTAAATATTGAAACTTACCGCAAAGATAATAACGCGGGGAATAGGTGAAATTTTAACTGCATAAAATTTTGTCTGAAATGATGAGGCGGAGAATGAAGTTCGGACCATTTGAAAAGATAGGTTCGGATAGTTTAAAAAGAAGTTTATTTTAATCATTTACAGGTATTTTGATGGCCGATCGGGCCAGACCGTAAGAATTGAACGGCAGGATCGGATGTTGGCTATGGCCAGAGGGTACGGACGAAGTTTCCAATTTTTCTCTGGGGCCAACGATTTGGATCCTGTGATCCGTTTGTTTGCTGGTTGGTCCGATGGCATCATAAGTACTGTAAAGGAGAGAAAGAGAACAATTAGTTTGGAAAAGGAAGATGAACCGAACACGGAAGGAATTGAAATCTCGTCAGTTCGTGTTTCTTGTTCATACTTGCCTTTTTTATTTTACCACGGGTATCCATAGTCGCACTGGCCGATCCGGGGAACGATGGAGGGGTTAAATGTTTTGCCTTCCATCCGAGCGCCGACGGTGGAGATGCGATGAGTGGATGGCTCACTAGGTAAAATTGGCCATATCTGTAATAGAAAGAATGGCTCAATTATAACATCCAATTTTTTAATTTGTGCACTTTTACTTACCTGTAGTGCATCTTGCAAGTCAAGATGGCTTCATGGTTGATCCCGGGAAGATTTGATGGTTACTGCAGGTCAATCTTTCGCAGAAAAATTGCATCCTGGCAGCAAAATACCACCACTGGTTATGTCCTAAAAGAGACAATTTTTTAACAATGAACAGCTGTCGAAGGCTAAGTTTCGATATGTTCATTGATAATTTATCACTTACCTCGATTTTCGTTGAAAATTTGGCCGATTTCAACGATTATTGCACTGAAATTACACTTTTAGCACTTTCGTCACTAAATAAACATTGAGCATAACGATATGCTCCCATGACATTGGTGTGACGTTTTGTAGCTGACGTGAGAAACGTCAGGTTGCCCGCCGGTAGACTTGCCCGCCTGGGGGTTTGCCGTGGGAATCGAAAGTGATCTAAAAGTGTTGTAGATACATGTAAATAGGGTGTATACTATTTTGTTGCAAACTTTTGTAAATAGTTCGTCCAATTATTTAAAATGTAGTATTTTGTTTGTATAGTTGTTTTGTATATATAAATTTGATTTGTACATATTATGTTTGAATTTTTAATTTGTTTATTTATTATTATAATATGTTTGTAAATTATAATTATGGTTTCGCGCGTTGTAAATATGTTGTAAATATTGTTTGTAGAATTTTGTGTTCACTTTAAGCCGAGGATGATTTTAGGGAAGCATTTGATTTAAAAAAATGTAAAATCACTTTGTGCTTTCACATTTTTTTCACCGGAGTGGTGGATAGTGTAACCGTTGGTTCCATTGCTTAGGTTTTTGTTGTAAATATTATTTGTTTGTCTTTAGAACCTTCACGTTTTTTGTACTAATTTACACAACAACAGTAAGCAGGGTAGTGAAAGGGTGCGTACCGCTGCAAACTGTCAGCTTGTCTCGGTGGGTAGCTGAACCACCCAGCCTGGAGACGCGCGATGCTGAAATTTTAAAAATGGTTTTTGGATAAAAATTGGAGGGAAATGCATCTTAAAATTATTATAAAAGGACCAGCAGTTTCAAACTCTGGTCTCTTTTCTATCAGGCGTCCGTGTGCTGAAGTATATTTTATCCGGTGAAGTTAAGTGTATACCCCCCCCCCCTTTGGGGTGGGAAGTGTGTTATAACGTTTACAGCTGGTTCAGGTAATTCGGATTTTGACCGGAAGAGTCCAGCAGACCATTAAGCAACTTCGCGTTGCTATTTTCTTCACCAGGACCTCTTAGCGCCGCATCAAATCGTTCAGCACACGGTTCGGCACGCGAATCCGGGAGGATTCCGCGCCTAATCGTAAAGGACCGTCGTTCGTCATCCGGCGCTGCGCGCCTCCGCTTCATACCCTCGGGCAAAGGCCCTAATCGCAAAGGAGGGTCCCCTCTCGGTGGTGGCCATTGCGGTTAGCCGCGGTCACGCCGATGCTTGCCAAGGAGGGAAGACGCCTGCCTGCATCCAAGCCAGCAACGCCTGCTGGTCCGTCCACCCGCTGCATCTGGATCACCATCGTACCGGTACCGGGGCCTTCATCCGGCCAGTTTCGCCGACGTCCGCGAGGGGATCTCGCCCGTCGGCATCGTCAGCGTCGCGACGCACATCAACAGCAGCAGTAAAAGTACGGTACGTTGAGTGATAGCAGTAGTGCACACGCCACAATTAGAATACAAATTGTAAATTACACCCCACACCCACACACTACAAATACTCACAAATAAAAAGTGTATAAGAAAAGTGAATGGTCTTAGATCTTTGTTCTTGATCCGCGTTGCCCTTGATTACCCGGTAGCTAGCCGACCCTGCGATACCAGCAAAAGAGTCGCTTCTACCGATGAGCCTTGTTGCATCGGTAAGGTAACAAATGTTTATGTTAATGCCTATAAACCGAGAAATTATTCATTAATTTATTTACCAATTTAATTACTTATTGGTTTATTAATTTCTCTATTTATTTATTATTCATTTATATTTCAGTGTAGATGTCTCACAATCCTTTCTGATTATTTAGGTTAAATTTTCCTTAAGCGGGTCTGACAGTGCAAAATTTTAAAAAAAATCAGATTTTTATTTTTGGATATTTTGGATCCCTAAGACAAGAAATATATGCCCAAGAAAGGATTTACTCGAATTCAACTTGGTTCGACTGCTAGAGCCCATCAAACTACCAACTATCAATTTTCATATGAGGAGGCTGATAAAATCGGGTCTTTGGTGTATTTAATATTTTATGTTTTTTATTTTATATTTAATATTTATTATTGAATATTTAACATTTAACATTTGATATTTAATATATAAAATATAATATTCAATGTTTAATATACATATTCAATGCGTGATATTTAGTATTTAATGATCAATGTTTTATATTTGATATACAATACTCAATGATGATGAATGCTCTACTAGACTCGTCACACAAACGTCACATAAATGCGCGCATCACATAGCATCGCTTGAGAACTTCGCGATAATACAAACCCGGTCGCAAACGTGACCGTTCACACACACACCGTTACCCACCGTCTAGCATACAAAAAAGCAGCCTGGTGATTAAGTAAACGTGCTATAGCACATACGGTATTCTTGAAGTACAGCAGTTGTTGATCCGATTGGTTGACGATTCGTTTGACCTTCGGTTTTGTTAAGTGACTAATTTAGTTATATAATATAATCCAGTAATTTGGAATCACGATTCAGACCATGGAACACTTTCCCGGGATTCCTTAAACCTTCTCTAGTGTTTCATGCATTAAGAATTACCACGAATTACTTATGGCAATAAATTTGAATTACGATTCTCACAATTGTTATACCAAAAATAGGTTTGTATCCGTACTGATTATTGGTAGCATTCCCTGAGACTTCCAGAACCTTTAGTAGTAGCCATTGTTATCATAATCGATTTTTAACGTCAGCCAAAGTTTAAAGCCTAGAGTTTGGTTCGACCTGAAACCGATTGAGTCGGAGTCGGTTGTTATATTTGCGCTGGAATCCATTCCGGATTCAGAAACGTGTTTCGAAAGGTAGTTTCCCCGAGACATGTGAAAGCGGTAAAGGCGGCCAAGGCAATCAGATTTGCTTCTTAATGGTCAAACGCCGATTTAGACTTATGATTACAATAGATTTGGTTTGAGCGAATTTCGATCATTTCCCTGGGTCTTCTAGAACCGGTAGAAGCAGCCAATTTAGATAAAAAATGGCCAGCCAATGATTTAAATTTCCGATTGCAGGAATTGTGCTGTCTAAATTGATCAGACAACTTCCCCGAGTCATCCGGAACCGTCACAAATAAGCATTATAATTAATCATGCTCGAAATATGAGTACGTCACTTCCCTGAGAGCTTCATGAATGGCAAATAGGTTTACAATTGTTACCGATTACATACACATCCGTGATGAATTAATAAAATACATAATTTAAAACATTCATATGACAGCAGAAATATAAAAAAGAAATAAACAACAGCTGATGTCGTTTTTCAGTTATCAAAAGCGACATCTAACAGCAAACACACAGACTAGTTTTCGCGAGCAAATGTCAAAATTCCGCACGGAAGAAGGAGAAATATTTCGCGACCTCATTTCGCAAGAGGTGCATACTAAGCTTAAGCCGGAACTCAAATTTTTTTTCAAAGGGGCACCCCATGAAATTTCAGAAATCGAATTCGCATTTTTGATGCCAAACACCTTTAAAATGCATGAAACGTCGAGATTTTATGTTACCTCGAAAAATTTTTTTTTATAAGAAGCGACTTTTTGGGACTTTGCCGATTTCGCACCTTTTTTCAGTTCAATATTACCGTGGCTGTTTTTTCTTTTTCAAAATTTTAGAACTCGAATAATGATTTATTTTCCTGTATATAGTTGTCATGTGATGTATAATAATAAAATGTAATATATGCATTTAAAAGTTTTTAATGAATATGAACAACGCACACATTCTCGTGATTCATGATTGAGAAAGGCACAATTGCACCGCTAGGTGGATTAAAATAGGTTTTTTTATAAGATTCATGTTGGTAATATTTATGAAAGAAGCACAGCTTCATTATACTCAGGCTAATGTATGTCCAGCATCTAAATAAGAAATATTACACTGTCTGTGTTGAAGTATTCAATATCTTTGAATTTTAGATTGATTTTAGTTTTTGCAATAAAATTATTTGAAATAAAGGACATTTTTTACTACAATTTCTTACTGTTCAATGTCTCCAGCGGTGTCCTCATGGCGACCTACTTTGTCTTGTTGGTAATAAATACGATTATTAGTTCTTATTTCGACAGTAACTAGTTGTCTAGGCCAGCTTAACAGCAACGCCTTCTAAGAATGCCGGGTGTTTATTGAACAACCGTCCAACGCATTGAGCTAACGAAGGATGACTTAGACATCGTATGTGAACAAAGTACTTTTCAAGTAAATTTCAACGAAATACATCCAGCTGAAGAAACAATTATCGGGAAAACCCGTAAAATAATTGATCTTCCAACCCAAACCGACACGGTCCACTATCACTTCGTTCGCAATCATCCTTAGTCCGACACGTTTCAACTGTTGCGGTGAGAGGACTTGAAATCTGATTTAATTTTGCCAAGTTTAGGACTCGGTGGTTTGCCATGCTTTTCCTACGGTGGGTGGGCAGAGAAACAAGGTACCTACATCGAAGTTGAAAGCATGATGAAAAAATAACAATCTCAATTTTCTATCCCACTGGAGTTATCTCGTCGGAAGGGCGTCTTTATCTGGGTCATTATTCTTGTCCATTTTCTGTTGTTCTTCCTGAGAGTAGGATTTGCGAAATTGAATTTTTCGCTTTTCTTATCTACTGAAAATTAATTCAATGTATTCAGGTAACAATCAGGTTTAATTTGAAGGTGAGCTTCAACCACAAATAAAAATGCGCAAAACATAACTTTAATCAAAATACTAAAAGTTTGTTAAAATACTAATGCCCTCTTGAGTGAAATCTACAACGTTCCTGTCAGTCTATTGATAAAGCTTGGGAAGAAACTAAACTAACGAGCTTATACCAGACGAAGAGATTCCTAGTTCATCGGTCAACTCCCTCATTGCACTGCATTTCTATGACTGCTCTCGTCCTCAACTCAAAAGAGTCTCATATTTTCCATTCAACTTCCCACGACTTGATCTAGCCAGGATTATTTTTAGTAGGAATGTCTCGGTATTCCCTGTCTCTCCTACCTTCGTCCTACTCCCGATGGAACTAAGTTATCACCATAACTTCGCGAGCATTTTTTTCAAGAACCGTTGCGGATAGGTATCTTCTCTTTCCAAACCACACGGTTGACGAAGAATCTGCTCCGATAGGTGCTTCGTGTCTCGCCGCTCCGATTATGGGACCTTCCACGATGCTGCCGCTGCTGCTGCTGTAAGACTTCACTACCTCCTTGTGTGTGTGTGATAAATGATAAATTACACTTTACGACGAGAACATAAAATATCTATAAATCAACTTTATGACCGAGCGCCGCTCGGCGACTGCTATGCGAAAAATGGGTTTTTCCGCCGAAAGTATAGATTTTCATTTTTCTCTCGCCTACCTTGCTTGGCACTGGCGGAAGCGTAGCAGGCTGAGGGAAAATCGCATTTACCATGCGGCTGGCTCATAGAGGCGTATTCAGGGGTTGGTTAAAGTTTTCAACGTGGATGACTAAGGACCTACAATTTATGCATAGCAAAGAGAGGAAACGTCACGGATCCATACTTATTATTACATTTCCCCATCTGGTCCCTTGCTACCACCTACATCATAACGCTGTTTTTTCTTACTCTAGTTAAGAAAAACCGTCAAGGGCAAAATAAGACCTGGCGAAAATCGGAAATTACTACCAATACTGTCTGCTGCTCTACGGTACCTACCTACCTACCTACGGAGCGTGGTAGTAAATTTCGCAGACTTCCGAAAGTGAAACCTCATTTCGAAATGACGAAGGCATTTTTCACCATCATCCACGAAATATGTCCGCTGGCTGTTGCGGGCTGCGCAAAACAAATAGGGAATCATATTCTTTTACTTCGGGCATTCGGCGGCTGGGGCTTCTTTCACTGGCAAAGTAGCAAAACCAGTACTTAGTGGAGTTTGAAGTGGGTGATAAATGTGAACGTTGGTGTGGAAAATTTATGGTTATCTCATGGTAACGTGAGCATAATGTGATTGGTTGGAAAGGACCTGCAATTTGTTCGAGAGGAGTGATTTTTCTTTTCCGGGAAATTCGGTGGACAAATCGGTCAAATTTTTTAGGGCGGCGGAACAAAGTATTGTAAAGTTTCTTTTTTGCCTTTCTAAAGAAAGGCTGTGCAATCACTCCAAAAATCGATTTTCAAACCGAGGCCCGAAGGACCGAGTGTCATATCCCATTCGATTCAGTTCGTCGAGATCGCTAAATGTCTGGCTGTGTGTGTCAAATAATGTCACTCAATTTTCTCAAAGATGGCTGAACCGATTCGCACAAACTCAGTTTCAAATGAACGGTATAACGCTCCCATAAGACGCTATTGAATTTTTTGTTGATCGGACTCCTGGTTCTGGAGTTATGGGTTGAAGAGTGTGGTCACACAGCAAATTCCCATATAAGCAGGTAATCCTATGATGTCCGAAGAATGTAACACATATTAAAATACGTTCAACATTACTTGGGTTTGCGGGTCTAGATCATTAATGAACAATTAAAGTAGTTTTGACCACATTAGTCACCTATGACGAATCCTGATGCCCCCTGGGAACTCGCCATGTTCCCGAGCTAATGTCACACCTATTTGCCAGCAAAATCTTAACCGATGCTTACAAACTTGATTTCAAATGAAAGAAATTAAAGGGTTGTGCACAAGACACGACCGCAGTCACATTGAAAATGCAGCGTTTTTGGTATGGCTTTCGCTTAGTGGCAGGGTTGTCACATTCCCTAATTTTCTTAAAGGTTTTGCAGAAATCATCGGGGATTACTATTTTGAATATTTGCTTATATTACAATTCGCTGGTAAAGGAACAGAATTAACAAACTTTATACAAGTTAATTAAAGAAATTTTCTAATTGAATTCTTTTTCCATTATATATTCGTCCTAATAAGGACGGTTTGCTAATAACCATGTTTTGGGTTACGGACGAAAATCCTATGGAACGATTTGAGCCTTGCCTGCACGACTAATATTAACGGTATGCACCATCAGTTCGCCATCTCTCTTCGGTTCCGCCATCGTCAGTTGGAACTGCGAACAAAATCCTTCCAGCGGACAGATAAACGTTCCCCTTCTGTAGCTCTATCCTACAAGCAATAGTAGCGATAATCTAATTGGTTCTGCCAGCAGAGCAGGCATGGCAATGAAGGAATTCGGTCAAAAATATTCCTTTTATATCAAGCGATGGAATGTATAAATGATAGTCCTATATTATGAATGTCGAGATGCGGTCCGTGTTAGGGAAAGTCTAGCACAAATTTGTGAAAATTGTATGCGTTTATCCCTATTTATTCCATATTTACGGATTTTTGGTCGACAATGACTGGGCAGTGCGTAAGCCTCTTGTACCTGAAGGCATAAAATAGACCCCACTTGCGGTCCTTAGCTTTCTGCCCAGTAACTCCTAGCCCTGGCCTCCTCGTGGCGTCGACTGGGATACGAGTAACCTTAGTGAAGATCGGGTAACCAACGGAACTTTGGTCGTATGCTGGCAAGGAAGGGGGGGTTACCCTTCTTCGGAAGGTGTAAACCTGTCCTGGTGCCCAGGTGGGACCTTAAGCAGTCCTGGCACGATGGCCCACCGGCGAGACAGGTGGTTGGCGTAGGCCCTATAAGCCGCCCCTTAAAAAACCCACATAACGAACAATACAGAAGAGAATACGACCCAGAACAATCGGCAACGACCCAGGCGACGAATAAAGGATCACGATTGGAAACTCGGAACATGGAACTGCAGATCGCTCGGCTTCGCAGGATGTGAAAGGATAATCTACGACGAGCTACACCCCCGCAACTTCGATATCCCACAACGATGTGTGAATTTCGCAGCCTCCCGTGGAATGGTAGTTCGAAGCACCTTCTTCCCTCGCAAAGATATCCACAAAGTCACCTGGAGATCACCGGACCAAGTAACAAAAAATCAAATCGACCACGTTCTAATCGACGGTAGATTCTTCTCGGACATCACAAACGTCCGCACTTACCGCAGTGCGAATATAGATTCGGACCACCACCTGGTTGCAGTATGCTTACGCTATGTCCGTGATTGAATTCGTTCGGGTGATGTTAATTGTTGTGGTCTAATTAAATCAATTTTCGATCAGGAAAAAGATCAATTACCGCCGCAAAATTGACACCAGCGGGTGCGCGGAAAAGTTTTCTGTAAGGTGATACGGTTTGATTAACGTTTAAAGTGCAATCGACTTAACTAAAGCGATAAAACGCTTTGCTATTGCTACCGGTCAGACACAACTGGCTTATTATTGCTTCGTTGGCCCGTCGCGGGGCGTGTGCAGTGCGTGTGCCTTGAAAATTTCGTCAGCAAGTGATCGTGTGTATTGTTTCGGCGGCTGCGATCACATCCTACATGAGAAATGTGCGGATCTCAATACCGCTAGTGTAAGTGCCCATAAAAGCAATAATGCGATATGTGTGTTTTGACTGTCGTAAAAAACAGTCTTGCCTGAATGATGTGCTGAAAAAATGCGGGAACTACAGAGCGCGGTTGCTGAACTGCAGAAGGCACAACATGAGCTGACCAACAAGTTGTTGAATGAATGCGTGAGTAGAATCGAAAGCGGGATCAAGCAGCAACTTGCGGACCTTTTCCAGTCTAGCAAACAAGGGTCCGTGAATGTTAACTCAGACGAAAACTTAAATGTTCGTTCATATGCTGACGTCGTTCAAGCCAATGTGGGCCACCCCGCATCAATTAGAAAGAGGAAAGCTGCCGTCATGACTGCAGGTGATCTTCCGGTGCACAAACAGTCAAACTCTAATTGCGACTCCATGGAAGTAGGTCAACTTCGGTCGGGCAAACGTCGATTTTTGACTGTTCCACCTAGCAGTGATAACCTTGGCAATGAGAATACGCCCAAAAGCGCACCCCTGTGTAACTTTGCAGAAACACATCCAGCTAAGTCCAATGCAATTGTGAAGCGAGAGCGAACAGTCATCATTAAACCAATCGAGCAGCAAGTTGCGACTGTTACAAAGCAGGAAATTCAAGGCAAGCTTGACCCAGTTTCATTGGGTGTCAAAGAGGTATATTACCGACCCAATGGAGAAGCAACTGTTAGGTGTGACTCCCGTGAATCAGCGCTTAAATTGCTCAGTACAGTGAAAGCGAATCTGTCTGAGAAGTATAACGCCGACGTCCAGAAAGCTCTAAAACCCAGAGTAAAAGTTGCTGGTTTTACTGACGACATCACTGCGGAAAACTTCGTGGAAAAATTAATTCAGCAAAATAATTTTCCTCAGCCTGCCAACCTGATGGTGATACGAATTGTGCGAAACGAAAAACACACAGATAATCCGATGTCTGCCATTATTGAAACTGATGCCAAAACATTCGAAAAGCTGATGCAACTACAACATGTCAACTTGGGTTGGATGCGCTGCAAGATCTCTGAATGTGTAAACGTGCTCCGCTGTTATCGCTGCTCGGAGTACGGCCATAGAGCTGCCACATGCAAGAAGTCCCCATGCTGTCCGATTTGCGCTGAAGGGCATGAGCACAAAGAGTGTGTCTCAGATATCCAAAAATGCATTAATTGTCACAATGCAAATGTGACAAGAAATCCTGAAGATCAAACGCCAACTGATCATGCTTCCTGGAGTTCTGAGTGCCCCCTGTATCAAACTCGACTTAGGAAGTCACGCCGTATTATTGACTACAGTACATAGCAACTAGCGCAACACGGCGAAGCCGCCCAGTTTTCCGACCGATGTAATCAGCAAGAATCTGCCACCGACACCCATATGATTGACACGGAACATAGATGTTATAGCAGCGACCTTTCCCGGTCAGGTAAAGCTAAGGAGGGTATATGTCCTCCCGGAGCTATTCGAGATACTGCGCGCCCTGAATCTGGTCTACAATTGCAGTTTGCCAACGAACGGAATCAGCTTGACTCCATCACCGACTCCCATCTGTTTGCCATGGAATTTGGATGTTATGGCGGAGACCTTTCCCGGTCAGGTAAAGCTAAGGAGGGTATATGTCCTCCCGAAGCTATTCGAGATACTGCGCGCCCTGAATTTGGTCTACAATTGCAGTTTGCCAACGAACGGAATCAGCTTGACTCCATCACCGACTCCCATCTGTTTGCCATGGAATTTGGATGTTATGGCGGAGACCTTTCCCGGTCAGGTAAAGCTAAAGAGGGTATATGTCCTCCCGAAGCTACTCGAGATACTGCGCCCCCTGAGTTTGATCCACCATTGCAGCCTGCCAACATACGTAATCAGGTCAACTACGTCACCGACACCCACCCGTCTACAACAGCACTTGAAGGACACGGCATCAACCTTTTCCGGTCAGATAACAACGCTCTAAACAAGTCAGACCAACTCGAAGGACATGGAATTCCTGTATCCGTTTCCTCAGGTAAATACAATGAATGTATATGTCCTTCCGAAGTAGGACATACAGATGCTGCCCCCGTTGAAAGCCCACCCCATTTACAGGCATTTGCTTCCACAATCACTCGATCTACCACCGTTCAACCGTCAGGAGAAAACTTGCAGGGACATCTTAAAATCTACTATCAGAACGTGAGAGGGCTACGCACAAAAATTGATGAGCTGTTCGTCGCTGCTTCGGATGTTAATCACGATGTTATTGTTCTGACCGAAACGTGGCTGAATGATCAAATCAACTCGCTCCAATTATTTGGCTCAAGGTACTCTGTATATCGTAACGATCGCGATCCTAATAGTGCAGGGAAGAAACGTGGTGGTGGTGTGCTCATTGCAGTTTCCAACCGACTCTCATCCAAACACAAAAATGACACTCACAATCTCGAACAACTCTGGGTAAATATCCGTGGCCCCTATACTAATCTCTGTGTGGGTGTTGTATATATTCCTCCCGATTCCGCAAGTGATGTAGAAGTTATTCAGAAGCACATAGACTCCGCACTTGCCATTGCAACTTCCATTGAACCCAACACGGCACATCTACTATTTGGTGATTACAACCAGCCTGGACTTCTTTGGAAGAGCACTCCTTCCGGGTATGCTTTCCCAGACCTTTCTGAATCAACCTTTTCGAGGGCGAGTACTATCTTACTGGACGGAATGTCTGTACTGAACATGCGACAAATGTCTACAGTGAATAATAGGCGAAATCGAATCCTGGACCTCCTGTTTATAAATGAAGAAGCTTCAATGAACTGTACCGTATCAGAGGCACTTGAGCCTTTAGTTGCTGTAGACGCACATCATCCTCCACTTCTGGTAACGCAGATTTGTCCGCAGCTGGTTCTCTATGACGAGATGGAGGATGTAAGGGAGTTCAACTTTTCGAAGACTGACTTCTCTAGTCTTCATAACTCACTACAAACAATCCACTGGGAGACTTTCTTGAATTTCGCGATCGATGTAGATGCTGCCGTAGAAAAACTCTCACTGGTGTTAAAACAGCTTTTCAGTATACATGTGCCTGCACCTCGTCCCCGAACAAAACCACCATGGTCCAACAACCGGCTACGTAAACTGAAAAGATTGCGAGCTGCTGCGCTTCGACATTACACTATTCGAAGAAACCCAATCACAAAAAGGGAGTTCACTATAGCCAGTAACAGCTACAAAACATATAACCGCTTTCTCTACTCAAGACACGTAGCACAAACCCAATCGAACCTAAAACGAAACCCAAAACAGTTTTGGTCCTTTGTAAATGGGAAACGTAAAGAAAATAAGCTTCCTTCCAGTATGTTCCTCGCAGGTGAACCGTCCAATACTCCCAGCGGTATCTGTAATTTGTTCGCAAAACATTTCTGGAGTGTGTTTAAAAATGAATCGGCTAGTTCAACTCAGGTGGACTGAGGCGTTCAAGATGTCCCTCGCGATGTAATCAATTTTGGAAACATTCAATTTACTGACGAAGACATTATGGCTGCCATAAGCAAGTTAAAGTCCTCTACATCGGTGGGGCCAGATGGGATTCCTTCCATTATACTGAAAAAATGCGCAAGCGCATTGTGTACACCTTTTCGACTAATCTTCAACCAATCACTGTCGCAATCAGTGTTTCCCGTGTGTTGGAAAAAATCAGTAATGTTTCCCGTTTTTAAAAAAGGTGATAAGCAAAATGTTGCGAACTATCGTGGTATAACCTCGCTCTGCGCTGGATCAAAGTTGTTTGAGATCCTAGTACGAAATATGCTCTTTCGTGAGACCAAAGCATACATATCGAAGGACCAACATGGTTTTTTTGTAGGCAGATCAACAACCACCAATCTAGCCCAATTTACATCGTACTGTATTAAAAACATCGAAGATGGATCACAAGTAGACACTATATACACTGATCTTAAAGCTGCCTTCGATCGTGTAGACCACTCTCTTCTTCTGGCAAAGATCGAGCGACTGGGTGCTCCATCAAATTTTACAGGATGGCTTAAATCATATCTCGTAGATCGTTCTCTGTCCGTGAAATTAGGAAGTAACGTGTCATATAGCTTCATCAACTTGTCGGGTGTACCTCAAGGGAGCAATCTCGGACCGTTGCTTTTTTCTTTATTCTTCAACGACGTCTGCTATGTTATACCCCCAGGGTGCAAACTCATATATGCTGATGATCTCAAACTCTTTCTCATTGTGCGGTCAATAGAGGACTGCATCGAACTTCAACGACATCTAGATGCTTTCTGTAACTGGTGTAATCGCAACTTGTTGGCTCTCAGTGTGTCCAAATGCTCTATAATATCTTTCACGCGCAGAAAAAATCCAGTTCTCTGGAGCTACAACATCGCCGGCCAATTGCTAGAGAGAGTGTCAGTTATCAGAGACCTTGGTGTACTCCTGGACTCGCAACTGACATTCAGAAACCATTACTCTCACGTTATAGCGCAGGGAAATAGAAACCTTGGCTTCATAATAAGAATCGCCAACGAGTTTACTGATCCATATTGTCTGCGGGCATTGTATTTTTCACTTGTTCGGTCTGTCCTGGAAGCTTCCGCAGCCATTTTGTGTCCTTATACGAGCATTTGGACTAACAGAATTGAAGCAGTACAAGCAAGATTCCTCCGCTTTGCTCTTAGAACTTTGCCGTGGCGTAACCCAATAGAGCTACCACCATACATTGATCGCTGTCGTCTGCTCGATATGGAAACTCTGGCAAAAAGGCGAAATACATCCAGAGCGATATTTGTTGGGAAAATATTGACTGGCCAAATGGATGCCCCAGATATTCTCTCACAAATCCTTAGATCACGTAACTTTTTAAGACTAGACTTTCAGCGCACCGAGTACGGTCAGAACGAACCCATAAGGGCGATGTGTAATGTTTCCAATAGTGTGTATGACCATTTCGATTTTTATGTTTCTAGTGATGTTTTCAAGAATAAACTTAGGAGATTGACTTAGCTTATAAGATTATGTGAAAATATTTCTGTAATGTTATTGAAATGCTGTATACCTTGTATGTAATTTTGTTAATTTGTAATGTCAGTTCATTGTTATTGTAGGAAAAACATGCGAAAAGATTATGGGTTTTTACGCGCATTCGAGGTCTGCTTCTGAAGTGAACCTTGAAATGGGCTTTTCCCATACAACAACATTAAATTTCATGTAGACCAACATGGGTCAGATGAAAAATGGAAATAAATAAATAAAAAACTTTCGACAGTGCATAGCTCTCGTCGAAGCCGAACGCCGCGGCTAAACATCGGGCAGAACTCAGTTTTCCGGACCAAAAAGCGCCAGCAGGAAGACCGAGATCGCGAAGCGATGGAGCAGCTGTACCGCGCTAAAGACACACGGAAATTCTACGAGAAGGTGAACCGCTCGCGCAGGGGACACGTACCACAGGCCGACATGTGCAGAGATACAAACGGGAATCTTTTCACGGACCAGTGTGAGGTGATCCAGAGGTGGCGGCAGCACTACGAAGAACACCTGAACGGCGATGCAGCAGACGACGAGGATGGCACGGTAACGCACCTGGGAGCACGCGCGGAAGACATCCGTATCTCCAAGAAATCCAGGAGGAGATCAGCCGGCTCAAAAATAATAAAGCCGCTGGGGTTGACCAAATACCAAGCTAAAGCGCTGCACTGGGTGATTACCAAGATTTGGGAGGAGGAGATTTTACCGGAGGAGTGGATGGAAGGTGTCGTGTGTCCTATCTACAAAAAGGGCGACAAGCTGGATTGCTGTAATTACCGAGCAATCATCCTGCTGAACGCCGCCTACAAGGTACTCTCCCAAATACTATGCCGTCGACTATCACCAATTGCAAGAGAGTTCGTGGGGCAGTACCAGGCGGGTTTCATGAGCGAACGATCTACCACGGACCAGGTGTTTGCTCTTCGTCAAGTACTACAGAAATGCCGCGAGTACAATGTGCCCACACATCATTTGTTCATCGACTTCAAAGCCGCATACGACACTATCGATCGAGATCAGCTATGGCAGATTATGCACGAGTACGGATTCCCGGACAAACTGACGCGATTAGTGAAGGCGACGATGGATCGGGTGATGTGCGTAGTACGTATCTCAGGGACGCTCTCGAGTCCCTTCGAATCACGCAGAGGGTTACGGCAAGGTGATGGTCTCTCGTGTCTGTTATTCAACATCGCGCTGGAAGGTGTAATAAGAAGAGCAGAGATCGACACGAGTGGTACGATTTTCACAAAGTCCGTTCAGCTACTTGGCTTCGCCGATGACGTTGATATTATTGCACGAAACTTTGAGAAGATGGAGGAAGCCTACATCAGACTGAAAAGAGAAGCCAAGCGCGTCGGACTTGCCATCAACACGTCGAAGACAAAGTACATGATAGGAAGAGGTTCACGAGAAGAGAATGAGAACCGCCTGCTTCGAGTTTGCGTCGGTGGCGACGAAATCGAGGTGGTTGAAGAGTTCGTGTACTTGGGCTCACTGGTGACCGCCGACAATGATTCCAGCAGAGAGATTCGTAGACGCATCGTGGCAGGAAATCGTGCTTACTTTGGGCTCCGCAAGACACTTCGGTCGAACAGAGTTCGCCGTCGTACGAAGTTGACCATCTACAAGACGCTGATTAGACCGGTAGTTCTCTACGGGCACGAGACCTGGACCATGCTCGTGGAGGACCAACGCGCACTTGGTGTCTTCGAACGGAAAGTGCTGCGTACCATCTACGGTGGAGTGCAGATGGAAGACGGCACATGGAGACGGCGAATGAACCATGAGTTGCATCAGCTGTTGGGGGAGCCGCCCATCTGTCATACCGCGAAAATCGGACGACTACGGTGGGCCGGGCACGTAGCCAGAATGTCGGACAATAGCCCGGTGAAAACAGTTCTCAATTGCAATCCGACCGGTACAAGAAGACGTGGCGCGCAGCGAGCACGATGGATCGACCAGGTGAAAGACGATTTGCGGACCCTTCGCAGACTGCGTGGCTGGCGACGCGCGGCCATGGACCGAGTGGAATGGAGGAATCTTTTGTATACGGCACAGGCCACTTCGGCCTTAATCTGTTAATAAATAAATAATAACATGAAGACAACATTGAACTCATGCTGATTAAGCTATATAAATATTATATTTTTGTTTGTTTCAAGTGTGTCAGCGTCGACATGGTGCTTATCAGGTTCGTGGCAGTCGTGCACTCATATATACTTCCCAAGTGTAATAAGAATGTAATAGATATTTCCACAATGTTATATTGAATGAAATCAGCTATTAAATCATAGCTTTGATAAATGAGAAAGGCACAATTGCACCACTAGGTGAATTAAAACAAGTTTTAGGTATAAGTAAATATAACAATCAGCTTCGACATTTTTGCATAGAAATTGCTTTGATCGACTATAAGAGGCCTAGCAAACCAAAATTTGAAATGTGATCCAGGTCACCAAAAGCGTGACGTAATAAAACGGCTGTATCGCTATTAATTAACAATTGTCAATAAAAAATTGTTGTCGTATTTATCTGTTTCAATAGTACACCCAGGTTTTTTTACGCGGGGGATACGTACCGCGTAAAAAACGCGTAAAAAACCGCGTTAATTGGAAAATCCGCGTAAAAAACCGCGTTAATTCGAAAATCCGCGTAAAAAAACTCTCAGCAAGAGACTTATAATATTTCTGGAAGTTTTTTTTTGCACAGATTTCGCAATTAATGCGGTTTTTGCAAAAATATTCCTTTTTGAATGCAAAAGACTTACAAGATTTTCGGAAAGATGGAAGAGACGGGTCTGGAAGATTCCTTATGGCCCGCACCCCAGCAATATGGATATTTTCGAAATCGACTTGAACAGTAGGTGCCAGAAATTGATTGTTGACGCCATTTTGAAATCAAAGATGGCGACTTCCGGTTTAGCGAAATTCGATATATTCGATATATTTTCGGAATGGTATTGACAAGTAGATGCTAGAAATTTATGTTTGACGCCATTTTGAAATCCAAGATGGCGACATCCGGTTTAGCGGAAATTCCTTACAACCCATGCATAATGGGTATTGTCAGGATGGTCTTGAAGAGTAGGTACCAGAAATTTATGCTTGGCGCCATTTTGAAATCCAAGGTGGCGACTTCCGGTTTAGCGAAATTCGCTATAACCCAATCAATATGGGTATTTTCGGAATGGTCTTGACGAGCAGTAGACAAAGATCGATGTTTGACGCCATTTTGAATTCCAATATGGCGACTTCTGGGTTAGCCACATTCACTATAACCCACTCAATATGAGTGTTTTTGGAATGATCTTAACGAGTAGGTTCCAAAAATTGATTTTTGACGTTATTTTTAAATCCAAGATGGCGATTTCCGATTTCGTGAAATTTGCTATAACTCAATCAATATTGGTATTTTTGGAAGTTGAAGTTGTAGTACAAATAGTTTTAATTAAACAGTTGAATTTACTTAAATTTAAGCAATATGTTTAATTTGAATAAATTCAAACCCCCAACTCACACCACATACGTCTCTTCTCTTTTCCATTCTCTTCATTCTCAGTTCGTCTACGCCGTGAAACGTGGTTGGAAGACTTGAGTGATTCATAGTAACTCTGCCTAAGCTCGATTCCTGCCAGCAAAAGACAAAAAAATAGTCCATAAGATTTTAATACTGTTTCTAATAACCGTGCCACCAAGGTTGTATAATTTTCATTCGCCTGAATGCGAAATGAACTCATCTGCCGAATGGCTTCAGGTGCTAGATTTGTCGGAAGGCAATACTGGAAAGAACCATAGCACAGATTGAAAACGAGAGCCGAAATCAAGCTCGAGGGAGTGAGAGCTTCGGGAGAGAGAGAGTATAAACAAACTCACAGCATAGGTTCATTCATATGCCATTCTCCTCAATACATTTTCGTTTAGGCTGTGAGTCCACACTCGCACGAATTTTCGGAGTCTAGAATCATGAGAATGAAATTCGCAATAATTGAGTGAATCGCATTCGCATGAATGCCGTTCTTGAGCGCCATTTCGATGCCGCTGCTGCTGCTATTCTTGTGCGCGTTGGTTGTAGATTAGAGTGACAGGAAAAATAATGACCCCTATCGACCCATGCCTGAGTCGATTCCTAGTTCCACCAGGAGTACTTACTCCAAATTTGAAGCAAATCGGACAAGTCTAGCTACCTGACCAACGTGCCTGAAGTTTGTATGGGATTTTTCGACAATTTACATGGAGAAAACCCACTAACTCGCATTTTCGCCGCTAGGTAACACTATATGCATCATATTATCACTGAAAGTGAAAATAAGAAAGATAATTTAATTGCATATAAATTTGTTGAAGACTACTAGTCAATCCGGCTTTGTTAAAAGAAGTTATTAAACTTTTAACGAAGTGATGTCTGAGTCAGTTTTGTATGGGGCCTAGCAGTACATGATTGTGGATCAGTACTTGATTCGCACGAACTAAACATTTTTGTGAAATAATGATTAGGTTTAGGTCAATAGTATGTTCGGAAGATTTATAGTAAGTAATACGAGTCATATTTTGGTTAGAAAATTTAGTTCCACATTTTACCGCATAGAGGGCGCCAACACTAACTTTTTAACGGAAAGAGATAGAGATTAGGTGTCTTCCACAAAATTGTAGAGCAAGCAATTTTAAATAATTCTTCCGAACATCTCGATATTCTATCTTACTCCTATGAAAAGTTAGTGTTGGCGTCCTCTATGAGGTTACAGGTGGAACTAAAATTTTCTAACCAAAACATAACTTGTATTATGTACTACAATTCTTGTGAAAATACTATTCAGCTAAATGTAACCATTATCTCACAAAAATGTATAGTTAGTGGTAATCGAGTACCGATCCACAACTATGCGCTGCTAGGCCCCATGCAAAACTGACTCAGACATCACTTCGTTAAAAGTTTAATAACTTCTTTTACCAAAACCGGATTGACTAACAGTCTTCGACAAAGTTGTTTGATTTGCTTCAAATTTGGAGCAAGTACTCCTGGTGGAACTAGGAATCGACTCAGGGGTGGGTCGATTGAGTTTTCAAAAATTCGTTATTTTTCTGGGCACTCTATTGTAGATCCTAATTGATTCGGAATACTGCTAGTGGCTGGTGGCTATAATGTGTTCTGCCTCCATTCCCTGAGCAGGAAGGAAATGATTTTGGTGGGCGGCTGTTGTTTTCGGGAATTGAAATACTGCGTGCAAAATTACCCGATATACTAAATGAATGCGCACACTTCTATCATCAAATGGAGCGCAGTGTTCAAAGCATACCAATAACATAAATTATAAATTAATTTGGTGGAAAAAAAAATCGCATGGGGATCAATGGCTTGTACATTAAGGAGTTACACCACTGTGGAGCGCGAAAAAAGGGGCATATTTCGGGAATTTTTCGTGGCGCAATAAATAAATTAATTGAGATCTTATTAAATGGGATTTATGTCATAAGTAATGAATAAAAATTTCGAGTATTTTCATCACAAGTTTTCAGTACACTCCAAGTGTACATACGATACAGCAGAATTGAATATTTAAATATTTATATTTTGCTTTCGTCTTCCATTTTTTGGGATATCATCACATACAAAACATACAAAAGCATACAAAGTATATATTAGACTGCCCAGAAAAATAATGAATTTTTGAAAGCATAATCGACCCACGTCTGATTCGATTCCTAGTCCCACCAGGAGTACTTGCTCCAAATTTGAAGCAAATCGGACAAGTCTAGCTACCGGACCAACGTACCTGAAGTTTGTATAGGATTTTTCGACAATTTACATGGAGAAAACCCACTAACTCGGATTTTCGCCGCTAGGTGGCACTGCATGCATCGTATTATCACTGTAAGTGAAAATAAGAAAGATAATTTAATTCTCTACAACTTTGTCGAAGACTGCTAGTCAATCCGGCTTTGGTAAAGGAAGTTATTAAAATTTTAACGAAGCGATGTCTGAGTCAGTTTTCCATGGGGCCTAGCAGTGCATGGTTGTGTATCAGTACTCGATTCCCACGAACTATAAATTTTTGTGAAATAATCGTTAGGTTTGGCTCAATGGTATGTTCAGAAGAATTATACCACATAATACGAGTTATGTTTTGGTTGGAAAATTTTAGTTCCAACTGTGACCGCATAGAGGGCGCCAACACTAACTTTTCATAGAAGAGAGATAGAATATTAAAATGTTCGGGAGAATTATTGCAAAATACCTGTTCTACAACTTTGTGAAGACACCTAATTTCTATCTCTTTCCGTTGAAAAGTTAGTGTTGGCGCCCTCTATGCGGTACAATGTGGATCTAAAATTTTCTAACCAAAACATGACTCCTATTATTTACTACAATTCTTCTGAACATACTATTTTTTTCTTTTTTTTTACAATGGAGAAGACCTTATTTCTTCTGGGGGGATGGCTGTACTACTATTAAGCTAAATCTAACAGTTATTTCACAAAAATGTTTAGTTCGTGCGAATCGAGTACTGACACACAACCATGCACTGCTAGGCCCCATGAAAAACTGACTCAGACATCACTTCGCTAAAAGTTTAATAACTTCTTTTAACAAAGCCGGATTCACTAGCAGTCTTCGACAAAGTTGTAGACAATTAAATTATCTTTCTGATTTTCACTTACAGTGATAATACGATGCATATAGTGCCACCTAGCGGCGAAAATGTGAGCAAGTGGCTTTTCTCCATGTAAATTATCGAAAAATCTCATACAAACTTCAGGCACGTTGGTCCGGTAGCTAGACTTGTCCGATCTGCCTCAAATTTGGAACAATTACTCCTGGTAGGACTAGAAATCGACTCAGGGGTGGGCCGATAGGGGTCATTTTTGTACTGTCACTCTAGTATATATACTTCCCATCAACAATCTCTATCTAAGAAAAGCGTCTCGTATGGAGCACAAAGTGGCCAAAGCGACAATTGGGTAATCTAAATTTTGTTTCTCGCGAAAACTTGATTTTTCTGCGCTAGTATTTTTTTGCAAAGTCGTTCTGTAAAAAAAAAGTCTTTAAATATACCCAGTAAAGTTCAGTCGGAAATGAGCCGGCTGGTTCTAATTCATACTCCTACACAACCGATTCAAGTTGTGGCACTGGAGCCGGAATACGAATTAGAACCAGCCAGCATTCCGGCTCATTTTCCGGTTTAACATAACTGGGTAAAGTTTGTTATTTTTTTGTGGAATAATTTAAAGACCTTTAGGTATTGATGGTTAAATACGCTTATTATTCAAGACTTTGTAAAAATTAGTATCCGAATGAAATCGAAAATGGCGATTTCCCTCTGCCCAACCGCGCGAAGCATAGTCCAAAACCTACGAACTTGAAGTTTCTTGTATAGTAAACCAAAATCGAAGATCATTACAATTTCTTAAAGGTCTATATTTTCTAATGAAGTTCTGTATGACTTATACCTAAAACTATTAATTAATATTAACTATTTATTTATAATTTTTTTAATTAATATTGATTATTTATTTATAATTTTTCAACGTGATTCAAATGAAAAAAGATGACATAAAAATTTATTTAATAATTCAAATATTTGTTATGCAATCAATTCATCGTCAAAATTCATTCCAATTAGGTATAAGTCGAGCAAAATTTCATTAACTTTAGGAAATTACAATGATTTTAGATTTTAGTTTACTACAAGATGCTGCAGACTCGTAATTTTCGGGCCGTGTTTCGCTCGTAGTAGCTGATGGAATTCGCCATATTGAAACCGGTAATTTGAATTTCACCCAGATACTGATTTTCACGAAGTCTGAACGTATTTAATCAGCAAAACCGAAAGATTTTTTAACTATTTTACAATAAAAACAAACTTTTCTTTATTTTCTTTCAAGTACCTTCCCATAAAAGTAAATCTCATTAATCTGTATAACAACTTAAATTATTCGGCAAAATTATAGTATATTTCCTATGTTTTCTAGAGATTTGCATTTTTTTTAACGAAATACTTTTCAATAATTAATTTCAAATATCTCACTCAGGTGAATTTCTTTGTTTGCATATAATTTAAGTTTTAAAAATTTTGTTTCTATCACTCTATTCATTGTGTATTTTAAAATTTTATACTAACAATCCAATCTATAAAATCTGATCTGATAACATGATATGATGATTTTGCATAGGCGGTCCAGGGTTAAAGTAATTCGAACTTCTGATGTACTTTTGCGCTTAAGCGTTTATACACAATAAAAGTAAGAGATTGACAAAGCCGTATCAGCAAAAATGTGCGCAATTGATCAGCCTTCCCAGGAAAAAATAAGTGCAGCTAGTTGGTGAACACATTTCAGATCTATAGCTCATAAACCCTTACTAGGTCCGAATTAACCCAGGTCCCCCTAAAACTTTCTCATTGATCGACTGGATATTATATCGTTCTCATTTGCACATCGATCTTTGAATAAGTTTGCTAGATGTATAACCCAACTTGTTACGAAAATAGCATAGTAATAAAATTCTGTTAATTTATTTTGATCGGATATGAGTATGAAAACTTGTAAATCTTAAACCTATGTAATATCCAGAACTGTGATTATATATGACCTATTTGATCAGATAAAATGCCCGTTTAAATACAATTTACAATATTTCAAATTATCCGGTTCATCAAAGTCAACACATTCTAAAATATGGTTCTTCTACATTGTAGAACTCGTATTGCAACGTAGAATTTGTACTAAACACTCATTTCAAACAGATTAACTACCCATGATCGAATAGTTGTCCCGTTTTCTATGGGATTTCCTATCTTTATGGGACTGATATGTGATCATGGGCAGTTAATGCGTTATGTAACTATATAGCATATTATATATTAACACATTCAATTTCTGTTTCCGACTCTTCACTTGCAAGGATAGTTTGCATTAAACCTGTAGACTCGATTTTCGAATAACACTATCTTAAGCTGTGCCAAATATTTGATAAAGAGAAAAGTTTTGATGAACATTAGCAGTTTAAAATCACTATAGCATCGTGTAGTCATAAGTTTGCAGAGAACAAAATATATTTCCTTACCATATTGTTACCCGAATAGAAATGCACAGTAACAAAACAATGATTTTCACTGTGACAGTACAGTAATTTTACAATAATTTACAGTAAGTTTTAGTGTTATGCTACAATACAAAAACAATAAACTTTAACGTTTTTACAGTAAATTTCAATGTAAAATAGACTTTTACAGTGAAAAAGGGGGGTGGTTATGTATCTTAACATTAAAAAAATCATTTTTTCTCCATACATTTTTTTCTCGAAAACAGTAAAATTTAATGTGAATGCACTTATCTGTTTTTTACTGAACAGTGAAATTTATTGTTACATGAAATTTTATTGTAAATCTACTGTGAGAACTTGGCATCGAATAATGTTGAAACAGTAATAACTATAATCTTTATTGTTTTATGATTCTTTGTAGGGTAAATGCTATTGTAAAATTCTATCCGGGTATAGAGTGAAAGATTACGATATTTTCATTCCTGTCACTCATATCCCTTTTTTCAATGGCTCGTGATTATGGTTAGTGGGTAATGCTCGATCAAATTTTAATGAGAGGATAAATACAATCCGCTATGCCCAGTGCTATAGGCGGTAGACCTGCTACAATGGGTGGTAGCAATACATACACATCATTGGATGCGTGATAATTTCAATCCAAATCACTGTGCATCTGCACACGCTATGCGTCTGGTAACCTGACTCTTCATCCTGCAGCCAAACGCAATTTCTTTCAACACATTCTTACAAAAAAAGATTCTCACGAGCGGCGAAAATCGCATTCGCATGATAATGCTGCCTCCAGATTCAGTGAGCGTGGCATTCGGGAGAATTTATTTCATCCATCGTACGAAATGCTGTGTGAGCAATTCTAAGCTAGATTGTGCCAGCCTTTACTCAACAACGCCACTCATCAGGCATTGTATTAGGCAATCCATGAGACGTTTCTGATCAGCTGATTATTTCTTGTTTACTTATTCTGACGTTACTCCGAGGGGTGCGACGTCCGACAATATCGTTGAATCGATCCAACATCAAACGAATCGGACTAACAAAATTGTTTGTCGGACGAGTTTTTCTGTTCGCAGGAGTAGACTTGTTGACAGAACCCACCGCTGAATTGTCAAGCAAACGTCTAATGGATTGCCTAATTCATCGCATGAACAGATAGCTGGAGATGAACAAACCATTATTCGTTGTCTAACGACAAAACGACACATAGAGCTGCGCTGCAGTCAAAATGATCATGTTTGTTAATGGAGCTGTCAAAATACAAGCAAAATAAAATTTTCGTTATAAACATCGTTAATTTCTCTTTAAAAGTATCATTTGCGAACCAAATTCAATCGTTAAAGGGTTAGAAAACTGTTTTTATATCGAATGAAAATTTTTAAATATAATTTAAAGATATTTGATAAAAGTTATTTATTTACAAAAAATAAAACTGGAATTTAAAGAAAATCAACTTTCTTCCCAGTGCCTTCAGCTTTTGTTGATGATGATGATGGTCCCACCTCATACCACCACAAAGGTGTGAGCTGAACGATTTATCTAAAAGATAATTAATATTTTGATCCATAACAAAACCAGTTAACAAAAAGAAACGGACTGGTTCAATTTGCAGACATAGCTGTTGTATTTGAATCACCCTATTATAATCCACATATTTGTACCACCCTAAGTTTTCATATGTCAATAAACAGTTATAAGAAGATACTCAACAACACCACATGTCGTATACAAAACATGGTGTCAGAAGTAGGATTTTGCGTTAATTTGCATACGGAATTGAATATATTTGCCTTTAAAAGAAGCTCGGGAGTAATTCTTTGTAACTGTGTGAAGGATTTCCTCAGCAGCGTCGAAAATTGATAAATTTCGCTAGAGAAAACCTAACCTAAAAATGGCGAACATCCCCGTTCCCGCTCCGCTTAAGTTGGGCGTAAATGATAGTGAGGCAATAAAAATATTCAGGCTACAGTGGACTTACTACGCGCTTGCCACGCAAGTAGCGGAAAAACCGGCTAATCAACAAACGGCAACATTGATGGCGGTTATGGGTGTAGAAGGTGTGATGCTAGTAGAGGAATTACAACTGATTGAAGCGGATCGTGCGACACCGGATGCGATTTTGAAGAAAATCGAGGATCATCTGACTCCACAACGGGACAAGCGTATGGAAAGAGCGGAGTTTAATACAATGTGTCAAAACGATGAAGAAAAAATAGAAGAGTTCGTGAAACGTCTCAAAAAGAAAGCGACAGATTGTGGTTATACAGTGGAGGAACAAAAAGAACTGTTGAAAGATCGGTTGATTGCGGGAGTTCGAGATCACCAGATAAGAAAAGAGTTACTCAAAGCTGGTGATATACCACTGGATGATATGGTGAAGAAAATCAAAGACCATCAGCAGATAGAGGAACTTGCGAAAAAATATGAACGTATGACGGCAGTCAATGATTCTTCGAGAGACACCTTCAAATTGACAACAACAAAGCGGATGGAAAACAACTGCAGATACTGCGGGGGAAAACATCAGAAGGATAAAAACAAGTGTCCTGCATTCGGTAAGCAGTGCCTCGAATGCGGCAAGCTCAATCACTTCAAGAAGGTCTGTCGAGCGAAGACAACGAAGAAGAGATTCAGGAGCAAAAATGTGCGGCAAATGGAAGACCATGTAGGAAGCACGGAGAGCTCTGACGATGAAGAAGAATTCGAGTTCGTCGATATCGCGAAGGTCGACAGTGTGGATACAAAAGACGCTGGCAGAATCATGGTACAACTGAAAGTAGTGGATGGCACTGGAACAATTAAGCCGTTGGAGATACAAGTTGATACAGGTGCGAGGGTGAATGTACTGTGCTACCGTGATTTAAAGCGTGTGTCGGCCAAGGTAAAAATACGCAGCACAAAGATTAAATTGAGGTGCTACTCTGGAAGGATCATCAAACCGAAAGGTAGAGCAGAATTAGATATCAAACTGAAGGATGGAACCAAAACGCTGACATTCCTGGTCGTCAAGAAAACGCGACCGCCTTTACTGTCAGCGCAGTCAGCTATAGATCTCGGTATCATTAAGGTCCATGATATATATAATGTGAATTCACTACATCAAGATTGTGACGAACTACTACGTAAGTACAAGGATGTTTTTGAAGGTGACGGTGTGTTCCGTGGAAAATTCAAAATTGAAGTTGATGACTCCGTTACAGCTGTTCAACAAAAGGCCCGACGGATCCCCCTCGCATATCTCCCAGAGCTAAAGCAAAAGATTGACGATTTGGAGAAACGAGGAATTGTGGAACCAGTGAACAAACACATGGAGTGGTTAAGTAATCTGGTGCTAGTGAAGAAAGGCAACAAAATGCGGCTGTGCCTGGATCCGGCAGAGCTCAACCGGGCTGTTAAACGAGTCAATCACCAAATCCCCACCATAGAGGGACTGCTTCCGGAATTCGCTAAGGCTAAGGTGTTCAGCGTACTCGACGCCAAAAACGGATTTTGGCATTTGGAACTGGACGAATGTAGCTCGGATTTAACAGCTTTTTGGACACCAATGGGCGTATATCGTTGGAAGCGGATGCCATTTGGTATTTCGTGCGCACCAGAAGTTTTTCAAAAGGCGCAACAACAGATTTTTGCTGGTCTTCGAGGCGTACGTTGTTTGGCTGATGATGCAGTGGTATTTGGTTGTGGAGATACTATGGAAGAGGCAATGCTTGACCATAATCGAAATTTGGAGGAGGTACTTCAAAGATGCAGAGACAGAGGACTGAAGCTGAACCGAGAAAAAGCGAAAATTGCGTTGACATCGGTACCGTTCTTTGGACATATTTTAACCAACGAAGGAGTGAAACCGGATCCCGGAAAAATATCAGCTGTTGTGAACATTCATCCTCCGAAAAATAAGAAGGAATTACTGACATTTTTAGGACTTGCAACATATCTGGGACGATTTCTACCAATACTGGCTGAAGTTAGTGCTCCTCTTCGGAAACTGACCCGAGACACAGCAGAATACATCTGGGATGAGGAAGCAGCAGATGCTTTTACACGCATAAAAAAGTTGGCGACAGAGGCACCAATATTGCGTTATTATGATCCCACAGAACCTCTCGTGATTCAATGCGATGCAAGCATGTTGGGTGTTGGATGTGTTTTGCTTCAAGAGGGTCGACCAGTGTCTTACGCTTCTCGAACACTCAACAAGACGGAAAGCAACTACGCTCCCATAGAACGCGAATGTTTGGCAATCGTGTTTGCGTGCAAAAGATTTGATCAATATGTAGCCGGACGGTTTGTCGTAGTAGAATCAGACCACAAACCTTTGGAAGACATTTTCAAAAAGCCGATTACGGATGCACCGCTCAGACTTCAGAAAATGAGAATGACGTTGCAGCGATACGATGTACTTGTTCGATATCGGAAAGGTAGTGAGATGCATATAGCTGATTTGCTGTCTAGGACTGCCACGGAAACGAATAAATTTCCAGGAGGAAAAGTGGACACAGCGTTTCAAGAGATCGCAGACATTAATGTAATGGAATTTATTAACATTTCGGATGAACGTTTTCAAGAAATTTCGACAGAAACCAAGAAGGATCTCACTTTAAGCAAACTATCGCAACTGCTCATCGAAGGATGGCCAGAACGAAAATCTGATCTTGATGACGAAATGCACATTTACTGGACAAATAAAAACGAGCTGTCAACGCATCAAGGAATTATCTTCAAAAATGGTAGAGTATTGGTACCAAAAAGTCTTCGGAAGAAGATGTTAGACAACCTGCATATTGCGCATTTGGGGATTGATTATACTATACGTGCAGCAAGGGAGTCTTTCTTCTGGCCAGGAATGAGTGATCAGGTCACAAACTACATAAGAAACTGTGAAGTGTGTATGGAGTTTAGTGGACACCAATGTAAACCTCCAATGACAACGCACCAAATACCAGAGTATCCATTTCAGCGGGTTAATATTGATCTGGGCGAAATAAAAACAGACAACAAGAAGCTGACAATAATGGTAACAGCAGACAGTTATTCGGATTTTGTGGAAGTGGATTTTTTGAGCGATACCAAGACAAAAACTGTTGTGAGCGCATGCAAACGCAATTTCGCACGGCATGGCAGTCCTGAAGTAGTGGTTACCGATAACGGACCGCAGTTCGATAATGAGGAATGGCTTAAGTTTGCACATGAATGGGATTTTGCACCAGTAACGTCATCTCCATATCACGCTCAAGGCAATGGAAAATCAGAGTCAGCAGTAAAATCAATGAAACAGCTCTACAGAAAATGCACAAAAAGCGGAACCGATTTTTGGAGAGCTCTACAGCAGCATCGCAACACTCCGAACTCCATAGGATCAAGTCCGAACCAGAGATTATATTCCAGGGATACGAGAAATACAGTACCGGTCATCACAAATCGTTTGAAACCACCTAAAGCACTGCAGGTGGAGGAAAGTATTCGTCATAAGCGAGCTATCACCAAGGTGAGCTATGATAAAAATTCAAGAAAGCTACCAGATTTGCAAGTCGGAGAGAATGTACTGGTTCAACGCAGGCCGGATCTTCAATCAGCATGGGAGCAAGCAATTTTGTTGCGGCGACTCGAAGATCAATCATGTGAAGTACAAATGAAAGATGGAGCAGTATATCGCAGAAGTGCTGTGCACGTGAAGCCAGGTAAACGAGTTCAAGGCAGTAAAACTGAAATGCAGGCAGAAAACACACAAAATTTGCAACTAGAGCCGGTGGAAAAATCAGTTCGGCAGGAACCAATGGTTGAACGCGATGAGGAACATAATGTATCGGCAGAGTCGCGGAAGCAGCGTGTGTTTGAACGATATACATATAACAAGGTAAACTCGACTGGAAACAAAGGTATATTAGCTAACCAGAATCGAAAGCATCCCCATGCGTTGGATATAGAGGGTCATCTCGATTCAACCGTAGAGGAGAATGAGGTCGCGTCAACATCTTCTTCAGCTCGACCTAGGCGAGAGGTAAAGAAACCTGCGAGGTTCTCAGATTATGCGATGTAAACTAGACTTGCCCTTATATTTAATTAAAAATTGAGCTTCCCAAAAAAGGGAAGATGTTGTATTTGAATCACCCTATTATAATCCACATATTTGTACCACCCTAAGTTTTCATATGTCAATAAACAGTTATAAGAAGATACTCAACAACACCACATGTCGTATACAAAACAATAGCTTTCCTTCAAAAGAACGTAACCAGATACATTTCGAATATTCCGCCAACAACCAGGGTCCATCAAGAAAATTTCCATTCCGGGAAGATACTTGATAGAATCGGGAATTGAACCCAATGGTTTCCATTTCCGATAATTCTCTGTAAGACTCCTCCCGCCTGACCAAGACATCGGTACTACCACCTGCTAAGGTGAGCAGTGACGAGCCTAGTGGCAGTGCAGAGTCCGGTCGAGTTATATCATCCACATCAGACCCCTTTATTGAAAGTTTCCTACCATTAACCCAAGGCAATCAAGGGATACTCCTATCCGAGAACATCCTTGATTGATCAGGAATTGAACCCGATATCTAGTAGTTATCAGAAGGAGTCATCAAGCCCCATACTCAACGAGCTAACTCCGTTATTACCACTATCGCAGCAATAACCGAACTTAACTCTATTGTCGAGCAAAGTCAACACAACTCCATCATCAAATCAGACCCTGATCACAACAAAAGTCTAAAGGCTTCGATTCAACCCGATGAGCTCTTAGTACTGGTCACCATGTTCGATTTCAAGTTAGTCTCTATCTGCTTAGCGCGCGCGTGGCTCAGACTTTTGTAGACATCTCATTATTTTTAAAAACTATAATAATTAACAAAAATCCATCATCATAGCGAATATAATAACTTAGTGTGACTAAATGCAAATAATAGAAGAGAAAAAAAATACAATCTTCGTGGTATTACATAGTTATTCAAATAACTCCAAAATATAAAAATTCAAAAAATCTGTCTACAAAGCAGATTTTACGTGTGAAATACATAGTGTTTTGAACTCCGCTAATGTTGCTGTACGTTTAATATGTCTAGGCATCGAATTGAAAAAACTTATTCCTTTGTACAACAAGGAGTTCTGTGATCTACTAAATAAAAAGTTTGGTGTTCTTGGATCCGACGCGTTTCTAGTGTTGTACCTATGCACATCACTTCCTCTTTCAATTCGATCACACAAATATCGAGGCAGCATTCCATTAATAATTTTAAAAATGAACACCATTGTTAAGTAATAAATTCTTTGCTTCACAGAGAGCCATTGCAATGCGCTTAGCATGAAACTAGAGGAAGTGTATCTGTTACATTTTAAAATTAATCGCATGATTCTATTTTGCAATCGCTGTAACCTCAATATTTGTGTTTGATTGGCAAGAAACAAAATGGATGGGCAGAAGTCAATATGTGGTGAAACAATAGATTTATATAATAAAATTTTACTACTAATTGTTAAATCATTTTTCAGACGACACAATATACCATACTTTTTAGCAATCTTTTTGATGACATTGTCGATGTGAGACTTAAAGGTTAATTTATCATCAATGATTATTCCAAGATATTTTAATTCACTAACGCGATCAATAGTCTCACCATTTATTTCAACGTTAACGTCAGGCCTAGTATTAGCCGAAGAGATAATCATATATTTAGTTTTAGCAACATTTAACTTTAATTGTTTAAATTTTAACCAACGAGCAAGGGAATGCAAATCTTCGTTCAAATGCGCCACGGCTTCATCTATATCCTTAGCTGCAATGAACAGAACAGTATCGTTATTATATGTTAAGAAATATTACGTTTTTACTGCGTATCGATTGATTTTGTTCGCGAGTTGTATGGTGCATGCCAAAATCAAAACCATTTTTTTGGTTCATGCTATGAGAGACAGGCGGCGCATGCCTCTTTATACTTTTGCGTTAGACAGCCTATGAGAACGAAACGGGAAAAAATCGACGTTCACACAGCAATCAACAAGCGTGCCTGCCACTTTCACAGTTATCTTACTATGGCTCTAAATTTTCGTAACTTTCCCTACTTAGTAATCTCTAGCTAATCAAATGTCCTTGGAACCTCTGCCCAATGCGTGCAAACCCTACTTTTAAAATAAAAATACTTTTCTCAGCAAAAGTACTCAGCACGCATCTTTTTTAGAAAAATTGCATTAAAAAAAACACCCTGAATCATGATATGGACATCACTCTAAAATGAAAACGGCTTAAGATACAAAGTTGTAATCTTCAACAATGTTGTTAAGACTTGATTGCTCTGGGAATTTGCAGAAGAAAGTTGTGTTCTATCTCAACTACTACTTGAAATAATTTTTGCAACCTGAATTTTTTAGGACCACCTTCAGCCATAAAAAGCAGTTTGTCACGCAAAATGAATGTTTCTAAGGCATCTACACTCTAAATTCAAAGATGAAAGCGTGAACGATTGTTTCCTGCTAATTTCGCTTCTTGGACCACTGTGCAATGGTTCAGCATGCCGTCTACTGAGGGCGGTAATTGAGTTCTACAAGATGACGACACGCATCATGAAGTTCATCATGATGAATGTAGTTCATGTTTGACGTTTCTCGCAGTGCTGTACAATCTCACGATGGTCTTTGAATTGTGACGGTAAATTTGAAGTGACCGTATCACCACAAAAATGACCGTTATTTCATTTCCATTTTCCTCAGATAGTGTTTCAGTGAACTATCTCTCACAGAAGCCGTGCGAGAGAGAACGCATTGAAATGATAGGCAGATTGAGTACCATTTATTTTGTATTGGTATGATAAACTAAATATTATCAGTGTATTCTATTCAGGCAGCATGCAGTGCTTGGTTGATTTTTTCTGCACCTTTCAGTTTCTTTTATGCATAACTATTTATGTGAAGCCGCCTGTTTGTTAATTCTAGCTCATTGTTTGCAATAAGATGACCGTCATAACCGTATTTATATTGTTAATAAAACGACCGTCAATTTCCTTTCCTCTCAATAATGATTGCAATGAGTGAGAGATTCAGAAGAGAACCGTCTGACTGCTGTCAATTCATTGGAATGAGAACCGTAACTCAATAAGCATCGCTTACTGCTTTAAGGCTCAAGTTATCTCAAGGCTTGGTAGTGTGCGTAAGAAAAATTGTGCTCAGCTTTGCCACCAGATTATCCATTTAAACCTTTTCAAAACTCTAAAAGAAGAATATCAGTCGATTTACTAGATCATCACGATTCAATTCATGCATAGTACCTGCTGGAAAAACCATCGGCTTAGCTGAATGGTGCTTCAGAAAAAGTGGATGTGGTTTTTTTATTGCGCTGTTGTGTTGCGTACCCCATCACGAGTGGTAGTGTGACAAAAAATCACAGCCACTTTTTCAAAAGCACCATTTAGCGAAACCGATAGTTTTTCCAGCAGCTATTTTGTATGATTTGAATCGTTGTGATCTAATAAATCGGCTGATATTCTTCTTTTAGAGTTTTGAAAAGATTTAAATGGATAATCCGGTGGCAAAGCTGGACACAATTTTTCCTACCCATACTACCCAGCGTTCAAAACTAACACATGCTCAAAAAAGGTAACTTGAACCTTAACTGCTAAGCGTTTCATTCTCTTTTGTCTAGCAGATTTGTCAGGCGATTTAAACAGTTTGACGTTTGACGCAACTCGCCTGTGCTAATTGCCCCTACGGACAAATGCAATTTGCGAATGCGATTTAAAGGCAATTTCAACACTTAGTCAAATTTTCTGGCGGCTGAAATGGACTTGGTGTTTTTTGTGTTTTTCAAACATGGCGGTTCATGTTTGGCTTAAGCTTAAAATAGTTTTTTTAAACAATTGGCGTGTTCTCGCTTTTATTTTGTTTGTCTAGTGCACTTCATTTAGCCAACGAATGTGGGAAATTGTGGAATCGTGTGTTAGTATACACTAAGGCAAAACGCATAGCGAAATCAATAAGATTTATCTTATGATGAATAGAAAAGTAACAAAACTATGTTTTCATAAGATTGATATGAAAAACATACGACTTTTATCATTGCCTTAACATTTTATAAGTTATTGCATATGCCAGTCGTACGAATTTCATACGAGCATCTTATGATTCTCATAAACATAAGAGAAATGTATAATATTGTCTTATGTTAATTCAAAGATACCTTATGGAACATGAAATCATAGCAAACCGATTTAACAAAATTAATGCCGTTTCATAAGATAATCTTATGATTTACATACGTGCTTCTTGTGGCTAAAAATTATACGATATTCCTATGAAATTCGCTGTAATTTTTTGCCAGAGTGTAGTGGAACAAGATCTCTGAACTAAAGTCTTAATGAAAGTCAGATTGTGCTAAGTTTTGTTGTTCAATACCAATTTCATCATTGATTCTTCCTGTAGTTTGGTGGTGGATTACCTAGTGTACTGATATGTTTATGTGAGCAGATAATGAATCCGAAAATAAGTATTATTTGTGATTTTCATATTAGGCGATTAAGGGCAATTAAATGGCGCGTTCCCTGGGGGATTTAAGGGCGGGTAGAGCGGCAAAAAAATGACGCGGCGAATCGCCCAAATATTACATTTGAAATAGCCCCCTAACTGCCAGCAATTTGCTGGCAAATTGAAGGACAATTAGCGCATCCGATTTGGCAAATAGCCCCCCATTAGCCAGCAACTTGCCCTTTTTGACTGGGTTCATATGAACAAACAATTGCGAATTGTCAAACGAAGTTCATCAGGTTCGTTTTGTGGGGTTATGTTGGTTGGTGTAAAACCTAATAGTTGTGAAAATAATGGGAGAATAGTGTCATTTTGCGTAGTGATTTCATCGCCACTTTTATCAATTGAATGCGTGATTCGACCAACCAAAAAATGCGGTGGACTGGACTGGAAAAAGGTAATGACAAACGCCTAATGAACTACAACAAAGCTGATAAAAAATGTTACGATCTAAAGTAAATTGAATGAGCATATTATTCGAATTGTGAATAAGATGGGCTGGTTAAACGCAGATTTACACTTTTCAAGCCACCGCTAATGATGACAAAATGTTTGTACCAACGAGTTCATACAAATTTCGAACTCATCTAAAGGTTCTGCTCGAAAACTGTCTGATTTCCAAGGATGTCTACAAACCCCACTCTTGCACCATCTTATATCAGCCAATTCACCAAAGCACTTCCACTTCGACGGAGCGAGCAAAGAATAAAATTGACTATGATGTTCGATACCCGGAACAATCAATAGCATAGCATAACTACATGCCAGCATCCTCGGGCGATATGAGTGTTCCCCACAATCTCCATCAGGATTTCTCATCCCGTACCCTTATTGTATATCCGTCCGTTGCGAGCTGAACTGAAACATATTCCCGTTCATCATCATATTCATACGATACCAAAATCCTTCGGTTCCCTATCAGTATGCTCTGCACGTAATCATTCTTTCCGGAACCGGTTTGCTCCATTTTTTTCAGCTCTGTTTCTATTATAGTTCATTCCAAGGCCCATGGCAGTGAACTGGATTTTTATTTTTTGATACATTCAGCCGCTGAAATTTGAACGCGAAGAAACCCAAGGAGAAACTGGTCGGAAAATGTGGAAGGAAATAGTGTCATGCAGCGTTATGATCTTGCCACAGCGCGGCGCCTCGAGGGGTACGTTGTTTGTGATTGATGGCAGCTCAAGAGCACCCAGTTCATAGCTTCGAGATCATAATAGACTTCCCATGGCGTGGAGGGGGTAATTTTTGAGAGTTTCTTGAAATGATGGCAAAAAACTGTTATGTTTGATATTTTAAATTTTTCATCCATGATTGCTGTTCAGTTCAATTGCAGTTTTTTACCACAACCGCAGACTCCTTGGCAAATCAGGAACTAATTTGAGGATTTTCGAGTGATAGTTAAAAGTTGACGCACGTTTTATAATTATTCAAAACTTATCTGTTGTTTTGTGATACGGTTCAATCACATTTCTAGCTGTGATAAGTGAGGTTAAATTTATCATCAGTGAGGTCCAACCCACTTGACCAGGGCATATAGACGTTAAGTTTAGTAAAAAAATCCTGATGTGATAGGTCGGTTGAGAAAATACCGGAAGACGATCCGGCTATCGAGCTGGATTGTACTGTGCTATTCTGCTGAGAAGACCTTAAACTAAGTTTCTCAAGCAACACGTATACTTCTTTTGGTTCATATGAATCGACCAATTTTATCCCAAGTGAGAGAAATAACACCGCACAATCCAGTGCTTTTTTCGCCAGATTATTGGTTGATTATTTACAACGTTCCCAAATCAAATTTAATGACTTTTTTATAGACGATTCCCATTTCTCATCAGTAACGTTATGGACGCCTTCAAATTTACTACGTCTCATCGCTATCAATAAAAGCTATGTCTCAGTTCAAAAAACTGTATTAAAATCCAACAACCGGCGAAATCCCCCACCAGATCAGCTCCGTTCATTCACATTCCAGACGAAAAAAATATCGTCAAAACACCATCGAATGAACGAGCATCCACGAGACGCAAATTCCATCCATTGATCCTTTGTGCACTCGTCCTGCTCAACTGCAACAATAACAACCAATCTGACGTCAACTAATCTTTTAGTTATTTATTACAACCACTCACACCGACCTTCTTTCCTAACCTGTCTACAACCAGGATCGTGTTGTTTTTCGGCTGCTTTGAACCATTGAAGAAGCTTCATCTTTTCAGGATCAGCGTTTGCCTGTTTTGTGCTGGAACGAACCATCGTATAAGCGGATGACGATGGGATGAGGTAAAAAGCCAAAGCTAAACCAACGAAATTGTAGGGTAACAGCTCGTTAAATCATCTCAACCCTTCCATTAATCCTAACCATCTGAATATACTAGTTAGAGCAACATATACTCTCAATCGAAATTCATCGATTTTAGGCTGGTCAATCGATGAAATAGAATAAGACGGATAAAGGAACAGCCACCCTAAATTTTTCGCAGAGAATTTCATTTCGAGAGGGTCGCCTTCTGGAATGAAAAACTTTTCTCCTCATCTCCATGGTGATGGGGTTCTGAATGGAGGTAAGTTTTACGAGTTTGGTGCCAATACTTGAACTTTATTGATTTTGGACACGGTCGGTGGATGGAAATTGTAACAAAGTTAAGTAGAAGACAAGTACTTTTTGGGGAGTCATGGTCATGAGTGGCAAGAGCAAAGCTCCCGTTAGAAATTTTAATGCAGACTAAAAGGTCAAGGTTGGTGGACTGGCATCTCGTCAAAAAAGTTTTCGAAGTTCTCTTCGTAGCATTATTATTCATTCATCAAAAGTTGAATCTTTCGGCATCAACTCACATTATAGTCACGCCAGAATAGATCAGATGGATAAACTGCATCCGGTGACATGGCAAAACAGGATGTCACTCGACTGCATGGATAGTGGAACTAGTCCAAAGTCAGAGTCGCAAAGTTTACCGATCCTTTTCAAATCTTCAATCAAGAAACGAAACAGAAGTTTGAAGAAGAAAATGAATTTTATACATACAAAATTAAAAACTCTCTTCGAACTGCATATCGAAACCTACAAGAAATAAGAAACAAACAACAAGAAACAAGAAACAAAAAAACGAAAAAACAAGATAACAAGAAAACAAGAAAACAAGAAAACAAGAAAACAAGAAAACAAGAAAACAAGAAAACAAGAAAACAAGAAAACAAGAAAACAAGAAAACAAGAAAACAAGAAAACAAGAAAACAAGAAAACAAGAAAACAAGAAAACAAGAAAACAAGAAAACAAGAAAACAAGAAAACAAGAAAACAAGAAAACAAGAAAACAAGAAAACAAGAAAACAAGAAAACAAGAAAACAAGAAAACAAGAAAACAAGAAAACAAGAAAACAAGAAAACAAGAAAACAAGAAAACAAGCAAACAAGAAAACAAGAAAACAAGAAAACAAGAAAACAAGAAAACAAGAAAACAAGAAAACAAGAAAACAAGAAAACAAGAAAACAAGAAAACAAGAAAACAAGAAAACAAGAAAACAAGAAAACAAGAAAACAAGAAAACAAGAAAACAAGAAAACAAGAAAACAAGAAAACAAGAAAACAAGAAAACAAGAAAACAAGAAAACAAGAAAACAAGAAAACAAGAAAACAAGAAAACAAGAAAACAAGAAAACAAGAAAACAAGAAAACAAGAAAACAAGAAAACAAGAAAACAAGAAAACAAGAAAACAAGAAAACAAGAAAACAAGAAAACAAGAAAACAAGAAAACAAGAAAACAAGAAAACAAGAAAACAAGAAAACAAGAAAACAAGAAAACAAGAAAACAAGAAAACAAGAAAACAAGAAAACAAGAAAACAAGAAAACAAGAAAACAAGAAAACAAGAAAACAAGAAAACAAGAAAACAAGAAAACAAGAAAACAAGAAAACAAGAAAACAAGAAAACAAGAAAACAAGAAAACAAGAAAACAAGAAAACAAGAAAACAAGAAAACAAGAAAACAAGAAAACAAGAAAACAAGAAAACAAGAAAACAAGAAAACAAGAAAACAAGAAAACAAGAAAACAAGAAAACAAGAAAACAAGAAAACAAGAAAACAAGAAAACAAGAAAACAAGAAAACAAGAAAACAAGAAAACAAGAAAACAAGAAAACAAGAAAACAAGAAAACAAGAAAACAAGAAAACAAGAAAACAAGAAAACAAGAAAACAAGAAAACAAGCAAACAAGCAAACAAGAAAACAAGAAAACAAGAAAACAAGAAAACAAGAAAACAAGAAAACAAGAAAACAAGAAAACAAGAAAACAAGAAAACAAGAAAACAAGAAAACAAGAAAACAAGAAAAAAAGAAAACAAGAAAGCAAAAAACCAAGAAAACTAGAAAACAACAAAATATTAAAATATCGGAATAACAAAATAACATAATAAAAAATATCAAAATAACAAAATAACAAAATAACAAAAGAACAAAATAACAAAAGAACGAAAGAAGAAAAGAACAAAAGAACAAAAGAACAAAAAGAAACCAAGAAAGCAAGAAAACAAGGAAAGCAACAAAAAAACAAGAAAACCAGAAGACAAGAAAACATGAAAACAAGAAAACAAAAAAAAACAAAAAAAGCAATGAAAACAAAGAAAACAATAAAAGCAAAGAAAACAAAGAAAGCAAGGAAAACATAGAAAACGAAAAAGAAACAAGGAAAACAAAGGATACAAAGAAAACAAAGCAAACAAAGAAAACAAAAAAAACAAAGAAAACAAAGAAAACAAAGAAAGCAAAGAAAACAAAGAAAACAAAGAAAACAATGCAAACAAAGAAAAAAAATCAAACAAAGAAAGCAAAGCAAACAGAGAATACAAAGAAATCAAGAAAACAAAGAAAACAAATAAAGCAAAGAAAACAAAGAAAGCAAAAAAACAAAGAAAACAAAAAAAAAACAAAGAAAATAAAAAATGCAAAGAAAACAAAGAAAGCAAAGAAAACAAAGAAAACAAAGAGAACAAGAAAACAAGAAAACAAAGAAAACAAATTAAACAAAAAAACAAAGAAAACTAGAAAAAAAGAAAACATGAAAACAAAGAAAGCAAGAGAATGAAAACAATGAAAACAAAGAAAAAATGAAAACAAAGAAAATATAAAAACAAAGAGAACAAAGAAAACAAAGAAAACAAAGAAAACAAAGAAAGCAAAGAAAACAAAGAAAACAAAAAAAAAACAAAGAAAACAAAGATAACAAAGAAAACAAAGAAATCAAAGCAAACAAGGAATACAAATCAAACAAAGAATGGAAAGCAAACAAAGAAATCAAGAAAACAAAGAAACTAAAAAACAAAGAAATCAAATAAAACAAAACGATTTTAATCCACCTAACAGTGTGATGAGACATTTCTTATAACTCTTATCACTCATCGGATATTATATCGTTTGAGAACATTTAGAACTTGATGCTTCGCGATGTTTTTGATAACACATACTACATGGGATAGTGGCAGGACTCAGAGAATCGCTCAAATCAGCATAGGACAACATCAGTGCTAGAAATCTCAAACCAAATCAATGGGAAAGCGAAAAAATGGCCCATAAAATAGACATACCAACGAATTATTGTTAATGCTCTGGTAATAAAATATCTATATTGTGATGGGAAAACTGAATTTTCCTAAAGGGGTTATATATTGCACTGAGCCAAAAAAATCGAAATTTTTTTTGAATCGATTTGAAGTTTATACTTTACTCAAATTTCCAACGCGACTGAGAACTAAGAAATCAACGCTTTTTCTTGAAAGGACGATACTAGCAGTGATACCATTCAAAGAAAATCAACAGTGAATATTTCCAGACTTGGTTTTATTTCCTATTTAAGAACTATTGTGTTTTTTTTACATCCTAGATTACATGATTCAGTGATCGAAACCCAAAACTTCATAAAGTATTTGAAATTATTAAATTAAAATTTGTTTTTGCTATTGAAATTGACAAAATGATAGTATCGCCCCTTTGGCGATTGTTTACTTTTTCGGTCCCACCTATCAGCATTGAAGTATCGCCCTTACGTTTTCTTACAATAACTACCGTTCTACACCACCGATTTCGTCCGTGTTTTTTAATAGAGATCATTGTTACTATTTACAGCTGGTATCAGCTTGATAAGCCTAAAAAATACGAAAATAACAGTTTCACCTCTAAACTGCTAGCAAAATAAGTATCGCCCTGTTTGTTTGCATGGAGCGTGGAAGGCGAAACTTTAAATAAACAAACAAAAATACAGTTTCGTCCGTTGTATTTTTTGCTGTAGTTTAAGAAAGCAATATCGTAGAATCCAAATTTTTAGGTTAATTTGTTGCGTTTCAAAGCCCTCATTCGCATGTATGAAAAAGCCTTATGTTTATATTTGTAAGTATCGCCCTATTCACAAAAAAGCGTTGAAATGAAATCGCAGCTTCTGATATCACACTATCATGCGTGCATAGTTCCAAATTTTACTTCGACATCGACTTTTTCTAAAGGTGACTTCCCAGTAGTATCCTAGATTTGAATTATTATCGCTAATCCTAATGCCAAAGAACATATAAAAAACCTCTTGAAAACTAACCGTTTGGGAAAATCATCATCATTACTGAAATTTTCATTTTCACGAAACTTTTCGATAACCTTCCGTCACTTGCCTTAATGCACTGGGTGCACAGTGCTCTGAAAATCTAGCAAAATCGTCTTAGGGCACCAGCGGGTCTAATTCAGAGCTATCTGCGCGGCGAGTTAAATCTGTAAAGAACACTAAAAATTAATTTCTATTCCATAATTTTCAGTTCAGCAATTCGAGAGATCGTGCTCACCGTAAGCCATGAAAAATAGACTACGTTGTGAAGCGATGGTCACTATTTATTAAAAAATCACGGTTAAATAATAAATAAAACTATTAAAAAATTTCAAATAGTTTATAATTTTCACAAACTTATTAGGAAAAATTGTTTAATAAGCTTTCGTAATATTGTGTAGGAAAAAAGCTGAAAATTTCAGTATTTTCTCTATCTGCAACATATAAACCCTTAAGTATACCAATTAATTGGTATACGAATTGGAATAGGTTCGCCAAATTTTGGAAGAATTCTATAGAATAACCCCTTGAAAACTACCTAAAAATTGTTGTAGTTCGATGCAATAAAAAAATCTCCAAAAATGAAATGTACCTATTAATGTGAAACACAGCGAATAATACATACAATAAAGACCCATTTTTATCAGTCTCATGGCGTATTTTAGGCTGACAAAATGGGGACATTGACTAAATCGGGCAATTTTTTTCTTTATAATAAACTGAAGCTGTTAAAATATTCTTCTCGTCCCTTGATAAAGTCTGATAACTATTTCTGATTATGATGAACTTTTTATTTTTGCATACTTCCATCTTCATGATAAGGAAAACATGCTCAAGAAAGGATTTACTCGAATTCAGTCTTGTTCGTCTGCTAGAGCCCATCATTCATTTTTGGCTGTTAAAATCGGGGTTTCAATGTGTTATAATAGATATTCAGCATTCGAAGAAGTTTCTTGTGAACGAGTGTAGAACGACTTTGTTTCTACTTACTTGAAATCAGCGGCGTAGCCAGAAATTCGGTTTGGTGAAAATCGATCATACTGTCCAAACGGCATAATTCCGAAACCGTAATTTTTGAAGTTTTAAAATTATTCCGAATTAATTTTTCAGGAAATAGTAACAGAGTTCGTGTCTTTAGCGAATTTGTTGAGACTTTATTGTAGTCATGAATATTAACCTGAGAAATTCACCATAAATACTTCTTGGACGATATACCATCAACATTATTTTATCAAATGATGCCCTGTTTAACGTTTGTAAAACTCATCGAAGATACTAAACCGCCGAAATTCGCGGTTTCAAAATGATGCTATCTTGACCTAAAATTACTGTTTTTAAACATTTGACCTATACATATAATTGGTCATAAAACAAAAATCAAAAGCTCATCAAAATCGATCAGAACCTGCTAGAGTCGAATGGAAATCGTCATTTTTCATAAATTTCTCTCTACATTCGGAAAGTGTTATCCTCGTTATTAATCATATTACGTTTTCGTCTCAACTGGACACATTCCCAAAATAAAAACCTGTTTTAATCCACCTAGTGGTGCAATTGTGCTTTTCTCATTTGTCCAGACTACGATTCCATGGCTGGTTACGTTCAATACAATGGTGGATATGAATATTACATGTTCAGTACGATTTGCACATACATACAATGGATCGACAGCCACGATCTTGAGATACTATGTGATACTGAAACATCGCTTGAAACCAGCGGCGGATCATGGAGAAAGATCCGGGAGGTCCAGGTACTGCCGAAATTTTTCAACTTGTTAAGTAATTTTAAACTAGTTTTAATTTTAAAGTAGCAATCCCTCACTGCATACTCCCTCCGGGCCGGTATGATTGACGATTTTTGGAGTGATTGCATAACCTTTCTATATGAGAAAGGCAAAAATGTACCAAAGTCCAAAGAAGTCAATTTTTGTCAAACATCTCAATGTTTCATGCATTTTAAAGTCATTTGGCATCAAAAATACAAATTTGATTTTGAAAATTTTTCATTTCAGTTTATATGGGAATTTGCTGTGTGATTGCACTCTTCAACTCGTAGCTCCGGAACCGGAAGTCCAATCAATAAAAAAATTCAATAGCAGCCGATGGGAAGGTTGTACCTTTCATTTGAGACTAACTTTGTGCTAATCGGTCCAGCCATCTCTGAGAAACAGAGGTCACATTTTTTTACACATACACACATACATACACACAAACATTTTCCGATCTCGACGAACTCAGTCGATTGGCATATGACACTCGGCCATCCGGGTCGGGATTAGATTGACGAATTTTAGAGTGAATGAGAAAGGCAAAAACATTTTTAGCAAATGTTGAAAGTTATGCATTTTTTTGGTGAGCAATTCTATGTTTCATAGACATTAAATCAATTTTAACTTCGCTTCCTATTAAATAAAGACCCTTATTACAGTATATTTCTACAAAAAACGAGCTCAATTTGAAAATAAATCTGAGAATTATGATTGATTACAGAACTCTGTAATTTTCTATTGGAATGTTTTCAGGCAGGAATTTGATATTGATGCTATTAGATAACTATGAGATCAAGATCAATAGATCAGTTACATGTCAGGACCCCATTCCGACAATTTATCAAAAGTCCTCATGATGTTTACAACAACAGGTTATCAATCCAGGGATCAGATAATTGTTATTGTAAAATTTAATTAAATCAGTCTGCATCAATAAATTTTCAACTTCAATCCAATATTTTTTTTGGGTGTAGTGTGGGGGGGGGGGTTGTATGGTGTTAAACCCCAAAACCTTCTCTTGGCTACGCCGTTGCTTGGAGTTATTTATTTCGCTTTAATTTTCCGATATGTTTCAGATCGATCCAATGGTTATAAGTTAGAAAATGATGATGATGTTGTTTATTATAGAGGATTTAACCCTAAGGGTCATTCTCCTCAAAGTTAGAAAAATTGCAGTCAGAAGGTTTGCACAAATGAACATTTTTGTACTGATAAGTTATCAAGTTCCTTCCAGACAACTTGGAAGTGTTCGGTGATTATCTGTAGCGGTTGTAGATAGTAAAATGAAATACAAAATTCGTTTTATCGAAATAATGTTTAGCTTATTTCAATGGATTATTACTATATTGAACAATAAATAGGCGACAAAGAGTAACCCACAAACAACAAGCCATAACTTTTAAAGTATTCAAAATAGATATTTGAAGTCTTCAGTAAAGTTATTCGCAAAAGTAAGAGCTACAAATTTGCTGAAGACATCATTTCGATATAATCACTTCCAGAAATTTTTTGAAAATATCTCACTCATAGGGGGATTAATCAGCAAAAGCACAATACCGAAAGAAAGGGCATATTACCTCCATTAAATTCTCCGAAGATACTATTGACCTAAAATAAGCCGTTTTGGCGTTGATAATAGATTACATGTTTTTGGTCATATTTCTGGCAACGGGAAATGATAAAAATCTTTCGTCCGCATTTAATTATAAATATCTCTTTTGATAAATCTATAGCTTGTTCGAAAGGTATTCGTTAAAGCTGTCTAAAAACATATAAATTGTTAATCTATGTTGTCAATTTCGGGAGATAATTTAAAAAAAACTGCGAAAAACGCCATTTTTACACATTCAAGCATTCATATCTTGGAAACTAAACATCAGAATCAAAAACAAATTAATAGCGTTCATACTGTTTTTTAGTTCTTTCATTTAAAGTTGATTTGGATAAGATCGGTTCAGCCATTGCTGAGAAACACGAATGAGAATTTGTCCGTTACATACACACACACACACAGACACACACACACACACACACACAGACATTGTCCCAAATCGTCGAGCTGAGTCGATTGGTATATAAGACTCGGCCCTCCGGGCCTCGGAAAAAATCTTGAAAGTTTGAGCGAATTCTATACATTTCTTTTATAAGAAATGTAAAAAAGCAAAGAAAACAAAGAGAACAAGAAAACAAGAAAACAAGAAAACAAGAAAACAAGAAAACAAGAAAACAAGAAAACAAGAAAACAAGAAAACAAGAAAACAAGAAAACAAGAAAACAAGAAAACAAGAAAACAAGAAAACAAGAAAACAAGAAAACAAGAAAACAAGAAAACAAGAAAACAAGAAAACAAGAAAACAAGAAAACAAGAAAACAAGAAAACAAGAAAACAAGAAAACAAGAAAACAAGAAAACAAGAAAACAAGAAAACAAGAAAACAAGAAAACAAGAAAACAAGAAAACAAGAAAACAAGAAAACAAGAAAACAAGAAAACAAGAAAACAAGAAAACAAGAAAACAAGAAAACAAGAAAACAAGAAAACAAGAAAACAAGAAAACAAGAAAACAAGAAAACAAGAAAACAAGAAAACAAGAAAACAAGAAAACAAGAAAACAAGAAAACAAGAAAACAAGAAAACAAGAAAACAAGAAAACAAGAAAACAAGAAAACAAGAAAACAAGAAAACAAGAAAACAAGAAAACAAGAAAACAAGAAAACAAGAAAACAAGAAAACAAGAAAACAAGAAAACAAGAAAACAAGAAAACAAGAAAACAAGAAAACAAGAAAACAAGAAAACAAGAAAACAAGAAAACAAGAAAACAAGAAAACAAGAAAACAAGAAAACAAGAAAACAAGAAAACAAGAAAACAAGAAAACAAGAAAACAAGAAAACAAGAAAACAAGAAAACAAGAAAACAAGAAAACAAGAAAACAAGAAAACAAGAAAACAAGAAAACAAGAAAACAAGAAAACAAGAAAACAAGAAAACAAGAAAACAAGAAAACAAGAAAACAAGAAAACAAGAAAACAAGAAAACAAGAAAACAAGAAAACAAGAAAACAAGAAAACAAGAAAGCAAGAAAACTAGAAAACAACAAAATATTCAAATATCGGAATAATAAAATAACATAATAAAAAATATCAAAAGAACAAAAGAACAAAAGAACAAAAGAACAAAAGAACAAAAGAACAAAAGAACAAAAGAACAAAAGAACAAAAGAACAAAAGAACAAAAGAACAAAAGAACAAAAGAACAAAAGAACAAAAGAACAAAAGAACAAAAGAACAAAAGAACAAAAGAACAAAAGAACAAAAGAACAAAAGAATAAAAGAACAAAAGAACAAAAGAACAAAAGAACAAAAGAACAAAAGAACAAAAGAACAAAAGAACAAAAGAACAAAAGAACAAAAGAACAAAAGAACAAAAGAACAAAAGAACAAAAGAACAAAAGAACAAAAGAACAAAAGAACAAAAGAACAAAAGAACAAAAGAACAAAAGAACAAAAGAACAAAAGAACAAAAGAACAAAAGAACAAAAGAACAAAAGAACAAAAGAACAAAAGAACAAAAGAACAAAAGAACAAAAGAACAAAAGAACAAAAGAACAAAAGAACAAAAGAACAAAAGAACAAAAGAACAAAAGAACAAAAGAACAAAAGAACAAAAGAACAAAAGAACAAAAGAACAAAAGAACAAAAGAACAAAAGAACAAAAGAACAAAAGAACAAAAGAACAAAAGAACAAAAGAACAAAAGAACAAAAGAACAAAAGAACAAAAGAACAAAAGAACAAAAGAACAAAAGAACAAAAGAACAAAAGAAAAGAACAAACCAACAGAACAATAAAAGAGCCAAAAACAGAAGTGCAGAAAGTTAAACAAATTTCCGAAAGGTCGAAAGAGTTCCGAAATGATGAAAGAGTCCCGAAAGACTAGGAAAAAACGAAAGAAGGCAGATTCGAAGGGACGAAAACCCAGAAGGACAAACGAAAGTTCGAAGAGGACGAAAGTCCAATAGGGACAAAATCCCGAAAGGGACAAAAATCCGAAAGGAACGAAAATGCGAGAGGGACAAAAATCCCAAAGGGACAAACATCCGAAAGCGACAAAAATTCGAAAGGGACAAAAATTCGAAAGGGACAAAAATCCAAAAGTGACAAAAATCCGATAGGGACAAAAATCCGAAAGGGATGAAACTCCGAAAGGGACAAAAATCCGTAAGGGACAAAAATTCGAAAGGGACAAAAATCGGATAGGGACAAAAATCCGAATCGGACAAAACTCCGAAAGGAACAAAATCCGAAAGGGAAAAAAATCCGAAAGGGACAAAAATCCGAAAGGGACAAAAATCCGAAAGGGACAAAAATTCGAAAGGGACAAAAATCCGAAAGGGACAAAAATCCGAAAGGGACAAAAATCCGAAAGGGACAAAAATCGGATAGGGACAAAAATCCGAATCGGACAAAACTCCGAAAGGGAAAAAAATCCCAAAGGGACAAAAATCCGAAAGGGAAAAAAATCCAATAGGGACAAAAATCCGAAAGGGATGAAACTCCGAAAGGGACAAAAATCCGTAAGGGACAAAAATTCGAAAGGGACAAAAATCGGATAGGGACAAAAATCCGAATCGGACAAAACTCCGAAAGGAACAAAATCCGAAAGGGAAAAAATCCGAAAGGGACAAAAATTCGAAAGGGACAAAAATCCGAAAGGGACAAAAATTCGAAAGGGACAAAAATCCGAAAGTGACAAAAATCCGATAAGGACAAAAATTCAATATGGACAAAAATCCGAAAGTGACAAAAATCCGATAAGGACAAAAATCCAATAGGGACAATAATCCAAAAGGGACAAAAATCCGAAAGGGACAAAAATCGGATAGGGACAAAAATCCGAAAGGGACAAAAATCCGAATCGGACAAAACTCCGAAAGGAACAAAATCCGAAAGGGAAAAAAATCCGAAAGGGACAAAAATCCGAAAGGGACAAAAATTCGAAAAGGACAAAAATCCGAAAGGGACAAAAATCCGAAAGGGACAAAAATCCGAAAGGGACAAAAATCGGATAGGGACAAAAATCCGAATCGGACAAAACTCCGAAAGGGAAAAAAATTCGAAAGGGACAAAAATTCGAAAGGGACAAAAATCCGAAAGTGACAAAAATTCGAAAGGGACAAAAATCCGAAAGGGACAAAAATTCGAAAGGGACAAAAATCGGATAGGGACAAAAATCCGAAAGAGACAAAAATCCGAAAGGGACAAAAATCCGATAGGGACAAAAATCCAATAGTGACAAAAATCCGAAAGGGACAAAAATCCGATAGGGACAAAAATCCAATAGTGACAAAAATCCGAAAGGGACAAAAATCCAATAGGGACAAAAATACGAAAGGGACAAAAATCCGATAGGGACAAAAATCCGAATCGGACAAAACTCCGAAAGGAACAATATCCGAAAGGGAAAAAAATCCGAAAGGGATAAAAATCGGATAGGGACAAAAATCCGAAAGAGACAAAAATCCGAAAGGGACAAAAATCCGATAGGGACAAAAATCCAATAGTGACAAAAATCCGAAAGGGACAAAAATCCGAAAGGGACAAAAATCCAATAGGGACAAAAATCCGAAAGGGACAAAAATCCGATAGGGACAAAAATCCAATAGGGACAAAAATCCGAAAGGGACAAAAATCCGAATCGGACAAAACTCCGAAAGGAACAATATCCGAAAGGGAAAAAAATCCGAAAGGGACAAAAATCCGATAGGGACAAAAATCCAATAGGGACAAAAATCCGAAAGGGACAAAAATCCGATAAGGACAAAAATCCAATAGGGACAATAATCCAAAAGGGACAAAAATCCGAAAGGGACAAAAATCCGATAGGGACAAAAATCCAATAGGGACAAAAATCCGAAAGGGACAAAAATCCGAAAGGGACAAAAATCCGAAAGGGACAAAAATCCGAAAGGGACAAAAATCGGATAGGGACAAAAATCCGAATCGGACAAAACTCCGAAAGGGAAAAAAATTCGAAAGGGACAAAAATTCGAAAGGGACAAAAATCCGAAAGTGACAAAAATTCGAAAGGGACAAAAATCCGAAAGGGACAAAAATTCGAAAGGGACAAAAATCGGATAGGGACAAAAATCCGAAAGAGACAAAAATCCGAAAGGGACAAAAATCCGATAGGGACAAAAATCCAATAGTGACAAAAATCCGAAAGGGACAAAAATCCGATAGGGACAAAAATCCAATAGTGACAAAAATCCGAAAGGGACAAAAATCCTATAGGGACAAAAATCCAATAGGGACAAAAATACGAAAGGGACAAAAATCCGATAGGGACAAAAATCCGAATCGGACAAAACTCCGAAAGGAACAATATCCGAAAGGGAAAAAAATCCGAAAGGGATAAAAATCGGATAGGGACAAAAATCCGAAAGAGACAAAAATCCGAAAGGGACAAAAATCCGATAGGGACAAAAATCCAATAGTGACAAAAATCCGAAAGGGACAAAAATCCGAAAGGGACAAAAATCCAATAGGGACAAAAATCCGAAAGGGACAAAAATCCGATAGGGACAAAAATCCAATAGGGACAAAAATCCGAAAGGGACAAAAATCCGAATCGGACAAAACTCCGAAAGGAACAATATCCGAAAGGGAAAAAAATCCGAAAGGGACAAAAATCCGATAGGGACAAAAATCCAATAGGGACAAAAATCCGAAAGGGACAAAAATCCGATAAGGACAAAAATCCAATAGGGACAATAATCCAAAAGGGACAAAAATCCGAAAGGGACAAAAATCGGATAGGGACAAAAATCCGAAAGGGACAAAAATCCGAATCGGACAAAACTCCGAAAGGAACAAAATCCGAAAGGGAAAAAAATCCGAAAGGGACAAAAATCCGAAAGGGACAAAAATTCGAAAAGGACAAAAATCCGAAAGGGACAAAAATCCGAAAGGGACAAAAATCCGAAAGGGACAAAAATCGGATAGGGACAAAAATCCGAATCGGACAAAACTCCGAAAGGGAAAAAAATTCGAAAGGGACAAAAATTCGAAAGGGACAAAAATCGGATAGGGACAAAAATCCGAATCGGACAAAACTCCGAAAGGAACAAAATCCGAAAGGGAAAAAAATCCGAAAGGGAAAAAATCCGAAAGGGACGAAAGTCCGAAAGAGACGAGAGTCCGAAAGAAAGACGAAAGTCCGAAAGCGACGGAAGGACGGAAATACTCAAAGACAAAGTGATATAGTGATACGTGGGCGACATGGCTTTCGTACACAAAGAATAAAAGGACAACAGGACAGAACGGACAAGAGCACATAACGAACAAAATGATGAAATTGGCAAAAACAAAAAAAAAACAAGCAAAGCGGGCGTTTCGGGCAAATCGGACAACACGACAAAGGCAAATGATAAAATAACAGACAAAATACCTAAACGAAAACAAATACACTTGGAAATAAAACTACGACAGAAAGACAAAAAGTTAAATAGCCAAAACACTAAATTACGAAAAGACCAAGAACGAATAATTAAAGTTTGAAATTCGTGGTTCAGAAAATTGCATCTACAGTGTACCTGTCAAAGTTCCCACGTTCGTGAGAAAGCTTCCACACAGCATTCATAGCGCATGTCCGTTATATTCCCACAAAGTACGTCATCGAGCTTTCACACAACCACCAGTTCGCTGATAGCCCTTTCCATGCTTCTACGTACGCGCAATCACAGCTGAGCCTCTGACACGGTATTGTTTTGGCGGAATTTGCTGCCTTCGCGAACTCGGCAGGCAACCTACCAAAACAAGTTCCTTTTCGTGACTGTGTGTGTGTAATCGAATGAACACGTGACCGAGGTTCACCCGTGTTCACAACCACTGACTGCCAGCCATGTAAATGTGCTTCCAGAGAATTTTCCCACCGCTTGCTATGGGTGGAAAAACTGTCACGTGAATCTGACCGAGGCGCCCTGTTTGTTTTGCGTTTGCTGGAAAATCCGAAACAGAGAAAGAAGAGAGTTGGAGCTGGACGATCAACGGAGAGGTATAGTTCGCTCGGCGCCGAGCTCCAGCCCCGTGAAGTTAGTCCCGTCAGTCGAGGTGCAGATTTGGCCGTGTCCTGTTCGGTGGGTCGTTCGCTGTTCCGTGTGTGGTCCACCTGCCTGTTCTGTGGCGATGATGGTGGTGGTGGCGGTAGTGGCAGTATTTTTCTAGTGCAGGTGGAAGCGCGGTTCGCGGTTTTGTGTCCGATTGGAGTTTGACGTTTGGAAAAAAATGTATTGTTGAAGATGAAGATGTTTTTCGAAGTGATTGCACACCGATATTCCGGTGGAGGCGCGTGGTGATTTAGTGCGCTATTTGTTGGAAAATCAAAACTCGGTTAGTGGGGAACGGATACGTTTCGGTGTTCCACAAAGAAGAAGGCAAGTCTAGCGTGTTCAGTGCTTCTACTGCCAGCATCCAGCCGTGTGTTCGGGTCGTGTTTCTGAGCGAGAGTAGAGGAGAGTTCAGCCGAAGCGAATCGAAACGGAATACCTTCTGCGAGAGGAAAAATCCTGATCCTGCTCGTACGGCTGACAGTACATAGTAGGCCAGTGGATGCTGTGAAGTGTTTGTAATTACTCGATGATGAATGCGACATCCGCGCTGCTGGTCAGAGTGAGAAGTGTTTTTGTCCGGTGAAAATATAAAATCTACTGCCAAATATTTGCCTCTGGCGTGTGTGTTGATTGTTTGCAAGTGAAGGAGTCTTGAAAATTTCCGAAAAGGGATTGTTGTGAGTAAAGAAAGGAAAAACAATCCAGTGAACCTGTGTTCAGGATCGAAGGTGAAAAAGTTGGTTATATGTTATTATACAACAATCTTGTGACAGCTGTTCCATGCAGTGAAAAATAGGCATTTCGGAAGGTCAGCCCAAGTGACGAGCCAAAAACCGCAGAATCGATCCAAACCGTAGCATTCAAGGATTACCGCAAACCAGAAAAGTACGTACGTGTTGGCAGATTTAAATTCAATCCAGCAGCAAATTCAACAACGAGAGCAATATAAATTTTAAAGGTTTGTTTTTCCGCCCAACCTTGGCAAAACAGTTCATGTTTGTACCGTAGGCTTAATTTTTCATGAACTCGCGTGACAAAAAGCAGAACAACAACCATGTGTTTTCCAACCTAGGGATACATGTTGTTCCGTTCCACATACTTCGTACATATTACGGTAGGTGAGCTAGCGGCCAACAGTTATAATCGAAACATGTACCCGGGTGGTGGATGGAGCAGTTGTTTGTGACTGTGTGAGTGTGTTCCCTGCCGCGAAAGGGTGCCTTTTTGCGTCAGTGTTTGTGATCGTTGTCCTTGAACTGGTTTTGAAAAGCGCCGAACCTACATTCCATTGCTGGTGCTGCTGTTAGTGCTGATATTGACGGGTTGTGTTCTGCCGGAGGACTAGTGGCAGAAATTAAAAATTCAAACCGACCCATTTGGCTTTTCCCCATTCATGTTGGTTGGCGTTGACGGGGTGGCGCTTGGTGTGGGGTGGGGTTGTGCATTGCGGGAACACTCGGTCGGTTGTATAATGAAATGAATTCATGCAGAGATAAAGAAGTCAATAAGGGGTGCGAGTTGGGTCTTGTTCTGTAATTAAAACGGGATCGGAAAGTTGGTGACGTAAGATTCCGGAAGCTGTAACTGTGATGGGAGCTTGTACTGTTCTTGTTTCTTGAATAATGCATTTGAATGTCGAGTAACATAGGTTGGAAAGTATCCGTGCTTTTTTCCTTTAATTCACGGAGAATAAATTAATGAGTATCTTCGTTACCGTTGGTGCTCCGTTTTAGATTTTGTTCCGAAAAACTGACTAAAGAGGAAGTGTATTGAACAGAAAAATTGAAAATGTTATGTCACAGTAAATGGTGTAAATGTACATTCAGCAGACATTTAACATGAGTTGACCATATAAAATTATAAGGAAAAATATTTGTACTTAGAAGAACCCTATTCGGGATAGCGAAAAATATCGTCATGTCAGGCCTACAGACAATGTAGGAGGATGATGTTTTGTGAAAATTTATGTTCATGCCATCTCACGTATATTTTTTTTGTATATCAACTTTTGTAATAGCGGGACTTCATGATGATTTTCTGTTTGTATGTGCACTCATGTTGTCTGCCACATACTGATGTGATGTAATTGAAACGTTAATCGCGTCTTAATGATTACGCTCTACTCAACAAAATGATTTCAATAGATTTCCTCCTTACGGAGAAATGCAGCCCTTTGCAAATTATTCATTTAATTATTTTGATTAAAAAAAATAATTTATTTTTGTTTTTGGGTTTTGGCGTTAACGTCAATACCTAATTTAGGACTTTTTTTGGTGGTATCCAATGGGAATAAAAGGTCAAAATGGTGAGTTAAACAAAAGCAATTTTGCAAAAAAAACACCCCAGAGGCGAGATTGCTCCCTTCATATCTCTGTTAACTGATCAAGGGACGGAAATCGACAGTCTCCATTATTTCTGTCACCCACCGAAGTTCAATGGGTAATGATCTACACAGTGGCATAGTAAGTAAGGGGGGGGGGGGGGTGGGGAATATGAAATTTTGTTGTATATATATGAAAAAATGTTCAAAAACATTCTGAGCAGGAAAAAAATGTCTAATTTACTGAGCCCTTCAGTTCCCTTGTGCAATTCCGTACCACTTTCTCGTTTAGCTTCCGACTGGTTCGCAAACTACTCGGTCTAGTTCCCGACGATAGATCTAGCCTACTCCGACGAAAAGTTCCCCGGTGAGAGAAGTTCGAAAGCTAGCCAACCAGCCAGGTGCTGCGATCAGTTCGGCGATTCCGGTAGAGTACCCGACCAGGAGAAAATAACTGGGAAATAACCCAAGCATACTGATTTTTGGTATTCATATCAAAACTTGGTATTAATTGATTATTATACCTCATTGAGGTATTAAGCAGGTATTGAAGAAACATTTTTCAATACTTGCTTAATACCTCAATGAGGTATAATACTTTATTTTAGTATTATTTATGTATTCCAGTGAATTTTACAAATACCAAATCAATACCTTATTGAATACCTCTATAGAGTGAATTTTGTTACTGGAAGGTTCAAATAAGTTTTATTATTATTATTCAGGTATTACAATAACTCGTTTTATTATCAAATAGTTATTTGTAGAACATACCTGTGTTATTTTTTGTGGTATTTTACCTCTTATGTAGAGCTCATTAATACCATATGGTGGTAAACAGTCGATGGTATTGATAACTAAATTTAGTATTCCGCAGTTATTTTCTTCTGCTCGGGTAGGGCATGCGGTTTGCTGGAGCCCCGGCGCGGCTGGTGGTGTATCGTCCCGGTCTCGTTCCCGGTGGTGAATCTGACTGTCGCTGACGGAGAGGACCCAGACGAAAGAAGTTCTCCCGATACCGATTCTTATTTGGTTTCAGTACTGCAATTTCTTGAGCCCTTTGGCTCCGTGATCGGTGCCATTTAGCACCGCAACTACTTTAAGCCCTTTAGTTCTCTTCTTGTGCTATTTAGTACTACTTCCTTGATGATCCATTCAGCTTCTCGACTTGTTCGCGAACAACTCGGTCTATTCCCCGACGATGGACCTGACCTACTCTGACAGAGAATTCCCCGGCGAGAGAAGTTCTCCCGAGATCGAGCTAATCAGCTAGGTGCCGAGGTCAGTTCGGCGATTCTGGTGAAGCAGGGTGTCCTGTGCACTGTTTCGCCGATGACCCGCGACTAGTGGTGTCTCGTCGCTGTCTCCTCAGTCTAGTCCCCGGTGAATCTAGCTTACGCTAACGGAAAGTTCCCTGGCGAAAAAAGTTCTCCCAATATCGATTCTTCTTTGGTTTTCGCTATTTTTCTATCGGAACAACCGGTGGGGTGTCGTGATCGGTCTGACGAATCCGCATGGAGCGTGACGTCCGGTTCGCTGGCGTTTCGACGACTCATACTCGCTGCTCTGTTGCAGTCTACTCGACTAGTCCTCGGCGGTGAATCTAGCTTATTCCTGCGGAGAGTTCCCTGGCGGTGATTGCTCTCCCGAAACCGTTGTTCGATGTCCATTCCGTTGTAAGACGGTCATGACCTACATCAGCGATTCTCAACCTTTTTCATACCACGGGTTCCTTAGATATCACACTGGATCGCGCGGTCCCATAGATAAACATCAATTTTGTATGCTATCAATGTTATTTTCAATTTGTTAGGAAACATGACTTGAAATTTCAATATGCACTCGGAAAATATAGTTTTCTTTGCGGACTCCCAGCAATGACTTCGCGCCCCCCTGGGGGTCCGCGGACCCCAGGTTGAGAATCACTGATCTACATCATATCTCTGTTTACTGCGTTCCACGTCTTTACGTCGCTTGTCATTCTGTAGGCTACATTTTCCGGGTTGGTGTCCGGTCCTCCCGTTTTAAGTAGCTCCCTGAACGTCACTTCAAACCTCGGACATTCAAAGACTCTCCTCGGGCATTCAAAGACGCTCCGGTGTCTCCACGACGATCTCACACTCCAAGCACAGTGTTGACGTTGCGTACCCACACCGATGAAGATACTCCTTAAGCAGCCGTGGCTCGGTAGGAGCTGTTTCAGGTGGAAGGTCATCTCTCCGTGCTTTCTATTGACCCACGCCGACAGGTTTGGATGAGCCGGTAGGTCCACTTTCCTTTTTCCGTATTGTCCCATTCCTGCTGCCACGTCACCATCGAATCGATTCTTATCATCTTCCTCACGTTTCTGGCGTTTCATTGTTTGTAGCACTTGATATCCTCCGTCAGGGTAATGCAGATGGGGATCATCTCAGCGACAAAGCATACTGCCTCCGGTACGCAATCGCAACTCGTACGACCAGCAGTCGAAGCGTCCTGTTCAGCTTTTCGCGGTTTCATTGTCTCCGTCACCGACACCTCCATTTCTTCAAGTGTCTCACGGTTAGTGACACATCGTCCACGAAACCAACGATTTTCACTTTCCTGGGAAGCCGCAGTGTTAAGACCCCATCGTATATCCCATTCCAAAGTGTTGGACTATTGCCCGTTTGTTCATCTGGTACAGCAGTGCTCTACTCTGGAAGTATCTCTTCAGGATCTGGCTCATTCTTTTATGCCACGCTACGGCATTGGTCTATTCGAGACTGGATGGCTTGGTGACTTCCCACACTTTGGCAGCAACATCAGTTTGTGCACCTTCCTCATTTCGGGGATTACCATCATCTAAAGACTTCAGCAGTAGCATCCTGAACATGTCCGGATATGCCAGGATCGCAGCTTTCAGCGCCACGGTTGGTATTCCATCCGGACCGGGGGTTTTATTTGATTTTAGTCACATCGACGCTTCTTTGAGCGCGTCGTTAGTCACTTACCACTCGGCTGTGTAACCTCCTTCTTCTTCGCCGTACGGTGTCGGTGAACAGGTAGTTGAATCTCTCACTCTCCGATCTTACGCTCTGAGTCCGCCTTCTGGATCTAAGACAAACAGCGTGTAGCGTACTGAGCTACTCATTTAACCCATAAGCTGCACGCCGTCTACTGCATGGCCCTAGTTTTCGTGACATTGTAACGTCACAAGCCGTCACAATCCTTCTTGTTAGATTAGCTGAATCAACGTACTTGATTCCGTTGTTCGCCGAAGTAACTCAACAAAGAGGTTTTCGTTAAAGGCTTTCGTCTTCCACTTTAGCTTGCGGCCCGTCCTTCTTCGTGCTGCAGCAGGGTTCCATTGGCCGATGCGGTAGCGAATCGCCTGGTGGTCTCTATGGGGATACTTCTCTCACACTCTCCAGTCCATGTTCGCCGTTAGTCAAAGACTACAGAATGTGGCGAAATTTCTCTCGGTACCGATATCCGTTTCGTGAACCAATAAGCTCCCAGCTCCTCGCTTCGCCGCGATCTACTTGTAATAGTCCTCGGCGGTTGAGCTAGCCTCCACACCGTGCAGTCAGGTAGGTGTCGAGTCTGCAGCCAATTTTCACTACAAAAAAATATTTTCACAAGATAACTTTTGCAAATGAAACTTTGAGAATTTTATTTAAAATTTTAGGCATATTTTCGTTTAACATATTGAATTTTTTCAAAATTCTCCAAAATATTTCGGGGGGGTTTCGCCCCAAACCCCCCCCCCCCACCTTTACTACGCCACTGGATCTACAATCAGGCATCAGCGGTGAAATCAAATGTGTTGGGTGGCAGCGGCAGTTGTGTTCTTCCTGGAAAGTAATTTGTAATTAATTTATTCCTTTTTTATTTCGACTATGTTAGTCACATTTTCTTTTTTACATTTTAACGACATTCAATTAGCTAGAAATTACTGGATAGGGAAAGTTATGAAAACTAGAGCCATAGTACTCAAGTGAGAGTAAGGATGTGAAGTAAACAGATCGGAAAACTAGAAGTGGCAGGGTCATTAGAACAAGCTTAATATCGTACGGGCTTAATATTTGTCTTCTGTTAATGAGAGTCGAGCTTAGGCAGTATAACTACGAATCACCCGAGTTCACTAACATGTGTCCTGGTAATGATAGACGTGTCCATCTTTACCGTGTCGGTTGTCATTACCAGGGCACATGTTAGTGAACTCGGGTGATTCGTAGTTATACTGCCTAAGCTCGACCCTCATTAACAGAAGACAAAGATTAAGCCCGTACGATATTACGCCTGTTCTAATGACCCTGCCACTTCTAGTTTTCCGATTTGTAATTAATGGTATGACAACCTTTTGTAAGCATTAAATTCATTATGACATGTCTATTTGAGTATATAGCAGTTTGGGATCTCCAATTATATTAAAAACTTCACATTTTTGCTCCCACATTTATAAAATCTGAAATATTCAGGTATAAGTGAAAATAAAACTTTTAATTGAATATCAAACAAAAAATTTCAAAAATTGGGGCAAAAAAAATTGCCGATTTTTGTATGGAAAAAGTAAAAAAACATGATAAAGGAAGCTGACTCTATTCATAGGGTTATAGAGTGCCACGCATCAAACCTTCTTAGCTTTATTGTGCATAGTTTAGACATTTAAAAAAGTGCATTTTGGTTTGCACCTTTCTTTCTTATACGAGGTTGAAGTTGGTGTTTCCGACCACTGTGTAGTGGAATCATTAAATTGAGAATAAACTTGTTCTCTACACTATATATTTTTTTATAAAGCGCATGTTGTTTTATTTGAATCTAAATTGTGTTACCATTTGGACCCTTTACCCCATAGACCTGTTGCAAAAACGAGAGCAAAACGCGAGCGAGAGAGTTTACTATACTGCTGTTCGACACGAACGTAGGCAGTAGTGGATTCGCTATAATAATGCGTATAACAGATAGGAAGTATCTACTACCAAAACTATTCCATCAATCAGTACCGTCTTTACGCATGGGCACACTGGGCCAGGGCCAGGGGCCCCGGGATTTTGGGGGCCCCGCACTTAAGATGAATATAAAATCCTTCTGTAGACTATATTTCAAAGAAAAGTCGCACTCAATTGCTCATTACTTTTTAATATGTGGGTAACAATAGATCAGTAGCAACTCGGAATCGCACATTGTACTGTATTCCAGGTGAACAAGATGTTTAAAAAGCATCAGAGCAATAGGAAACGAGGCACTGCATGCCTATTGAGCCAATTCAAGCGTAAATCCAACATTTCGATTCAAGTTTCAATTTATTTTCAACAACAGTAATGAAACGTTTGGTACACCCTCTATAAAAAGTTTGGAAGGCTCCGGACGTTAGCCAACCAGCCAGAAAATCTTGTTTGGCAAGCGATCTGTGGATGTGGCAAAATATTAATTATATTTCTTCGTTACATCTGAGTCTGTCAACGAAAAAATCCACATGGAAGCGTCCAAAAGAGACTTCTCGAGGTCTTACGAAGAATCAACACTTTTTGGGCGGATTTGGCATGTTTCCCTCTGCCCAATCAGTCTTAGACTGGCACAGAACCAATAATGTTGTTTTTGCAGTATACTCCATCCTATCACAACCATTTAATCCATTTTGAAGACAAACGTTCATGAAATCCCAAAAAAAGAAGTTTAAAATGCCCTTGTGAATCGTATCATGTATACATATACATGTATACATGTATCAAACTTACCTTTCTCCTAGATTTGACTAAATGTGTCACTGTCAATGTAAGTGCATTTGAGGATATTTGTAGAATCTTGGACATTTATTAGTGTCAATATTTTTAAAAATATTCGAGTATTGTGGTGTGTCCTCAAAGTATGTTTCACACAAGTAGAACATTCTTGTGCTATTGGAATAATTTAATTTTCAAAATTCAGTTTTTCCTTGCTATATTCAAAACCTCAGTTTATGGACAAATGACGAAAGCATTGAAACGAATTATACAGATGATATTGATAGATTCGAGTATTGTTATGTTTCGTTTTGAACGCAATTTTAAACGAACGAAGTTAAAGTATTGAATACTTCTAACACTGAATAGTGAAAATGTTGGGACGCAGAAAAAAGTATTTGTTGTAGATCCGAATTCTTTTGTACGAACGGAACAATACCTAACTTAAAGTTGGTTTTTAACGTTTGGGATTCTCCTCATCAGTAACTAGCATAATGTTGGTGCCAGTGAGATGGTTTTAGCATCTAAGATTAATCATCTAACTGGCACCAAGATGGTGCTAGTTACTGACGAGGAGAATCTAAAACGCTAAAAACTAACTAACTAATGTTAATATTCACATTTCTTTTCCATCGGTCCCTCTTCGCACTGGGAAGCGATTCTACTAACTGAACCCTAGATATCACACCGGTCGGCTTTACTTCTCCCACGTAGGAAGATGTAGCCAGAGAATTTTCAAATCAAAGGATCTCAACGGGTTGTACTGGGGATGAACCCAGACCCACATTCCGGCTTGCCGCTCAACCACCAGAGCAGTCTCCAAAACACCAATTTGTTGAGTAGGGATACTATTATTATTACTTTAAATGCTACGCCTATCCGAACCGGTCACAATAAATGAATGCACAGCACGTCTGTCGGAATATATAACAAAAAGCAACTTCACCAACAATTTGTACAATGAATAAATCATATTTTAAAGAACCGTAATTTCTATTCCGGCTGAAAGTAATGAGAATAAAATGAATGAATTTCAAGGCGATTCGCGCGCTTAGATTGATTTCAAAGGTTCCCGAATTCAGCCACCTGTAAGTAAATTCACAATATTCGATTAAAAGAAAAAAATGTGCATTTTTCCAAAGTCGGTAGTCGACTCTGTTTCTATTCATCATATCAAGAGCATCAAGAAGCTATCAAGATCAACACTAAACGAAACAATGTAAATGAACATGTGCAAACTACACCAAGTATTCCAAAAATCATGAACGGCAGTACGCTTCGTTTTTGGTTTAATGGACGTTTAACAGACCATGCTCCAACATCCTTCCTTCTTGATTGAGGCACTTTTAATCTTCAAAGAACTTCTTACAAATATGAAAGTCAGATTACATCGTCTAGGAAGACAATTGCGTAGTTGGTGAGTCCATTACATTATACGTCACCTGAGATCGAACTCACACCACCGCTTTTAGTGATTTGGACATCAGCAACGGCACCTGGTTGTGAAAACCTGCAATACTCTTTGTTCTCAATACATTTTGAGTCCCGCTTTATTTTTCAAAACATTTTCAACACGGTTGACTGATTTGGCACAAATTTAGAAAAGAGTCTCAGAGTGACATGGAGTAGAAATAATTATGTAATGCTGGGAATCATTTTTTGATCATCCTACTCTGCAGCTGTTTACTAGAGTGGGAAACGGTTATATAAAAAAATTAAATTTTGCTCCGAGTAACTTTCTGGGTTCCATTTAGGTCCCAGAACAAATCAGCAAATTTTAAGCTCAAACGGTGAAACTATATTTTTGCGCCCACAGTTTAAAGTTTATATGGGATTTCATATGGGGAAATCGACTTTCGCAAAACAATTCTTCCAAGAGCCGCCCGTTACCACCTAAAAGTAAATAGATCTATAGGCAGGAAATTTGTCAAGGAAACAAAGTCTCAAGGACCGCGAAACGATCTGATACTTGTGGAAAAAGTTATTAAGCAAAAACCTATTAACGCCCTGAAGATTGACGAAAATCTCAATTTTTATAGCATCATTGCTGCTGAAGGTCGAATTATATACAAAAATTTTAAGTGTCTCTTATTATGTACAAAATAAGCCTCAGTTTATCTCTCAAAACTCTTGTGAAGTGGCCAAACAGTTTAGATAATTGAAATAGACACATTAAGCGGTGATCAAAAAAATTGCATTTAATTGGGCAACCAACAGCAGTGGTGCTAGAAAAAAATAATACTTTATCAAACGTCAGAGTATCAATCAGTTTCTGATGCTTAATAACTTTTTTTGAAGCATCATATCGTATCGTTGGCTTCGAGACTTTGTTTCTTCGTTGTATTTCCAATAAAAGCCACATAACAATTTATTTTTAGCAGGCAATGGGCGACTCCTGGAGGAATTATTTTGTGAAATTTGATTTTCTCATACAAAATCCCATGTAAACTCAGTGGGCGCAAAAATATAGTTTCAGGGATCAAGCTAAGAATTTGCACAGTTGATCTAGGACCCAAATTGTACCTATAAAGTTGCTCGGAGCAGGAATCTAATTTTTGTCGCACCCTACTGTTTACACCCTTTCAATTATTGGGGCCCCTTAGCTCAATAGTGCCCAGGGGCCCCGTGTCGTCTTAAGACGGCCCTGCCATCAATATGTGTCTTGGATAATTAAAGTATATAACTTTTTTTTTTGTGTATGAATGATTGTGTGTTGAAGTGTTTATAACAAGTCTGTTCAAAGCCACACAGCATTAGTGTCAAAAGTGCTCCCCCCGGGCCGTCTATTCCCGATGCAGGAATCAAAAAAAGTGTTTTAACAACGTAAATAATAATAGTGGAGATCAAAAACTCACAAAAAAAGTGTTTTTTCCCAGTGATAAATCTTTCCCAAAAAGTGAAAATTTAACGGCGTCACTTGGTGAAAAAAGTGGCGATTCCAAATTATCAGCGCGTCACCCGTAGCTATCGCCCGATAGTTGTCGCACCAATTTCTTAGTTCCACATTCGGAAACCTGCAGGTCAATTTTTCTTTTTCTTCCGAGATTTTCCAAGCCTTTTTCGGGTCAGGACCACGTGCGTGGCCAGTGGAGTCTTCTGTATCTGCTGCATGCATACTGTTGTTGATAAACTGCGCTGTACTTGCAAACGTGAGAAAGAGAAAGGATTGCTCGGGCTGTTTGATGCGTGAGAAAGAAGCTGGAGATTTTGAGGATATATGGAGGTTTGGAATGGGACGAAAAATGGATAAGCAAGTATCAGTCACTCGCGTAAGTAGGAGATGAAGAAGGAAATAGAAAAACTGGTATATTTTTCTACAGACATTCTAATTTATATATACAAAAATCAAATAAATACACTAAATACGCGTCGATTTCTTACCTCATGTAAGAAATCGAAAGTCTTATTGTAATGTTATAATCCATTTGATATAAACATTACAATAAGGCGGGGCTGGTTGATGGAACGATGACCTCGGAACATGTCTGGCTCTGTACACGAAATGGGTCATCGGAAAGTCAATTGAGCTAACACCTACCTAAATCCTTGAACCAAGTTATTTGCATGCATATGTTAAAATACATGCAAACAACTTTTTTCTGTAAATCACTACCAGCTAGTGGGCGTTAGGATGGTTAACACACACACACACACACACACACACACACACACACATAACTTTTTTTTGTGTATGAATATTCAATGTTATAATGAAAAAACTTAGGAGGAAAATACAAGAAAAGCACACTTTAATTATATTTAAACGGTCGAAATAAATATTAAGCTTTGATATGTAACACATGAACACAAAACATCAAATTACACACACGTTAGGAAAACAAGAAAACGCTCGGGACAGGGAAACTACGGGAAAGCATGAAGTAAAACCAAACGGGAGAGGAAAACTGCGAGTGAGAGGGAAGCTACTGGGTTAGGAGAGAAAGAATGCGAGTCTCTTTTGCTAAAGATTTCAAAAAAGGCAGACATCAAAGTTAACAGTTATGTGCCCAACAAAAAAAACACCTTTAACAGGCCAACGTGGGTACCCGGGTACCCACAATTTGAAATGCTCATAACTATGGCTTCCTTTAACCGATTTGGACACTTTTAGATGTTTTGGATTCAGAAACTCGTCCACTTTTTGATTCTGTAAAGTTGAACCGGATGAATGGATCTGGTTCTTGGTAATCCGGATTTTCCGGGGTAATGTTCCAGTACTAGGGTATGATTTGTAAATTTTAATCATGTCCTAGCAATATTAGTATCAAAACTCTTCAAATTGTCTCGGAAGTCTGTTATTTATTGTTACGGGACCCTATGGCAATTTAAAAAATGGAATTGGAATGGAATGGCCACTCACGGCCCCACGGGAACCTGCTCCGGAATGTCCGTTCCGGGGTCAAATCACCAAATGGTTCCAAAACCACGAGATACAGCCTACTGATACAATTCCAAGAATTTTGATACCCATATTGCCAGTATTCCATTGAAGTTCACAAATAGTATCCCAGTACTGGAACCTGCTTCCGGAAATCCGGATTCCTGGAAACTGAATGAAGTAACCCGATTCATTTTTACCACGTCCAAAAGCGGATGAGTTCTTGAATCCAAAACACCCAAAAGCATCAAAATCGGTTGGAAATTACCTTAGTTATTGGTATTTCAGTTTTGTGGGTACCCGGGTACCCACGTCGGCCTGTTACGTAGTAAAAAAATTCAGGAGCCCCTCCTAACTCCCTCCCTTACTATATCAACAATATTATTAACCCAAAAGCTTGACTTAGTGAAGTTCTAAGATGTCGCAAAGTTTCGATTTCCAGCTATGGATAAAACATGGGAATTTTATTAATTGAAACCTAAAAAGGTACCCGGGTACCGCGTCGGATACACAACGGTTAAAAAAGTAAGAAGATAATTATATATTTTTGAGCTATTAAAACAGGGTTGCTATGATTAATAATAAAATCCACTTGTTTTAATGTCATGCTGCTTCTTTAGTTAATAACTTTTCTTAGCGAATTTTCACAAACTTACAATGTTCCACGAATGTGTTCAGTTGAAGAATACCTTTAGAAATATATAGTGTTCTCATGAATTGATTGGTGAGGTGATTTTTTAAGAATTTATTTTCAATTTTAACCGATTTTCCATACTAATTTCCATATAAACTTTGAAATTTTTGAAGGGTCCTTAGACACAACCGATCGGTACCAAAATTTGCACAATTACCAAGGGCCATAAAAGGAATCAGTAGAGCTTGGAGGAGCTAAAAGTCAAAAATTGAACCAGTCTAGTATACACACACCTACACTCACACACCAAAATTGTAAGTTAAATAAATAATTGAAAAAAAGTGAAAAAGACCGTGTTTGTCTTCTGATTGGGATAGAGTGACATTGAGCCGACCCTGAAGCCTCCGTGCCTCAAGCTCGAGCTAGCCAAGAAAAGAGGCCTTCGGAGCCCACCCCAAACGGTCCCCGTGGCTTGACCAGGGACTTGACCAGGGCAATATAAGCCGCGACCCCTCTGGTCCGGCAAGTAACAATTGGTTGATTGTTTTTTACCACTTCAACACTTTTTTTTATGTAATGCGTTATTAACTAACCGCATGGTTTAGACACAAACGCACTGTGAACCGGTCTTATAACTAAATATCGGGTAATCGTATTCAGCTTTCGTACGTAAATAATGTTAAATGTCTCTGCTAGTAATACTTAATTAGACAGATTATAACATAATTGAAAAAACTGGATTTTAGTTTGGTTATTGATGTCTTAGAAACTAAATTCATATTTTAGAATCGAAAACAAACTAATAGTTAAAAGATAGGTATTGTGCCCTGCAAGCATAAAGTAAAGTAATAAATCAATTATTCTCTTTGGGGAGCAAATTAATATCGTACTATACGGGTGTGGGATCTTCCATTTGCAACTAGTTTGGTTAAAGATCGGTCTAACCATTCTTGAGAAACATGCATGAAATTGTGGATCACATTTACACACTCAGCCACACATGGCCATTGTCCCAATTTGTGGAGATGTTATGTAAGTAACGGTCTAGAAAAAAATCTTCCAGATATGAGCGTTCTATAACGGACCGCTATAGAACGCTCATATCTCACGTTTAATATTTTTATCAATACTAGAGAGAATTGACAAAAGTATTGCTGTTGTAATAAAAAATTGGATTGACGATATGCATTCAAATGGGACTGACAGTAGCGATTCCATCAATCCGTCAATATGTAAATATATTGAAATATTAAATAAGAAATGTAAAATGTAGTAATTTAACCAAAAGAAACTTTTCCTGTTTATGGACTTTGGTAGACGATTTAATAGAGTTGGAGCTGGTAGCCGTACCGTACCAACTAGGAAAATGTATCTCTTAACGAACATTGCCTTCATCTCTCTCCCTCTCACTGTAGTACCTACAAAGTAACAAACTACCCGAGTGAAACTTTTGCCGCCGGACCTGGACGTTTGCGTGCTGTGCATCGCCTGTGCATGATACATACAAATTACGTAATGGTAACATGTTTTGCAGCGTTTGCCGCTCCCAGCAAGTGAGTTGCATTTAATTGTGGTTTTGACAGTTTTTGTTGAATTCTTGTATCACACTCTACTTAGCAGTGGAGCGATACATATCTAGATTGGGGCTCTCGTTGTGAGCCAAGGGATTGTTATTTCAAACACCATTAAATTCGAGAAATGATTTAGGTGTTCATTACAAGCAATTAAAATGGTTTTCTAAATGAAAAAGTTTAATGCAATAGGAATTGCATTTTATCACTGTCAGATGGATTGATTCGGCATTTTTACTTCGTCATTGACCGGAAGCTATGTAGCACCTCATTTCATTCATGGTCAATTAATTCCTCTGTCACACCCGTCGAGTTCATCAAATCAATCGTCGTCCCCAAGTTTATTCAAGCTGAAAAACAAACACTGTTAGCTAATTAGGACTCTCCAACCAACCACTGCCTCTTTGATCATCAATCTATCTGTCTCTCTGTTTCAATTGGTTGGTTGCTCTGTGGCAATGAATCATATTTGCATCCTTCTCTCAAGTGATAAATCATTAGCTGTAATTTCATTCCCTTCGATTTCTAAACCATGGCTACATTTCCACCGAACCACTTGAACTAGTTTCAATTTGATTGACAAATCACGTGATGAGTGTGTTGCTTCGCTTGAGGCGGAATTTAATGTCAGTGGAAGATTGTATGTGCACTTCAACCTCAAATGGGTGGATGTGGTGTTAGATAATGTTGTTGATTTTCACTGAGGGAGAGGCTCGAAGAACGGATTTTTAAAATGGAAATATCAGAATTTTACTAAATTATTTATGGAATTTGCGTTTCGTCTTCGTCTCATCAGAATCCGATACTAACTTGGTGACATGACGAATTCGGCGCTAGCTCTATCCTGTCACTAAGTTAGTGTCGGATTCTGATGAGACGAACTCGAAACGCAAATTCCACAATTTTGTTGTAGGTTTTGGTTTACCGTGCAAACGTGGTTCCTTAGTAGGAAACAAATATTTTACCTCAATTTTTCTCCACTAAGGAGAAATACAGCATAATGAATTTTTCTTCTTTTAGTAATATAAACAAATATGTACTACGCAATCACCCTTCGCTAACCTGTCGTCAGACAAATATTAGTTTAATTCGTACTGATTTGATTCCTTTTCGTTTTGGAAAAAAACACTGTCTCATTTGCTATGTATTTGTTGTGAAAAATAACAAAAAGGTCCTCAACTAGGGATTGACGTCATTCGCTGACGTCCAATTCAAATGAGCTTCCATTCCTGAATCGGTCACCATTTTTCTCTCCAAAATACCCAAAAACCTGCATAAATACATATCAGACTCCCACCACTCGACTTTCATCAGTTGATGAAAAAAAAATCTTTGTCAAGTTTTTGTTGTGTCATTGAACATCGTCAGCCTCACACAGGAACACCGATGACGAAGAAGCGCGGTGGAACGTTCAACTCACTAGCAGCAACCAGGCGGGAGCATAAATCTCTCTTATTCAAAATCAGTACCACATGTTTGATTATGATGGATGAAGGCAGCCCCAGCATCAGTCATTCGGTCGTCGCGTTGGGTGGAAAATGGAACTTTTTTTAAGTTCACTCACTCTCTCTCTCTCACACTCTTACACTGACTGACTGCTGCCTGAGTAAGATGTGTCAGAAAGGAACGGGCGGTGGGCAGTGCCGCGGAAGAAGGATTATCCCAACCACTCGGTTGACTGCATTGGGCTCAGATGGCGAACGCTTGGATCAACGTCAAGTGGAAGACGTCGGAGATTTTACACCCCAAAAGGATTGAACATTGGGTCTTGGGTGCTGGGAAATGCAGGGGATTGTAAGAAGATGGATGTTTTTTTTTTGTCTTGAGCTGCTGCGAGGAGGGAGAATAATGAGATTATAATCACCTGTTAGTTTTTATGTAATGAAATACAGATTAGCGACACTATCACGATGAAATGATTCGGTTTGCTCAGTTGGGAAGCTAGTCCCGGGTCTAGAGACAAATACAGTGAAGATCCGATTATATCACCCTCTGATGTTGTCTGCCCCAATTTTGCCAACCTCAAATGAAAATATGTTAGATGGACTTCATCAGACGAACCAATCCAAATTTAAGTAAATCCTTTTTATAGTATAGTTTTGTTATATTAAAGATGCAAATTATGCAAAACTAAAAATGCCATTTTTTATAGATTTTGCACTGTAGGGGGTCATAAATTTTTTTTATGTTAAATAATCAGAATGGGTTATGAGGTTATATCATGGGACTAAAGAAGAATATTTTAATAGCATCGGTTTATTAAAAAGAAAAAAAAATGTTATTTTGTCTTTATCCCCATTTTGTCACTCTAAAATACACCAGAGAGCATGAAAAAACGGATCTTCACTGTATCGTAATGCGTTCCGATTCATTCTATTAAATACTACAGAAATTCAACTTTTTGTTCCAATTCAACAATTGATCACAGATTTATACTGTTGTATTGCGCTATCGCTGGAAAATTGTTTGAAATATAATCGCTTGTGGAATGCTGTTTCAGCAATAATTGCGAGATATGAATGGCATCGAATAAAATTTTCGCCAGCGCTGAGAGGTTTCATTGATATGGCTGATTGAAAGGGCGACATCGCGTAACATAATTCGTTTCCATTTAATTACGTAATGGTACTAATGTAATAAAATAATTATGACAATTTGTAGCTCATTATCGTCATCAGCTTCAAGGTATTCGTTATTACGATACTGTTTCCCACGAATCTCATTCCAATCCCGGTGAAACATTATATCTATCAACGTAACATTCCAGCACATGTCCCCGGAGGAAACAATTTCAATTCAATTCAAACTATTTACTGAACATAATGTAAATTCTCCAACTGAGCTCGATGGTTTTTCACATCACAGCCGATAATCAGCCAGCCGTCCGGGTGACAGAACTGCTAACACGTTTCTTAATAGAACAATCTTCCATCGGTCGGTGCCCAGATGGCGAACCCTGGGTGCAGCTGTCTGGAAACTTGATTACCTTTGAGACCTGGACCTGATACCTGGCTGGCACCAGAAGCAATATCGTTAGCGAAGTTGAAAAAAGAAACAACGAATGTTCGTCTAAAAAAAAACAAATAAAATAAAAAATTCCAGCGCGGGCAGTGGTGAAAATTCTCACCTGAAACCAGTGTGGATGGCGGTGTGGGTGGTTCAAAGTAGAAAGTATAGCACCTTTTTCAAAGTTTCGATCGAAGCAGCAGCCGCCGACTGAGCAAATGTGACGTGACGGTAAACCGACGGCGTGTTTGGGTCGGGAATGTTTCAAATTATTGTTATTCATTGTGCTTAGAAGTGACACAATCGTGAAATTGAAGTGGATTCTCGTTGGACACATTTGCATATTTTATGAAAACGATGGGGACAGTATAACAGTGCGATATTAACCGTTATGTGTTCGACGCGGTACCCGGGTACCTTTTTAGGTTTCAATTAATAAAATTCCCATGTTTTATCCATAGCTGGAAATTGAAACTTTGTGACATTTTAGAACTTCACTAAGTCAAGCTTTTCGGTTAATAATATTGTTGATATAGTAATGGAGGGAGCGAGGAGGGCCTCCTGAATTTTTTTACTGTGTAACAGGCCGACGTGGATACCCGGGTACCCACCAAACTGCAATACCAATAACTGGTAATTTCTAACCGATTTTGATACTTTTTGGAGTTTTGGATATGGGAATTCATCTACTTTTAGATTTAAACGAAACGGGTTCCTTCATTCAGTTCCCGGGAATGCGGATTTCCGGATGCATGTTCCAGTGCTGGTATACTATTTGTGAGTTTCAATGGAATACTAGAAATATGGGTATCAAAATTCTTGGCTATATCTCGTAGTATTGGAATCATTTGGTGATTTGACCCCGGAACGGATATACTGGAGCAGGTTCCCGTGAGTGGCCATTCCATTCCAATTCAATTTTTCAAACTACCATAGGGTCCCGTAACCACAAATAACAGACTACCGAGACAATTTGAAGAGTTTTGATACCCATATTGCTAGGACATTATGAAAATTTACAAATCATATCATAGTACTAGAACATTACTTTTTATTTATTTATTTATTACATCTTCGATATATATATATATATATATATATATATATATATATATATATATATATATATATATATATATATATATATATATATATATATATATATATATATATATATATATATATATATATATATATATATATATATATATATATATATATATATATATATATATATATATATATATATATATATATATATATATATATATATATATATATATATATATATATATATATATATATATATATATATATATATATAGCTCCAGTCGGCTATTTTGAACGGCGTTGTATGGCGCCCATACTTGTACAGCATACTCCAAAGTGCTCCGGACCAGTGCGCAGTATAAAGATTTCAGTGCGTAGAAATCCACAAAATCGACAGCGTTACGTTTTAGAAAACCCAATGTTGCAAAAGCCTTCGCCTTTGTTGCAGTGATGTGGTCGGCGAAACGAAGTTTTCTGTCGAATAACACTCCCACGGTCACGGATAGAATCCACCCGCTCGATGACACAGGCTTGAAGAGTATATTCGCAACGCCTTATATTTGCCGAGCGTCCGAAACTTATCATCTTACATTTAACAATGTTGATCTGCATACCGTTCAGCAAACACCATTCCTCTATATTAGCTATATCATCTTGGAGCACAGCAGGATCGAGTGCTGAAGCAATTGAACGAAAGATTTTCAGATCATCAGCATAGAGCAGTTTTTCAGAGTTGATGCGGGTGCAGAGGTCATTGATGAATACGAGAAAGATCAGTGGCCCTAGGTGACTTCCTTGAGGCACACCGGTTGGCGTTTCGAATGCGCTTGAGCATGTAGTGCCAATTCTAACGAAGGCAGATCGTTGTGAGAGGTAAGAATGCAGCCATCTGGTAACCCACTCAGGAAAGCCTAGTCGCTCCAGCTTCAAAACAGCAATGTTGTGGGGCACCTTGTCGAATGCTTTTGCGAAATCAAAATATATAGCGTCCACTTGTTGACGCTTCTCTACAGCTGGAACTAGAAAGCTCGTGTACGTCATCAAGTTCGAAGTGGCGGAGCGTTTTTTTCATAAATCATTTGACGGAAGAAACAGCGTACATCGCATTGTACACAAACTTTTCCAGAACTTTAGCTAAACAGTTCAGCAGCGAGATTCCTCTGTAGTTTTCAACATTGTGCCTATCTCCAGCCTTATGAATAGGAACTATAGCAACTTCTTTCCATGTCATTGGGAAAATATCTTTCGAGATTGAACGCTGAAAAATAATACTTATTGGTACAGAAAATGCTCGGGCACAATGCTTTATAAACACAGGAGGCAAGCAATCCGGACCAGGCCCTTTCAAAGGGTCAACGCTGGATAGAGCGCTCGCTACATCAGAATCATTTACGTTAGGAAGAGGAAGGTTGATATTATGCGTTAGCAATGTTTCAAGGTACTGTTGCGATGGATAGACAGGAGGGCTGGAAAATACATCTCGGAAGTGATCCGCAAAAAGTCAGCGGACTGTGAATTTTTGTCTCGAAGATAGACATTTTCTGGTACACCCACGGAACGTTTTCTGCTGTTTATAAATGTCCAGAATGTCGAAGGATTATTTCGAAGGCTGCGCTGAACTTGGTTCAGATATTCTCCGAATGCACTGTTCCGGGCTGTTTCATATTGCAGTTCAGTTTGACGAAGAATAGTTTTATTGTCGTCGGTCCTATGATGTAAATATCGCTTTCGGTGTTTTCGGAGTACGTTGCGTAGGCGACCAAGCTCAGCGTTCCACCACGGAAATTTATATTCTGCTTTTCTGCTGAGACGTTTTTTAGGAACATTACGGCGAAGAATCTCATATATGGCATCATAGAACGCCACAACTGCCTGATCTAAGTCATTTCCAACCAGCATCTCACGCCAATTGAGTGCACCAATGGCCATTGAGACTTCATCGAAGTTGCATCGAGTAAAGTCAAAGTTGAAGTCGTCGTTAATTGTATCAAAAGCTTCACCGTCATCAGAACGCATTTCAAGTCTTAAAACGAAGGGTTTATGGTGAGTGTCAACCTTCAGTATAGATGTGGGAGGCTCAATCAGTTCGAACACGTCCGTGTCATTGACGAAAGCTAAATCGAGGGTTCGTCCATTCACGTTGCTAACAGAGCAGATTTGATACAATCCACCAGCGACCAAAGTTTCTTTGGTGGCCGTCTCTTGTTCCGTGGTTGCATTTTCAGGAAGGTAGCACTTATAATCGTCATCAAAAATCCACCGAAGATTAGGAAGATTATAATCACCTACAACAAGTACTTTGTCGCGCCTATTACATTTGTCCAGGATGCTTTGGACTGCAGAAGAGTGAACATAGTACAAGTCAGGATCACTGTTCGGCCTTAGATAAATGCAACAAATATATAACGATCGACCTGGCAGTGAAACGCGTACGACAACTTGCTCCAAACATTCACATCCAGGCATTTTTAGTATAGTCCCAGTTAGATGTTTCTTTATCGCTATGAGAACACCACCTCCGCGCCGTAGATGACTGGTAGAAGAGTTGCGATCGCATCGGTAGATTGTGTAGTTCGTCGTAAGCTCGGTGTTTAATATATCATCACGAAACCAGGTTTCGGTGAGAACGATAATGTCGTAGTCGCAGGAAGTGAGCGCAAGCAAGAAAGCCTGCGTTTTTGTTCTCATTCCACGAACGTTCTGGTAGTAGACGGACAGGAAATCTGGAGTTGTACGCAACGGCATGCTATGAACCAAGAGGTTTTCAGAAAGCGAACTGTCATGTAAAGCAAAATACTCGCCTGAGAAGGGAGTTCGGAAGACCCCCTCACGACCTCCGACCGCAGGACCGGGACGACTAAGCGGATCGCTGGCTGGTAGCGCGACTGCGTCGGAGCGCTTGGGGGCTTCCGTAGTGCTGTATAACGGGCGTCCCGGCGATGGCAGCGACAAACAAAGTGCCACTTCATTTAGTTGGTTCAAATCGTTAGAGAGCAGAAGGGTGAAATTCCAGTCGACTTACCCACGAAAATCCGGATTCCCAAGAACCAGATGCATTCATCCTGTTCAATTTTACAGAATCAAAAAGAGGACGAGTTTCTGACTCCAAAACATCTAAAAGGGTCCAAATCGGTTCAAGGAAGCCATAGTTATAAGCATTTCAATTTGTGGGTACCCGGATACCCTCGTTGGCCTGTTAAAGGTGTTTTTTGTTGGACACATAACGGTTAAAGATGTTTCTACGAAATTTCCAACAACTTTTCTATGATTTTCTATCAGTTTTAATGCTTCAAAGTGCTATAAAGAAAATTGAAAAAAGTTTAAAAATTCAAGAGATTCAAAAAATGTTATGGCTGGATTAGTTATGGAATGTGGGTTTCGACTTCGTCTCATCAGAATCCGACACTAACTTGAAGTGACAGGACTAAGCTAGCGCCGGATTGATGCTAGTTCCAAATAAAATGGAGCACAATTTGCGTTCCTGAGCAAACCCCCAGTCAAGCGTGATAGCCCGCAAGGAAAAGAGTTCAGATTAAGCTGACGGGAATTAATGAAATCGAAACGTGCTTTGGCTTGGCAAGCTAATACAATATGCCATCAGCTTAAAATCAGCTTAAAATGAGCTCCTTTTCTTGCGGGACTCTTGATTAGAACACAAATTGTTTCTCCGTTTTTTGGAGTTAGCGTCAATCCGGCTCTAGCTTAGTCCTGTCACTAAGTTAGTGTCGAATTCTGATGAGACGAAGTCGAAACGCAAACTCTATAACTAATTTATTTATAGGTTTTGTGCTCTTCACGCGCAAAGATGGTTTTAAACATTTTTCTTCATAATGGAGAAAAAAATATTTCTACCTAAATTTCGTCCACTAAGGAGAAATATAACTTAGTACATAAAAATGTCGTGCCAGATTTCGGAAGCGCTACCTTCTGTATGGAAATGCGTGGTATTTTGACTAAATCATTGGAATCAGTTCTTGGAGTTATTTCTGAGCGATATGTGTTAAAATTTCGCAAATTTATCGTGAGGTGGTTGAAATATAAGCGTTTAAGACCTAACCACTTTTCGTTACATACCATTTTGCATTTACAAAGTGCACCCTCATCCCCAAAACAAAGGCGTAGTCCTACGTCAAAAAATTGGAATGTGATTAAAATTTTGGTTGTAAATCTAGGTGCCTCTACAAGAATTTCGGATTTTCGTAACACAATAAACAACAAAAGGAAACAAACAAATAAACTTAACGTCACTCTTCTCTGATGTCAACACTTCTATCGCGAGATGCTGTTGCGGGTAGGTGGGCAAGCGGTCCCTTCCGACCGGCTGGCATGCCAACGGCCGCCGTCACCTTCGTCGTTTCGGTCACTGCTCCGGCAGCGGTCCTTGGCTCTTAGCTAGGGAGATGAGCTAGGCTTCTTTGTTGGAATCTGGTGCGGCGACAGTGGTGATAAACCACCGGATTGTCTACTCGCCGTAAGCGATCCCGGAAGTCTTCCCAGGGGGATCCTTTGTCCGCTCTGCTTCGTTTTCCTTGGCGATTAACTGTGGAGGAGAGCTTGGCTCGTTCGACAGATCCTCCACAGTGAGAACGGTCGGTGTTCGGTTCCTCGTTAATTAGCCGGGGTAGCGAAAGAACTCCTTTGCAATTAGCTAACCCGTTTTGACAAACCGACACCACACTATACACTGTGCCCGAACCACGGGCACAGTGTATAGTGTGGATAAAAATGTGAAAAGGGCATATCGCAAATGAGAGCCTCTCTGCGTTTACTTTCTCTTTTGATTATTACGGCGTCATCATAAAACTTTCCAACATTGTTTCAATAAATATCGAAAGACTCTGATGTCGTCTAGCATATTATGGTAAGAGTTAAGGAGCTACCACAAAAGCGGCCTAGTTATAGACGGAAGAGAAAGTAAACGCAGAGAGGCTATCATTCGCAATATGCCCTTTTCTGTCGCACGCGCGCACTTCACCTCACTCGTTAACGTGGCGGGAAACTGTCCCGAAAAATAAAATAAAATTATGGAACGTTTATTAGTTGCCGTGGTCCGTCACTATCTCATTTCTCTATGATGGCCGCCTTATGCCCGACCAAAAAAAAAATCGACACCACAAAACTGCACCGCCGCATAACTGTCATCTCCCTTGCAGCCCAACCAGCAACGAATATAATAGCAAGAGGAGAGCGCACAGTGGTCCCAAAGAGCAAAAAAGGGGTTTTTTTAGATTGCGTCAAAACGATTGACTTTAGCAATATGGTGTCTTTGAGAAAGTTTCTTTGAGTAGAACTCCCCTTCTTTCTGTTTTATCAGATTAATGATTAATCCCCCTAATAGTGAGTTACGAAATTTATTTTCTCCAATAATTCAGATAGACAAATACTTACTTCAGCAAAGTTGTAGAGAAACTCGTTAGAAACATTTTACCCGAAGACTTCAACTCTCTATCTTTTAAGGTTTTTGAGATATGGGACATTATTTGTAAAAGGCCCCTTAAAAACAGTTTTTTCATCATAAGTTTTCTTCTAGATTTTTTCCATTATATAAATGTTCTAGAACATTGTTTGGACTATTAAACTGCATTACTTTGCCGAATACGAAAACATGCTATCCCTGGTATGTGTGGAGATATTCACGTTTTTTGATTGAAAATAGCTTTTTTTCCAATGCCGATAACTTTTAAACGGGCAAAAACGGGCAAACCACTTTGTAAACAAATTAAAGTGCAAGAAAAGCACAACAAATGCTGGAAAAATCAGATCTCCCCAAGGCGGCCCTCTATGGAAATACTTGAGCTGAAGTTTGTCTCATCCCGTCATCAAATGCAATTGATTACTCGCCGTTTGGTTGCACTTGCGCCATTGTTATGAAGTAGGCGCAAGGGAATTGTCAGTTTCCGGTGTCAGGCGTATGCATTGAGTTTTTGAACAACTGTAACTTTTGACCCAAGCAAACAGAAGTTCGGATAATACTTAAAAAGCACACTTTAAAATTCACAAAAAGTTCTTAGCGAACTTTCAAGCTGCTCAAGCTTTAATAGAACTGCTTAACCCGCTATTAGAACATAAAACGTATTGCAAAATTACTTAAAACAAGAAGCTTATGTAGTTCCTTTATATCAACTTTTGGTTGCTTGGGTATTTACTTAAGACGTGCTTATAAAAGTAAGAAAGGATAATTATTACGACTTTAACCCTTTATTTCAGAACTAACAGTAGGGGATGGGTATAGCGTAGTTGGTAAATGGATTGCCTTGTACGCAGCGCACCTGGGTTCGAGTCCCGACCCCGCACATAGGGTTAGAAATTTTTCATAAGGGATTTTTCTAACCCGAAGAGGCGAATGACCTTAAGGTTTAAAACATCTATAATCGAAATAAAAAAAAACTAACAGTAATATATGGTGATGTATTTAATGCCGGAACAGCTCTAGTATGGACAAACTTAGGCTCTAGTATTTCCATAGAGGGCCGCCTTGGGGAGATCTGATTTTTCCAGCATTTGTTGTGCTTTTCTTCCACTTTAATTTGTTTACAAAGTGGTTTGTCCGTTTTTGCCCGTTTAAAAGTTATCGGCATTGGAAAAAAAACTATTTTTCAATCAAAAACCGTAAATATCTCCACAAATACTAGCGATAGCAAGTTTCCGTCTTCGGCAAAGTAATGCAGTTTAATAGTCCAAATAATGTTCTAGAACATTTATATAATGGAAAAAATCTAGAAGAAAACTTATGATGAAAAAACTGTTTTTAAGGGTCTTTTACAAATAATGTCCCATATCTCAAAAACCTTAAAAGATAGAGAGTTGAAGTCTTCAGGTAAAATGTTTATAACGAGTTTCTCTACAACTTTGCTGAAGTAAGTATTTGTCTATCTGAATTATTGGAGAAAATAAATTCCGTAACTCACTATTAGGGGGATTAATCATTAATCTGATAAGACAAAAAGAAGGGGAGTTCTACTCCAAGAAACTTTCTCAAAGACATCATATTGCTAAAGTCAATCGTTTTGACGCAATCTAAAAAGCCCCCTTTTTTGCTCTTTGGGACCACTGTGGAGCGGTGACCTTCCTAAGCCCTATGTTATTAATTCACAAACATAAAACAAAAATTATCTAACCTATCCACACGAACAAAACCTTTCCCAAACGCGAAAATGAACAAAAATTTACAACAATATGTGAACGGTATCGAACAGCGGTGAGCATATTTTTTTTTTGTAAACAAATACACTCTACGGAGAGAGTACGCACAAATAGGTATATTTCCACCCCGTGCTAAATTGTTACCCTGACGGGTTACAAAACATATATATGTTAGTTAGAATAAATTTATTTCATACGCCTCGTGAGAATGAAAGTAGGATGATTATTGACATTACATTATAAAAATTTGCAAATGATTATTTTGTTATATAGGTGTGGTTCCTGGAGAAGCGGTGTGGTTGATTCGTCACAGTCCCGCATCCCGAAGAAAAGACAACAGCACTTCCTCTCGGGCGCGGTCGTTGCCAAGGATCTCTCTGATGGAGTACGGTAGAGTATAGCGCTGCCGACGCCAAACTCCGGACAGTTTACTAACACATGTTACACCGTGGTTCGGGTTCCGCATGTAACACATGTTGGTGAAGGGACACGCGATGCGGTGTGGGCCTGGAAGACATGCGTATGCCCAACTCTGAGCTGCGACAGTGCTTGTTTTACTCTTCTATCTGTCCGATCTGTTCATCGGTCTAGCGAGCTTTTGACCTGCTGAAGGACTGCCACGCCAAATAACGCACTGAAGCTTCGGTTATCTTTAACTTCAGCTGGCCCAGAATATCGGCAACCGGGACAAGTCGAGTGAGACGTCGACGGGCGTGTCTCTCCTTGCCGCTAGGCGATCAACTCATTCATGGCCGTCGATGATACAATGATCGGGGACCCCGCAAAATGTTATGAGTGCGTCATATTCGGCCTCGATTGCCTGAATGAAAGGGTGGCTGGATTTCCCCGACTAGAGCGCGGAAATGACTGACACAGAATTCGGCAGCACAACAACGGGTGTATCTTCCGGTTTCTGCGCCATACACCCAACACTCGACCGTCGCGCCTTTACGGTAATAAGAAAAAATGCTCTAATAGCAAGACGGTTATTACTAAAGCGATCCCAACAAAAAAATCTCCAAACGGTAATACCAACACATTCACATCTCCTCTGCATCGCACTCATGTTTCATCAATTCTTACTCAATAAATATTAACGGTTGGATTGTCTGGAAGTGTGCAGCACTTCGCTTCATTGTATTGCGCATCAAACGAAGCAAACAGTCAAACACAATGTGGATAAAGATGAGTTTCGTTTTTCTCTACACAACGCATTCCGTATTTGAAGATTGGCTCACACTCGGCTAACCTCAAAGCACAGTCAGAAAAACCGACTCGGAATAGTGGTGGGGTATTTCGGTCAGTGTTAAATTGACATTTCTTTTCTATCACGGACGTCAACAGCAAGATAGCGACTGCACAAAACGTGAACAGTCCTTCTCGTCATGTACGGGAAGCAAGACCTATGGTTTAGATCCATGCATCCGAAACGAGGGTCCGGATCCAAACACTTGTTTGGATCTAAGCACCAAGTCTGAGCCTGGTTCAGGACCTGATATAAAGACTCGCCGTCTCTATCATTTGTATACCATTTATCTGTAAGTGTCATTCCAATCGAGAACGAGACCTGTCAAAAGTACTCAATGCGAAGAAAATCTCTTCGAATCTTTCTCGAACGAGAGCCATTGACAGGTCTTGTGCGGAATTGGAATGACACTGGCTGATAAATGGTAAGGAAACGATAATGGCGAGTTTTACACCAGAGGGATTCAGTGTCGTTAACCAAAAGATAACACAATTCGTCGAAAAAAATTTGGCATGAGAATTTCAACCAAACGCACACACAAGCATTAAAATAACCCGACGCACGCTCACAAGTGGCGCACACACGTTGCACCCTGCAGTGTTGAACTCCCTCGTGAATGCAAGGTTTCGGGTCGAACAGTGTGGTGAAGTGCACACAAAAAACTTTGTACGCTGCGAAGAAATGGGTACGGGAAAAAGCATCGAATGCTTCAATCGGACAACCGGTACTCTATCTACATCCTCTGGTATTTGAGTGAGGTGAGCCACTTAGATGCTTCCTATTGACGGCTCTTCCTGAAAAGTTAACCAATGTCAATTTTTTTCTTTTACATTTCGTAAAAAAGAAGTGTATAAAGTTCGCTTAAACTTGAAAAACATCTCATATACCAATCGACTCACCTTGACATATTGGGACAATGTCTGCATTTTTTAATAGTAAGGTTTAAAAAACTTTAAAATTCTGGCCTGTAATGTACTGGAACTGTGTGGGACTCACGACTTACGTTCTTGCCTAACCACTAAAAAAAACTTCTTACTATTTTTTCGCCCTTCTTTTCCACGGAACTACATCAAAATATTACTTCGTAGGGGGCCCGTTTTGCTTTTTTTCTGCTCTATCTCGGAGTCTCACTTGGTTCATGAAATGACTCAATCTCGAGCTTTGAATAACTCTCGACTCTTCTGCTTCTTGTCTCCGTTTATTACGTCGCCTATTTAGCGCTCGATTCCGTGAACCGTCCTGTTTACGTAAGTCCTTCAGCTCCCGGTCTTATCACGATCTGCTCGGATAGTCCCCGACGGTGAACTCATCCCACTCTGACTGAATGTTCCCCGACGGTAGGAATTTCTCCCGGTACCGATACCAGCTTTCTTGGGCCATTTAGTTACCAGCTTTATCGAGATATACTTGGCGGTGAACTACCCTACTCTGTCTGAGAGTTCCCCGGCAGCGGAATTTCTCTTGGTAGGGATGTTAGTTTCGTGAGCAAATTAACTTTAATTTTTGTCACGATATAGTCGGACAGTCCACGGCGGTGAATCTACCCTATGGTGATAGATTTCTCCCGATACTGATGTGTCGATCTACCCGATCTAGTCCCGGGCGGTGGATCTAACCTACTCATTGGGCTGTAGCGTAGACTTCTGGCGCACTTGGCGGAGTCTTAATTTGGCGCCCCTTTGTCGTTTATGTTGGCTTTCATTTTCTGTTTCACTTCCGAAAAATAATAAAGTTTGTACTTATGGTAATAGTACTAATGGTAATTACACTTATCCCAACTTACTTTATGACTAATCTTCGACTTGTTTGTAAAACAACTAAAGATTTCAGCGTCCCTTGCAGACGTCCCCCCGGTAGAGTATTTCTTCACATAATGTGTACAGAAGCCGAAATATGCCGATGAAAAATTGAGCAAAATTAATCAATTTGAAACCAATTTTATTTTGGAAATATGTATGACTTTTATAAGAAAACACGAAAAATGATTATGAGAAAATCTTCCGAATGAGACGCAAAAAAAATCAAAATTATCAGTAGTTGGTTCTCCGAAAGCGACACTAAAGTTTTGTAAAATTTAAAAAGATAAGTTCACTACAGATTTGATAGCAACATCATTCGAAGTCAAGTCTTTGAAGGCGACTGATGGACCATTTTTGCAGTAGAATTTGTGAAGTAAGTTTACGCTAGGTATTAAAGTGCAACGCATTTAGTTCACTGAGCAGAAAATTAATTAGAAAATTTCAACCGCCTCTATCATACAACAATCCGAAGAGTTTATTTCAATATTTGTTACTACATCAACCGTTAAATTTATTTCAGCTGGTGGGAAACTTATCAAAAGCACCGCAAACCGGATTTCGAATTGATTCAACCGAAGTTTGTTCGTTTTTGACTGCGGCTCATTTCATGTAAATTTCAGCCGCTAATTTTGAACTGCAAATTCGTAAAATCACTCTACACTAGTCGTTTGAAGGCGGCTAGATTTCGTAAAAACTGACGCAGAAATATTCAGCGATTGCAAATATTTCCAAAGTTCGCTCAGAATTGTGATATCCTGTCTAAAACATGTAAATGACATCACTGACGGTAAGTGTTTTATGATGGACTACCACGTCTACGTGTCCGTCCACATAGTTAAGATCGACGGTGTGGTGAACGATTCGAGTTGGTCATGCGTGTGGTGAAAAGGTTTGCCATTGTAAGAACCGCTTTCTTCACCAAGTGAACATTTTGAATGGCAATCGCACAAGACGGGAAAAAATTGTATGTCTCTTCCAACTCGTATCGGATGATCTGCTTAGCTAATTAAAACGAGACACTCGTACGCGGTACAAACAGCCGAAGAGTCATACACCCCTTCGACATGGTTTGTACTTAATATAAGAAAATGGGTTTTTGAAGCCATAACGACCGGTGTGGCAAGTGCCCTCTCGAGGTTCAGTATTGAGGATGAAATACCTGCCAGAAGACATCTCGTGCTGCATCTTGCTCTTCCAATGTTCGCATATGATCCTTGCCAGTAAGTTAGTTGTCCTCGCAGCCTTCTCACATACATATTCGACATGGCTGTTGTAATTTAACCGATCGTCGACCATCGAACTTAGGTGTTTCAACGCACGCATCGATGACTAGCACCACCTCCTTCTTGGCCAGCTGCAACGTCAGCCACCCAGGTTTCCACGATGTCTCTGCCGTCAACATCTCCACCTCCTCAAGGGTTTCGTCTGTTATCGTCAGGACAAAATCATCTGCAAAGCCGACGATCTCAACTCCCCTGGGCAGTTCCAGTGTATTGTACATTATATTCCAAAGCCTTGGGCCAAGTATGGAGCCCTGAGGTACTCCCGCCGTGGCCCTGATCGACTTCTGCCCCTTGTTCGTTTCGTAGACCAGTACTCGGTTCCGGAAATAACTTTTCAGAAACTCGCACACATAGCCCGGAACCCGCATTCTGTGCAGCGCTACGGTGATGGCCAGGCTGGCGCAATTGCACGCGTTCTTCACGCCGATCGTAACCGTGGCGAAGAAGCAATTCCTAGTTCTCTTTTGT